>NC_138357.1:111229808-112429808 GCF_046562875.1 Panthera onca | reverse complement strand
AAATTTTCAGTTATGCAAGACAAATAAGTTCTAGAGGGGCCAAGATGGTGGAGCGGCACAGAAATTCTTGGCTTCACTCGTCCCTGAAAGGCAACTAGATCAGCAAAAAAAACCCCAAAAACAAAAACAAAAAAAACATTTTGCATACCTAGAAAATTGATCTAAGGATTAACACAACAATCTGCATAACCTGAGGTGCAGAACTGGTAAGGTACTCGGCACAGAGAGATGAACTGGGGGAGAGAAGCCACGGAGGGTAGGTAGCTATTTTTCTTTGCAGAGAGAGAGAATAGAGGGGGGTAGAGTACAGGAAAAGCACTCCCCACCAGAAGCAGCTGGAGAGAAAGAGAAAGTGGAAGTACCCAGATGCATCTGGATGAGAAAGGGAGAAAGGATAAAGGACAGGGTTTCAATATCATTAGGACCCTATAAACAGGGGAGCGCAGAGTTGGAAACTCCCCAGCTTGATACGTGCCAGTGCTCTGATGGGAAGGGCAAATCCCCAGGATCAGACAGAGAAGTCTGAGGGGTCCTTGGGTCACACAGGGAGGGGCAGTTCCCCTGCTGGGAGGACATTTGGTAGAGGCCGTGTGGTCTCCACATAGGAAAAGGTCCCAGTGGACACTAGAAAAGAGCAACATTTGCTGGTGTTGAAACAAAGACACTAGGGTTCAATGAAACCTGGTGCCAGTTGTGTGTTGTGATTTGCCATAGTCCCCTGAACTGTTGCTGCTACATGACCACACAAACTTTCTGGGGCAGGCTAGTACCTGGACACAGTCTCTGGGCCTCTGAAGTAGTGTGGTTGCGTGAGCATTCCCAGGGGCAAGCTGGAACCCTGCAATTGGTCAATCAGACCCTCCACCAGAGAGTCAGAGTGGGCAACAGCCATAGGGCCCTCAGAAGTGAGGGGTTTGGAAATACAGCCTCATCTGAGATAGAATTCGGGAGAGAGGTGCTGCCTGGCAGTCTGATGGCTTGGTCACAGACAGTATTGAAGGAGGGAGTGGAGGGAAGCCAGAGACAAAGGGGTGCCTGATGGCCAGCTGGTGAGAGCATAGAGTTCTGGTTTTTTTTAAATTTTTTAATTTTTTATTTTATTCTTTCTCTTCCTCCAAAACGATGAAAAGAAGGAATTCACCCCAAAAGAAAGAACAGTAAGAAGCGACGGCCAGATCCTTAACACAGATATAAACAAGATTTTTGAACTACAATTTAGAATCATGATAATAAGAATACTAGGTGGGGTTGAAAAAAGCATAGAATCCCTTTCTGGAGAGATAACAGAAGTAAAATCTAGTCGGGACAATATTAAAAATGTTAAAACTGAGATCCAATCTTGAATGGATGCCATGGTAGCAAGGATGGATGAAGCAGGGCAGCAAATCAGAGATATAGAAGAAAAATTTCTGGAGAATAATACATAAAAAAGAGGGAAACTAAGGCAAAAGAGCACGATATAAAAATTAGAGAACTCAGTGACTCATTAAAAAGGAATAACATATGAATAATAGGAGTACCAGAAGATGAAGAGAGACAAAAAAGGATGGAAGATTTATGTGAGCAAATCATAGTGGAAAAATTTCCTAACCTGGAGAAAGACAGAGACATCAAAATCCAGGAAGCACAGAGAACTCCTTTTAGATTCAACAAAAATCGACCATCAACAAGGCATATCATAGTCAAATTTACAAAACAGACAAGTAAAGAATTATGAAAGCAGCAAGGGAAAAAAAGTCCTTACCTACAATGGAAGACAGATCAGGTTCTCAGCAGACATATCCACAGAAACTTGGCAGGCCAGAAAGGAGTGGCAGGATATATTCAATGTGCTATTTCTGGAAAATATGCAGACAAGAATTCTTTACCCAGCAAGGCTATCATTCAAAATTGAAGGAGAGATTAAAAGTTTCCCAAACAAAAAGTAAAGGAGTTTGTGACCACTAAACCAGCCCTGCAAGAAATTTTAAGGGGGACTCTGATGGGAGAAAAGACGAAACAAAACAAAATAGACAAAAAGCAATAAACTCTAGAAAGGGCCATAGAACATCACAGAAACTCCAATTCTACAGGCAACATAATGGCAATAAATTCATATCTTTCAGTACTCACTCTAAATATCAATGGACTAAACCCTCCAATCAAAAGACACAGGGTAACAGAAAGGATAAGAAAACAAGATCTATCTATATGCTATTTACAACAGACACATTTTAGACCTAAAGGCACCTTCAGATGGAAAGTAAGGGGATGGAGAACCATCCATAATGGTAATGGTCACACACACACACAAAAGCCAGAGTAGCCATATTTATATGAGACAATCTAGATTTTAAAATAAACTATAACAAGAGATGAAAAAAGGCATAATACCATAATTAAGGGGTTTATCCACCAAGATATAACAATTGTAAACATTTATGACCCCAATGTGGCAAAACCAAATATATAAATCAATTAATCACAAACATAAAGAAATTCATTGACAATTATACCATTATAGTAGGAGAAATCAACACCCCACTTACAACAATGGACAGATCATCTAAGCAGAAAATCAACAAGGAAATAATTGCTTTGAATGACACACTGGACCAGATAGACTTAACAGATATATTCAAAACATTCCAACCTTAAGCAGCAGAATACACATTCTTCTCGAGTGCCCATGTAAAATTCTCAAGAAGAGATCACATACTGGGACACAAATCAGTCCTCAACAAATACAATGATCAAGATCATACCATACATATTGTCTAACGACAACATTATGAAACTCAAAATCAACCACAAGAAAAAATTTGGAAAAACAACAAATACTTGGAGATTAATGAACATCCTACTGAAGAATGAAATTATTAACCAAGAAGTTAAAGAGGAAATTAAAAAGTACATGGAAGCCAATGAAATGATAACACCACAACCAAAAATCTCTGGGATGCAGCAAAGGTGCTCATAACAGGGAAGTATATAGCAATCCAGGGTTTCCTAACAAAGGAAGAAAGGTCTCAGATACACAACCTAACCTTCCACCTTAAAAAGCTGGAAAAATAACAGCAAATAAAGCCCCAAAGCAGCAGAATATGGGAAATAAAGATTAGAGCAGAAATCAATGCTATCAAATCCAGAAAAACAGGAGAACAGATAATTGAAACCAGGAGCTGGTTCTTTCAAAGAATTAACAAAATTGATAAACCTCTAGCCAGTCTGACCAAAAAGAAAAAGGAAAGGACCCAAATAAATAAAATCACAAATGCAAGAGGAGAGATCACAAACAACAATGCAGAAATACAAACAATAATAAGAGAATATTATAAGCAATTATATGCCAATAAATTAGGTAATCTGGAAGAAATGGACAATTTCCTAGAAGCACAAACTACCAAAACTAAAACAGGAAGAAATAGAAAATTTGAACAGACCCATAACCAGTAAAGAAATTGAATTAGTAATCAAAAATCTCCCAAAAAACAAGTATCCAGGCCCAGATGGCTTTCCAGGTTAATTCTACCAACCATGTAAAGAAGAGTTAACATGTATTCTTTTGAAGCTGTGCCAAAAAATAGAAATGGAAGAAAAACTTCCAAACTCTTTCTATGAGGCCAGCATTACCTTGATTCCAAAACCAAAGGCCCCACTTAAAAGAAGAACTACAGACCAATTTCCCTGATGAACATGGATGCAAAATTTCTCAACAAGATACTGACCAAAGAGATCCAACAAAACATTAAAAGAATTATTCACAACCATCAAGTGGGATTTATACCTGGGACGCAGGGATGGTTCAATATCCGCAAATCAATCAATGTGATATATCACATTAATAAAAGAAAGGACAAGAACCACATGATTCTCTCAATGGATGGAGAGAAAGCATTTGACAAAATATAGCATTCTGGAGGTTGCCAGGGTGGCTCAGGCAGTTAAGTCTCTGACTTTGGCTCAGGTTAGGATCTCATGGTTCATAGGTTCTCGCCCTATATTGGGCTCTGTGCTGACAGCTCAGAGCCTGGAGCTGCTTTGGATTCTGTGTCTCCTTCTCTCTCTGCACCTCCCCCTGTCATGCTCTGTCTCCCTCTCACTCTTTCTCAAACATAAACATTAAACAAAAATTGAAAAAAAAAACAAAATACAGGATCCTTTCTTGATAAAATCCCTGAAGATGGATAGAAGGATCATATCTCAAGATCATAAAAGCTATACATGAAAGGCCCACCACTAATAACATTCTCAATGAGGAAAAACTAAGATCTTTCCCCCTAAGGTCAGGAACATGACAGGGATGTCCACTCACACCACTATTATTCAACATAGTATTGGAAGTCCTAGTCTCAGCAGTCAGACAACACAAAGAAAGAAGGCAAGGAGGAAGTCAAACATTCATTCTTTGCAAACTGCATGATATTCTATAAGGAAAACCCAAATGATTCCACCAAAAAACTGCTAGAGCTGATTCATGAATTCAGCAAAATCACAGGATATAAAACCAATGCACAGAAATCAGTTGCATTTCTATACACCAATAATAAAGCAGCAGAAAGAGAAATCAAGGAATCGATCCCATTTACAACTGCACCAAAAACCATAAAATACCTAGAAATAAACCTAACTAAAGAGGCAAAAATCCACAAACTGAAAACTATAGAAAGCTTATGAAAGAAATTGAAGAAAAAACAAAAAAATGGAAAAACATTCCATGCTCATGGATTGGAAGAAAAAATAATGCTAAAATGTCGATACTACCCAAAGCTATCTACATATTCAATGCAATCCCTATCAAAAAAAAAAAAAAAAAAACACCACCATTTTTCACAGAGATAGGACAAACGATGCTAAAATTTATATGGAACCAGAAAAGACCCCAAATAGCCAAAGCAATCCTGAAAAAGAAAACTAAAGCTGGAGGTATCACAGTTTGGGACTTCAAGCTGTATTACAAAGCTGTAATCATCAAGACAATATGGTACTGGCACAAAAACAAACACTTAGATCAGTGGAAGAGAATGGGGAACCCAGAAATGGACCCACACACATATGGCCAACTAATCTTTGACAAAGCAGGAAAGACTATCCAGTGGAATAAAGACAGTCCCTTCAACAGGTGGTGCTGGGAAAACTAGAGAGCGACATGCAGAAAAATGAACCTGGACCACTTTCTTACACCATACACAAAAATAAACTGAAAGTGGATGAAGGACCTAAACGGTCCTTAATGACAGGAAGCCATTAAAATCCTATAGGAGAAAACAGGCATAAGCCTCTTTGACCTCAGCCGCAGCAACTTCTTACTTGACACGTCTCCAGAGGCAAGGGGATCAAAAGCAAAAATGAACTATTGGAAGCTCATCAAGATAAAAAGCTTCTGCACAGCAAAGGAAACAAGCAGCAAAAGTAAAAGGCAACTGACAGAATGGGATGACATTTGCAAACGACATATCAGATAAAGGGTTAGTATCCAAAATCTATAAAGAACTTAGCAAACTCAACACCCAATAAACAAATAATCCAGCGAAGAAATGGGCAAACGGCATGAATAGACACTTCTCCAAAGAAGAAATCCAGATGACTAACAGACACATGAAAAATGCTCGACATCATCATCAGGGAAATACAAATAAAAACCACAATGAGATATCACCTCACACCTGTCAGAAAGGCTAAAATGAACTCAGGCAACAACAGATTTTGGCAAGGATGTGGACAAAGAGGAACCCTTTTGTACTACTGGAGAGAATGCAAACTGGTACAGCCACTCTAGAAAACAGTATGGAAGTTCCTCAAAAAAATAAAAATAGAACTATCCTATGACCCAGCAATGGCACTACTAGGATTTATCCAAAGGATACAGGTTTGCTGTTTTGAAGGGGCACATGCGCTCCAATGTTTACAGCAGAGCTATCGACAATAGCCAAATTAGGAAAGAGCCCAAATGTCCATCGACAGATGAATAAAGAAAATGTAGTGTGTGAGTGTGTGTGTGTGTGTGTGTGTGTGTGTGTGCGCGTATATATATATTTACGTGTGTGTATATATATATGTGTATATATATATATATATATATATATATATATATATTTACAATGGAGTATTACTCGTCAGTCAGAAAGAATGAAATCTTGCCATTTGCAACAATGTGGATGGAACTAGAGTGTATTATACTAAACAAAATTAGAGAATGACAAATATCATATGACTTCACTAGTATTTGGAATTTAAGATACAAAATAGATGAACATAAGGGAAGGGAAACAAAAATAATATAAAAACAGGGATGGGGACAAAACATAAGAATGTTTTAATTTCATTTAAGACTCTTAAATATAGAAAACAAACTGAGGGTTGCTGGAGGGGTTGTGGCTGGGGGGATGGGCTAAATGGGCAAGGGGCATTAAGGAAGACACTTGATGGGATGAACACTGGGTGTTATATGTAGGGGATAAATCACTGGATTCTACTCCTGAAATCATTATTGCACTATATGCTAACTAACTTGGATGTAAATTTAAAATAAATAAATAAATAAAGTGTCTCCCTCAAAATAAATAAATAAATACTTAAGTTCTAGAGATCTACTATAATGCACAGTGCTTATACCTATCAATACTGTATTGGATGCTTAAAATGCAATATAAAAAGTAGATTTTTTGTTAAGCATTCTTTGCATACACACAAATATAATAACATAAAAATAATAAATGGGTGGGAGGAAACTTTGGGAGAGGATAGAAATATTTAAGGTCTTGATGGTGATAATGGTTTCACAACTCTACAATCTCAGAGACTTGCATACATTAAATATGTACAGTTCTTTATATGTCAATCATATCTCAAATTGGATAAAAAATAAACTATAAAAAATATATGTATGTATACACACACACACACACACACACACACACACACACACACACACAAAGAACCCTTAAAAAGCAGTAAGCCAATAGAAAAGAGGCAAACATTTTTAAGAGACATTTTACCAGAAGAAAATATGTGTAAACCAGGTCTTCCTCAATTAAACGCAAATGTAAGCCAGAATGATAAACTATTTCAGATCCAACACTGGAAAAAAATGAAATTTATAATACACCAGGGTTTGCAAGAGAAAAGGAGAAAAGACAGTTTTTATACTCTACTAGCTGAAAGGTAAATTACTGTGACCACTCTGAAAAATAACGACATTATCTGGTAAACTAGAAGATATACATACCCTATAATCCAACAATTCTATTCGTACATATATTCAAGACAAAAACTGTAATAAATTTGTATGAGGAAACATACAAAGTTCTTAATTTTATAATAGATAATTAAAATGTTTTACAGTAAAATGAACAAACTGTCGTATACTCATACAATGGAATGAACTACTACCAAGTATATGAACCTGGGTCAATCTAAAAAAAAAAATGTCATTGAATGAAGAAAAAACAAGATGTAAAAGGATACACAGTAAGTTATTATTTCTTCAAAGTTCCCAAACCAGTAAAAGTATATATATATATTTTTTTTCAGGATTTCATATATGTATGGTAAAACTACAATGAAAATTAGAATAAAAATCTCACAATTCTTGGTAGTGGTTACTTCTAGGGTGCTAGGGTTAAGAGCGACTCTGTTCAGAAAATGACACAAATAGGGCTCCTAGGTACTGGTAATGATGTTTCATAAGTTGGGAAGTCAGTATATTGATATTCACTTTACCATAATTCTTTAGGACTTATATATATATATAATATATATATATATAGTATATATTATTTATTTATATATATATATATATATATATATAATATATATAAATATATATATTAGTATATATTATTTTACTATTGTAATACATTATGATAAACGTATATTTTAAAAATCTATGGAATTATTTAGAAATGAATTTAATAAGGACTGTCCAGGACCTATATAACAAAACTATAAAACCGTAGAGGGGAGTAAGAAGGACTCAACAAATAGAAAGTCACATTTTTTCCTAGGTAGAAAGGTTCAATAATGAAATATGTTAATTCTGACCTTAAAAATCTAAGTGTTTTATAAAACCTAATCCCAAATTCCAAAAAACTATAAAATACATCTAAAAAAATAATCTTGTGAAAAGAACCAGGAATTTTCTGATTATAAGAATAATTATAAAAAAAAAACGTAAGGATGCACTTATCCTGTCAAAATGTCAAACTTAATATATACCTTGGTAATTAAAATAGCATGTTACTGATTAGGAACAGACCAAGAGAAAAAATGAATAAATTGGTTAGGCCTAATATCTATAAGAATTTAGCACATAAAAATGGTGGAATTTCAAGCCTTTAGGGAAAACATCAATTGTCAAAAAATGGAGTTGGAACAAGTTGCCAAGTAGAAAAGAAAAATACATGCTAAAAGCAGTCCTTACACTGAAATAAACTCAACATGAATAAAATATTTTAAAGTAAAATATAAAATATAAAAATATTAGAAGAAATTATACAAGAATTTTCTGATCTTGAGGTGATACTAATATGACACAGAAGAAATAATTTTAAAAAACACTGATTGTGTGACTACACAAAAGTGTGACCACAGGTTTAAAAGAGAAATAAGGAATAGAGCAAAATATTTGTAACATGTATTTTTTAAAAAGTACTTTGGCAAAAAAAAAATAATAATAATAGGAATGATAGCCATTAATAACTGGGTAAAAGACAAGAACAGGTAATTCATCAGAGAAATGGATAATAAAACCACATCAGTAATCAACAAACTAAATTAAGACTTTTATTTCATTTACCAGATTAGCCAAAATTAAAATGTGCAATAATACGCAGTAATGACAAGGGTATGGAGAATCAGGCACTCTCAGACACTGTTGTTAGGAGTATAAATCAGTACATGTGTTTGGGCAGTAATTCAGAATTTTCTATTAAACTGTAAAATATGTATTGTTCATGACTCGGTAGCTCCACTTTTAAAAACTTACTCTATAAAACTCTTGTGCAATTGCACAAAAAAATGTATAGAATACATACTGCAGCATTGTTGTGAAAGTGATGATATAATGAACCTACCTGTCCTTTAACAGAAAGGGGTAAATAAGTTACCAAACATCCATATAATGAAGTATTGTGCCACCATAAAAAAGAATGAGGTATAGTTACATATAATGATATGGAAAGCTGTCCAAGATAGATTATAAATTATACCTATATATGCATTACATGCATTTATAAATGCTATGTAATATATACATGCATATATATATGAAGTCATGTTGTTCACATATGCAATAGCTACTTTGCCTCCACTGAGGGAAAACAGAGAGAATCTCAGGGAAACCAAGTCAGAAACAAACAAAAAAATCACTGTGATACAGAAGTTTAGAAAAATCTAACCTCCAGACTTCGAATTATATAAAGTAATAAACATCTTAATTAAGTCAGTTTTAGTCAAATCTCCTACAACTTAGCCAGAAAATGCATAACCCTATGCTCTGGTTTGTATTTGTGTATAAACACAAATGCTGCTTTGATTGACCAAAAACAATACAACAAAATTCATTCTGTAAATTCATTCTGGGTTATCAACACAACTGTAAATCAGTAACATGATAATTTAAAAGTAACTAATGGAGGGCGCCTAGGTGGCTCAGTTGGTTAAGCGTCTGACTTTGGCTCTGGGCATTATCTCAGGGTTTGTGGGTTCGAGCCGCACATCAGGCTCTGTGCTGACAGGTGAGAGCCTGGAGCCTGCTTCAGATTCTTTGTCTCCCTCTCTCTCTGCCCCTCCCCTGTTCATGTTCTGTCTCTCTCTCTCTCTGTCAAAGTAAATAAACATTAAAAAAATTAAAAAGTAACTAATGGGATATTTTGGTATTATATACATATGGCCTTTTGAAAGAAAGGAAGTCCATTCTGCCCGAATGAAATATGAACTCTACTTGCATTTTTCATTGTTTCTTTTCATGGGAATAAAATTAAATTAAGACAAATCTCTTAGATTCAGAGATCAGGGAACACAATATATATTATAAATATAAATTTTAAAACGTAAACAGTTATTACTTCTAAAATACATGTAAAAATTACTTGTATTATATTTTGAAAGGGATAAAAACTTTAGAAAGTATTTTTCCTTTAACATTCATTTTGCTTAATACCACATATTAGATTTATTTATATTAGTGATACTTTTAAGTCTATATGTCTTAGCTTGATTTCCCAAAAAAAGCAATCTGACACTAGGGCTTACATGCAGATGATTTATTTTGAGGAAATGGATATGCTGAAATAGAGAAGGAAAGAAAGCCAATCAAAGAGTGCTTTATTGAGCTACCTAATGCTGTTGGTAACTGGGGCTCAAATCCACTGGGAACCCTACTAGGAAACATGCAGAATGCACTGTAGATTTGCATCCCCAAGGCCTTCCTGAGGCTTCACTTACTTCAACTGCAAAGTGAGAATTTTTTCTCTCTGTGAATCCTAAAATCACATACAGCTCTGGTTTGTATTTGTGTATAAACACAAATGCTACTTTGATTGACCAAAAACAATACAACAAAATTCATTCTGTAAGCATGAGTAATTTTATTCATGTATTTTGAAATATATGCCAAACTCCTAGAATATTGTTGCATATAATAATGCATAATGGGAAATGCAGTCAAAAACAAAACAAAACCTTTAACTTACCAGGGTTTTTTTTTCTATTATAAAACATCTACTATGCCCAGACAGTGCTAGAAAATAAACCCAAATGACTGAAGTAAGAGCTAACAACAGTTGATCCTTTAGTTGAGGATGTTTTCACTCTGCCAATAAATATTTCATTATATTTTAATGTAAATTGATTCAGTCATAAAAACTATGTGGAATCAAAAGAAAAGAAAGGAAATAGAAACTGCTATGTCTAAAATAAGAGTTTGTTAGAGTGATTCCACAGAACAGGATAATTTGAAAGAAACTTTATCACAACTAGCATTAAAGTATTTGGAGTGCAGAAGCTTTTTATCTTCATGAGGTCCCAATAGTTCATTTTTGCTTTTAATTCCTTTGCCTTTGGAGATGTTTCAAGTAAGAAATTGCTGCGGCTGAGGTCAGAGAGGTTTTTTCCTGCCTTCTCCTCTAGGGTTTTGATGGTTTCCTGTCTCACTTTCAGGTCCTTTAACCATTTTGAGTTTATTTTTGTGAATGGTGTAAGAAAGTGGTCTAGAAAACAACCAATGGAATGGGAAAAAATATTTGCAAATGACATATTGGACAAAGGGCTAGTATCCAAAATCTGTAAAGAACTCACCAAACTCCACAACTGAAAAACAAATAATCCAGTGAAGAAATGGGCAGAAAACATGAATAGACACTTCTCTAAAGAACACATCCAGATGGCCAACAGGCACATGAAAAGATGCTCAACATCACCCCTCATCAGGGAAATACAAATAAAAACCACACTCAGATACGACCTCACGCCAGTCAGAGTGGCCAAAATGAACAAATCAGGAGACTATAGATGCTGGAGAGGATGTGGAGAAACGGGAACCCTCTTGCAATGTTGGTGGGAATGCAAACTGGTGCAGCCACTCTGAAAACACTGTGGAGGTTCCTCCAAAAGTTAAAAATAAATCTACCCTATGACCCAGCAATAGCACTGCTAGCAATTTACCCAAGGGATACAGGAGTACTGATGCATAAGGGCACTTGTACCCCAATGTTTATAGCAGTACTTCCAACAATAGTCAAATTATGGAAAGAGCCTAAATGTCCATCAACTGATGGATAAAGAAATTGTGGTTTATATACACAATGGAGTACTATGTGGCAATGAGAAAGAATGAAATATGGCCCTTTGTAGCAACGTGGATAGAACTGGAGAGTGTTATGCTAAGTGAAATAAGTCATACAGAGAAAGGCAGGTGCCATATGTTTTCACTCTTATGTGGAACCTGAGAAACTTAACAGAAGACCATGGGGGAGGGGAAGGAAAAGTTAGAGAGGGAGGGAGCCAAACCATAAGAGACTCTTAAAAACTGAGAACAATCTGAGGGTTGATGGGGGGGGTGGGAGGGAGGTAAGGGTGGGTGATGGACATTGAGGAGGGCACCTGTTGGGATGAGCACTGGGTGTTGTATGGAAACCAATTTGACAATAAATTTCATATTAAAAAAAAGTATTTGGAAGTGTTTATTACAATTGTTTACAACTGGTTTCCTTTTACATATATATGTCACACCATTGTTTATTTCAATCCAGTGTTACATGTTCATCTTAACTTACTTTAATACCACTCTAAATGGGTATTTATTATAATAATATAGGTTAGAGTAATAGTATAATGCCTTCTAAGGTGTCTGGGTGGCTCAGTCAGTTGACCATCTGACTCTTGATTTCAGTTCAGGTCATAATCTCTAGGTTCATAAGATTAAGCCCTGTGTGGGGCTCTGAGCTGACATAATGAAGCCTGCTTGGGATTCTCTCTCTCCCTCTTTCTGCCCCTCCCCCACTCACACACACTCACTCTGGCTCTCTCAAAATATATAAATAAACATTTAAAAAATAGTATAATGCTTTCTAATTTATTAATTCAATTCCTTATCTAAAAATGATAGTTTATTTATATGCTTATGAAAATTCCTTTTCTTAAGAAACAAAATAGTTGATATATTTTCCCTACATTTTTGGCCATTACCTTTATATTTGTAATTAACAATGACTTGAGGGAACATTTAAGAAAATTTTATTTTTATATTTGAATAATGAAAGAAATACACAATGCATAATATAATTTCTCTGGTCAGAATTTATCATATTATCTGATGGCTCTGACTTGGTGTTTTAGGTATGTTAAGATTCAAAAACCATGTTTTATATTTCTGAGATTTTAATTTTTTCTAATAACATTAACTACTCCTATATTTTAATTATTGAAAGAAAATCTGTTATATAATCTCTGTAAAACTACTCAAGCAGATCTGATATACACTCTGTATATGTACACTGTAACTATTCTACTTATCACCAATCATAATCAATTATTTCCCAAGTCACCTTTGAATTTAGTGGATATCTTGTATATTACAGGTAAGGCCTAAGTAGCATGGACAAAAAAGCATTTTATTCTAATATCAACAGTCTTTGCACTGTTCAGGATTTGTTAATATTGCATTAAATTCTCCAATGTGAAAATGTATACTACTGTGTAGATACTTTTGAAGGTGGGTATAAATCTTCTCTTAAGCAATGAAATGAACCAAAGATTTACATGTTCACTATGGTGAGTCTCACAATATTTTGCCCCATCAAAATCCTTTCCCAGTGCTAATCTTTCCTAATCCATAAGGTAACACATAGTACTCTGTGTTTTTCTGTGCTGTTCAAAGGGCCTCATAACTGAACTCACAACAAAACTCAACTATGGCAAAATTATTTTCATTTTTCTGTAGATCTGTGTTTTGGAGAAGTGTCACCTAGGAAATTTTGAAAAACAGCACAAGTGTGAAACAAGAGTTTGCATCTCATTATGAACTTGGGATTTTCTATAAATTGTTCCTGACAAATGTTTAGCAGATGAACATTATATGTGATGGTTAGGAAGACTCATGATAGGAAAACAGCTGTGCTAGAAACCTCCTAGTCTCTAAACCACTGGAAAAACATAGAAGTGTTTAGAATTTTAGCAACTCACTTTACAGCTTTATACAGATCAACACTTATACAGTCTAGGGTCTGAAAACATGGATACCCTCCCAGAGGTTTCTATTTTTATCATGTAAATTTTTCAACCAGAATAAATTTATGCAATTCTCTAATTTTCTTTTTAATTCTCCTCCCTACCTCAACCCATACTGAATTATCCAATAAACAAATTAAATGTATGCTACCACACCAATACAAGAGGAACATCCAAAAATCCTTTATGAAAAAATGTGATATTTGATATGTGGACACTCTCCCCCACATTAAAGTAAAATCGGCAAAAAAAATTTAAAAAGTAAAGCAGAATTGGCAGTTACAACTCAGATGGAATTCCTTCCTTTAGTATTAACATCATTTCTTTTTACTTATTTATGAGGATAGGGCACCATACCCTTCCTTGTTTAGAACCTCTAATTGTTGTCCTCATTTTTAATGTTTTATTATAGATATTTTCAAACATATACCAAAGTAGACACACTAGTATAATGAACCTATCACTCAGCTTCAACAGTCTATAACTCTTGATAATTATTTCATGTGTATTTCTACCCACTCTCATTGTGTATATTTAACTGTGCATATCTAAAATAGACTTTTTGAAAAATTCAAGTATTCTAAAAATTATAAAAATAATACAATGAATACCCATATTTCTTTTGCCAAGATTACCAACTGCTAATATTTTGCCAGATTTGCTTTATCCTTTTCTATATAGTATACAAATATATGTGTAAATATATTCCAATTATTCCTGCTGAGTCATATAAGAGTAAATTCAAATTGCAAATATCATGAACCTTTACCCTGAAAGAATTCAGCATGTATTTCTTGAGAATAGGGATACTTCCTTACATAACTATATTACAATGATCAAAATCAGGAAATGTAACATTGATATAATACTGGTCCACATTCAAATTTCTCCAATTTTCCCAATAATGCCCTCTATAGTAAATATTTTCCATCCTTGATCTAATCCAAGATTGTATTAGGTATCATATCCTTTTAAGCTCCTTTAATGTGAAATAATTCCTTGGTCTTTTTAATTTTTTTTTGTGACACTGACTTTTTGAAAAGTATAGATCAGTTGTTCTGGGAATGTATCTCAATTGTCTTACTGTAGCTCTGACATCAAACATCTTCACTCCTATTCTCTAGGCCTTTGACTTCTTCAGTGTTTGTGGATGCCATACAGACAGGTGAAGGTGTCTTCACCTAAAATTTCTCTTAAATGTAAAGAAATGAAATGTGTTTGGATTTGTAGGGAAGCAGAAAGGCAATGTGGAAACAGAGGAAATAGGAGTGGACACTGTTAAGAATAAGCTCAAAGTCATTAAGATTCAAACTTAATGTTGTCATTATAAGCTTTTCAACTGCTTCTTTCTGTTACTATTTTTAGAACTTCAGTTGCTCCATAAAGAACATTTTAATAAGCAAGCATGTGTATCTGATGAGATTTGGTGAACAGCTGAGACCAATGCTTATAATACACTAGTTTGCTTTCTACTTGCCCTAGGCTGTCTTGGCCTTTAAAGCCATCCTCCCACTGCAGTCAGAGGAACCTGTTTAAAAATATGCTATGACTACGCCATTCCACTGCTGAAAAATCACAAGTGAGTTAAAGTTCAAGCTACATGGCATGGCATGGCATGGCATGGTATGGCACAAAAACTCTTTCATGACCTGATATATCCTAGTCACCATTACAGTTTCTCATATTTCTTTCTGAGCTTCCCAAAACATAATATGTATATGCCCAGAGATTTGAAACACTATACCACAGAGATCAGTATAGCGCAGTTTCCGAGAGCTTCAACTTTACACCATAGTAAGAAATTGTGGCAAACTATATTTTCCAAAGATGGATGCCAAAATAGATCTTATCCTACACACTCTTCTTAAATGTGAAAGTTGGCAATCCTCCCATCAAGAGATAGGCTCTATGTTACTTCCTCATGAAAGAAACTGAGTGTGTGTGTGTGGTGGCGGGGGGGGGCAATGTCTGCATCAGTTCCAACCACAGCATAAAAATGACTTCATCTTTAGAAACTGTCATACCTACAAATTTAGTAAATCCAATACCACTATAATTCTATACCACTAGTTTTCAATGTGGGAGGTATATACCCCAGGGGATTTGCCAAGCTATTCATGAGAATATGGGGAAAAATATTAGAACTTGGAACTTCTTTCGATGTATTTTTTATTGTCATACATCTTTAATTTATGTTTTATGTTAAAAAAGTATAAAACTATACTATCAGATACTGTAGCCATTAGATGCACATAGTTATTGAACAAGTGAAATGTGGTTTGTCTGAATTAAGATACAAAAACTTTTTTTTTTAATTTTTTTTTCAACGTTTTTTATTTATTTTTGGGACAGAGAGAGACAGAGCATGAACGGGGGAGGGGCAGAGAGAGAGGGAGACACAGAATTGGAAACAGGCTCCAGGCTCCGAGCCATCAGCCCAGAGCCTGACGCGGGGCTCGAACTCACGGACCGCGAGATCGTGACCTGACTGAAGTCGGACGCTCAACCGACTGTGCCACCCAGGCGCCCCAAGATACAAAAACTTTAAAATATATACCAGATTTCAAAGACTTAGTATTTAAAAATGTAAAATACCTCATCATAATTTTATATTGATGTCATATTCAAATGATATTTTTGATATATTAGCTTAATTAAAACATCATTAAAATTAATTCAACTTATTTCTTTTTATTTATTTTTTTTTAATTTGGCTACTAGAAAATTTGAAATTACATAGGTAGCTGTCATTTTGGCTCATAGTATATTTCTATTTGACAATGCTGACATATAACATAGTTTTATAGTGTAGGGGCTCAGGGTAGGCCACCCCAAAATATGCCACTTTGGTATATTGAGTATTTTGAATTAAAGTTACTTAAGAAACAGCCAATGTGGGAAGAACACTTTGACCTTCCTTTGTCTCCAGAAAGCAGGAAATGAATCTTCCAGGTGAAAGACACTCTCCTATAACAGGAGGTAAATAGACATTTATATCACCCAAGATAGAGAATTCAAAGCCAAGAAGGCTGTATAAACAAACCTTGTTACTTTTACTAATTTACTACCCCAGCCTAAATACTGTTTATAATTCCTTACTATTTGAAGCTCCCAAAGTTAAGGTTTATTTGGCCTCTCAATTCCTCACAGATTTGTTTCTTTGCCTAACGTGTATAAAAACTACATATCTTGGTCACTTCTTGGGTTCTCAATTTCATTATTGGGCCTCCATGTGCACATAATAAAATTTTTTCCCTCTTGTTAATCTGTCACATGTCGATCTAATTCTTAGATCAGCTAGAAGAATGTTGAAGGATAGAAAAAAATTTTTCTCCCCATAATTAGTAATATGATATATATTTTTTAAACTAATAAACCTGTATTGCACAGATACATGTTTACACACTTTGACGATAGGAGTGGGCAATTAGAGATGTTTAGAAAAAGTTGATCTAGGGGGAGGAGTTAAGATGGAGTAGTATTAAGAGGACCCTGAGCTTGTCTCACCCTGGAACACAGCTAGATCAACATCAAATCATTTTAAACACCTAGGAAATCAATCTGAGGATTAAGCGAACAATCTGCATAATTTGAGGGAGAGAATGTAGCAGGTATGTGGTGCAGAGAGGTGAAGCGGGGGAGAGGAGAGCCGCTGTGCCTCAGAGGGGAAAGAGCACTTATCATGGAGAGGAGAAAAAAAGAGGGGGAGAGAGACCAGTGCATCAGGTTTGCACAAGAGAGCACTCTCCCTGAAAGCAGCTAGAAAGAGTGAAAACATGCACACGGTACTGCACAAGAAAACTGTTCCCCAAAAACAATGATGGGGGGAAAAGGAGAGGGTTTCAATACTGCCAGTTTTTTATTAACAGCAGAGCACAGAGTCAGAAGTTTCAGAGGTCAGGGACTAGCAGTGCTCTTGCAAAGAAGCAGAGTGGAACCCTGGGAGACGGCTTCAAGGTCTGAGGATCCCTGGGTCGCTCGGGGAGAAACACTTCCTCTGCTTGGAGTGCATTTGGTAGAGGTGATACAGCCTCTCTGTGAGCAAAAGACCCAGCGGGTGCCATCAAGCTGCTGCATTCTCTCCTATAGGAACAAAGATGCTGAGGACAGCAAACCCCAAACCCCAGTGCTGGCTGTGTTGTGATTTACCATAAACTCTGGAGGTACTGCTGTTGTGCAGTCATACAACCATTTCCTGGGACAAGCCAGTACTAGCCACGAAATGGTGAGAACCTCCCCCAGAGGATCACTGTAAGTGTGAACCATTGGCGTCTCTGAAGTATGGAGTTTTGAAACACAGCCTGAGATAAAACTCTGGAGGGAGGGGTCACCTGGTAGGCTGAGAGCTCTGATACAGATAGGGGGAAGATGGGGAGCTGAAAGAAGTGGGAGCCACAGGAGGGGTGACTGAATGACTGTCTATTAGGGTGCAAACTTCCTGCTCTGGAGACTAGAGGACAGGGCCAAAGCCATTTTCACCACTAGCCCAACATGGATGACCCCAGTGAGCTAAATAGTGCCACCAAGTAAAGAATGGTACTGTTACCCCAAGCCCCATTCCCTGTTTCCTATGGGCTTACCTCCACTAGGACAAGTTGACCTGAGAATCAGAGTAGTGAGCTACTCTGCCAGAAGACCAGCAAAAATCCACCCATGAGCTACTGCAAACAATTAGCTCTAGGGGAAATAGGATCTAGCTTCATTTGGATTTTTTTGTTTGTTCATTTTTTCTTGCTGTTGCTGCTTGTGTTTTTCTTTTTGTTATTGTTGTTTTCTTTTATTTCTTGGATACAAAAAGAACAAAATTTATTTTATTTTTATTTTTTAATTTTTAGTATTTTTTTCTCTTTTCTCTTTTGTTCTGTCAAGCTTCTATTTTTCTTAAAGTTTATTTATTTATTTGAGACAGAGAGAGAAAGAGTGAGAGTGCATGTGAGAGGCAGAGAGAGAGAATGCCAAGCAGGCTTTACACTGTCAGCATGAAGCCCAATGTGGGGCTCAAACTCACAAACTGTGAGATCCTGACCTGAGCCTAAATAAAAAATCAGATGCTTAACTGACTAAGCCACACAGGTAACCCTCTATCAAGCTTCTGTTAATAAGCAGACTAAAACACACCTAAGATCTATCTTCCTTATTTTACTTTTAAAAAAATTTTATTTAATTCTATTATTATTATTAGTTTTTTCTTCCTCAAAAATGACAAAAGGAAGGAATTCACCTCAAAAAAAAAATACACACATGCATACACACACACAGGAAGAAAGGACGGCCAGCACTAGGGAGACACTGAGCTTGTTTCATCTCTGAAACGCAGCTATATCAGCACCAAACCATTTTGAATACCTAGGAAACTGATCTGAGGATTAACACAACAATGTGCATAATTTGAGCCACAGAACTCGGCAGTGGTACATGGTGTGGAGAGGTTAACTGAGGGAGAGAAAAACCAAACCAAGTAGGGAGCTATTTTTGCAGAGAGGACAGAGAAAGAGAAAGGTGGAGAGTGCAAGGAAAGCACTCCCCCAAAAGTACCCGGAGAGAAAGAGAGATAAAGAGTGAAAACACAGGGGACTGAACAAGAAATCTCTTCCCCAAAACCATTGACGGGAGGAAAGGAGAGGGTTTCAATACCACCATGATTCTATAAAGAGTGGAGGGCAGAGTCTGAAGTTCCAGAGCTCAGTGCCTGGTGGTGCTCTGGTGAGGAAACAGGGAGAATTCTCAGGAGCAGACAGCGAGGTCTGAAGGGCCCATGTGCCACCCAGAGAGAAGTGGTTTCCCTGCTTGGAGAGCATTTGATAGAGGCCATACGGCCTTCCCACAGGCAAAGGTCCCAGTGGACCCTGGATACCAGTCATGTTTACTGGTATTGGGACAAAGACACCAGAGTATAGTGAAACCTGGTGCTGGATGTGTGTTGTGGTTTGCCATAATCTCTGAACCTCTGTCACTGCACCATCACAGGAACATTTTCTGAGGCAAGCCAGCACCTGGCCATTGCTCAGCAAGACTCTCCCCCAGAGAGTCAGGGCAGGTTGGTGCTGCTGCAGGGGCCTCCGAAGCGTGGGGTTTTGAAACACAACACATCTGAGATAAAACTCTGGAGGGAGGTGCCAAAGGCAGGCAGACAGTTTGGACATGGACAGGGTAGAGACAGGGAGTAGACACAGGCTTGAGACAAAGGAGGGGTGCTTGATTGTGGGTCGGTGAGAGCATGAAGTTCCTCTGCCAGAGACCAGGGAGGTGGGTGAAGCCATATCCACCTCTCCTGTGCAAGCACATGTGCGCCACACAGATCCACCCCAGTAAGCTAAGCAGTGCTACCTAGTGGAGAATGGAGCCCTTACACCAAGCCCCGCCCAACTATACCCTCAAAGCACATCCCCTAAAAGGCCAGCACAAGTCACTCTACCTACTTAGTATATGGATAATAGAAGGCTTCATAGATTCAGCTCTAGGGGAAACTGAATGTAACTTCATTAAGGTTTCATTCTGTTTGCTAGTTCATTTATTTGTTTGTTTTCTTTGTTTCTGTTTTTTGTTAAATTCTTTTCTTCTTTTCTTTTTTTCTCTTTCTTTTCTTCCTCATTCTTGGGTACAGAAAGAGAAAAATTTATTTTTTTTTACTTTATTTTCTAAATTTTATTTTCTATCTCATTTGCTTTATTTCATTTTATTCTATTTTAATATATATATTTTTAAATTTTTAAATATTTTCTTGTCTCTTTTTTCTTTCCCTTTTTTCTCTATTCTATCAGGCTTCCTTCCACAAGCAGACAAAAACACACCTAGGAGCTAGCTTCCTTTCTTTAATTTTTTTTGCCTTTAATTTTTAATTTTAATTTTTTTCACTCTCCAAAATGACAAAATGAAGGAATTCACCCCAAAAGAAAGAACAGGAAGAAATGACAACCAGGGGTTTAATCCACAGATATATAAGCAAGATGTCTGAAATAAAATTTAGAGCCATGATAATAAGAATACTAGCAGGGGTTGAAAAAAGCATAGAATCCCTTTCTGTGGAGATAAACGAAATAAAATCTAGTCAGGATGAAATTAAAAATGCTATAACTGAGATGCAAACTAGAATGCATGCCACAATGGCAAGGATGGACAAAGCAGAACAGAAAATCAGTGATTTAGAAAACAAAATTATGGAGAATAATGAAGCAGAAAAAAAGAGAGAAACAAAGGCAAAGGATCACAATACAAGACTTAGAAAACTCAGTGACTTATTAAAAAGGAATAACATCCAAATCATAGAAATCCCAGAAGATGAAGAGAGAGAAAAGTGGGCAGAAGATTTATGTGTGAAAATTATATTGGAAAACTTTACTAATCTGGGGAAGGACACAGACACCAAAATCCAAGAAACACAGAGAACTCCTGTGAGATTCAACAAAAACTGACCATCACCAAGACATATCAAAGTCAAATTCACAAAATACACAGACAAGGAAAGAATTATGAAAGCAGCAAGGGAAAAAAGTCCTTAACCTATGAGGGAAGACACATCAGGTTCACAGCAGACCTATCCACAGAAACTTGGCAGGCCAGAAATGAGTGGCAAGATATATTCAACATGCTGAACTGCAAAATATGCAGCCAAGAATTCTTTATCCAGCAAGGCTGCCATTCAAAATAGAAGGAGAGAGTTTCCCATAAAAACAAAAACTAAAGGAATTCATGACCACTAAAGCAGACTTGCAAGAAATTTTAAAGAGGACCCTTTGAGTGAAGAAAAGACAAAACAAAAAAAGACCAAAAGGGATAAAGACTAAAAAGGACCAGAGAACATCACCAGAAACACCAACTCTACAGGAAACACAATGGCAATAAATACATATCTTTCCGTACTAACTTTAAATGTCCATGGCCTAAACACTCCAATTAAAAGACAAAGGGTATCAGAATGGATAATAAAACAAGACCCATCTATATGCTGCTTATAAGAGACTCATTTTAGACCTTGGATATTGAAAGTTAGGGGATGGAGAACCACTTATCATGCTAATGGTCATCAAAGAAAGCTGGAATATCCATACTTATATCAGACAAACTAGATTATAAAATAAATACAGTAAGAAGAGATGAGGAAGGACATTATATCATAATTAAGGGGTCTATACACCCAAGAAGATCTAACAATTGTAAACATTTATGCCCCCAAGTTGAACACTAAAATAAATAAATCAATTAACCACAAACATAAAGAAACTCATTGATAATAATACCACATAATAGAGGACTTCAACACCCCAGTTACAGGAATGGACAGATCATCTAACCAGAAAATCAACAAGGAAACAATGGCTTTAAACGATACACTGGACTAGATGGTCTCAACAGATATATTCAGAACATTTCATCCTAAAGCAGAAAAATACACATTCTTCTTGAGTGTACATGGAACAATCTTCAGAACATATCACATACTGGGTCACAAATCAGCTCTCAACAAGTACAAAAACATCAAGACAATACCTTGCATATTTTCAGATAACAACACTGTGAAAGTAGAAGTCGATCACAAGAAAAAAATTGTAAAGACCATGAATACCTGGAGATGAAAGAACATCCTACTGAAAAATGAATGGGTGAACCAATAAAGAGGAAGTTAAAAATTACATGGAAGACAATGAAAATGAAAACACCATAGCCCAAAACCTCTGGGATGTAGCAAAGGTTATCATAAGAGAAATGTACATAGCAATCCAGACCTTTCTAAACAAGGAAGAAAGGCCTCAAATACACAAGTTAACCCTACACTTTAAAGAGCTGGAAAAAGAACAGCAAATACAGCCCAAAGCCTTTGGAAGAAGGGAAATAATCAAAATTATAGAAGAAATCAATCATACTGAAATTAAAAAAAAACAAACCAGAACAGATCAATGAAACCAGAACCTGGTTCTTTAAAAGAATTAACAAAATTGATAAATCCCTAACCATTTTGATCAAAAAGAAAAAGGAAAAGACCCAAATAAATAAAATCATGAATGAAAGGGGAAAGATTACAACCAACACTGCAGAAATACAAACAACAAGAAGAGAATATTATAAGCAATTATATGGCAACAGATTAGGCAATCTGGAAGAAATGGACAATTTCCTAGAAACACAAACTACCAAAACTGAAACAGGAAGAAACAGAAAATTTGAACAGACCCACAACCAGTAAAGAAATTGAATTAGTAATCCATCCCCGGATGGATTTCCAGGGGAATTCTATCAAACATTTAAAGAAGAGTTAACACGTATTCTTTTGAAGCTGTGCCAAAAAAATAGAAATGGAAGGAAAACTTCCAAACTCATTCTATGAGGCCAGCATTACCTTGATTCCAAAACCAGACAAAGACTCCACTAAATAGAACTACACACCAATTTCCCTGATGAACACAAATATAAAAATTCTGAACAAGATACTAGAAAACTGGATGCAATAATACATTAAAAGAATTATTCACCACAATCATATGAGATTTACTCCTGGAATGCATGCTGGTTCAATATCCACAAATCAATCAGTGTGACACATCACATTAATACAAGAAAGGATAAGAACCACATAATCCTCTCAATAGGTGTAGAAAAGGCATTTGAGAACACATGGCATCCTTTCTTGATAAAAACCCTCAAGAAATTAGGGATAGAAGGATCATACCTCAAGATCATAAAGGTCATATACCACAGACCCACAGCTAATATCATCCTCAATGGGGAAAACCTGAGAGCTTTCACCCTATGGTCAGGAACATGAGAAGGATGTCCACTGTCACTACTGTTATTCAACATAGTGTTGGAGATCCTACTCTCAGCAATCACACAACACAAAGAAACAAAGGACATCCAAATAAGCAAGGAGGAAGTCAAATGTTTACTCTTCACAGCAACATGACATTTTGTGTGGAAAACCCCAAGACTCCACCAAAAACCTGCTACAACTGATACATGAATTCAGCAAGATTTCAGGATATAAAATAAGTGTACAGAAATTGGCTGAATTTCTATACATCAATAATAAAGCAGCAGAAAGAGAAATCAAGGAATTGATCCCGTTTACAATTGCACCAAACACCATAAAATACCTAGGAAAAAACTTTACCAAGGAGACGAAAAATCTATACGCTGAAAACTATAGAAAGCTTGTGAAAGAAATTGAAGACACACAAAAAAAATAGAAAAACATTCCATGCCCCATTGGAAGAACAAATATTGTTAAAATGTCAATACTACCCAAAGCTATCTACATATTCAGTGCAATCCCTGTCAAAATAACACGAGCATTAACAACACAGGAAACAACAAATGTTGGCGAGGATGCAGAGAAAAAGGAATTCTTTTGCAGTGTTGGTGGAAATGCCAACTGGTGTAGCCACTCTGGAAAACAGTATGGAGGTTCCTCAAAAAATTACAAATGGAACTACCCTATGACCTAGCAATTACACTACTAGGTATTTTTCCAAAGGATACAGGAGTGCTGAATCAAGGGGGCACATGCACCCCCATGTTTATAGCAGCACTACTGACAATAGCCAAAGTATGGAAAGACCCCAAATGTCCATCAACTGATGAACGGATAAAGAAGATGTGGCATACATACACAATGGAATATATTACTCAGTCATCAGAAAGAATCAAATCTAGGGGAGCCTGGGTGGCTCAGTAAAGCATCCGACTCTGGATTTCAGCTCAGGTCATGATCTCACAGTTAATGAGTCCGAGCCCTGCATCAGTCTCCAAGCTGGCAGTGTGGAGCCTGCCTGGGTTTCTCTCTCTCCCCACTCTGTCATTCCCCAGCACTCTCACTCTCTCTCTCTCTAAGTAAACATTTAAAAAAAAACTTAGAAAAATGAAATCTTGCCATTTGAACTATGTGGATGGAACTAGAGTGTATTATAGTAAGTGAAATAAGTCATTCAGAGAAAGACAAATACCATATGATTTCACTCATAGGTGGGATTTAAGATATAAAACATATGAACATAAGGGAAGGGAAGCAAAAATAATATAAAAACAGAGAGGGAGTCAAACTATAAGAGACTCTTAAATAAAGAGAACAAACAGGGTTGCTGGTGGGGTGTTGGATAGAGGAAACAGTTAAAGGGGTGAGGGGCATTAAGGAAGCCACTTGTTGGGATGAGCACTGGGTGTTATATGTAAGTGATGAATCACTAAATTCTATTCCTGAAATTATTATTATACTATATGTTAACTAACTTCAGTTTAAATTTTGAAAAGTGATACTCAGTTTTTAAAAAAATAATAATAATATTTGTATCATAGGAGTTTAAGAATATGAAGACAAAGGAGCACAAGTTTTGCATTAGTAAATTATAGCTGAAAATTCCTAATATGTAGACGGACACCAACATAAAAATCCAAGAAGCACAGAGAACTGCCATTAAATTCAATAAAGGCCAGGTTTCACCAAGACATAGCATAGTCAAATTCACAAAAGAGACTGACAATGAAAGAATCCTGAAAGCATCAGGGGAAAAAATTCCTTAACCTACAGGGAAAGAAAGATCAGGTTTGCAGCAGATCTGTCCACAGAAACTTGGCAGTCCAGAAAGGAGTGGCAAGATCTATTCAACGTGCTGAATGGGAAAAATATGCAGCCAAGAATACTTCATCCAGCAAGGCTGTCATTCACAATAGAAGGAGAGATAAACAGTTTCCCAGACAAACAAAAACTAAAGGAGTTTGTGACTACTAAGCCAGCCCTGAAAGAAATTTTAAGGGGGACACTTTTAGTGCAGGAAAAAAAAAACAAAAGCAACAAAGACTAGTAAGGACCAGAGAAGATCACCAGAAACAGAAATAAAATGGCACTAAATTCGTACCTTTCAATAATCACTCAATGTAAATGGGCTAAATGCTCCAATCAAAATACATAAGGTTTCAGAATGGATAGAAAAAAAAAAACCAAAAAACAAGATCCATCTTACATGATGCCTACAAGAGACTCATTTTACACCTAAAGACACCTGCAGATTGAAACTAAGGGGATGGAGAACCATGTACCATGCTAATGGTCATCAGAAGAAAGCCAGAATGTCCATACTTACATAAGATAAACTAGATTTTAAAACAAAGACCGGAACAAGAGATAAAGAAATGCATTATATCATAATTAAGGGGTCTATCGATCAAGAAGATCTAATAGTTGTAAATATTTATGCCCCCAAATTGGTACCACCCAAATATATAAATCAATTAATCACAAACATAAAGAAACTCATTGATAATAAGACAATAATATCAGGGGACATTAACACCCCACTTACAACAATGGACAGATTATCTAAGCAGAAAATGAACAAGGAATCAATGTCTTTGAAAGACACACTGGACCACATGGACTTAACAGGTATATTCAGGACATTTCATCCTAAAACAAGAGAATACACATTCTTCTCAAGTGCACATGGAACATTCTGCAGAACAGATCACATACTGGGTCACAAGTCAGCCCTCAACAAGTACAAAAAGATAGAGAACATACCCTGTATATTTTCAGAACAGCACTATGAAACTTGAAGTCAACCACAAGAAAAAATTTGGAAAGCTCCCAAATACATGGATGTTAAAGAACATCCTACTAAAGAATGAATGGGTTAACTAGGAATTAAAGAAGAAATCAGAAAATACATGGAAGCAAATAAAAATGAAACATGACAGACCAAACACTTTGGGATATAGCAAAAGCAGTCCTAAGAGGAAAGTATACTGAAAATCAGGCCTATCTCAAGAAGCAAGAAAGATCCCAAATATACAAACTAACCTTATACCTAAAGCAGCTAGAAAAGGAGCAGCAAATAAAGCTTAAAGCCAGCAGAAGAAGGGAAAAAATAAAGATTAGAGCAGAAATAATAGATCAAGAGACAAACAAACAAACACCCAGAATAGATCAATGAAATTAAGAGCTGGTTCATTGAAAGAATTAATAAAATTGATAAATCCTTAGCCAGACTAAATGAAAAGAGAAAGGAATGAAACAGATAAAATCATGAATGAAAGAGATCACAATCAACACCACAGAAATAAAAAATATTATAGAGAATACTATGAAAATTTATATGCCAATAAATTGGGTAATCTAGAAAAAATGGACAAATTCCTAGAAACTCACAAACTACCAGGGAACCAGGGTGGCTCAGTCAGTTAAGCTCCCGATTCTTGATTTCAAGTCAGGTCATGATCTCATGGTTCATGAGAGCAATCCCCGCATCAGGAAATCTGCTGATAGCATGAAGCCTGCTTGGGATTCTCTCTCTCCCTCTCTATCTGCTCCTCTGCTGTTCATGCTCACTCACTCACTCTCTCTCTCTCTCTCTCTCTCTCTCTCAAAATGAATAAACATTTGAAAAAAGAAACTCAAAAACTACCAAAACAGGATAGAAATGTAAAATTTGAAGAGACCCATAACCAGCAAAGAAAATGAATCAGTAATCAAAAATCTATTAACAAAGAGCACTGGGCCAGATGTCTTCCTAGAGGATTTCTATCAGACACTTAAAGAATTGAGTTAATACCTATCTTTTCAAACTGTTCCAGACAATAGAAATAAAAGGAAAACTTCCATACTCCTTCTATGAAGCCAGAATTACTTTGATTCCAAAACCAAAGACCCCACTAAAAAGGAGAATTATAGGCCGATATCCCTGATGAACATGGAGCAAAAATTCTCAACAAAATACTAGCAAATGAATTCAATAGTACATCAAAAGAATTATTCACCATGATCAAATGGCCTTGGTTCTTCCTGGGCTGCAGGGATTTGCTGTTGCTTGCAAATCAATCAACATGATACACCACATTACTAAAAGAAAGAATAAGAACGATATGAACCTTCCAATAGATGCATAAAAAGCATGTGGACAGGAACAAGGCAAGGATGCCCACTTTCACCATTATTATTTAACATAGTACTAGAAGTCTTACCCTCAACTATCAACAAAATTAAGGACAAACAAATCAGCAAGGAAGAAATCAAACTTTCACTATCTGCAAATGACATGAGAGTCTATGCAGAAAAACCAAAAGAATCCACCAAAAAACTTGGTAGAACTAATACATGAATTCAGCAAGGGCACAGGATATAAAATCAATGTGCAGAAATCTGTTGCATTTTGATACACCAATAAAAACCAGCAGAAAAAGAAATCAAGGAATCAATCCCATTTGCAACTGGACCCAAAACAATAAGATACATAGGAATAAACACAACTAAAGAAATAAAACATATACTCTGAAAACTAGAATACTTATGAAAGAAATGGAAGAGAACAGAATGAAATAAAAAAAAAACATTCTGTGCTCATGGACTGGAAGAAGAAACATTGTTAAAATGTCTATACTACCCAAAGCAATTTACATATTTATGCAATCTCTACCGAAATGTCACCAGCATTTTTCACAGAGCTAGAACATATAATCCTAAAACTGTTATGGAATCACAAAAGACCCTGGATAGCCAAAAGTATCCTGAAAAAGAAAAACAAAACCGGAGAGATGATTCCAGATTTCAAGCTATATTACAAAGCTGTAGTCATTAAGACAGTATGACACCAGCACAAAAAAGAACACATAGATCAATGGAACAGAACAGAAACCCTAGAAATGGACCCACAACTATGCAGTAAACTCATCTTCAACAAAGCAGAAAATAGAATATATAACGGGAAAAAAAAGTCTCTTCAACAAATGGTGTGGGGAAAACTGGATAGCGACATGCAGAAGAATGAACCTGGACCACTTTCTTACACCATACACAAAAATAAATTCAAAATGGATGAAAGACCTAAATGTGAGCCAGGAAACCTTCAAAATCCTAAAGAACACAGGCAGCAACCTCTTTGATCTCGGCAGGAGCAACTTCTTACTAGACACATCACCAAAGTTAAGGGAAACAAAAGCAAAAATGAACTAGTGAAGCTTCATCAAGATAAAAATATTAATGTGGCGTGCTTCTGCACAGTGAAGGAAACAATCAACAAAAATAAAAGGCAGCTTACAGAATGTAAGAAGTAATTTGGAAATGACATATCAGATAAAGGATTTGTACCCAAAATTTATATAAAGAACTTATCAAACTCAACACCCAAAAAACAAAAACCCAGTTAAGAAATGGGCAGAAGACATGAATAGACACTTTTCCAAAGAAGACATCCAGATGGCTAACAGACACATGAAAAGATGTTCAAAATCACTCGTCACCAGGGAAATATAAATCAAAAACACAATGAGACAACACTCCACGCCTGTCAGAATGGCTAACATTAACAACTTAGGAAACAACAGGTTTTGGCAAGGATGTGGAGAAAGGGGAACTCTCTTGCATTGTTGGTGGGAATGCAAACTGGTGCAGCCAGTCTAGAGAACAGTACATAGGTTCCTCAATAAACTAAAAATACAACTACACTATGATCCCGAAATGGCACTATTAGGTATTTACCAAAAAACCCAGATTCAAAGGGGTACATGCGCCCCAATGTTTATAGCAGCATTATCAACACTAGCCAAACTATGGAGAGAGCTCAAATATTCATCAACTGATGAATAGATAAAGAAGGTGTGGTATCTGTATACAATGGGACATTACTCAGCCATCAAAAAGAAAGAATTCTTGACATTTGCAATGACATGGATGGAACTAGAAGGTATTACGCTAAATGAAATAAGTGAATCAGAGAAAGAAAAATACTGTATGATTTCACTCATATGTGTAATTTAAGAAAAAAAATTGATGAACCATATGGGGAATGGGGCAGGGAGAGAAGAGTAGGCAGCAAACCACAGGAGACTCTTAATGTTAGAGAACAAACTGAGGGTTGATGGAGGGAGGTGGGTGGGAAATGGACTAGATAGGTGATGGGTACACTTGTGATGAGCACGGGGTGTTGTATGTAAGTGATGATTCACTGAATTCTCCTGAAAACCAACATTATACTGTATGTTAACTAAAAATTTTAAAAACTGGTGATCTAGAAAGCCAAATGGGAAATCCATTTTAAGTAATGTAGGACATAAAGTACCAAAAGAACATCCATCTCCATCCTTTTCCCTTTCTTCCTCAAAAATCCCCACCAAAATTCATTATTCTAAAAATCAATACTCACCTCCTAGAAGGGCCCAATTTGCACTACTTTCTATGCTATAGTTTTCTCCAGGTACCTTACTGGCAAAGCTGCAGCATAGGTCTTTCTCACTAACCAGCTATTTCATACAAAAGTTGCTACTCAAGCGACCTCAGCTCAGAAACTAGCTACTTATTACAGGGCTCAAAGCAAAAGGAATGTAGGGTCCCTTATTCAAAAATTAAACATTTCAGGAACATAAAAGCACAGCATTGAACAAAGTGCAAGGCCTTTCTTAGTCCTTGGCCCTGTGCATCTACACAGGTCAGATATGCGTGAAGCTGACTCTGCTTCAGGTCATACACCTTCTCAGAGCTTCCAAGTGTTCTTAGTTCTTTCATTCCCCCTAGATAATCACTGTGAGGTGCTTAGAATTCCCCACCCTAATTTAGCAGGATGATTATAGGTCTTTATAATTATAGCTCCTTAAGTAAAGACTTGGTTCTCTCATTAAGCTATGAAAACCATATGTCTTCTTATGTCTTCTCTTGATTCTCTCAGACTATCTCTGGATGAAGCATTCCTGGCCACAGCAAAGAGGGACCTTTTACTGTCTTCAGAAGAAATATATCTCATTCCTTTAGCATTCTTGGCAGTTGTTTGATTAAATTTGAAGTAGAATATTTTCCATTTTGACTAAGAGACAATGTTTTATTGATAGTTATTTTTTCACACAATATAAGGCCTAAGTGACCTAAGAAATGTTAAAAGAAATATGGAGGGCTGTCATTGTCACTATTTCAATAAAATATAAGAAATACTATCAAATTTACATATTTTATTATTGTATGAGATTTCTATCCAATTTAAAATATCATTATTATGCCAGAATGTTGTTTAAGGATGATAAAAGGAAGGTACTAATGTTTCTGTTGAATTTAAAAAAGTGAGTTTTTATTAGAATACAAAGAATTGGTTCTAATTAACTTTGTACAAATAAATCAGAGTAATGATTTCACCACAATATACATTGATATTTTTTCTTCATAAACTGACCTGCAAGAAAGTATGCCTTCTGAAAGTAGAGGAAGGTGAAAACTATGTATCTTATTGTGGAACAGAATAGCAGCTAGTAAAGGGATTCAAAGATACAATAAGAGGGCACCATTTCTTTAAACTGAGAGCTGCCATAAATCCCATGACCTAATTTCACTCCAAAGAGAGATAGTTTACTTTTAAATAACTTATGCCCCATACCATGCTTGCTTTCATTTTAAACTTAATTGAGTATGAACTGAATACAAAATAAAATGTGAACTTCTAAGTCAATGTAAAAAACCAAAATACAGTATTATGAAATTTTCATGAAGCTATCTTGTATTTTTGTAATAAAGAATTTGTGTATCTAACAAAGTATATATTTTTCTTCACTTTTTAAAATTTAAATTCAAGATAGTTAACATACAGTGTCGTCTTGGTTTCAGTAGAACGCAGTGATTCATCTCTTACATATGACACTCAGTGCTTATCCCAAAAACTGCCTTCCTTAATGCCCATCACCCACTTAACCTATCCCCACACCGACATCTCCTCCAGCAACCCTCAGTTTGTTCTCTGTACTTGAATCTCTTATGGTTTGCCCCCTTCTGTGGTTTCATCTTATTTTTCCTTCCCTTCCCCTACGTTCATTTGTTGTGTTTCTTAAATTCCACATATGAATGAATTCATATGTCTTTCTCTGAGTTAGTTATTTTGCTTAGCATAATACCCTCCAGTTCCAGTTCCATCCACGTTGTTGCAAATGACACGGTTTCATTCTTTTTGATCGCCAAGTAGTATTCCATTGATACATATGCCACATCTTCTTTATTCATTCAACAGTTGATGGACATTTGGGCTCTTTCCATAATTTGGCTATTGTCAATAGCACTGCTATAAATACTGGGGTGCATGTGCTTCTTCGAATCAGCACTCCTGTATCCTCTGGATAAATACCTAGTAGTGCAATTGCTGGGTCATAGGGTAGTTCCACTTTTAATTTTTTGAGAAAACCTCCATACTGTTTCCCAGAGGGGCTGCACCAGTGTGCATTCCCATCAACAGTGCAAGAGGGTTCCCCTTTCTCAGCATCCTTGCTGCCATCTGTTGTAACCTGAGTTGTTAATTTTTGCCATTCTGACAGGTGTGAGGTGGTATCTCATTGTAGTTTTGATTTGTATTTCCCCAATGATGAGCGATGTTGAGCATTTTTTCATATGTCTGTTCGCCATATGGAAGTTTTCTTTGGAAAAGTGTCTACTCATGTCTTTCACCTATTTCTTCACTAGATTATTTGTTTTTTGGGTGTTGAGCTTGGTAAGTTCTTCAGAGATTTTGGATACTAACCCTTATATGTCATTTGCAAATATCTTCTCCCATTCAGTCAGTTGCCTTTTAGTTTTGCTGATTGTTTCCTTTGCTGTGCAGAAGCCTTTTATCTTGGCGAGGTCCCAATAGTTCATTTTTACTTTTATTTCCCTTGCCTCCAGAGACATGTCAAGTAATAAGTTGCTGTGGCTGAGGTCAAAGAGCTTTATGCCTGTTTTTTCCTGTAGGATTTTGATGGTTTCCTGTCTCACATTCAGGTCTTTCATCCTTCTGAATTTATTATTGTGTATGGTGTAAGAAAGTGGTCCAGGTTCATCCTTGTGCATGTTTCTGTCCAGTTTTCCCAACACCATTTGCTGTAGACTGTCTTTTTTTCTATTGGATCCTCTTTCCTGCTTGGTCAAATATTCACATGCCATACATTTATGGGTCCACTTCTTAGTTCCCTATTCTGTTCCATTGATCTAAGTGTCTGTTTTTGTGCCAATACCATATTGTCTTGATGATTACAGCACTGTAATACAGCTTAAGGTCCAGCATTGTGATGCCTCCAACTTTGGTATTCTTTTTCAACATTACTTTGGCTATTTGGGGTCTTTTCTGTTTATATACACATTTTAGGATAGTTTATTCTAGCTCTGTGAAGAATGCTGGTGGTATTCTGATAGGGTTTGTGATGAATGTCAACACAAAATTTCTAACATTATGTGTGGTCAATTATAATACCAAAAGAATAGAATTTACTTTTATAATGACATGTTACCTAGCAAATACAGTCAGTGTCAAAATTTATTTGCTTTTGGTAAGCATCCTTCTCCCCAGACATATATAAAATAAAGTAGTGGAGATCTTCTAAATTATACTGTAAGGTAAACATATACTAAACGCCCAACTGAAATGTATCCTTACTTTTAGTAACCACTGACTGCCCATTAAGAGCAAGACACTTGTTCATCTCTAAAAAATAATCATAATGCTTGCTCTGCTAACTCACCAACTAAGGACATTCAAATGAGAGAATAATTATTAAAAAAGCTTTAAAATCTATAAGTCACTGTGTAACTGTGTTATATTTGTATATCTTATAATCTAAGGATTGCTTTAGTTTGGGGTTTATCTGGAGTCTCTTTTCAGGCAATTACTTCCTTCTTGTAGTTTAGGGATTATTTTTCAACTATGCTGAGACTGTCTTCCAAATGCTACCATAGCATGTTTCTTCACACTATGGACAAGCATGTGGTGAGTATGATCTCAGGCATAACATAAAGCAATTAAGTTTTATGTTATATCTTGATTAACATGACTGCCACTTACAGAAAGCATTATAAATAAAATTCATCTGCATATGCTGCCTAAGTAAACAATCCAACCTAATCACTACAGTTGAACTTTCAAGCTAATGTGAATTAAGTAGAAGAAGAATGGGTCTTAGCAGGCTGTATTTTCTTTGGATAGATGACTCATTTTTCACATGGTGGTTGATTCCTCTGTGACACATGGAAGACAGCAGGTGAATGTGAATGAGAAAGGTCACTTTGTTCAAAGTAACAAAAATTGCTGTGATGTGATTTTTATAACAGTCAATCATATTTATCCATACAAATGTTGACAGTGACAAAGCCAATTCTAAAGTGAAACACTTCTCATTAGATATCTAAGGAAAAGGAAAAAAAAAACCTTCTTTATGAAGATCAATCCAGCATCTTCAGTGGTCATTTAGTTCTCATTCCTATAAATGTATCACAATCATCTTATTTTAGTTATGTATTACAAATGTGGTAAACATGTTTTAGGGGGGAAATCTACTTATCCAAAGGCATTCTATCACAATAGTATAGCTATAATGAAATAAGATAATAACATGGGCTTGATTCAACTACAGCACCCAAAAAATTGGTGCCTGCTACTTATTAAGCATTAGAAAAAATATGTATACAATACAGTCTCTAATTTTATTCTAAATATTCAGCTCTATTCTGAATTCTGATATTATAATTTTTCATCCTAAAATCCAGTTTTAAGGGACAAATTTTTAAAAGACAAAGATCATGGTCCTCACATTAGTACTTCATATCATAAAATCACAAAATACTAATCTGGAAAAAACCACAATGATTTTATTTATTTTATTATATATATATATATATATATATATATATATATATATATATATATAGACACTAAGGCCTAAAGAGTTAAAATGACTAATAGAACAGAGAAGAGCCTAAACCTGGGACTGTGAGATCCTAGTATACGTGTTTTTTAATATGAATTAACTTGCTTTTGTTACTTTTGAAAAAATGTTATCAAATTTTTCTTTCTAGGATTTTGGTCATATCATATAGATACTTGATTAAATCCTAAATTATGGTTTTTTTCTGTCAGTTTCTCTCTGCCTTACACACTAGCACTATCATAACAACAACAAAAAGCTAAGTAACAAAATATTTGATATCCAAATATCACCCTCTTTCTTCCTTGAAATTGCCCTATGACCCATTTCAATTTAGATTTCCTAATATTATTATCTCTGGAGCCTCACCTGAGAAACAGTAAAAGAAAAAAGGCCTGATTAAAGAACAGTGGAGACCTACAAGCACACAAAGGCACTCTCAGTCCTCTCAATAGACTACGTTCCTGAGAAAAAGCCATGAAATGTTGCAATTTCTCCTATGGTTTATACCAGAGCTACACAGGGCATCTATTTAAACCAACTGTTTGGCTGTGTGGTTGTTGTAAGTAGACTAAAGGGTTTCACTGGCAACTATAAATGCCACAATATACCATAGAGCCTCTTTTGGCTACTGCTTCTTAGCTCATGTATCATTTCTACTCCAACAGTCTCTTTCCAACAATTAACATTTAGCAAGTATTTTTTAACATCTTTTGTGTGTCAGGAATTGTGCTGGCACTGAAGACATATGGATAAATAAGATAAACCAGGTATCATTTCCATGAAGCTGACATCCTAATCTGGCATGAGAAGAAACAAATAAAGCTAACAACTGGTTGTGATAAAACAGATTTGAGGAAATTTAAAAAGTAATATGATAGTGCCTGAATAACTTCCAAGAGGTAGCTTAAGTTAAATAAAGGGCTCAAGGGAAATCTTCCTAAAAAGGTAATGTTTGAGTTAATCCCTAAAAGGTTAGGAAGTCGAGGTGGCTGACCTGTAGAAAGTGCAGTACCATGACATAAAATGGAAGGAGATACAGGCAGGGCTGATCATGTAAAGATTTAAAGGCTGTTGAAAGAGGTTTCGATTTTATTAGTGCAATAGAAAGTCACTGACAGGGTTATGTAAGGATTGACCTTTTTATAATCTTAAAATATAATACTGGAAGAGACCGTAGTGATTATTTTAACTATTATACAGATGAGGACAGTAAAGCCTGCAGAGTTACAGTGACTAACAGAGTAAGTCAACTGCAGAGCAGAGCCTAAACTTAGGTGTCTAAGCTCTAGAGAAAGGCAAAAAAGGTAAATGTCAGGAAAAAAATAAAGAGGATATTTTTTAATCATTATATAAGAGTAACAAAAAACCATGGGATAAATATGATTTAGGTAATTTCTTCTCAATGAATAAAATGTTCAGACAAAGTAATAGCCCAAAAGCTAAATTTCAAGGTCCAAAAAAATGTATAGCACCTTTTCTGACAAACACAACATGGGACGTTTCTGTATTTTTAGGCTATCATCCTCAAAATGTAAAAAAAATACAGTCCGAAAATATCCTAGTTTCTCCCAGTAATCCATTATGACTGTAATTAATAAACTTTGTGCTGTCTACATACATTTTCAGCCATTACCATCTTTTATACCACTTCCAATGTTTGCTACCTATGATATATAACTCAAGAGTGATATTAATAAAATTCTGAAAGTTTTTTTTAAATTTCTTAATTACTCTTAAACATGTTTTCAAATACCACAACAAATTTATAAAAATAACAATTAGCAGTTAATATTTGTTGAACATTATCACTAAGTGCTGAAGAAAACATTTTTTAAATTATTGACTGTTTCATGTATTCTAAAGAAAACAAAGTTTAATTTAGCAGATACTTGTTTATTTATAAATTTATTTTTCTTTATGCTTTCAGCATGGTAGGTAATCATATTCATTAGTTATTTCTCAAATTATATTTATAACTATGTGTAATACCCTACACATATTTTATTTTATTTTGTTTTATTTTATTTTATTTTATTTTATTTTATTTTATTTTATTTTATTTTATTTTATTTTATTTTTGGTGTCAACTCTTTAAATTCAATTACCATTAACATCCAGTGTTATATTAGCTTCAAGTGTACAATATTAAAATTCAGCAATTTTATACATTTATCAGTGCTTATTCAGATAAGTAATCTTTTGGGGCAGCTGGGTGGCTCAGTCAGTTGGGTGTGTCAGACTCTAGATTTTGGCTTAGGTCATGATCTCACAATTCAGGGACTGAGCCCCGTGTCAGGATCAGTGTTGGCAACACAGGAGCCTGCTTGGGATTCTCTTTCTCTCTCCCTCTGCCCCTCTCCCCTCTCGATCTCTCTTGCTCTCAAGATAAACATTTTTTTAAATAAATGGGAATATGTACAACTCATACATTTGATAATAAAGTTTATGCCATTAGGACAATGAACCAGTCATGCCATGGTTTATATGGTCTCTCTTTACCTTATTTACATACATTCTGTAGGCTCTGCAATCAATTTATAACCAATTAAGATGGTAATTATTGCAACTGCTTGTTGTTTAGTAAGAAACCAGAAGAAAGTACAATGCTGATTACAGAAGAAAAAGCACTTCTGTGACTCCTTAAATAACAATTAAAGCAGTAAAGTGACTATTAAATCATTATGAAATGCATGCTATAAACTTAAAAACAAGTATTTTATCCATTGGTCCCAGTAATGGCAATTCTAGGAAATTATCCCACAGATATAATATACACATATATAAAGATAAATGTAAATGGATTTTCAATGCATAATTTTTATATAAAGAAAAATCATAAAAAATTCAAGTAACCTTCACTATAAAGGAATAGTTACATAAATAATGGTAGATACACAAAGTGGAATATTGTGCAGTCATTTTAAGAACAGAGACTCTAAAAATGTCCAAGACATATTGTTTTTGAGTTACCAAATGATATGACTACACACACACACACACACACACACACACACAAACACACACACACACACACACATATACAACACACACTAAAATTCTCACAGAAAAATATTAAAAGATTTCTTACTAGATAATAGGATTTTAGGTGATACTCTCTACTATTTAGATTCCTGGCATTTTTGAAGGCTTACTTTTCCCCATAGTCTAGTATGTATTGTTTTTTTTTAATCAGAAGTAGTTAAAGGTTAAAATACAAATTATCTGAGTAAGAATTACTATGTATTTTTCCTTAAGTAAAGTCTAAGCTCAACCTGAGGCTTGAACTCACAACTCCAAGATCAAGAGTCACATGCTCTACTGAATGAGCCAGCCAGGTTCCCCTAGAGTTACTACATCTTAACAATAAAATATAAGAGTGTATATGTTGAAGGTTAACTTTGGAATGTGTGGATAAAAATCCTATTTACTTAAAAAATATAGATAAAAGAATTAAGAGATAGAATTGAGGCAATCTCAACATAGTGAATAAGAGACTCATATTAAAGCATGTGATAATGAAACTTCAAAATACTAGGCATCAAGCATAATTCCAAAAGCTTCTGGAAAGAAAATATACCACACACGTAAAAGACTAGAAATTAGAATGCCAATGCACCTCTTAAAAGAACACTAGAAGCTAGAAGAACACATTGTCTTCAAAATTCTGAAGAAAATTTATTTCCAGCTTGAAATTCTATATATAACCAATCTAATGTGACAGTTGTATAAAGACATTTTCTGACAGATAAGAACTAAAAATATATACCTTTTGTGTCCTCTTTTTCCAAAAACTACTGGAGGATGTACACCACCAAAAGATAAATAAACCAAGAAGACATGGGTTCTAAGAAAAAAAAAAATCAAATCACTCCTCACAGGAGAGATTTGAAGGAAATTCCCAGGATGATGGTAAAGGGAAGATTTAGGCAGCAAACCCAGAAAGTAACCAATCAGGAAGAGAGAGGACAATGGGTTTCAAGAAGGGATCTCCAAAGGGGGAAAAAAAGCTGATGGTTATCTAATGCATTTGAATAAAGAAAGATTAACAGGTATGTTATTTTTTTAAATTTATTTACACCAATGTGACTTTAAAATTTTGCCTGACAGATTGGAGGGTGATCTGGCTGTAACATATACCACCCCACCGATTACCAGGGGTGATTCAGCTGATTTGACTGGCTAGGCTAGACGGGTGTCCTCTTCCTCTTTCAGTACTTCATGTGTGTCCCTCGCAAAGCTGTGTTCTCAAAGAGGATGGAGGACAACCATTCTTCAAAGGTCACTGCATCCCCCTAATTGAACATCCAAAGAATCTCTCAAGTCCATTTGTAAAAGAGTATAAATAAGGTAGTGAAGCTTATAAGACTTCAGATACAAGCAAATGAGGTGCTCTATGTAGCAGTCTCCCTTCAGAAAAAAAATGCCTAGTAGGGGAATTACATTGTCAACCAAGTAGCATTTACTTTCCTTCCAAAGGTATTTCTTCAAATGTTTTACTCTATGGTGAAAGATACAGGGATTGAACATGAAAAGTACTTTGGGCTTAGAGTTACCCTCTGCTTTGCTGGTTTGAAACAATGAGTCCTTCACTGACAGAGCTAAGGATCTTCCTGTGGTATTGCTAATTCATTTCTACCATTGAAAATTCAAAAGTGGGTATTTTGCCTTGCCCTTAGAACTGAATGATTATCATGTTCATTGTTTTCAAGTGTATTTGTAAGGGGCAATACTTACAAAGAGAGATGGGATGCCTGATAAACAGTTCTTACTCCACCTAGTGTTTATAAAAATGGCCCTTCAATTCTTAGTTTTAAGAATTTAATTTTAAAATATAAATAGGCATGCCTGGGTGGCTCAACTGTTGAGTGTCTGAGTCTTGATGCTGGCCCAGGTCATGATCTTATGGTTCATGAGATTGAGCCCCCATGTTGGGCTCCACACTGAGTATGGAGCCTACTTGGGATTTTCTCTCCCGCTCCCTCTGCCCTCCCTACTCATGCTCTCTCTCTTTCTCTCTCTCTCTCTCTCTCTCTCTCTCTCTCTCAAAATAAATAAACTTGGAACAATAAAATATAAATATATACGTGTATGTTTGTGTGTATACTTAAAACACAGCAATATGACAATCAGTGAATGACAGACACAAATAGTACCCAAATAATCTCCCCTCATAGGTTTTAATCCAAAGGAAAAGGTTATAATACATTATTATAAGCTTGGTGACTATAATAAAAACGCACATGACAAAAGGATTTAACCTAATCTAGTCACACATGCTAAACCTACTGCTATTCACAGCTCTATCTTCTTAAACAACATACCTACTTAAGTAAAAAATACGCTTTGAGTCAGTAAACAGAGTTAGAAGTTTTTTCCACTTTCACTGCCTCGTTTAACCATCAGTGTGTCAGAAATCAAACATACAGATCCTTCAAAAATACAATGCTTGTGCATATTCCTGAGCAATTATGTTTACTTGACATAGATATGTCCTAAGACCCACTGTTTTTCTTATGCATATTCAAAATAATTAATCCAGCCTAGAATTCTATACCTAGCCAATCAAACAAGGAGGTCAGCAAACAAAAAACTTTCTACATGTCTAATTCCCAAAATCCAGATTTGTATGTCTCTGTTGATATCTCATATTTCACAGTTCTGCTGAGTCAACATTTCAATTTGTGGCTATATATTTTGATATTCTATTCATTCAAAAAATATACAATAGAATGAACCTTTATATATAAATATATAATAGAATAACTGACTTTAGGTAGAATTAAGGTACACTGAGAGATGTGCCAATTTTGTGGTGGGTAGTATGTAGTCTGATTTATGACAAACCATAAACCAAAAGACTTTAAATAAGCAATAATTAATATAAACAAATATTGATAGTACTGAGCATCTTCTCTGGTTCAGAAGATGCTCATTAAATCCACATCTTAAATCAGTTATGAAAATGAGACATATGATTTGAGAATAAACACTTGAGCTGTCTTTATTCTGAAAACTCAAAAAAAAATTGAGATTTCCTGTCTCAGGATTTTCCATTTCCATCAATGACTTTGATATCCAAGGTAGAACATAGGAAGATAAGAATAATGCTAAGGTAGTTCCCCAAATTAAAGAAATATATAGAACAGTTATTTCTTAGAACAGTTAAACATCATTCCTATAATTATATTATGATAGACACTTTATTTTCATCATAAAGCTATCATCCTACATGAATGAATGTATGGAGTTTCTAGGATAGTCAGATTAAAGACTAGTTCCCCCAATCAACCTCTTAACTAAACAAGAACATCTTTTTAAGTGCATTGGTAAGCTGATACAAAAGAATTCTGTAGAAGTAAAACAGTGAAACCTGGGGTTTAAGTTAATATTAAAGTCAACCTCATCCTGGAAGTTTCTACTGGATCCTAGACACTATATGCTTTTGCCTTGTTAGCTGCATTAACATGGAAGGGGAACAGGAGATAAAGCTAAGACATTGAAAGTGTGAAGTATAAGAAACCCCTCATAAAGATGGGACCCAAAGGTGGAAGAGTAAATGCCTAAGAAAATCAAATAAAAATTAAACTACATGTACAAGGGACAGAAAAAAAAACTTGCTAATCTTGACTGTAATACTGGGTGGAGCAGAGAAAAAGTCTGCCTTGAAAACTCATGCATAACCGTAAACTGGTTACCTCAAAAACCTATAGTCTAAATCCAAATTACCGGCATGGCCAAAAAATACCTTGAGCAAAGAATGCAATTTGAAGTGATTCAGAGATCCTCAATAAAGATGGCAGATGGCAGCATATGAGGATCCTGAGCTCACCTCATCCCAGAGACACACCAAGGCTGCAACTATTTATAGAGTAACTCTAAGAATGACCTGAAGACGACCAGAACAGCTCTTCCACACCTAACAATATAAGGAAAAAACACATCAAGAAGGGTAAGAGGCAAAGAGAAGTGGTCTGATTGGGACTCATTCCCCAGCACAGTGCGGAGAAATATGGGAAGATGAGCCCCCATAATGTCTAGCTTTGAAAATAATTGGGGCTTAACTCCAGGAGAGCCAAAGGGCTACAGGAAACCAAGACTCTGCTCTTCACAGATCCATGCACATTGACTCAATCCAAGACCAGCACACAGCAGCAGTTTGAAAAGCATCTGGGTTGGAGCACGTAGGTGGCTAAGTCAGTTAAGTATCTGACTTGTGGTTTTGGCTCAGATTATGATCTCACAGTTTCGTGAGTTCAAGCCCTGCATTGGGCTCTGCACTGACAGCGTGAGGGCTGCTTGGGATTCTCTCTCCCTCCCTCTCCTTCTGTCCCTCCCCCACTTGCACTGTTTGTATCTTTCTCAAAACAAACAAACAAACTTTGAAAAGCATCCGGACCATACCTAAAGGGCATTTATTGACTAATTTTGTGGCAAGTGCTGGAGGGGAAGGAATCTTTAGGAACTTTATGTGGTAACAGAAGCACTGGCAGGTGCCATTTTACTTGCCCCCTTCTGCCTAACTGTATTGACTCTGGCAGGCACCAGATCTGACACTTTCTATCTACCACAGCACTCAATTTTCCCATCATGGCATTCCCCTGCTGACCACCCCACCAAACACACCTGCCCTGGCAGGCATCCTTACAAAGCAACTCCCACCTCACCATACCTGGTGGGCAGATTTGGCTGGGACTACCCCCCGCTCCAAAGTCATTGCTATACCACCACACCTTGTGAGTAGCCTTGGCTAGAAATAGTACCTCTCCAAAGTGGTTCCTGGGGAATTAGGAGAGGGGGAGAGGCCACCCACTAGGATATCTGCAATAGTAGCAACCAGGACTCACAGCCAGCCATACTTGGGGCTAGACCCACCAACAAGTGATCCTACAGCAGCCACAAACAGGCTTTTCAACCAACTTCACCAAGGTGCCAGACCCACTGAACACCATATCTACACCAGTTGCATTCCACCACAAGAGGAGGGCAAACACAGCCCACACAGAGAACAACCTTGGAGGGCCTGGTTCTAGTGACAAGGGGAATGGTGCTTCCAAAGCACACAGGACACATTCTAAATAAAACCACTATTTCAAGACCAGGAGATGAAGATCATCAACTCAAAACACAAAAACAAACAGAGAGTCAGGTTAAATGAGGAGACAGAGGAATATCTCTAAATGAAAGACCAAGAAAAAACCTCAGAAAAAAAAAACTAAACAAAATGAAGATAAGCAATCTACCTGATAAAGAGTTCAAAGTAACGGTCATAAAGATGCTCACAAAATTGAGAAAAATGGATGAACAGAGTGAGAACTTCAACAAAGAGATAGAATATATCAAAAAGAAAGTTGAAAAATACAATAACTGAAATGAAAAATATACTACATGGAATCAAAAGCAGAATAAAGGATAGAAAAGAATGGATCAGTGATCTAGAAGACAGTGTAGTGGAAAACATCTAAGCTGAATAGCAAAAAGAAAAAATAATTTAAAAAATGAGGACCACTAAGACAAAATCAAGTATACTAACATTTGTATTACAGGGATTCCATAAGAAAAGAGAAAAAAAGGAGTAGAAAACTTATTTGAATAATGGCTAAAAACTTCCCTAACCTGGGGAAGGAAAGAGACATACAGGTCCAGAAAGCACAGAGAGCCCCATATAAGGTGAACCCAAAAGATAAACAAAGAATCTGAAAAGTAGCCAGAGAAAATGACTACCTATGTACAAAGAAACACATGTAATATTGTAAGCTTATTTTTCAGCAGAAATTCTATAAGCCAGAAGGATATTCAAAGTGCTAAAGAAAAAGGAAAAAAAAATACAACCATGAATACTCTACCAAACAAAATGACCATTCAGAATTTAAGGAGAAATAAGGAGTTTCCCAGGCAAACAAAAGTTGAGTTAATCACCACTAAACTGACCTGAGAAATGTTAAATGGATATCTTTAAGCAGAAAACAAAAGGCCATAAATAAAGGTAGGATTGTGATGAAAGAAGAAAATCTCACTATTAAAAGCAAAGACACAGCTAAGATGGTAGATCAACCACTTATAAAGCTAAAATAAAGATTAAAAGAAAAAAGTAGTAATATTAACTATATAATAATTAGTTAAGGAATACACAGAATAAAAAGTTGCAAAACATGAAATTAAATACATAAAATACAGGGATAGTAAAAATGTAGTGCGTCCAGTATGTGTTTGAATATAAGTGACCCTCAGTTTAAACTAGACTGCTATGCAATCTTGAAAAAACAAAAAACAAAACTGGAAAGCATCATGATCCCAGATTTCAAGATATACTACAAAGCTATAGCAATCAAAACAGTATGGCCCTGGCACAAAAAAAAAAGACACAAAGATTAACAGAACAGAATAGAGATCCCAAAAGAAGCTCACCATTATAGGGTTAATTTTAGACAAAGCAGGAAAAAATTATGCAATGGGATAAAGATAGTCTCTTTAACACATGGTTTTGGGAAAACAGGTCAGCCACATACAAAAGAATGAAACTGGACCATTTTTTCACACCATACACAAAAATAACTTCAAAATGGATTAAAGACTTAAACGTGAGATCTGAAATAAAATCCCAGAAGACAGCATAGGCATTAATTTCTCTGACATCAGCCACAGCAACATTTTTCTAGATATATCTCTGGAGGCAAGGGAAATAAAAGCAAAAATAAACTATTGGGACTATACCATAATTAAAAGCTTCTAAAAATCGATTGATCAATATAAAGCTTATAATTAATGAAAAATAAATTAATCAATATATAGCTTATGCACAACAAAGGAAATGATCAACAAAATGAAAACCTACTGATTGGGAGACGATATTTGCAAGTGACATATCTAATAAAGGATTAGTGCTGAAAATATATAAATAACTTATATAACCTCACACCAAATAATCCAATTTAAAAATAGGTAGAAAGCACGAACAAACATTTCTCAAAAGAAGATATCCAGATGGCCAATAATACCATAACAAGATGCTCAACATCACTCACTGAAATACATATCAAAACCACAGTGAGATAGCACCTCACACATGTCGGAATTGCTAAAATCAACAACACAAGAAACAACAAGTGCTGGTGAGGATATGGAGAAAAAGGAACCCTTGTGCACTGTTGGTGGCAATGCGAATTGGAATAGCCACTATGGAAACCAGTATGGAGGTTCCGAAAAATGATAAAAATAGAACTACCCTCTGATCCAGTAATTGCACTACTGGGTACTTACACAAATACAAAACCACTAATTCAAAGGGTTACATGCACCCCTGTGTTTACTGCAGCATTATTTACAATAGCTAAGATACAAAAGCAACTCAGATGTTCATGGGTAGACGAATGGATAAAGAAGAATAATGGAATATTACTCAGCCATAAAAAAGAAAAGAATAAATTTTGCTGATTGCAACAACACAAATGGACCTAGAGGATATAATGCTAAGTGAAATACATCAGTCAGAAAAGCAAATACCACATGATTTCACTTATGTAGAATTTAAGAAACAAAGCAAATGAGCAATGGGAAAAAGAGATAAATCAAGAAACAGACTCTTAACTATAGAGAATAAACTGATTGTTACCAAAGGGGAAATGGGTAGGGGAATGAATGAAATAGGTGAAGGGGATTAAGAGTTCACTTATCATGATGAACACTGATTAATGTTTAGAATAGTTGAATCACTATATTTTATCACTATATTTTACACCTAAAACTAATATAACACTGTATGTTAACTATATTGGAATTAAAATTAAAAATAAGTCAATAAATGAAATGAAATAAAATAGAGTGCTATATACATGAGGTGTTATATATGAAGCTCATGATAACTGAGCCAAAAAATATGAAATACAAAATGAATGAATGAAAGAAAGAAAAGAAAAAGAAATTCAAACATAATATCAAAGAATGTCATCAAATTATAATTATTTGATAGAAGTGTAAATGAAAAGAAAGCTAAAAGTAGTAATACTTCTATCAGACAAAGCAACCTTTAAAACGAAGTTTGTAACAAAAGACAAAAGCACTCCACAATGATAAAGGGATTAATCCAATAAGAGAATATAACAATTGTAAACACCTATCCACACAACACAGGAGTATTTAAAATTTTTTAATGTTTATTTGTTTTTGAGAGAGAGAGAGAGAGAGAGAGAGAGAGAGTGAGAGAGAGCACAAGAGGTGGAGAGGCACAGAGAGAAGGAGACACAGAATCCGAAGCAGGCTCCAGGCTCCGAGCTGCAAGTACAGAGCCCAACATGGGGCTCAAACTCATAGAGTGCAATATCATGACCTGAGCAGAAATCAGAGGCTTAACTGACTGAGCCACCCAGGTGCCCCACGAGTATTTAAATATATAAAAAATATATTAGCAGATATAAAGGAAGAAACTGAAAGTAATACAATAATAGTAGAGGACTTTAACTTCCCACTTACATCAATGGATAGGTCAAACACACACACACACACACACACACACACACACACACGGAAACAGTAGCCTTAAATGAAACATTAGACCAGACAGACTTAACAGATATATATATAACATTCCATCCAAAAACAGCAGAATACACATTCTTCTCAATTGAACATGTAACACTGTCCAGGACAGATCACATTTTAGGCCATAAAACAAGTATCAATAAATTTAGGAAAACTGAAATCATATCAACATCTTTCCACACTACAATGAGATGAAACTAAAAATCAATTACAAGAAAAATGGCTTGTAAAATACAAACACGTGGAGGCTAAACAACATTTTTCTAAACAACACAATGGGTTAGGGTGCCTGGGTGGCTCAGTTGGTTAAGCATCCAATGCTTAATTTTGGCTCAGGTCATGAACTCATGGTTCATGAGTTCAAGCCCCACATGGGGTTCTATGCTAATGGCATGGAGCCTGCTTGGGATTCTCTGTCTCCCTCTCTGTCCCACCTCTGCTCTCCCTCCCTCTTTCTCAAAATAAATAATTTTTATAATTAAAAAAATAAATTCATGGGTCCATAAAGAAATCAAAAATGAAATTAAAAAATACCATAACACAAATGAAAATAGAGACACAATATTCCAATGTCTATGAGAAGCAGTAAAAGCAGTTCTAGGAGGGAAGTTTATAACAACACAGGCTTATCTTAAAAAAGTAAAAACAAACCAAAAAAACCCCTCAAATAATCTAATCTTATACCTAAAAGGGACATAAAAATAAAAACAAAGCCCAGTTAGTAAAAGAAAAGAAATAATAATTATTAGAGCAGAAATAAATGAAAGAGACACTAAAAAACAATAGAAAAGATCAATGAAACAAAGAGCTGTTTCTTTGAAAAGATAAATGAAATTGATAAACTTTTAGCCAGATTGAGCAAGAAAATAGGAAAGAGGACTGAAATAAATAAAATTAAAATGAAGTAAAATATTTACAACTGACACCACTGAAATACAAAGTATAATAGTGACTACTATAAAAAAATATACACTAATAGACTGGAAGAAAAGGATAAATACTTCAAAGCCATACAATCTTCTAAAACTGAATCAGGAAGAAATAGAAAATCCAAACATATCTATTTCTAGTAATGAAAATGAATGAGTAATCAAAAACCTTCCAGTAAACAAAAGTACAAAACCAGACAACTTCACTTGTGAATTCTATCAAACATTCAAAAAAATTTAAAAGCTATCCTTCTGAAATTCTTCCAAAACTCTAAAGAGCAGCTAATGATTCAAAGCTCATTTTACAAGGCCAGCATTATCCTGATACCAAAACCAGACAAGGACACCAGAAAAAAAATGCAGGCCAATATCCCTGATGAACATGAACGCAAAACTCATCAACAAAATATTAGTAAATGGAATTCACCAATACATTAAAAGGACTGCAGGCCATAATCAGGTGGGATTTATTCCAGGAATGCAAGAAAGATTCAACATCCACAAAATGAACAATGCTATATAGCACATGAATGAATTAAAGGATAAAAATCTTATGATGATTTCAACTGATGCAAAAATAGCATCTGACAAAAAGTCAACATCCATTTATGATAAAAACTCTCAACAAAGTGGGTACAGGGATAATATACCTCAAAATAAAAAAGGCCATATATGACAACCCCACAGCTAACACCATAATTAAACTGAAAAACCTTCCATAAGTTTTTCTCCAACATAGGAACGATATAAGTATGCCAACTCTTGCCACTTTTATTCAACATAGTACTGGAAATCTTTGCCACAGAAAAAAAAAGAAAAGAAAAAAAAAACAGAAAAAGAAAAGGCATCAAAATTGGTAAGAAAGAAGTAAAACTGTTAGTATTCCCACATGATGTGATACTATGTATACAAAACCCAAAAGATCTATCAAAACACTATGAGAATAAATGAATTCAGTAAAGTTGCAGAATTAATATACAAAAAACTGATGTATTTCTATGCACATATAATGAACTATCAGAAAGAAAAATTAAGAAAAGATAGGAGGAGCCAAGATGGCAGAACAGCATGGAAGTTTTTTTTGTGTCTTGTGTCCATGAAATACAGCTAGACCAACACTAAACCATCCTGCACACCTAAAAAACTGACTTCAGGACGAACACAACAATCTGTACAACCTGAACCACAGAACTCAGCAGGTACACGACACAGAGAGGTGAACTGAGGGAGAGAGAAGCCACGGAGTGCAGGGAGCTCTTTTTGCTTGTGGAGAGAGGACAGAGATGGGGGGGCGGGGTGAGAATGTGGGAAAAGCACCCCCAAAAGCAGCTGGAGAGAAAGTGGAGAAGTGGAAACAGCTGCAGTAAATGAACTAAAAAGGGAGAAAGGAGAAAGGAAAGGGTTTAAATTCCATTAAGAATCTATAAACGGGGGAGCACAGAGTCTGAAATTCTGCAGCTTGATACCTGGCAGTGCTCTGGTGGGAAGGGCGAAACTCCAGGAGCACAGTGAAGTCCGGGGTTCTTTGGGCCACATGGGGAGAGTCGGTTCCCCTGCTGGGAGGACATCTGGTAGAGGCTGTGTGGCTCCCCCAAAGGCAAAGTCCCCACCCAGGAGAACAACCACATTCACTGGTGCTAGAACAAGGTGGCTGGGGGTGAAGCCTGGTGCAAGATGTGTGTTGTGATTTGCCATAATCCCTGAAACGCTGCTGCTACATGATCACGTGAACTTTTTCAGGGGAAGGCTGGCACTCAGCCACAGTCTCCGGGCATCAGCAACAGCACAGTCCTGTGAACATTCCTGGGTGCAGTTGGCACCTGGCCACTGTTTAGTGAGACCCTCCTGCAGAGGGGCAGAATGGGTCAAAGCTGCAATCCCTCAGAAGTAAGGGGTCAGGATAAACAGCCACATCTGAGATAAAACTCAGGAGGGGAGTGCTGCCGCGCGCTTGGTGATAGACAGTGTAAAAGTGGGGAGTGGATGGAAGCCAAAGACAAAGGATGGGTGCGTGATGCTGATCGGGAAGAACAGAGTTCTGATACTAGAGACTGGGTAGCTGAGTGATGCCATTTTCACCACTCCTATATATGTGCATACACACCTACAAGTACCACAACAATCCACCCCAGTAAGCTAAGCAGTGCCATATAGTGGAGAACAGAGCCGTTACACTAAGTCCCACCCAACTAGGCCAACCTCACTCTTCAGGAGCGAGTCTCTCCACCTGCTTAGTTTACAGACTATAAAGCAATTCATAGTTTGACTTCTAAGGTAAAAAGAAGTAATTTCAATCCTACGTCAGTCTGTTCACTGGTCTATCTATTCAATTTTCTTTTTTTTTCTGTTTTTCGTTTCTTTTTTCTTGAATACAGAAAGACAAAAAATTTATTTTTATTTTCAATTTTTGTTGAAAAGATTTTAATTTTTTCCTACATTATTTTTTAATTTTGTGTAAATTTTTCAATTTCTATTTAACTCCATCATTTCATTTTATTCTATTTCAGTGCATTCATTTTTTCAAATTTTCAAAGGAATTCTTTTTTTAACCCCCTTTTTTCTCTAAACTATCAAACCTCTTTCAACAAACTAACCAAAACACACCTAGGATCTAGCATCATTTATATTGTGTGTGTGTGTTGCTTTTATTTTCTTAATTTTAATTAAAGAAATTTTAACTCATTAATTCCTTTCTCCCTTCAAAATGAGGAAACAGAGGAATTCACCCCAAAGGAAGAGCAGGAAGAAATGAAAGCCAAGGACTTAACTAACACAGATACAAGCAATATGTCTAAACCAGAATTTAGAATCATGATTAAAAGAACACTAGCTGGAGTCGAAAATAGATTAGAATCCCTTTCTGAGGAGATAAAAGAAGTAAAAGCTAGTCAGGATGAAATAAAATATGCTATAACTGAGCCGCCAACTCGAATAGGTGCCACAGTGCAAAGTATAGATGAGGCAGAGCATAGAATAAGCAATATAGAGGACAAACGTATGGAGAATAATGAAGCAGAAAAAAAGAGGGAGACTAAAGTAAAAGAGCATGATGTAAGACTTAGAGAAATCAGTGACTCATTAAAAAGGAACAACATCAGAACCATAGGGTTCCCAGAAGATGAAGAGAGGAAAAGGGGTAGAAGGGTTATGTGAGCAAATCATAGTGGAAAACTGTCCTAACTTGGGGAAAGACACAGACATCAAAATTCAGAAAGCACAGAGGACTCCAATCAGATTCAGCAAAAACCGACCATCAACAAGGCATATCATAGTCAAATTAACAAAATATTCAAGCAAGGAGAGAATCATGAAAGAAGCAAGGGAAAAAAAGTCTTCAACCTGCAAGGGAAGACAGATCAGGTTTGCAGTAGACCTATCCACAGAAACTTGTCAGGCCAGAAAAGAGTGGCAGGATATATTCAATGTGCTGAATCTGAAAAATATTCAGACAAGAATTCTTTATCCAGCAAGTCTGTCATTCAAAATAGAAGGAGAAATAAAAATTTTCCCAGACAAACAAAAATTAAAGGAGTTCGTGATTACTACACCAGCCCTGCAACAAATTTCAAGGAAGATTGAGGGGAGAAAAAAAAGATAGGTAGATAGATAGATAGATAGATAGAAACAGAAAGAAAAGAAAAGAAAAAGAAAAATACCAAAAGCAAAAAAGACTAGAAAGGATCAGAGAACACCATCAGAAACTCCAACTCTATAAGCAACATAATGGCAATAAATTCATATCTTTCAATACGCACTCTAGATGTCAACTGACCAAATGCTCCAATCAAAAGACAGAGAGTAACAGAATGGATAAGAAAACAAGATCCATCTATATGCTGTTTACAAGAGACCCACTTTAGACCTAAAGACACCTTCAGATTGAAAGTAAGGATGTAGAGAACCATCTATCATGCTAATGGTCAATAAAAAAAAAAAAAAAGCCGAAATAGCCATACTTACATCAGACAATCTACAATTTAAAATAAAGACTGTAACAAGAGATGAAGAAGGGAATTATGTCATAATTAAGGGGTCTATCCACCAAAAAGACCTAACAATGCTAAACATTTATGCTCTAAATGGGGGGCATCCAAATATATACATCAATTAATCACAAACATAAAGAAACTCATTGATAATAATACCATAATACTAGAGGACTTCAACACCCCACTTACATCAATGGACAGATCATCTTATCAGAAAATCAACAAGGAAACAATGGCTTTGAATGACACACTGGACCAGATGGACTTAACACATATATTCATTGATTTAGGGAAGATGGCGACATAGGAGGATGCTGGGCTTACTGTGTCCTTCTTATCACTTAGATTCCACCTACACCTGCCTAAATAACCCAGAAAACCGCCAGAAGACTACCAGAACGGAGCCTCTGGAGCCAAGTACAGACGAGAGGCCCACGGAGGAGGGTAGGGAGGGCGGAGAGGTGGTGTGCGCTACACGGACTGGCGGGAGGGAGACGGGGCGGAGAGGCAGCCCACTGGCCAAGCAGAGCCCCCCACTCTGGCTTGCAAAAGCGGAGGGGCCGGACGGAGTATGTTCAGACAGCAAGCGGGACTTAATATCGGGAAGGTTATAAGTTAACAGCTCTGCTCGGAGAACGGGAGGGCTAGAGGACAACGGGAAGGAGAGCTGTTGAGCCACGGACCACGGAGCACACCTTGGCAGGGAAAAAAGGTGCTCGCCAGCACCATCTCCCTCGCCCATCCACCAGCCAAAACCCAAAGGGAACCAGTTCCTGCCAGGGAACTTGCTTGCGCTGCGCAAACACCCAATGCTGTGCTTCTGCAGATCCATCCCTCCAGCGGGTGTGACTCCCTCCCAGTGCCGCAGGGCCGCTCCCGAAGCATATCTCCGAAGGAAAAGTGAGCTGAGCCTACCCCTCCCGCCCCCATCCACCCCAGCTAATACGCCGGATCCCCACCACCACAAGCCTGACAGTGTGCAAGTACCCAGATGGGCCACGACACCCCACAGTGAATCCCACCCCTAGGAGAGGGAAAAAGAAGGCACACACCAGTCTGACTGTGGCCCCAGCAGTGGGCTGGGGGCAGACATCAGGTCTGACTGCGGCCCCACCCACTAACGCAAGTTATTCAAGACAGCACAGGGGAAGTGCCCTGCAGTTCCGCACCACTCCAGAGACTATCCAAAATGATGAAACGGAAGAATTCCCCTCAAAAAAACGTCCAGGAAATAACGACAGCTAAGGAACTGATCAAAAACGATTAAACAATATAACAGAAAGTGAACTTAGAATAATAGTCATAAAATTAATCGCTGGGCTTGAAAACAGTATAAAGGACAGCAGAGAATCTACTGCTACAGAGATCAAGGGACTAAGGAACAGCCAGGAGGAGCAAAAAAATGCAATAAATGAGCTGCAAAATAAAATGGAGACGACCACGGCTTGGATTTAAGAGGCAGAGGAGAGAATAGGAGAACTAGAAGATAAAATTATGGAAAAAGAAAAAGCTGAGAAAAAGAGAGATTAAAAAATCCAGGAGTATAAGGGGAAAATTAGAGAACTAAGTGATGCACTAAACAGAAATAATCTATGCATAATTGGTATCCCAGAGGAGGAAGAGAGAGGGAAAGGTGCTGAAGGTGTACTTGAAGAAATAATAGCTGAGAACTTCCTGATCTGGGGAAGGAAAAAGGCATTGAAATCCAAGAGGCACAGAGAACTCCCTTCAGACATAACTTGAATCGATCTTCTGCATGACACATCATAGCGAAACTGGCAAAATACAAGGATAAAGAGAAAATTCTGAAAGCACCTAAGGATATATACATATCCTTATAATACATATCTCATATATATAATAATATATAATATATATTATATAATAATAATAGTAATTAATAATAACATATAATGTATACTATACACCTCATATATATGATAATATATCTCATATAACCTATGAGACTCATGACCTATCTCTCTAATGAAACTTGGCAGGCGAGAAAGGAATGGAAGTAGATCTTCAATGTGATGAAAAGAAAAAATATGCAGCCAAGAATCCTTTATCCAGCAAGTCTGTCATTTAGAATAGAAAGAGAGATAAAGGTCTTCCCAAACAAACAAAAACTGAAAGAATTCGTCACCACTAAACCAGCCCTACAAGAGATCCTAAGGGGGATCCTGTGAGACAAAGTACCAGAGACATCACTACAAGCATGAAACGTACAGATATCACAATGACTCTAAACCCGTATCTTTCTATAATAACACTAAATGTAAATGGACTAAATGTGCCAACCAAAACACATAGGGTAACAGAATGGATAAAAAAACAAGACCCATCTATTTGATGTCTACAAGAGACTCATTTTAGACCTGATGACACCTTCAGATTGAGAGTGAGGGGATGGAGACATATTTATCATGCCAATGGAAGTCAAGAGAAGCTGGAGTAGCCATACTTATATCAGACAAACTAGACTTTAAATTAAAGGCTGTAACAAGACATGAAGAAGGGCATTATATAATAATTGCAGGGTCTATCCATCAGGAAGAGCTAACAATTATAAATGTCTATGTGAGGAATACAGGAGCCCCCAAATATATAAAACAATTAGTCACAAACATAAGCAACCTTATTGATAAGAATGTCTATCCACTTACAGAAATGGATAGATCATTTAGACACACGGTCAATAAAGAAACAAAGGCCCTGAATGATACATTGGATCAGATGGACTTGACAGATATATTTAAAACTCTGCATCCCAAAGCAACAGAATATACTTTCTTCTTGAGTAGTGCACATGGAACATTCTCCAAGATAGATCACATACTGGGTCACAAAACAGCCCTTCATAAGTATACAAGAATTGAGATCATACCATGCATACTTTCAGACCACAATGCTATGAAGCTTGAAATCAACCACAGGAAAAAGTCTGGAAAACCTCCAAAAGCATGGAGGTTAAAGAACACCCTACTAAAGAATGAGTGGGTCAACCAGGCAATTAGAGAAGAAATTAACAAATATATGGAAACAAATGAAAATGAAAATACAACAATCCAAATGCTTTGGGACGCAGCAAAGGCAGTCCTGAGAGGAAAATACATTGCAATCCAGGCCTATCTCGAGAAACAAGAAAAATCCCAAATACAAAATCTAACAGCACACCTAAAGGAAATAGAAGCAGAACAGCAAAGACACCCCAAACCCAGCAGAAGAAGAAAAATAATAAAGATCAAAGCAGAAACAAACAATACAGAATCTAAAAAAACTGTAGAGGAGATCAACGAAACCAAGAGTTGGTTTTTTGAAAAAATAAACAAAATTGATAAACCTCTAGCCAGGCTTCTCAAAAAGAAAAGAGAGATGACCCAAATAGATAAAATCATGAATGAAAATGGAATTATTACAACCAATCCCTCAGAGATACAAGCAATTATCAGGGAATACTATGAAACATTATATGCCAACAAATTGGACAACCTGGAAGAAATGGACACATTCCTAAACACCCACACTCTTCTAAAACTCAATCAGGAGGAAATAGAAAGCTTGAACAGACCCATAACCAGTGAAGAAATTGAATCAGTCACCAAAAATCTCCCAACAAATAAGAGTCCAGGACCAGATGGCTTCCCAGGGGAGTTCTACCAGACGTTTAAAGCAGAGATAATACCTATCCTTCTCAAGCTATTCCAATAAATAGAAAGGGAAGGAAAACTTCCAGACTCATTCTATGAAGCCAGTATTACTTTGATTCCTAAACCAGACAAAGACCCAGTAAAAAAAGAGAACTACAGGCCAATATCCCTGATGAATATGGATGCAAAAATTCTCAGTAAGATACTAGCAAATCAATTTCCACAGCCTATAAAAAGAATTATTCACCACGATCAAATGGGATTCATTCTTGGGATGCAGGGCTGGTTCAACATTCGCAAATCAATCAATGTGATACATCACATTAATAAAAGAAAATATAAGAACCATATGATCCCTTCAATCAATGCAGAACAGGCATCTGACAAAATTCAGCATCCTTTCTTAATAAAAACCCTTGAGAAAGTCGGGATAGAAGGAACATACTTAAAGATCATAAAAGCCATTTATGAAAAGCCCACAGCTAACATCATCCTCAATGGGGAAAAACTGAGAGCTTTTTCCCTGAGATCAGGAACACGACAGGGATGCCCACTCTCACCGCTGTTGTTTAACATAGTGTTGGAAGTGCTAGCATCAGCAATCAGACAACAAAAGGAAATCAAAGGCATCAAAATCGGCAAAGATGAAGTTAAGCTTTCACTTTTTGCAGATGACATGATATTGTATGTGGAAAATCTGATAGACTCCACCAAAAGTCTGCTAGAACTGACACATCAATTTAGCAAAGTCACAGGATACACAATGTACAGAAATTAGTTGCATTCTTATACACTAATAGTGAAGCAACAGAAAGACAAATAAAGAAACGGATCCCATTCACAATTGCACCAAGAAGCATGAAATACCTAGGAATAAACCTAACCAAAGATGTAAAAGATCTGTATGCTCAAAACTATAGAAAGCTTATGAAGGAAATTGAAGAAGATATAAAGAAATGGGAATAGAGAGAGGGAAGATGGCGGCGTAGGAGGATGCTGGGCTCACCGCGCGTCCTGCTGATCACTTAGATTCCACCTACACCTGCCTAAATAACCCAGAAAACCGTCAGAGGATTAGCAGAACGGAGTCTCCGGAGCCAAGCGCAGACGAGAGGCCCACGGAAGAGGGTAGGAAGGGCGGCGAGGCGGTGCGCTCTCCACGGACTGGCGGGAGGGAGCCGGGGCAGAAGGGCGGCTCGCAGGCCAAGCAGAGCCCCCGAGTCTGGCTGGCCAAAGCGGAGGGGCCTGACGGACTGTGTTCCAACAGCAAGCGCGACTTAGCGTCTGGGAGGTCATAAGTTAACAGCTCTGCTCAGAAAGCGGGAAGGCTGGAGGACAAAGGGAGGGAGAGCTGCTGAGCCCCCGGACGACAGAGCTCAGTTTGGTGGGGAACAAAGGCGCTCGCCAGCGTCATCTCCCCCACCCATCCCCCAGCCAAAATCCCAAAGGGAACCAGTTCCTGCCAGGGAACTTGCTCGCTCCGCGCAAACACCCAACTCTGTGCTTCTGCGGAGCCAAACCTCCCGCAGCGGATCTGACTCCCTCGCTGCCACAGGGCCCCTCCTGAAGGGGATCACCTAAGGAGAAGCGAGCTAAGCCTGCCCCTCCTGCCCCCGTGCACCTTGCCTACCCACCCCAGCTAATACGCCAGATTCCCAGCACCACAAGCCTGGCAGTGTGCAAGTAGCCCAGACGGGCCACGCCAACCCACAGGGAATCCCGCCCCTAGGAGAGGGGAAGAGAAGGCACACACCGGTCTGACTGTGGCCCCAGCGATGGGCTGGGGGCAGACATCAGGTCTGACTGCGGCCCCGCCCACCAACTCCAGTTATACACCACAGCACAGGGGAAGTGCCCTGCAGGTCCTCACCACTCCAGGGACTATCCAAAATGACCAAACGGAAGAATTCCCCTCAGAAGAATCTCCAGGAAATAACAACAGCTAATGAACTGATCAAAAAGGGTTTAAATAATATAACAGAAAGTGAATTTAGAATAATAGTCATAAAATTAATCACTGGGCTTGAAAACAGTATAGAGGACAGCAGAGAATCTCTTGCCACAGAGATCAAGGGACTAAGGAACAGTCACGAGGAGCTGAAAAGCGCTTTAAACGAAATGCAAAACAAAATGGAAACGATGACGGCTCGGATTGAAGAGGCAGAGGAGAGAATAGGTGAACTAGAAGATAAAGTTATGGAAAAAGAGTAAGCTGAGAGAAAGAGAGATAAAAAAAATCCAGGAGTATGAGGGGAAAATTAGAGAACTAAGTGATACACTAAAAAGAAATAAAATACACATAATTGGTATCCCAGAGGAGGAAGAGAGAGGGAAAGGTGCTGAAGGGGTACTTGAAGAAATTATAGCTGAGAACTTCCCTGAACTGGGGAAGGAAAAAGGCATTGAAATCCAAGAGGCACAGAGAACTCCCTTCAGAAGTAACTTGAATCGATCTGCACGACATATCATAGTGAAACTGGCAAAATACAAGGATAAAGAGAAAATTCTGAAAGCAGCAAGGGATAAACGTGCCCTCACATATAAAGGGAGACCTATAAGACTCGTGACTGATCTCTCTTTTGAAACTTGGCAGGCCAGAAAGGATTGGCACGAGATCTTCAGTGTGCTAAACAGAAAAAATATGCAGCCGAGAATCCTTTATCCAGCAAGTCTGTTATTTAGAATAGAAGGAGAGATAAAGGTCTTCCCAAACAAACAAAAACTGAAGGAATTTGTCACCACTAAACCAGCCCTACAAGAGATCCTAAGGGGGATCCTGTGAGACAAAGTACCAGAGACATCACTACAAGCATAAAACATACAGACATCACAATGACTCTAAACCCGTATCTTTCTATAATAACACTGAATGTAAATGGATTAAATACGCCAACCAAAAGACATAGGGTATCAGAATGGATAAAAAAAACAAGACCCATCTATTTGCTGTCTACAAGAGACTCATTTTAGATCTGAGGACACATTTAGATTGAGAGTGAGGGGATGGAGAACTATTTATCATGCTACTGGAAGCCAAAAGAAAGCTGGACTAGCCATACTTATATAAGACAAACTAGACTTTAAAGTAAAGGCTGTAACAAGAGATGAAGAAGGGCATTATATAATAATTACAGGGTCTATCCATCAGGAAGAGCTAACAATTATAAATGTCTATGTGCCGAATACCGGAGCCCCCAGATATATAAAACAATTACTCATAAACATAAGCAACCTTATTGATAAGAATGTGGTCATTGCAGGGGACTTTAACACCCCACTTACAGAAATGGATAGATCATCTAGACACACAGACAATAAGGAAACAAGGGCCCTGAATGATACATTGGATCAGATGGACTTGACAGATATATTTAGAACTCTGCATCCCAAAGCAACAGAATATACTTTCTTCTCGAGTACACATGGAACATTCTCCAAGATACATCATATACTGGGTCACAAAACAGCCCTTCATAAGTATACAAGAATTGAAATTATACCATGCATACTTTCAGACCACAATGCTATGAAGCTTGAAATCAACCACAGGAAAAAGTCTGGAAAACCTCCAAAAGCATGGAGGTTAAAGAACACCCTACTAAAGAATGAGTGGGTCAACCAGGCAATTAGAGAAGAAATTAAAAAATATATGGAAACAAACGAAAATGAAAATACAACAATCCAAACGCTTTGGGACGCAGCAAAGGCAGTCCTGAGAGGAAAATACATTGCAATCCAGGCCTATCTCCAGAAACAAGAAACATCCCAAATACAAAATCTAACAGCACACCTAAAGGAAATAGAAGCAGAACAGCAAAGGCAGCCTAAACCCAGCAGAGGAAGAGAAATAAAAAAGATCAGAGCAGAAATAAACAATATAGAATCTAAAAAAACTGTAGAGCAGATCAACGAAACCAAGAGTTGGTTTTTTGAAAAAATAAACAAAATTGACAAACCTCTAGCCAGGCTTCTCAAAAAGAAAAGGGAGATGACCCAAATAGATAAAATCATGAATGAAAATGGAATGATTACAACCAATCCCTCAGAGATACAAACAATTATCAGGGAATACTATGAAAAATTATATGCCAACAAATTGGACAACCTGGAAGAAATGGACACATTCCTAAACACCCACACTCTTCCAAAACTCAATCAGGAGGAAATAGAAAGCTTGAACAGACCCATAACCAGCGAAGAAATTGAATCGGTTATCAAAAATCTCCCAACAAATAAGAGTCCAGGACCAGATGGCTTCCCAGGGGAGTTCTACCAGACGTTTAAAGCAGAGATAATACCTATCCTTCTCAAGCTATTCCAATAAATAGAAAGGGAAGGAAAACTTCCAGACTCATTCTATGAAGCTAGTATTACTTTGATTCCTAAACCAGACAGAGACCCAGTAAAAAAAGAGAACTACAGGCCAATATCCCTGATGAATATGGATGCAAAAATTCTCAATAAGATACTAGCAAATCGAATTCAACGGCATATAAAAAGAATTATTCACCATGATCAAGTGGGATTCATTCCTGGGATGCGGGGCTGGTTCAACATTCACAAATCAATCAACGTGATACATCACATTAACAAAAAAAAAGAGAAGAACCATATGATCCTGTCAATCGATGCAGAAAAGGCCTTTGACAAAATCCAGCACCCTTTCTTAATAAAAACGCTGGAGAAAGTCAGGATAGAAGGAACATACTTAAAGATCATAAAAGCCATTTATGAAAAGCCCACAGCTAGCATCATCCTCAACGGGGAAAAACTGAGAGCTTTTTCCCTGAGATCAGGAACACGACAGGGATGCCCACTCTCACCACTGTTGTTTAACATAGTGCTGGAAGTTCTAGCATCAGCAATCAGACAACAAAAGGAAATCAAAGGCATCAAAATTGGCAAAGATGAAGTCAAGCTTTCGCTTTTTGCAGATGACATGATATTATACGTGGAAAATCCGATAGACTCCACCAAAAGTCTGCTAGAACGGATACATGAATTCAGCAAAGTTGCAGGATACAAAATCAATGTACAGAAATCAGTTGCATTCTTATACACTAACAATGAAGCAACAGAAAGACAAATAAAGAAACTGATCCCGTTCACAATTGCACCAAGAAGCATAAAATACCTAGGAATAAATCTGACCAAAGATGTAAAAGATCTGTATGCTGAAAACTATAGAAAGCTTATGAAGGTAATTGAAGAAGATTTAAAGAAATGGAAAGACATTTCCTGCTCATGGATTGGAAGAATTAATTATTGTCAAAATGTCAATACTACCCAAAGCTATCTACACATTCAATGCAATCCCAATCAAAATTGCACCAGCATTCTTCTCGAAACTAGAACAAGCATTCCTAAAACTCATATGGAACCACAAAAGGCCCCGAATAGCCAAAGTAATTTTGAAGAAGAAGACCAAAGCAGGAGGCATCACAATCCCAGACTTTAGCCTCTACTACAAAGCTGTCATCATCAAGACAGCATGATATTGGCACAAAAACAGACACATAGACCAATGGAATAGAATAGAAACCCCAGAACTAGACCCACAAACGTATGGCCAACTCATCTTTGACAAAGCAGGAAAGAACATCCAATGGAAAAAAGACAGTCTCTTTAACAAATGGTGCTGGGAGAACTGGGCAGCAACATGCAGAAAGTTGAAACTAGACCACTTTCTCACACCATTCACAAAAATAAACTCAAAATGGATAAAGGACCTGAATGTGAGACAGGAAACCATCAAAACCCTAGAGGAGAAAGCAGGAAAAGACCTCTCTGACCTCAGCCGTAGCAATCTCTTACTCGACACATCCCCAAAGGCAAGGGAATTAAAAGCAAAAGTGAATTACTGGGACCTTATGAAGATAAAAAGCTTCTGCACAGCAAAGGAAACAACCAACAAAACTAAAAGGCAACCAACGGAATGGGAAAACATATTTGCAAATGACATATCGGACAAAGGGCTAGTATCCAAAATCTATAAAGAGCTCACCAAACTCCACACCCAAAAAACAAATAACCCAGTGAAGAAATGGGCAGAAAACATGAATAGACACTTCTCTAAAGAAGACATCCGGATGGCCAACAGGCACATGAAAAGATGTTCAACGTCGCTCCTTATCAGGGAAATACAAATCAAAACCACACTCAGATATCACCTCACGCCAGTCAGAGTGGCCAAAATGAACAAATCAGGAGACTATAGATGCTGGAGAGGATGTGGAGAAACGGGAACCCTCTTGCACTGTTGGTGGGAATGCAAATTGGTGCAGCCGCTCTGGAAAGCAGTGTGGAGGTTCCTCAGAAAATTAAAAATAGACCTACCCTATGACCCAGCAATAGCACTGCTAGCAATTTACCCAAGGGATACAGGAGTACTGATGCATAGGGGCACTTGTACCCCAATGTTTATAGCAGCACTCTCAACAATAGCCAAATGATGGAAAGAGCCTAAATGTCCATCAACTGATGAATGGATAAAGAAATTGTGGTTTATATACACAATGGAATACTACGTGGCAATGAGAAAGAATGAAATATGGCCTTTTGTAGCAACGTGGATGGAACTGGAGAGTGTGATGCTAAGTGAAATAAGCCATACAGAGAAAGACAGATACCATATGGTTTCACTCTTATGTGGATCCTGAGAAACTTTACAGAAACCCATGGGGGAGGGGAAGGAAAAAAAAAAAGAGGTTAGAGTGGGAGAGAGCCAAAGCATAGGAGACTGTGAAAAACCGAGAGCAAACTGAGGGTTGATGGGGGGTGGGAGGGAGGGGAGGGTGGGTGATGGGTATTGAGGAGGGCACCTTTTGGGATGAGCACTGGGTGTTGTATGGAAACCAATTTGACAATAAATTTCATATATTAATTAAAAAAAATAAAATAAAAGAGAAAAAAAAGAATGATTCAGCTCACTAGCAATTAGATTAAACAAAATCTAAGATAAGGTGAAGGAAAATGTGTAAAACCTCAAGAGTGCCATTCTTTCATTACTGGATTCACAAATGGCTTTCCAAGTTTAATATTCATTAAGTTTTTGAAGTAAATTCTCTCTATTCAAACTTCTTAAATCTTTACAAGAAATTGTTCAAATCTGGAGAAGAATCCACAAGAAAGATGGTAACTCTAAAGAAGTAAAAGTCAACAGAAAACTTAGTGCATCTCCATAGAAAAAAGAATGCTTCACTTATTCAAGAATATTGTTCTTTTGCTTTATAAAAACATGCTAAGGCCAGAGGAACCTACACTATTTTTAAAAATTATAATTGACTTAATTATGAGTATCTTAAGCCATGCTAGTATAGAACATACTGTGTAACTTTTGTGTATCTCAGTTTAGTGTTTGTCTTTTCTTTCTGCTACCTATATGGTTGAGTACAAAAAAACCCCTATAAATTATAAATATACTTTGTTAACGAGAGACATTAATATTCTTGAAAAAAATCATTACAATCTCATATAATACTGGACCTTACCGACTTTTGTTTGATAGAAATGTGAACAGTTTGATTTGATGAAAGTAGACAAATGAGCATGAAGATAATCCTAGAAAAGTAATTTGAAATCAAATTGGAAAAGGCTTGCTGTACAAAGGAATTTGAACTTTACACCGGTTGACAGTGGGAACCATTGGAATTAGGAGTAGGTTTATAAAGTAAGATGATTAAAGCTGTGGGTTTATAAGGATAACGTGGCTGCAGTGTATGGGGAAATTTATGGGAGAGGTAGGGGATGAAGAGAATGGAAGAAGGATGGAGAAAGGGTAGGCTGCTAGGCTACCTTACCTAAAATGTACAGTAATAAGGACCTGAAAAAGGATAACAACAGTGGGAATAGAGACGAGGAAAGAGATGACAATTATATATGCAGTCTTGTATCATCATTACATATACCATGAAGTGGGAAAATAACTTTCTTAAATTATTTGATCTCCTCAGACTTGCTGGACATTGTTTTGTCTAAATTCTCCCAATGTTAACTGAATAAATCTTTCCTATAATGGCAAAAATATATGTTCAGTAACATTAAACAGATGAGTAAGATTATTCTTTGTCTCTGAGAAGCTGGTAGTCTAATACAAGGAATGTTCTATATGCAATTGAGTAATAAAAAAGAAATGGGAAAAGATGGTATAACAAAATATTTATTCTTTCTGAGGCATATCTTTAAAATTCCATGATGTATTTTTACACTTGTATGCTCATACATGCATTTCTATAGAAGGAAACAAATAACAAATAATGGGTATTATCCCTAAGGAAGAAAACTGGGTGGCTGGTGAAGGGTTATAGAGAGAGCTGATTTTCAACACATGCTTTTTAGTACTATTTAAATTTTGTACCATCTGAATATATTAGCTTTAATTTTTTTTAATTTTTAAAGAGGCTTTATTTGTAAATAATCTCTACACCCACTGTGAGGCTCGAACTCATAACCCAAGATCAAGAGTCACATGCTTTACTCACTGAGCCAGCCAAGTGCCACTAAAATATTTTTTAATATATAATTTTCCAAATTCTTTGTTGTAGAAAATTATGAGTACTTGGTAAAACATAACACATTCTATAAATGAGAAGTAGTTATTAAAACAAGTGGTAAGGAGACATAGTTGATTTGGAAGGCAGGTAAGAGAGGAATATGTTATACTCTGATATACTAGCATAGATATTTAGACTTGGATATCAATCAGGGATTTAAATGCTGAATTTTTTCACATAAAAGGTAGGGGGGCTGGTAGTTACTAGAATTAAACTTTGTTCCATTTCCTAAAAATGCCATTTTAAAAAGAGATTTCTTAAAAATCTTATGCATAGCATATATAGAAGAGAAGTAGGATCTTTTAAAAATCTAGTAGTTTAAAATTTTTTTAATTCCAATATAGTGGGCATACAATGTTATATAAGTTTCAGGTGTACAATACAGTGATTCAACACTTCCATACATCACCCTGTGCTCATCACAAGTGTGCTCCTTAATCCCCATCACCTATTTCACCCATCCCCACCTTCCTCCCCTCTGGTAGCCATCATTTTGTTCTCTACAGTTGAGAGTCTGTTTCTTGGTTTGTCTCTCTCTTTTTTCTTTGCTCATTTTGTTTCTTAAATTCCACATATGAGTAAGTCATATGATATATGTCTTTCGTGGGGCGCCTGGGTAGCTCAATCGGTTAAGCGGCCGACTTTCATGATCTCTTGGTCCGTGAGTTCGAGCCCCGCGTTGGGCTCTGTGCTGACAGCTCAGAGCCTGGAGCCTGTTTCAGATTCTGTGTCTCCCTCTCTCTGACCCTTCCCCGTTCATGCTCTGTCTCTCACTGTCTCAAAAATAAATAAAACGTTAAAAAAATTTTTTAAAAAAGAAAGATATATGTCTTTCTCTGATTGACTTATTTTGCTTAGCATTACACTCCATCTCCATCAATGTCATTGCAAATGGCAATATTCCATTACACTTTATGGCTGAATAATATTCCATTGTATATGTATTACCACCTCTATATCCATTCATCTATTGATAGACACTTTGTTTGCTTTCATAATTTGGCTACTGTAAATAATGCTGCTATAAACATAGGGGTGCATGTATCCCTCTGAATTAATATTTTTGTATTCTTTGGGTGAATACCCAATAGTGTAACTGCTGGATCATAGGGTAGTTCTATTTTTAACTTTTTAAAGAACCCCCATACTGTTTTGAGCAGTTGCTGCACCAACTCGCATTCCCACCAACAGTGCACAAGGGTTCCTTTTCCTCCAAATCCTCATGAACACTTGTTTCCTGTGTTTTGATTTTAGCCATTCTGACAGATGTGAGGTGATATCTCATTGTGGTTTTGATTTGTATTTCCCTGATGATGAGTTATGTTGAGAACCTTGTCATGTGATTGTTAGCCATCTGGATGTCTTCTTTGGAGCAATGTCTGTTCATGTCTTCTGCCTATTTTTTAACTGGATTATTTGATTGTTTGGGTGTTAAGTTGTATAATTTATTTATGCATTTTGGATACTAAACTTTATCAGATGTCATTTGCAAATATCTTCTCCCTTCAGTAGTTTGTCTTTTAGTTTTCTTGATCATTTTCTTCACTATGCAGAAGCTTCTTATTTCGATATAGTCCCAATAGTTTATTTTTGCTTTTGTTTCCTTGCCTAAGGAGACATATATAGAAAAATGCTGCTATGGTCAATGTCAAGGACATTACCACCTCTGCAGTCTTTTAGGATTTTTATGGTTTCAGGTCTCACATTCAGTTTTTAATTAATGGTGAGTTTATGTTTGTGTATGGTGTGAGAAAGTGGTTCAGTTTCATTCTTTTGCATGTAGCTGTCCAGTTTTCCAAACATCATTTGTTGAAGAGACTCTTTTTCCCATTGGATGTTCTTTTATGGTTTGTAAAAGATTAACTGACCATATAATAGTGGGTTTATTTCCGAGTTTTCTATTTCACTCTATGGATCTATGTGTCGTTTTTTGTGCCAGGACTATACTGTTTTGATTACTACAGTTTTATAATATAACTTGAAGTCTGGAATTGTAGTATCTCCAGGTTTGCTATTCTTTTTCTTTTCTTTTTTTTTTTTTTTTTTTTTTTTGCTATTCTTTTTCAAAACTGCCTTGACTATTAGGGGTCTTTTGCAGTTCCATGTAATTTTCAGGTTTGTTTTAGTTCTATGAAAAATGCTGTTGGTATTTTGATAGATTTTGCAATAAATTTGTAGACTGCTTTGGGTAGTATAGATATTTAGACATTTGTTCTTCCAATCTATGAGCATGCAATGTCTTTCCATTTCTTTGTGACATCTTCAATTTCTTTCATCAGTGCTTTATAGTTTTCAGAGTACAGGTCTTTCACCTCTTTGATTAAGTTTATTTCTAGGTATCTTATTATTTTTGTTGTAATTTTAAATGGGATTCTTGTCTTAATTTCTCTTTCTTCTGCTTCATTATTAGTGTATAGAAATGTAAATACATTATTAGTGTGTATATTAGTGTATAGAAATGCAACAGATTTCTGCACATTAATTTTTTAATCCTGTGACTTTACTTAGTTCATTTATCAGCTCTAATAGTTTTCTTGTAGAGTCTTTCAGGTTTTGTATATATTCCACAAATAGTGAAAGTTTTACTTCTTTTTTTTTTTACCAATTTGGATGCCTTTTATTTCTTTTTGTTGTCTTATTTCTTCAGCAAGGACATCCAGTACTATGTTAAATAAAAGTGGAGAGAGTAAAATACTGATAATTTTGAGATTAACTTTTTTTAAAACAAAGTCCAAGTTCATTGCTTAATGTCATAAAAAAAATCACATAACAAATCAAATTGCCTGTTTGATGAAGACAGATTTCTTGACTTTGCGTAAATGATATTATTTAAAGAAGTACCTTTTAACAGAAAGTTGTGATATACAATAATTTTGTTTTCTTCAAATTAAAACAGAAGAATAGAAAATGAAAAGATTCTGCAATCATTCTGCAAGTTTATTGGCAAAATGAATGAACGTGTGTTTTGGTTGCTCTACAGAGACAACCTGACCTAATTGAAAGTGAAGTGTAATGCCTGCTGACAGAACTGGATAATTATCCTTTAGAAAAAAGAGTGGAATAATTACCCATCTTCTATGTTTCTTCACATAGAATTTATGATAACTGTTTCAATCCTGGAAAATAATTTATGCCCCATGAAAGTCCAAAGTAGAGACTCATATTAGTAGTTTAATTCAGGGCCTTTATTAGTAAAACAAGCACTTCCTTACCACTACAATCATTGATGAATCTGGAACTTTACTTCATCTAGAAAGGTGATATTACTGCCTTACTATCTGTAAGACATGGACTCTAAGGTGAGTTTTGGTTTTTGGTTATTTGTTTTCATTTTTGGCTTGTGCTTCTAAGTTGTTGTTTTTTTTTGTTTGTTTGTTTCTGTTCTCCCAGTGGCTGTTTAAAATTTTTCTTACCTATGCACAACCCCTGGCTGTTTTCCTCCTGACCAATGAATTGATTTATTATGATGAGATTGCAGCCAGAAACAAATTGATGCTAAAGAGGGATATAAAAAAATCAATTAACTCTTCCTCCTTACCCTATAACCAAAATAAGACACTGTTCCTGATTATTAGCTCATTCCTCTTTAGTACTCAGGAAAGTTATGAGCTTTGAGAATTAATCTTGTTTATCTTTGTATTCTCAGTTCCTAGATTATGCACTCAATAAATGTTGGTTTGTATAGTGGAAAACCTAAGCTTCACAAAAATGCTATTACCAATGGAGCAATATCAGTTATTTGACCAGGCTGCTAAACCAAGCTCATGGAAAAATACAGAAGTTGAAAATACTTTCTTAATTGAGTTCTCACCCTTGCTATCATTTGGAATGACAGTTTTTCACAAGCTTAATTTCAAAACCAGTATGTGATGCTTTATACTCTAATGTCCAAGAAATGAGACCTATAACATAATAAAGTTGTTAAAATGTCAATTACGTTGATGAGTTCAGCTTCACATAAGTAAAACCAACAACCACTCATTCAATTCATTTGATAAACATTTATTGAATCGCATGTTATATACTAAATGTTGCAGATACAAAGATGAATGAGAGATAAACCCAAGTTTTAAAATACTATACAATCTAGTTGATCAAAGAGATTCCTACAATAAAAGTCTTATACAACAGGGTATTAGGGGACGGCAGAGGGAGGGCACCTATTCCAGCTCAGAGGGTTTAGGGAAGGTCTAAGTCTAAGAGAATGAGTAGGGAGTAGTCAGGCAGAAACGATGATTAAAGCAAAAACTTAAAAAACAGAAAGTACATGGGGTGTAGGGAGAAATATAAACATTTATGTGTCACAGAGGCACAGTGAAGAAAGGCGTGACAAAACATGGCAGAAAAGGCAAGCAGCAGCTGATGTAGAGAACAAAGGCAAAAGGAAGTATAGAAAAAGTTAAATTTTCTTACAACCTGCACCCAATTGACAAGTACTTAAGTAAGACAGGCAGAGTGACCTTGCTCCAGGAACTCAAATGCCTCAATATTAATACTAATACTTTGCTAGAGGCGAAGGCAATCTTAGCTTGACGTTAGCCACATCTACATGATCCTGTAAGTCTTCTTTATCATATAAAAATCCCTTTTGAAACCTCCTTTATCTCCTACCCCTCAAGATACATATTAGTAATCAACTTCCAAACATATGGCCCACTGATAGGCATCTGAAGGGTCTCATGAATACTCTTTTACTAGACAGTAGTAAATAATCTTAACAGTAGCTAGTGCCTCAAAGTCCTGAAAATCATGCTCCCAAATTCCTTAGAGATTTATGCTATCCCTAAACCCTTCCCAATTTATAAGTATATAATCAGTCATTCCTCACAACCCCAGTGCAGCTATTTCTGCCCACAGGTCCTGTCCCTGTGCTTTAATAAAACCACTTTTTTTTTTTTTTTTGCACTGAAGACGTCTCAAGAATTCTTTCTTCACAGTTTGCTCCCAGATTCCAACATTTCACATCAGTAGCTAGATAGCAGAGGGCTGAATTTTCCATATTATGGAAAGTGGAAGTAAATGGAACCCTCAAAAAAAATTTAAGCAAAGCAATGTCAGGGTTAGGTTTGTATTTTAGAGGGATCATTTGAATTGGGATTAGGATGAAGTTGAAAAGTATACTATTGAAGATAGGGAAAGCAGTATTACAATAATACAGGTGAAAGATTGTGATGGCGTAAATTTGGGGGGAAAACGGGGGATGAGTTCCAGAAATATTTAACGGGGTTTGGTGATTGATGGAATGTGAGCTGTGAGGGAGACTTCCAGGTTTCTAATGGGGGCAAATAAGTGATTGTACTACTTGCAAAGGAGTTACAGATGAAAAAAGGAGAGATGGTTTGAGAAAAGGATGAGTATAAATATACATGGCGAATTTGAGATAATGCTAGGGCATCTGATTGGAACTGTATATCAGAAAGTTAAATATGTAATTATCCCCCCATGATCTTTTGGCAGTTGAAACCATGAAAGTAGAGTTGAAGGGTGAGCAGAGAAAGTGTTAAGAGAAGTAGTACCATGGAAGATAACAAGGGAAGAATTTCAAGGAGGAACTTACCCATATGTCAAACACAAAGAGGCCCAAATGGATAGGAACTGAAAATGCTCAGTAATATTTGATAATTACCAGGTTTTCCAGAACATAATGAGAGAATTTTCAGTGGGGATAAAGGCAGAAAACTGACTGCATTAGCTTCATTGAAAAATAATGGGTGAAGAACTAGAGCTGAGTTTAGATTTTTTAGAAGTTTGAATAAGAAAATAAAGAGATAATGGTAGCTCCATTTGTTCTTTTATGAATTGTACTTTTGATGTCATATCTAAGAACTCTGACTAATCCAAAGTCACAAAGATTATTTTCTTATGTTTTCTTCTAGAAACTGTATAGCTCTAAGTTTTACCTTTAAGTTTATGATACAATATGAGTTCATTTTTCCATAAGGTATGAGATTTAGGTCAAGGTCTATTTTTTATATATAGATGTCCAATTGTTCCAAAACCATTTGTTGAAAGAATTATCCATCCTCAACTGAATGCTTTTACCTTTGTCAAAAATCACTCGGTTGTACCTGTGAGGGTCGAATTCTGAACTCTATTCAGTTCCATTGATTTATGTTTCTTTTTGCCAATATCATACTATCTTGATTAGCTTATAAAAGCTATCTTACTAGAAAGTAAGTCTTGAAATCAGATAGTGGTGAATCTTCCAACATTTTTTTTTTTTTTGCAAAACTGTTTTTGGCTATTCTAGTTACTTTGCCTTTCAATATAAATTTTAGAATCAGCCTGTTGATGTCTGCAAAATAAATGTTGGTGTCTCATGGAGATTTTGTTGAATCTACAGATCAATTGGTAAAGAATTAACAACTTAACACTATCAAGTCTTCAAATCAATGAACATATTGTATGTCTCCATTTATTTAGGTATGATATTGTGATTTCTAATACGGAAAGTATATTTGGTCTTCATTCCCCATTTTTGGCACAGAGCTGCTAAAACCCTTGAAATTCCCTAAGTATTGAGAGTATGTTAATGAGGTGGCTTTGGGAAAGCCCCCTAGACCAACTAAGGATAGGGGCTAGTCAGCAGAGGAACCAACCAAGTGATTAGAGGGTTGAAACTTTCTGTCCCATCTACCACTCCCAACCCTGGGAGGGGAAAGGGGCTACAGACTGAGCTCAATCATCAACAGCCATTGATTTAATCAATTGTCCACATGTAACAAAGCCTCCATAAAAACCCAAAAGGCCAGGGTTGAAGAACTTCTAGGTTGGTGACATGTGGAGATTTGGGGAGACCGGCATGCTCAGAGAGAGCATGAAAGTTCCATGTCCCGTCCCTATAACCTCCCCTATACATCCCTTCCATCTGGCTATTCTTCAATTATATCCTTTTTTATAATAAAGTGGTAATCTGTTAAGTAAAATGTGTCTCTGAGTTGTGAGGTGTTCTAGCAAATTAATTAAATCTAAGGAAGAGGTTGTCGGAACTTAAGATCTATAGCCAAGTGGTTAGAAGCACAGGTTAACACCTGTGCTTGCAACCGGCATCTGAAGCGGGAGAACAGTCTTATGAAACAGAACTCTTAATCTGTGGGATCTTATGTTATCTCTGGGTAGTAGTGTCAGAACTGCATTGAATTATGGAACACCAGCTGGTATCCTGAGAATCTCTTGATGGTGTGAGGAAAAACTCCTGTCCACATATTCCAAGTCAGGATAGAACCCAATTATAAGGTGTCCTTGATTTCATTAGGCTTTTAGTGTTCACCATACAGATTTTACATATATTCTGTGAGATTTAAACATAAGTATTTCAATATTATCGTACTGTTCATTCAATTTTGTACTCTAATTGTTCATTGCTAATATATAAAAATATAACTGATTTTTTAATGTTTATTTAGTTTTGAGAGAAGAATAGACAGAGTTGAGCAGGGGAGGGGTAGAGAGAGGGAGACACAGAATCTAAAGCAGGCTACAGGCTCCAACTGTCAGCACAGAGCCTGATGCGAAGCTCAAACCCGTGAACCATGAGATCATGACCTGAGCCAAAGTCAGATGCTTTATCAACTGAGCCACCCAGGCCCCATAACTGATTTTTTATATTGACCTTGTATCCTTCAACCTTGGTAAAGTCACTTAATAGGTCTTTGAGTGTCTTTGTAAAGTCCTTAAGACTTTCTATATAGACAACATATCATTGGACCATAGTGTTAGCTTTGTTTATTTCCAGGCTAGAAGTCTTCTTCTTTTTTCTAGACTTACTCTATTGGGTAGGACTTCCAGTATGCTGTTGAATAAGAGTAAGGAGAATAAATGCCTTTGACCTGTTTATTCTTCACCTTATGGAGAAAGATTAGTCTTTCATCATTTAGTATGTTGACTGGGAGTAACAGCCTAAAATATATGAAGTTGACTTTTATTCTCCATCAGATGAAATTTTTTAAATTATTAATAAACATTAAATTTCGTCAAATACTTTTTGCGGATTACTGAGATATGTTACTTTTCTTCTATAGTCTGTTTATATAGTCAATTACATTGATTTTTTCCAGCTTTATTGAGATATAATTAATATATAACATTAGTAAGGTATACAACATGATTTTAAAAATGTATATACTAAAAAAAGATTACCACAATAAGGTTAGTTAATACATCCATCATCTTACATAGTAACCAGTTTGTTGAAGCACCTGGGTGGCTCAGTTGGTTAAGCGTCTGACTTGATTTCGGGTCAGTTTATGATCACAGAGTTATGGGATTGAGCCCCAGGTCAAGCTCCCTGCTGGTCAGGGAGCCTGCTTAAGATTTCCTCTCTCTCTATCCCTGTACCCCTCTCCATACTCACTCTCTCTCTTTCTAAAATACAAAAGAAAGAATAAATAAAAAATAAAAACAATCACCATTTTGTGTTGTGGTGGTAGTGGCAAGAACATTTAAGATTTACTCTGACTTATTTATGTCTTTGCTCATATTGTTTGTATTCATACTTCTGACTTTCAATGTTTATTAATTTATTTTGAGAGAGAGAGACAGAGAAACAGAGAGAGAGAGAGAGATCACCAGCAGGGGAGGGGCAGAGAGAGAGGGAAAGACAGAATCCCAACCAGGCTCCACACTGTAAGAGCAGAACCCAATGCTGGGCTCAGTCCCACAAACAGATAATGACCTGAGCCTAAATGGAGAGTTGGAGCTCAACCGACTGAGCCACACAAGTGCTCCCATACTTTTGACTTTTTGACTTTTAGGAATGAGAGAGGTTTTTTTTTGAGAGTGTTTTATACATTCTAGATATTAGTCCTTTGTCATATATGTGCTTTGAAGATACATTCTCAGAGTCTGTAGCTTTGTCTTTTCATTCTCCTCATATTGTCTTTCACAGATCAGAAGTTTTTAATATTCATGAAACCCAGTTTATCAATTTTACCTTTTATGTATCATACTTTTGGTATCAAATCCAAGAATTCTGTACTTAACCCTGAATCCCAAAGATTTTCTCTGAATTTTTTTTTTCTAAAAAAAAAAAAACATTGGGAGGAGTTAAGATTTCAGAGAAGTAGGGGGACGGGCATTTCCCTTGTCCCTCAAACACATCTGTACTGAAATCAGATCACTTGGGACACCCACGAAATCAATTTTCAGAGTAGCAGAAGGATCTCCACAGGTGGAGAGAAACAAGTCAGTGGTATCATGGTGCGTGTATGTGAATTGGGGGAGATAAAATGGCATAGGCATGGTGGGGAGGGAACCCCTTCTGTAAAGAGACAAAAGGGAAAGACAGAGAGGCTGTGGAATTGCAGTATTGTGTTAGTACAAGAGAAAAATCTCTCTGGATAAGGGACTGGGGAATGAAAAATACAGAGACTTCCATTTTCTAGTTTTCAAACAGCTTAAAGAGCTGAAGATTGGAATTTTCAAAAGTGGGCAACTTTCTCCAGAACAAAGCCACCGTGTGCACAACTGAGGGGGAAGAGCTGGCCCAGGGGTGTCGTAGTGATAGCAGGGGCACAATGGGAGAGAAGAGTCCCCTTCCTCGAATACTGTGGAAAGAGAGTTCATTGCCTCCCCAAGGACAAAAGACTCTGGAGGCACCAAAGGCCTTTTATTGGCAAGGCTGAGTGGTACTGCACCAGAACAGGGTCCACATGGTGCAGGACCCTTTAAGACTTCGGGTTTTCAATCCCAGCCAAGTGCTTGGAAGGCTCAGAACTGTGGAGCAGGCCAGGCCAGCCATCCTTGCTATTTTGTGAGGAATGCCTGAACAGCATGGTTTGATAGGATGAGAGACTGGGATGTTGCCATTTTTCTCCCCATAACCAACATGGTGGAGCTTCAAGGAGCAGCACAGCAGCCCCCAGGGGAGGCAAGAACTGCTTACACCAAACCCAGCCCTCTGTGCCTGGCAATGGCTTATCTACTGAAGGAAGACTGACCCAATTCTGATGGGTTATCCTCCAGATCGGCACAGCCACCTGTCCCAGGAGCCAACAGACAACCATCTTGTGTTTTTATCTGTTAGTCTGTTAGGTTGTTCAACTTTTTCTTTTCTTTTATTTACTTTTGTTCTCTTCTCTTCTCTTTTTCTTTCAATACTCTTCTTTTTTTCTTTTGGAAACAGGCTCATAGTTTCTGATTTGGTTTTTAGTCAATTTTCATTTTATATATATACATATATATTATATGTGTACATATATTATATATATCAATATATATTTCTTTTTTTGTTCAATCAGGCATTTTTACTCTATTCTTTTTATACCTTTTCTATATCTCCTTCTTTATTTTCATTTCTCTCTCTCTGGATTAAGCCTTAAAGTTCTTCTTGATTCCCTACTTGTTCTTTTCTTCACCCCTTTCATTTTTCTCTTTGTATGGGATCAGCCTCTCCCCTCTTTCCTTTTTTCCAGGGTTACTTCAACATACAAATCAAAGCATACATGGTGAAAGGTCCACTCTACAACTACAAGCAAGGAGAAGCTCTACAAGGGACTAATGAGTAGGATAGAGCAGCCAAAATACAACAGCAAAGTGTACACAACATACACCAGAAATACTTCCTGAAGTGCCAGGCCCTAGAGAGTCTATGATACCTTTTTTAATATAGTGGTACTCTCAGGTACAGGACACATAGCAAGTTTTTAAAATGCAAAAGACAGAAACTTAGCCAAAATTACAAAATGGAGGAATTCTCCCAAAAAGAAACTCCAAGAAGAAATGAAAGTCAGACAATTATTCAAAAAAGATATAAACAATATATCTGAAAAAGAATTTACAATAACAGTCATAAGACTAATAGTGGGGCTTGAAAAAAGCATAGAAGACAGCAGGGAATCTATTGCTGCAGAGATCAAAGACTTAAGAAATAGTTACGATAAATTAAGAAATGCTATAAATGAGATGAAAAATAAACCAGAATAGGGAGAGAAGGTTTATTTGAACAAATTATAGCTGAGAACTTCCGTAATCTGGGGAAGGAAACAGGTATCCAAGTCCAAGAGCAAAGAGAACCCCTTTCAAAATTAACAAAAAAGAGGTCAACACCATCATAGTGAAACTGGCAAAATACAAAGGTAAAGAGAGAATTCTGAAGGCAACTAGGAACAAATGGGGGTTAAACTACAGGGGTAGACACATACAGGTAGTAGCAGACCTGTCCATTGAAACTTGGCAGGTCAGAAGGGACTGGCAGGAAATATTCAATGTGCTAAATAGGAAAAATATCAGTCAAGGATCCTTTATCCAGCATGGGTGTCATTCAGAATAAAAGGAGAGATAAAGGCTTTCCCAGACAAACAAAAACTAAAGGAGTTCATGACTACTAAACCAGCCTGGCAGGAGATCCTAAGGGGGACTCTGTAACTGGAAAGCAGCAAAGACTACAAAGGACCAGAGACATCACCACAAAAATGAAACCTATAGATAACAAATTGTACTAACTCCATATTTTTCAATAATCACTCTGAATGTAAATGGACTAAATGCCCCAATCAAAAGACATAGGGTATCAGAATGGATTAAAAAATAAGATCTATCTATATGCTGTCTACAAGAGGCTCATTTTAGACTTGAGGACACCTTTAGATTGCAAGTGAGGGGGGGATGAAGAACCATCTATCATGCTAATGGGTATCAAAAGAAAGCCTAAATACCCAACTTAAATGAGACAAACTAGATTTTAAAACAAGACTATAACAAGAGATGAAGAAGGGAATTATATAAAAATTAAGGGGTATATCCATCAAGAGCTAACTGTAAATATTTATTCCCCAACATGTGGCATAAACATTACACCTAATGAAGCTAGAAATGCAGCAGCAAAGAAAGCCCAAATCCAGCAGAAGAGAAATAATAAAGACTAGAGCAGAAAAAGAAAAAAATATACAGATAAAAAAACAACAGTAGCACAGATCAAGGAATCTAAGAGCTGTTTTTTTGAAACAATACACAAAATTGGTAAACCCCTAGTCAGACTTCTCAAAAAGAAAAGAGAGAGGACCCAAATATATAAAATCACGAATGAAAGAGGAGCAATCATAACCAACACTGCAGAAATACAAACGATTATTAGAGAATACTATGAAAAATTATATGCCAGCAAACTGATCAATCTGAAAGAAATGGACAATGTACTAGACACACAGTACCAAAAATCAAACAGGGGGTGCCTGAGTGGCTCAGTTAGTTGAGTATCTGACTTTGGCTCAGGTCATGATCTCGTGTTTGTGGGTTTGAGCCCCGTGTCAGACCTGTGCTGACAGCTCAAAGCCTGGAGACCGCTTCTGATTCTGTGTCTCCCTCTCTCTATGCCCCTCCCCTGGTTGTGCTCTGTCCCTAAAAAAATTATATGTTAAAAATTAAAAAAAAAAAACCTCAAACGGGAAGAAATAGAAAATTTGAACAGACCCGTAACCAGGAAAGAAATTGTAAGTTATCAAAAATCTCCCAACGAATAAGAGTCCTGGGCCAAATGGCTTCTTAGGGGAATTCTACTAGAGATTTAAAGCAGATTTAATATCTATTCTTCACAAACTGTTCCAAGAAATAGAAACTTCTAGAAGGAAAGCCTCCAGACTCATTCTATGAAGCCAACATTACCTTGATTCCAAAACCAAACAAAGACCCCACTAAAAAGGAGAATTACAAGACAGTATCCCTGATGAACATGGATATAAAAATTCTCAACAAGATACTGGCAAACCAAATCCAACAATATATCAAAAGAATTATTCAGCACGATCAAATGGGATTTATTCCTGGGCTGCAGGGTTGGTTCAATATTCACAAATCAATAAATGTGATACATCACATTAATAGAAGAAAAGATAAGAACCATATGATCCTGTCAATAGATGCAGAAAAAGCATCTGACAAAATACAGCATCCATTTTTTAAATTTTTTAATGTTTATTTTTGAGAGATAGAGAGACAGAGTGCAAACAGGGGAGGGGCAGAGAGAGAGAGAGAGACAGAATTTGAAGCAGGCTCCAGGCTCTGAGCTGTCAGCAGAGAGCCCGACACGGGACTTGAACCCACGAACCATGAGATCATGACCTGAGCTGAAGTCAGACACTTAACCAACTGAGCCATATAGGCGCCCTAAAATACAGCATATTTTCTTAATAAAAACCCTGAGGAAAGTTGGGATAGAAGGAACATACCTTAACATCATAAACACCATATATGAAAGCCCCACAGCTAAAATCATCCTCAATGGGGAAAAACTGAGAGCTTTCCCCATGAGATCAGGAACACAACAGGGATGTCCACTCTCACCACTGTTGTTCACCATAGTGTTGGAAGTCCTAGCTGCAGCAATCAGAAAACAAAATGAAATAAAAGGCATCCAAATCAGGAAAGAAGTCAAACTTTCACACTTTGCAGATGACATGATATTCTACTTGGAAAACCCAAAAGATTCCACCAAAAAACTGCTAGAGCTGATACAGGAATTCAGCAAAGTTGCAGGATATAATATCAATGTACAGAAATCGGTTGCATTTCTATATACCAATAATGAAGAAACAGAAAGAAATATCAGGGAATCAATCCCATTTATAGTTGCATCAAAAACCATAAAACAGCGGCACCTGGGTGGCTCAGTCGGTTAAGCATCTGACGTCAGCACAGGTAATGATCTCATGATTCATTAGTTCAAGCACTGCATGGCGCTCTACGTTGACAGCTTGGAGACTAGAGCCTGTTTCAGATTCTGTGCCTCCCTCTCTCTCTCTCTCTCTGCCCCACCACTGCTCGCACTCTGTCTCTCTCACTTTTTCAAAAATAAACATTAAAAATTAAAAAAAAACATAAAATACCTAGAAATAAACCTCACCAAAGAGATAAAAGATTTGTATGCTGAAAACTATAGAAAATTTATGAAAGAAATTGAAGAAGATAACACATAAATGGAAAAACATTCCATGCTTACGGATCACAAGAACAAATATTGCTAAAATGTCGATACTATCCAAAGCAATCTACACATTCAATGCAATCCCTATCAAAATAACACCAGCATTTTTTCAAAGAGCTAAAAAAACAATCCTAAAATTTTTATGGAACCACAAAAGATCCCAAATAGACAAAGAAATGTTGAAAGAGAAAACCAAAGCTGGAGGCATCATAATCCCAGACTTTAGCCTGTATTAGAAAGCTGTAATCATCAAGACAGTATAGTACTGGCACATAGAAACAGACACATAGATCAATGTAATATAATAGAGAACACCACAAATGGACCCACAAATATATGACCAACTAATCGTCAACAAAGCAGGAAAGAGTATCCAATGGAAAAAGACAATCTCTTTAGCAAACGGTGCTGGGAGAACTGAACAGTGACATGCAGAAGAATGAAACTGGACCACCTTCTTACACCATACACAAAACAAATTCAAAATGGATGCAAGACCTAAATGTGAGACAGGAAACCATCAAAATCCTACAGGAGAAAACAGGCAGCAACCTCTTTGACCTAGCCCACAGGAGCTTCTTAGTTGACATGTCTCTGAAGGCAAGGGAAATAAAAGCTAAAATGAGCTATTCGGACCTCATCAAGACAAAAGGCTTCTGCACAAAAAGGAAACAATCAACAAAATAAAAGGTAACTGACAGAATGGGAGAATATATTTGCAAATGACATATTGCATAAAGGGTTAGTATCCAAAATCTATAAAGAACTTTTCAAACACCAAAAAAACAAATAATCCAGTGAAGAAATAAGCAGAAGACATGAATAGACACTTTTCCAAAGAAGACATCCAGATGTAAAAGAGACACATGAAAATAAGCTCAACATCGCTCATCATCAGGGAAATACAAATCAAAACAACATTGAGATAGCACCTTGCACCAGTCAGAGTGGCTAAAATTAACAACTCAGGAAACAACAGATGTTGGCGAGCATGTGGAGAAAGGGGAACCCTCTTGCAGTGTTGGTGGGAATGCAAACTGGCACAGCCAGTAAAACAAAGTGGAGGTTCCTCAAATAATTATAAATAGAATTATCCTATGACCCAGCAATTGCACTACTAAGAATTTATCCAAAGGATAAAAAATGCTGATTCGAAGGGGCAATGCTCCCCCATGTTTATAGCAGTGCCATAAACAATAGCCAAATTATAGAAAGAGCCCAAATGTCCATCAACTGATGAATGGATTAAGAAAATGTGGTATATATACACAATGGAATACTACTTGGCAATGAAAATGAATGAAATCTTGCCATTTGCAACAATCTGGATGAAACTAGAGAGTATTATGCTAAGGAAATAAGTCAGAGAAAGATACATGATTTCACTCATATGTGAATTTAAGAAACTTAACAGATGACCATAGGGGAGGGGTAGGAAAAATAAGATAAAAATAGAGAGGGAGGCAAACCATAAGAGACTCTTAAATACAGAGAACAAATTGAGGGTTGATGGGGGTGGGGAAAATGGGTGATGGACATTAAGGAGCACACTTACATTTAAACACATTGTGAAATGATCACCACAATAAGTCTATTTGCCATCTTTTGTATTTGTCATATAAAAGTTAATATAGTATTATTGATTATATTCCCCGTACTGTATATTGAATCCCCATGACTTATTTATTGTATAACGGGAAGTTTGCACTTGAACCCCTTTTTATGCTCCACAAGCCCCACCACCTCCCCAAGAAACCACTGTTCTCTGTATCTATGAGTCTATGCTTTGTTTTGTTTGTTTGTTAATTCCACATATAAGTGAAATCATGTGGCATTTGTCTTTCTCTGACTTATTTCACTTAGCATAATACCCTCAAGATCCATCCATGTTGTCACAAATGGCAAGATTTCATTCTTTTTTATGGCTGATTAGTATTCCATTTTATACACATACCATATCTTCTTCAACAGTACATCCATTGATGGACGCTTTGTTGTCTCCATATCTTGGTTATTGTGAATAATGTTACAATGAGCACAGGGGTGCTTATATCTTTTTGAATTAGTGATTTCATTTTCATCAAACAGATACCCAGTAGTGGAATTACAGGATCATATGGTAGTTCTATTTTTAATTTTTGAGGATCCTCCATGCATTTTTCCACAGGAGCTGCACCAACAGTGCATTCCCACCAACAGTGCATGACGGTCCCCTTTTCTCCACACACTCACCAACACTTGTTATTTCTTTTTACTTACAGCCATTCTGACAGGTGTGAGATGGTAACTCACTGTGGTTTTGATTTGCATTTTCATGATGATTACTGATGCTGAGCATCTCTTCATGTGTCTGTTGGCCATCTGTATGTCTTCTTTGAAAAAATGTCTGTTCAGATCCTCTGCCCATATTTTAATCAAATTGGGTTTTTTTTTTTTGTATTTCGTTTTATGGTTATTTATACATTTTGGAAATTCACCCTTTATTGAATATATGATTTGCAAATATCTTCTCCCATTCAGTAGGTTGCCTTTTTGTTTTGATGATGGTTTCCTCCACTGCAAAGAAGCTTTTTATTTTGATGTAGTCCCATTTTTTAATTTTTGCTTTTGTTTCCTTTGCATTTAAAGTCAGATCCAAAACAATCTCTAAGACTTATGTCAAGGAGCTTACTGCTTATGTTTTCTTTTAGGATGTTCATTGTTTCAGGTATCACAATCAAGTCTTTAACCTTCCTTAATTTTTATATGTGGTATAAGATGTGGTCCAGTTTCATTCTTTTGCATGTAGCTGTCCAGTTTTCTCAAAATCATTTATTAAAGAAACTGTCCTTTCCCTGTTGCATATTCTTGCCTCCTTTGTTGAATATACTATATATACATGGATTTATTTCTGAGCTCTCTGTTTTGATTTATTGATCTATGTGTCTGTTTTTGTGCCACTACCATAATATTTTGATTATTATAGCTTTGTAGTATAGTTTGAAATCAGAGAGTATGATACTTCTGACTTTGTTCTTCTTTCTCAAGATTGGTTTGGCTAATCTTGTCCTTTTATGCTTCCATATAAATTTTAGAATTATTTGTTCTATTTCTGTGAAAACTGACATTGGATTTGTGATAAAGATTGCACTGAAAATGTAGATTGCTTTGCATAGTATGGACTTCTTAATATTAAGTCTTCCAATCCATGAGCATAAAATATCATTACATTTATGTATGTTTTCTTCAGTTTCTTTTACCAGTCTTACAGTTAGTGTATAAGCCTTGCTTGGTTAAATTTATTCCTAGGTATTCTGTTCTCCTTGATGAGACTGTAAATGGTATTATTTTTTTATTTATTTCTGGTAATTTGTTATTAGTGCATAGAAATGCAAAAGATTTCAGTATATGAATTTTATATCCTGAAATTTTACTTAATTCATTAGTTTTAACAGTTTTTTGTGGTCTTTTTGGTTTTATATATATATATATATATATATATATATATATATATATATATAGTGTCATGTCATCTACAAATAGTGACAGTTATACTTCTTTCTTTCCAATTTGATTCCCTTTTATTTATTTCTTCCCTACGTTCTGTGGGTAGGACTTCTAATACTACGCTAAATAAAAGTTGAGAGAGTGGACATCCTTGTCTTATTCCCTATCTTAGATGAAAAGCTTTCACCTTTTCACCATTGAGTGTGATAATAGCTTTGAGTTTGTCACATATGGCCTTTGTTATGTTGACATGCATTTGCTCTTATACCAACTTTGTTGAGAGTTTTTATTATAAATGCATGTTGATTCTGCCAAATGCTTTTTAATTTCAATTGAGATGGTGATATGATTTTTATCTTTCAATTTATTGTGGTATGTCATGTTGATTGATTTGCAGATGTTTAATCATTCCTGCACCCCTGAAATAAATCCCACTTGGTCATGGTGTATGATGCTTTTAATGTATAGTTGAATTCGGTTTGCTAATATTTTGTTGAGGATTTCTGCATCCATATTCATCAGAAACATTAGCCTATAATTTTCTTTTTCTTTCTTTCTTTCTTTCTTTCTTTCTTTCTTTCTTTCTTCCTTGTCCTTGTCTGATTTTGTTACCTGGGTAATGCTGGCCCTATAAAATAAGCTGATATCTTTATATTTAAAATGTGTTTTTTTGTAGACAACATACTCTGTTCTTGTTTTTTGATCCTCTCTGAGAATCTTTGTCTTTTATTTGGTACAATCAGACCACTGACATTAAAGTGATTGATATAGTTGGAGTAATATCTAGCATATTCATTGTTTTCTGTTTGTTGCCCTTATTCTTTGTTTCTATTTTTGTCTTCCACCTTTTTTCTGCCTTTTGTAGTATAGTTGGGTCTTATTATTTTATTCACTTTGACAGTCTCATCCTTTAAGTTTTAGTGGTTAAAATATACATTTACAGTTAATCCCAGTACACTCTCAAATAACAGTATACACTTCTCAGGTAGTATGGGTGCCTCGGAGTATAGTATTACTAATTTCTCCCTTTTACATCCCTTATAACATTTCACTTATCCATAAGCTATAACCACCCCATATATTCAGTTTTGGAAATTTCTATTGATTCAGGTTCAAGCTCACTAACTTCTCAGCTATATTCAGTCTACTAATGAATCCACCAAAGGCATTCTTCATTTTTGTGTTTCTAGAATTCCTGTTTGATTCTTTCTTAGTTCCTGTCCATCTACTTAAATTATTTACTTGTTCTTGCATGTACCAACTTTTCTATTACAGCCTTTAGGATATTAATACTTTTCTATCTTAAATTCTCATTTTGATCATTCCAAAATCTCTGCCATATTTGGGTCTGGTTTTGAGGCTTGATTACTCAGAATAATTTTTTGGTTTGTTTTTGTTTTTGTTTCATTTTGCCTTTTTGTATGCCTTGGTGTTTTGTTCCTGTTTTTGATGAGACCCAGGCCTGACGTGTCAGGAAAGGAACTGACGTGAACAGGCTTTTAGTGTGAGGTTTTACACTTATCTGACAAGGAGTTAGGCTGTGTTTATTGTGTGCTGTACCTGTAAATATGAGAAACTAAGATGTCCTGTTGCTTCCTTCTGTCTGTCTTCTCTATTGTCTTTGGATTACCCTAGAAATTCCCTCTTAAATACAGCCTGAGCCTTGTAATTCCTTTAAGTTATAATCCCCTATTACTATAGAAGAGCAATGTTGATATTGTGGAAAGATGCAGGGGAAGGAAAAGCATTATATATCCCTATAAATAGATCATCTTTTCCTTGGCCTTTGCCCCTGGGGTGTAACCATGAGAGCTCCGCAGCTTTTTCCCCTTCTTTAAGTGAAACAGGAAGGCTAGAGGGGGGCTGCAGATGGGTATTTCCCTTCTTCCACACTGGTTAGGCTCTGATAAAATCCATGTGTGTTAGGATCTGGTAAAATAGTTTCTCTTAAGACCAAGTGTTAAAACAGAATGCTCTGGGCATATTTCAAAATAATTACTTTTCCCCTTCTTTTGCCAAAAGAGAGGATTTTTCTCCAATGTTTACCCTGTGAATCTGGTGGTGTTCCTGGAAATACAATTCACAGAAGTATGGGTGCCTCCCTAAGGATGAGTCCCTAGTAGTTTTTATCTCTCAAAGTAGTCCATTCTTAGTCTCCAGCAATTTGTCAATTACCCTTTATGCGTTCCTACCAGACTCCAATTGCAGCTTCTGATACTGGTAAGCTTTTATTCTCTATATTCTTTTGTCTCTCTAATTTGAGGGCTTATTATTTGCCCTGTGACTTCAATCTTCTGATAGATATAAGATGTATTGTTGATTTCCAGTCTCTTTAGTATTTTTATTCTAAGGATAGGAATGACAAATTCTAAGATCTATAAGTGTTGGACTTGAAACTGAAAGTGGATTATGGGAATTTTTTAAGCTATTCTGCTGATCTCTTTTAATTGAGGCATATAAACAACTTACATTTAATTATTGATATGTTACAGCTTAAGTTGGCCATTTAATTATTTGTTTTCCGTTTTACATTCCTCTTCTCTTTTCTTACTTCCTAGAGGGGTATATGAACATTTTGAAGGGTTCTTTCCTGATAAATTTATAGTGTTTTTGAATAGATTTCTCTGTATAGTTTTCTTAGCAGTTGCTCTAGGTATTATAATATATGTACATAACATCACAATGTGCTTGTTTCAACATTTTACCACTTTGAGGTAAATATAGAAACATGACTTCCATTTAGGTCCCTTTACCCTCACCACTTTAAAAATATATTTGTTTAAAGTATGTCCTGTACATATGCTAAGCATTACAGCAGCTGGTGTCATAATTTTTGCTTCATCCTTCAAATATGATTTAAGAAACTCATGAGAAGTAGGATAATCTGTTATATTAACCCTATTTTTACAAATGCAATTTCTTTCTGTTCTGAAGTCCCAAGCCTTCTTCTTTTATCATTGTCTTTCTGATTAGAGAAGTTACTTTAACCATTCCTTAATGGGAGTTTTGCTACCAAATATTTATCTTACTTTTCCATTGTCCCAGAATGTGTCTGTATTGCCCCTTTACTTCTGAAGGATAATTTTTTCAGATATAACCTTGCTCTTGACAATAATTTTTAATTCAGTGCTTGAAAAATGTGCCACTTACTTCTGATCTCCATAATTTCATACTAGAAATCTGCTGAAATACCAATCACTGCTCCTGTTTAATGAAACATTTCTCTCTTGCTGTTTTCAAGATTTTTTTCTTTGTCTTTAGCATTCAGAAGATTAATTATTATGTGTCATAGCATGAAGTTCTTTAGGTTTATTTTATGTGGAACTTGCTCAGCTTCTTGAATCTGTAGGTTTACTTCTTTTGCCAAAGTTGGATTCATTTTCAGCCATTATTCCTTGGAATAATATTTCAGACCAGCTGTCTCTCTCCTCTCTTTTTTATAAGTTTATTTATTTGAGAGAGAGAGAAAGCATGCATGTATGAGTGGGGGAGGGGCGGAGAGAGGGGGAGAGAATGAGAATCCCAAGCAGGCTCTGTGCTATCAGCATGGAGCCCAAGGCAGGGCTCGATCCCACAACCCTGGAATCATGACCTGAGCCGAAATCAAGAGTCAGACACTTAACTGACTGAGCCACTGAGGCACACAATCTCCTTTCCTTTGCGAAGTCTGACAATACAAATGCTGTCTTTTGCTATAGCCCCATAGATCCCTGAGACTGTTCGGTTTTTTTTCTATTTTCTATTTTCTCTCTGATGTTCAGATTGGGTAAATTCTACTGACCTGTAGCCCATTTATTGTACCTGTTTTCCTTACTCCTGACCCACTGATTTGTACATTTTGATTATTATATTTGTAGTTCTATCATTTCTATTTTTTTGTTACAGCTTCTTCTTTGGTGAGCTTGTTTCAATTTTTGAAGAGAACTCATAATTGCTTGTTAACACATTTTTGTGATGCCTACTTTTTAAAATTTTGTCAGATAATTTCACCACCTGATCTGATGTGACTGATATACATCTATTTATTTTTTTCCTCATTAATATTTGATTTTCCTGGTTCTTGCAGTGGTGAATGATTTTTTTATATCCTCAACATATTGAAAATTGTATTATGAGACTATGAACACTATTTAATCTTTATTTTAATCAGGCAGTCCACCTATTGAAGTACATCTCCCATACCTGGTGGAGTGTATGTTTTGCTTTCTGCTGGGTCCTGCCAACTCCACCCTGACAAAAGTGGGGCACTGACTCACACAGCTTCATTGCAGATAAGTGGGGTGTAAGGTCAGCTCCTCCTTCAGTCCTGCTGACACCTTTTCTGTGAAAGTAGGATACTGGAAGGTGGGTGTAGAGGCTCAACTTCCTACTGGGCCCCTTTGGCACTGTTAGTAAGAGAAGAATAGTGCTGACTAGCCTTGCTTAGTACCGTATCATTCAGTCTCTGTGCTACTGCGTGAATTTGAAAGTTCAGTTCTTCACTGGCTTTACTGATAAGAGGGGTAGGTGGAAAGTGCAGTGCTTACTAGCCCTGACTTTGACCAACTTAGTCAGTCTCATTGATCTCAGATAGGGTAGGGGCTCAGCTTTCCACTGAGCTCTGTGACGTGGAGGAGGTGGTAAACCCTAGTAGTGACAAGCCGCACACCCTGCCACCTCATTAAGCCTCAGGACTGCTAAGTATGACTAGATGATCAGCTCACCTCTGAACCACACTGAAACTAGCCTGTTGGGGAAATGTGAGCACTGCCTGCTCTGCCAGGTGGTAGATGGAAGTTTCTCTCTCTACTCAGCCCCACCAATAGAATGCTGGTAGGAGAATTAGAGCACCACTCACTTCCACCAGGCAGGGGATGGAAGATCAACTGCCCAAGTGGGCCAATCATTAGTGTCTCTACAAGAAAATCATGTAACTGCTCCCTGTTTCAAATTCCCACTCAGCTTGTTAACACCACCTAGTGGAGAAATCAGAGTGCCACTTGCACCAAGTGGAATACCACTGAAACCACGGGGGACGAAGCGCACTTTTTCTCTTACTGTTTCTCTGGTATAGAGGGGGTATTGCACAAAAGGTCTTCTGTTCTTAGGCCATCCATTTTCTGTACCTTTGGCTAGAGCATAAGAAATGGCTTTTCTTAAATGTTTTGCTTTGTTTTGTTTTGTTTTGTTTTGTTTTGTCTTTGCCTGTTTGGGGAGGTAACAAGGAAACCCAGGGAACTCACCACTGTGTCTTCCCTCAAGTTACAATGTACCTAAGCCGTCACCCTTCTTCTTTCTACCCTTCAGTGTCTCTGTGATTGTACTATATCCAGGTTTTTTAGGTTTAAAAGGGAAGAACCGGAAAGAATGGAGCTACATTATCTTGCTAGAACAAGAAGTCTCCCAAAAAGCTATTTTAAGAAGACAGTGTTTTCTGTTTGTACCTTACTAGAATTTTTTTTATTTAAAAAATTTTTTTAATGTATATTTATTTTTGAGAGAGAGAGAGAAAAAGAGCGTGAGCGGGGGAGGGGCAGAGAGAGAGGGAGACACAGAATCTGAAGCAGGCTCCAGGCTCCGAGCTGTCAGCACAGAGCCCAATGCAGGGCTCTAACTCACAAACTGTGAGATCATGACCTGAGCCAAAGTCGGATGCCTAACTGACTGAGCCACACAGGCACCCCTAAATTTTTTTTTAAACAGGGAATCAATATTTAATTTTACCAAATTCTTTTTATATATTTAGAGGTTAATATGTGTTTCGACCTTTGATTTACTAATTAAGGTTAGGATGGATATTTAGAAAAACTACACATGATGGCATGAACTTTTTTTCTATGAAGGAGGTAAGATGGTGTACTGACAACTAATTTTTAAAATCTAAAAATGGATTTTAAGATTCACCACTTTTGTAGAGAACTTGATAGAAGTACTAAAGGTTTTAATATTTGATGTTTTTAAGATAAAAAATTGATGGCTAGAAAGTGCTAAAGAATCTATTGAAGCTAGAGTCTACCAGTGAAGCTGGAAACCTCCCAAACAGAAGTATGTACAAGTTAACTGGGAGCCATTTTAATGGTTATATGTGCAATATATTAGTATGAGAGCAGCTGCTCAGCCAAGTGTCTCCCAAAATTTGTTTCAGTTAACATCAGCATGCTCTTCCTCCATATCTCGTCTGACAACTGCTTAAAGTTTTCTTTATTTCACAATGTTTCAGAAATATATAAAAATTATGATAGAGGCAACACTCAACCGTTAATTGGTTCCTATCAAAAGTCCATCCTAATTTCTTGTATGTACAAAATTACAAAATAGAATTTCATTATTGAATATAAGTTATATACCACAAACAGATTGATATTGATCAGCTAGATAGAGTAAATTAAAACACAAATATATGACTTTAAAATCATGCATTAAATAACTAAAATTAAAAACAACACATAAAACCTTGAGGCATAATATTTCCTCTCAGGGATATTTCAGAAACAAAAAGAAATGGACTACACATCCACATCCCAATATGGACGAACCTCAAAAACATTATACTGAATAAAAGACAAGACACAAAAAATGCATACTCTATAATTTCACTTCTATGAAATTCTAGAATGGACAAAACTAACTTATGATGATAGAAATCAGATCATGGTTATTCTGAGGGACATTCACTGAGGTAGGCATAAAACAACTTTCTATGGTTAGGAGAATGTTCTGGGTCTTAATGATAGTATAGGTTATATAAATTTATGCATTTGTCAAAACTGAGCAGTACACACATAGTATTTAGCTAATGTATTTAATTGTACTTCAATAAAAAGCAAAGTCAAGATCTATATATAAGACTAAAAGACTTAGAAAGTGTACTGGCTTCATAAGTTTTCTCCTCCTCCCCGTAAAATAAAAGCATTAAATGTTGCAGGGCAAAGAAGAAAGGAAAATTTGAAGAGCAAAAACAAGACAGCCAGGTGTAGTGGAGGACTGTGTCCTTGCCTCTAAGTGCTAAAAAGAATCCTGCCTTAAGTGTGAGTATTTGAGAGAATATAAAGAATACTGTGTAGGGGCGCCTGGGTGGTTCAGTTGGTTAAGCGCCTGATTCTTGATATCAGGCCAGGTTATGTTCACGATTTTGATATTGATCCCTGCTTCCAGCTCTTGCTGACAGCACAGAGCCTGCTTGGGATTCTTTCTCTCCCTCTCTCTCTGCCCTTCCCCTGGTCACACACGCACTTGCTCTCTCTCCTTGCTCTTTCATATATTGTTGAAGCTTCCTTCCAGCTTTACATCTATCTTGGAGAGGAGAAGGTGAAACTTGTGAACTTCCTTAAGAAAAATAACAAAAGTAACCAATTTAACCTGCCTGTGACCAAATAAAACTTTCTCAGACATAATTTTTCTGTTACTAGATAAAATTTTCTGGGAACTTCATTTAGAGGTTACATTTAGTTATATAAATAGTAAAGCTTCCCTATTCATATGTATGTTAAACTTACAGAAAATTTGCAAAAGTAGTACAGAGAACTCCCTCATATCCTTTATCCATCACCTTACTTCCCCTATCACTAGCATTTTATATAACCATAGTTTGATTATCACAAACAGGAAATTAACATTGGTACAATATTATTAACTAAAGACTTTATCCAAAATTCACCAAATTTTCCACTAAAGTCTTTCTTTCTGTTCCAGGATCCTATCCAGGATCCCAAACTGCTATCACAACTGAGTTTGCAGCCTGAGAAATATATACCCATTATATAACCACAGATATTCTTCATTTCTCCAGTATCTTTAAACGGAACTGAAAATTTTGGCCAACTATCATAAACACTTTTGCTGATTATATACGTACAAATACCTCAAGTCTTTATATGATAACTATATGGGAAGGAGCAGCTTGCATGGTGATTTCTTCTGTTTCAATGAGCCCATGCATATGATTTGATTGTGCAAACAACTTTCTAGGAGGCTTGCTTTCTACTTCAATGATTCTTATTTGTTCTGGAAAATCTTTTTTTTAGTTGTTTTAAACATGTATTTTTTTTTTATTTTTGAGAGAGAGAGAGACTGAGCACTAGTGGGGGAGGGGCAGAGAGAGAGGGAGGCAGAGAATCCTAAGCAGGCTCCAGGCTCTGAGCTGTCATGTCAGCATAGAGCCTGACACAGGGCCTGAATTCACAAACTCTGAGATCATGACCTGAGCTGAAGTCGGATGCTTAACTGACTAAGCCACCCAGGTGCCCCACATTCTGGAAAAATCTTTTATTTTTATTTTTTTTTAATTTTTTTTAATGTTTTATTTATTTTTGAGACAGAGAGAGACAGAGCATGAGCAGGTGAGGGTCAGAGAGAGAGGGAGACACAGAACCCGAAACAAGCTCCAGGCTCTGAGCTGCCAGCCCAGAGCCTGATGCGGGGCTCGAACTCACGGACCGCAAGATCATGACCTGAGCCAAAGTCGGATGCCCAACCGACTGAGCCACCCAGGCGCCCCTAGAAAAATCTTTTATGTATCTCTATAGGTAGTTAAAAATTTTTCTTGAATGACGATGCTATGACAGCAAGATTTTCTTCTGAAATAATCAAACCTTTTGCTCATGATGCTGATGTGTCTGTACATTAATTCTCAGTTATCTTGAACAGCAAAATGTTTTGGCCACGTTTTTTGCCTGGATTTGAGGCATGCAAATTCACTGCATTTAATCACAGATCTATGCAACCGGAAGTGTCTTTACCTGATAAAGCAGCCCATCCCAATTCAAATGATCACTGATGATATTGGTACTCCTCCCAAATTACTTGATGGTAGAGCTTAGCTGCTATCTATATCTGAGGAAATCATTAGATATTGGTGAATAGGGAAACAATAGGTTTTGATTACTCATTTGGTAAAACAAAGGTCATTAAAGCAGAACAATCAAAGTCAAATTGTCATAAATCTCTTTGCTTGAGAATATTTTTCTAATCAGTTTACAGGAAAATTTTTACATAAGTTCTACTCACCTTAAGTTTTTTATTTTCTCTACCAATCTTGATAGATTTCATCAAAAGCCTTCACTGTAGGAAATATCTAAGGTGATGAAGGGTAGCAAAATATGCCACCTCAAAATATGCTGCTTGGTATATTGATTATTTTTAACCTAAAGTGATTAAAGAGGAAAATGCAGGGAAAGGTTTTCTCTGAACTCCCCTAAATTCCTATGAAGATAAATCCTCCAAAGGAACTCAATTGTCAAATCCCCTCCCCAGAAGTTTTGTCAACCAGATAGGACCGACTCATCACAGGAGAAAAAACTAGAAGTCCACACTACACTCATTCAAACTCTGTCACAAATGATCATACCTCTCAACTATTCTCTTAAGGGCCTACCTTCCCTAAAAATCATTTAGTCTCCCCTAAGAAGCCTATGACCTGCCTCCTCTTTCCCTATTAAGATAGTATTTAGTCCTGATCCTAAAGCTACCTCTTTTATTAATTTGCCTTTGGTTATAGGGGTCTCAGCTAAGAGCTCAGAAGGGTAGAGGGAAAATTATTTTTCCTCCCCTACAGTGATAATGGCAGCTATATTAAATCTGCAGAAACCAACTTGTAAGAAGCATAACTAAAGTGTTACCAAATGATTTAATTTTTTAATTCAAAGTGAATGCAAAACACAATTGTATAAATGGCAGGTATCAGTTGGAGTCATCTTTGTCAAATGGATACAAGAAATCTTTGTATGAATATTTGCTTTAGTTTGCTTATTCTGTGATTTACCAAAACAGATAAATTAGTGTTAAAAGATTTTCTATTTTTATATGGCTGCTGAACCAAACTTTGGTAAGATTCCATTAGAACCCAAGTATCTTTTTAATACTAAAAATCAGGTACACTGCATGTTATTAGAATACTTTTGATTACACTAAACAGTTTTTAAAAGAGACTTAATGCCTTTCTATTTGTTACATATTTATGTTTTAATGAACAAAGAAAAATTGGGTAACCAATACTATATTAAAAAGCCATGATAAAAGAGAAACATACTGCATATCAGAAAACAATATCCCTTCCCCCAAAACAAGATCACAATGGGTACCTCATATAATTTCTGAATAGTATTTTTTAAACTAAATATTGGTTTTCATTAATTCCATCATCTTTATTACCTATCTTTCCCTACTAACTACAACTTCATATTCCTGTTCAGGAATATATTTTGTATGTGATCAGTCTTTCTTCTTCCATGAGATTATGCATACCAGAAGCTGTGCCATTAAGGAAGTGAATTTCTACATTTTCTAAGCATGGCACAATATTTTTCTGAGAAAATTACTTACAATAATTCTCTGACTTCTGTCTCCCCATGCCATGTGAGGATTCTGACAATGCTCTGTAGGAACTATAGGTACCTAGGTTGAAATGGGGAAGACTGAACCACAGTTTACTTTCAATCAGCCTGAAGAAAGTGTATTTACATATATGGAAAACAAAAGCAAGGTATACCCTTTTAAGACAATTTTGTTTTATGCTGGTATACATTTGAATATGTTCACATTGAATCAGTACTTCAGTAATTCAAACATTTTCCTTTCCACTCTCTTCCTTTCTCTTCAAATCTTTACTCATAATCCTGACAAAAGAAATAGTTTACAGGAGGTGGTCAATTATTTACCTTCCTATATACCCACACAGGATAAAATACATAATCACTGAATAATTTATATGTCTCATTTTAAACAAACATAAATTTACTTGATTATTTTGTGCTCTACCTTAAACTTCCATAGAGTAGTATCTTAAACCAAACATGTAGATTTAAGATATCTAAAATTCTACAGAGTAATATCTTAAAACAAACTTGTAGATTTAAGATAAAATAACATAGGGGGAGGAGCAAAGACAGAGGAACAGCATGGAAGTTTTTTCTGTGTCTTGTGTCCATGAAATACAGCCAGACCAACACTACACCATCCTACACACCTAGAAAACGGATCTGAGGATAACACAACAATCTGCACAACCTGAACCACAGAATTCAGCATTTATGTGGCGCAGAGAGGTGAACTGGGGGAGAGAGAAGCCAGAGGAGGGCAGGGAGCTGCTTTGGTATACAGAGACAGGACCAAGACTGGTGGGGGGAAAATACAGGAAAAGGGGGAGAACCCTATCCATGGGGAGAACCAGTTCCCCTGCTGGGAGGACACCTGGTAGAGGCTGTGTGGATCCCCCAAGGGCAAGGCACCAGTGGACCCAGGAGAACCACATTTGCTGGTGCTGAAACAAGGTAGCTAAGGGTGAAGCCTGGTACCAGATGTGTGTTGTGATTTTCCATAATCCCTGAAACGCTGCTGGTACATGATCACGTGAACTTTTTCTGGGGCGGGCTGGCACCAGACCACAGTCTCTGGGCATTGGCAGCAGCATGGTCCCACGAAAGTTCCTGGGTATGGCTGGCCATTGCTTGGTGAGACCCTCCCGCAGAGATGAAGAATGGGTCAAAGCCGCAGTCCCTTGGAGGTAAGGGGTCAGGAGAAACAGCTGCATCTGAGACAAAACTCAGGAGGGAATTGCTGCCTGGGGATCGGTCACCGACCGTGTGGAAGCGGGGATGGAACAAAAGCCTAAGACAAAGGATGGGTGTGCGATTGCTGATCAGGGAGAACAGAATTCCAATACTAGAGACTGGGTAGCTGGGTGACGCCATTTTCTCCCTGCCCAAGCGCATACGCACCTAAAGCACCACAACAATCCACCCCAATAAACTAAGCAGCGTCATCCAGTGGAGAATGGAGCCCTTACACTAAGCCCTGCCCAACTGGGCCAACCTCACTCTTAAACACAAGGCTCTCCGCCTACCTAGTTTACGGACTATAAAGTGCTTCATAGTTTGACTTCTAGGGGAAAATGAAGTAATTTCAGTCATATTTCAGTCTGTTAACTGGTCCATCTATTAAATTTTCTTTCTTTTTTTTTCTTTTTTCTCTTTCGTTTTTCTTTTTTTTTTTCAATACAGAAAGAGAAAAAACTCATTTTTATTTTCAATTGTCATTAAAAATATTTTTCTTTAAATTTTTTCTACTATATTTTTTACTTTTGTGTAAATTCTTTCAAATTCTATTTTACTTCCATCATTTCATTTGGGTCTCCTTCAGTGTATTAATTTTTCAAATTGTCAAATGATTTCCTTTTTTTATTTTATTCTTTCTCATTTTTTCTCTAATCTACAAGCCTCTTTCAACACCCAGACCAAAAAACACCTAAGATCTAGCATCATTTATTCGATTTTGTGTGCATGTGTGTTTAATTTTTTAATTTTAATATTTTTTAATTTTAATTTTTTTACCTCATTAATACCTTTTTTCCCTTCAAAAAGACTAAACAAAGGAATTCACTTCAACAGAAAGAGCAGGAAGAAATGACAGCCAGGGACTTAAACAACACAGATATAAGCAAGATGTCTGAACCAGAATTTAGAATGACAATAATAAGAATACTAGCCAGAGTTAAAAATAGATTAGAATCCCTTTCTGCAGAAATAAAAGAAGCAAAGGCTAGTCAGGATGAAATAAAAAATGCTATAACTGAGCTGCAATCTCAAATGGATGCCACAGTGGCAAGGATGGATGAGGCAGAACAGAGAATCAGCAATATAGAGGACAAACTTATGGAGAATAATGAAGCAGAAAGAAAGAGGGAGATTAAGGCAAAGAGCACAATTTAAGAATTAGAGAAATCAGTGACTCATTAAAAAGGAACAACATCAGAATCACAGGGGTCCCTGAAGAGGAACAGAGAGAAATAAGGGTAGAAGGGTTATGTGAGCAAATCATACCAGAAAACTTTCCTAACCTGGAGAAAGACAAAGACATTAAAATTCAGGAAGCACAGAGGACTCCCATTAATACAACAAAAACCGACCATCAACAAGACATATCATAGTCAAATTCGTAAAATACTCAAGCAAGGACAGAATCATGAAAGCAGCAAGGGAAAAAAGGTCCTTAACCTACAAGGGAAGACAGATCAGGTTTGCAGCAGACCTATCCACAGAAACTTGGCAGGCCAGAAAGGAGTGGCAGGATATATTCAATGGCTGAATCAGAAAAATATGCAGCCAAGACTTCTTTATCCAGCAAGGCTGTCATTCAAAATAGAAGTAGAGATAGAGTCCCAGACAAACAAAAATTTAAAAAGTTTGTGACCACTAAACCAGCCCCGCAAGAAAAAATTTGGAAAGGTAGCAAATACTTAGAGACTAATGAACATCCTACTTCTCTGAGGGGAGAAGAGATGAATGAATGAATGAATGAATGAATGAATACATAAATAAATAAATACCAAAAGCAACAAAGGCTAGAAAGGACCAGAACACCACCAGAAACTCCAACTCTACAAGCAACATAATAACATAACGGCATATCTTTCAGTATTCACTCTAAACTTCAGTGGGCTAAATGCTCCAATCAAAAGACAAAGGGTAACAGAATAGATAAGAAAACAAGATCCATCTATATGCTGTTTACAAGAGATGCACTTTAGACCTAAAGATACCTTCAAATTGAAAGTAAGGCGAAGGAGAACCATCTATCATGCTTATGATCAACAAAAAAGAGCCAGAGTAGCCATTCTTATATCAGACAATCTAGACTTTAAAATAAAGACTGTATCAAGAGATGCAGAAGGGCATTATATCATAAATAAGGAGTCTATCCACCAAGAAGACCTAACAATTGTAAACATTTATGTGCCAAATGTGGAAACACCAAATATATAAATCAATTAATCACAAACATAAAGAACCTCATTGATAGTAATACCATAATAGTAGGAGACTTCAACACCCCACTCACAGCAATGGACAGTTCATCTAATCAAAAAATCAACAAGGAAACAATGGCTTTGAATGACACACTGGACCAGAAGGACTTAACAGATATATTCAGAACATTTCATCCTAAAGCAGCAGAATATACATCCTTCTCCAGTGCACATGGAACATTCTCCAGAACAGACCACATACTGGGACACAAATCAGCCTTCAACAAGTACAAAAAGATCACAATCATACCATGCATATTTTCAGACCACAATGCTATGAAACTCGAAATCAACCACAAGAAAAAATTTGGAAAGGTAGCAAATACTTAGAGACTAATGAACATCCTACTAAAGAATGAACTGGCTAACCAAGAAATTAAAGAGGGAATAAAAAGTACATGGAAGCCAATTAAAATGATAACACCACAGCCCAAAACCTTTGGGATGCAGAAAAGGCGGTCATAAGAGGGGAGTATATAGCAATCAGGCCTTCTTAAAGAAGGAAGAAAGGTCTCAGATACACAACCTAACCTTACACCTTAAACAGCTGGAAAAAGAACAGCAAATAAAACCCCCAAACTAGCAGAAGACAGGTAATAATAAAGATTAGAGCAGAAATTAATGCTATCGAAACCAAAAAATAAAAAACAAAAAAACAAAACAAAACAGTAGAACAGATCAATGAAACCAGAAGATTGTTCTTTGAAAAAATTAACAAAAATGATAAATCACCAGCCAGTTTGATCAAAAAGAAAAAGGAAAACACCCAAATAAATAAAATCAAGAATGAAAGAGGAAAGATCACAACCAACACAGCAGAAATAAAATCAATAATAAAGGACTATTATGAGCAATTATATGCCAATAAAATGGGCAATCTGGAAGAAGTGGACAAATTTCTAGAAACATATACACTACCAAAACTGAAACAGGAAGAAATAGAAAATTTGAACAGACCATAAACAGTAAAGAAATCGAATTAGTAATCAAAAATCTGCCAAAAAACAAGAGTCCAGTGCCAGATGGCTTTCCAGGGAAATCCTACCAAATATTTAAGGAAGAGTTAACACCTATTCTCTTGAAGCTGTTCCAAAAAAATAGAAATGGAAGGAAAACTTCCAAACTCTTTCTATGAAACCAGCATTACCTTGATTCCAATCCAGACAGAGACCTCACTATAAAGGAGAACTATAGACCAATTTCCCTGATGAACATGGATGCAAAATTCCTCAGTAAGATAATAGCCAACCAGATCCGACAATACATTAAAAAAATTATTCACCACAACCAAGTGGGATTTATACCTGGGATGCAGGGCTGGTTCAGTATCTGCAAACAATCAATGTGATTCATCACATCAATAAAAGAAAGGACAAGAGCCATATGATCCTCTCAATAGATGCAGACAAAGTATTTGACAAAATACAGCATCCTTTCTTGATAAAAACCCTCAAGAAAGTAGGGTCAGAAGGGGGATACCTCGAGATCATAACAGCCATATTTGAATGACTCAACGCTAATATCTTCAATGGGGAAAAACTGAGAGCTTTCCCCCTAAGGTTAGGAACAAGACAGGGATGTCCACTCTCACCACTGTTACTCAACATAGTATTGGAAGTCTTAGCCTCTGCAATCAGACAACACAAAGAAATAAAAGGCATCCAAATCGGCCAGGAGGAAGTCAAACATTCACTCTTTGCAGATGACACGATACACTATATGGAAAACTCAAAAGATTCCACCAAAAAACTGCTAGAACACATTCATGAATTCAGCAAAGTTGCAGGATATAAAATCAATGCACAGAAATCGGCTGCATTCCTATATGCCAACAATGAAGCGACAGAAAAGAAATCAAGGAATTGATCCCATTTACAATTGCACGAAAAACCATAAAATACCTAGGGATAAATCTAACCAAAGAGGTGAAAAATCTATACACAGAAAACTATAGAAAGCTTATGAAAGAAATTGAAGAAGACACAAAAAAATGGAAAAAGATTCCATGCTCCTGCATAGGAAGAACAAATATTGTTAAAATGTCAATACTACCCAAAGTAATCTACATATTCAATGCAATACTTATCAAAATAACACCAGTACTATTCACAGAGCTATAACAAATAATCCTAAAAATTGTACATAACCAGAAAAAGCCCCAACCCCAAATAGCCAAAGCAATCTTGAAAAAGATAACCAAGGCAGGAGGCATCACAGTCCCTGACTTCAAGCTATACTACAAAGCTGTAATCATCAAGACAGTCTGGTACTGGCACAAAAACAGACACTCCAATCAATGGAACAGAATAGAGAACCCAGAAATGGACCCACAAACGTATGGCCAACTAATCTTTGACAAAGCAGGAAAGAATATCCAATGGAATAAAGACAGTCTCTTCGGCAAGCAGTGCTGGGAAAACAGGATAGCGACATGCAGAAAAATGAACCTGGACCACTTTCTTACACCATACACAAAAATAACCTCAAAATGGATGAAAGACCTAAATGTAAGACAGGAAGCCATCAACATCCTCGAGGAGAAAGCAGGCAAAAACCTCTTTGATCTTGCCCGCAGCAACTTCTTAATACATCTCTGGAGGCAAGGGAAACAAAAGAAAAAATGAACTATTGGGACCTCACCAAAATAAAAAGCTTCTGCACAGCCAAGGAAGCACTCAGCAAAACTAAAAAGCCACCAACAGAATGGAAGAAGATATTTGCAAACAACATATCAGATAAAGGGCTAGTATCCAAAGTCTATAAAGAACTTATCAAACTCAACACCCAAAAAACAAATAATCCAGTGAAGAAAATGGCAATAGACATGAATAGACACTTCTCCAAAGAAGACATCCAGATGGCCAACCGACACATGAAAGAATGCTCAACATCACTCATCATCAGGGAAATACAAATCAAAACCACAGTGAGATACCACCTCATACCTGTTGGAATAGCTAACATTAACAACTCAGGCAACAACAGATGTTGGCAAAGATGCACAGAAAGAGGATCTCTTTTGCACTGTTGGTAGGAATGCAAGCTGGTGCAGCCACTCTGGAAAACAGTACGTAGGTTCCTCAAAAAATTAAAAATAGAACTACCCTATGACCCAGCAATTGCACTACTGGGTATTTATCCAAGGGATACAGGTGTACTGTTTCTAAGGGACACATGCACCCCAATGTTTATAGCAACACTATCCACAATAGCCAAAGTATGCAATGAGCCCAAATGTCCATTGAGGGATGAATGGATAAAGAAAATGTGGTACATAAAAACAATGGAGTATTACTTGGCAATCAAAAAGAATGAAATCTTGCCATTTACAACTACGTGGATGGAAGTAGAGGGTATTATGCTAAGCGAAATTAGTCACAGAAAGACAAATATCATATGATGTCACTCATATGAGGACTTTAAGACCCAGAACAGATGAGCATAAGGGAAGGGAGGCAAAAATAATTTAAAAACAGGGAGGGGGACAAAACATAAGAGACTCTTAAATATGGAGAACAAACAGAGGGTTATTAGAGGGGTTGTGGAAGGGGAGATAGGCTAAATGGGTAAGAGGCATTACGGAATCTACTCCTGAAATCACTGTTGCACAATATGCTAACTAATTCGGATGTAAATTAAAAAATAAATATTTTTTTAAAAAGATAAAATAACATAGGAACTTATATGGAAACATTAGTAAAATGTAGATAAACATATTCCTTTAAGAAACATAACCAAAGAAGTATAACCTATTAGTGTTAAGCCTTGTTATCTTTTGGATGCTAATATAACTCAAAACATTTTTGGAACTTTTAAAAAATTGCCTTCAGTAATTTTATGTGGCATGCTTCTAAAAATGTCCATTTTATAGCTATTTATTTTTTCTTCCTTAACCAAAAATAGTATTAGCTAAATGCAGCATCAACTTCACTGGGTAGACATGGTTTCACATAAATTTTGATTAGTAAAGTTATCCTTAAAGAAAAAAAAAAGGTTGCCAATTTTGAAGATATTTAGAAGACTGTGCTATGAATTCTATGCAACCTGAAAAAATATTAGCTTATATTTGTATAGTTTATAGTGATTTTGAATATATTTTCTCATTTGAGCTTTATGATAGTTCTGAGAGATGGGAATACCCATTTTGCAGATAAAAATACTGAAGGTTAGTAGAGTTATATGATTTGCCCAACATTACAGAGCATTGAACTTGAAGTTTACACAGGCGGTCCAATTCTTCTCACTCCTAATTTAGCTCTCTTTCTAAATGCATCATATTGCTTTGCAATTCTACATATCCTGGGAAGCTTATGACTATTCTCATAATTTTATATGAAATTTATTCTAATATAAGTTGTAATAACATAATTATGCAGCTGCTCTGAGATAATTTTGATGAGAACATATACTTCAATAAAAATTAACGTTTGCTACTGAAAACATACTTAACTTTGCCTTTGAATTCACATATTCAGATTAATACCTAAGCAGATGTAAAACCTCAAATTGTCATTTCCAAATTTCTGGACATCTGGTACTATAAAAGTCATTGTATTAGAATAACCAATCCTTGATACCAATTTAAAATCTGGACACATTCAAAGGACAATAAACTATAGTTCACTCTTTCTCTTAATGGTCATAATCTACCATGAAATAAACCAAAAACTAAGATTCCTTTGTAGAATATAAAAGTAGCCATTCACCAATGGAAAAAGGCTTGGTAATTATACTGTCATATAGGACTTCTGCTAAAAGTTATTTGCTTGGGAAACAAGAAAGTGCTGTCAGAATCTCATTATCAATTGATTCCAGTTTCTTCTATCACATTCCAAATCCCATGAAAATTGTGCTAACTTATAATAATGACATGGGAAAAAGTTTACCTGCTATAACTAAAAAGATGTGCTGCTTCAGTCAAGCTTAGAAATAATATATTGTTCTAAATATAAGGTTTCTGACTTAGAAGACATATGGTGAATCTTCATGAAGTCAGGGAGAGAGGACGAGTTGTCATGAAATGTGCTCCATTAGAATTGCCAGGGGGACAGACTGTACTTTACTACTAACAAACGTCCCTTTTTAATGTGGTTGTCCCCATATTTTCTTATACACAATTCCTTTACTTTTTCCCTGTGAATATGTGAAATGCTTTCTATTTTGAATTCCCAGAATTTATGTTTCTATTTACTTATTAAAACTCAAAAGGTTGTATACCCCATTGCATACAAAAGCAGAATTTGAAAAAAAACATGCTGGAAAGGAGATAACAATTCTGTCCCCGGGGATGGAGAGTGGCTGATTTAGAAAAGGCTCCAAAGAGGAAGTTACATTTCAATAGGGTCTAGATGGCTGAGAAGTGTACTTGAAGAAGAGATGATAAGACACACAAGACTATTTTTTCATGTGGTTAAAACAAAGTGTTCTAGGAAATGACCAGAAAAACTAAATTGGCTGTAAACTATTTCGACCACCATGCATGGAATTTCAGTCTTTATGCTCTAGTCAGTCACAGTAGACACTTCTGGTTTTATTTAAAATATTTTTTAAATGCTTGCTACATTAATACATGCACGAGATTTAACAATCAAGTAGGATAGAAGGATTTAAATGAGAAAGCCGTAGTACTTTGCCCCACTCTCCTGTATTCCTATTTTAACTCATTTAAGCTGTTGTTACTATTAATAGATTTGCTAATTTAGGACATTATCCATGGACATTCTTCCAGGGCAAAACAGGATTTAACTAATCTATACCATACCTATACTGTTCATCCATTCCCTCCAATATGATTATTTTCAGCTCATGTGTTGCTTACCATTGTAACTTTAAAGAATATATTTACATGTTTATTTTCTTTACCATCAAATATATAAAATATCCCATCACTGTTTCCCATGTAAGATGAATAAACCAGCACCTCTACTTTTCTCCTTTAGTTTTTTTCCCTCCTTGACATCTACTTTATCTGATATTAATATAGCCACTCCTGCATTTTTTTAATTAACATTTGTTGAAAATATCTTTTTCCATCCTTTTACTTTTCAACCTGCCTGTATTGTTATCTTTGGAGTTTCTGATAGCATATAGTTGGGTTATGTTTTTTCAATCACTCCACATATCTTTTAATTGGTGTACTTAGACCATTTATTTATTTATTTATTTTTATTTTCTAAGTCAGCTTTTTTTTTAATATATGAAATTTATTGTCAAATTGGTTTCCATACAACACCCAGTGCTCATCCCAAAAGGTGCCCTCCTCAATACCCATCACCCACCCTCCCCTCCCTCCCACCCCCATCAACCCTCAGTTTGTTCTCAGTTTTTTTTTATTTTTTTTATTTTTTTTTCCAATATATGAAGTTTGTTGTCAAATTGGTTTCCATACAACACCCAGTGCTCATCCCAAAAGGTGCCCTCCTCAATACCCATCACCCACCCTCCCCTCCCTCCCACCCCCGCCCCCTCACCCCCCATCAACCCTCAGTTTGTTCTCAGTTTTTCACAGTCTCCTATGCTTTGGCTCTCTCCCACTCTAACCTCTTTTTTTTTTCCTTCCCCTTCCCCATGGGTTTCTGTAAAGTTTCTCAGGATCCACATAAGAGTGAAACCATATGGTATCTGTCTTTCTCTGTATGGCTTATTTCACTTAGCATCACACTCTCCAGTTCCATCCACGTTGCTACAAAAGGCCATATTTCATTCTTTCTCATTGCCACGTAGTATTCCATTGTGTATATAAGCCACAATTTCTTTATCCATTCATCAGTTGATGGACATTTAGGCTCTTTCCATCATTTGGCTATTGTTGAGAATGCTGCTATAAACATTGGGGTACAGGTGCCCCTATGCATCAGTACTCCTGTATCCCTTGGGTAAATTGCTAGCAGTGCTATTGCTGGGTCATAGGGTAGGTCTATTTTTAATTTTCTGAGGAACCTCCACACTGCTTTCCAGAGCGGCTGCACCAATTTGCATTCCCACCAACAGTGCAAGAGGGTTCCCGTTTCTCCACATCCTCTCCAGCATCTATAGTCTCCTGATTTGTTCATTTTGGCCACTCTGACTGGCGTGAGGTGGTATCTGAGTGTGGTTTTGATTTGTATTTCCCTGATAAGGAGCGACGTTGAACATCTTTTCATGTGCCTGTTGGCCATCCGGATGTCTTCTTTAGAGAAGTGTCTATTCATGTTTTCTGCCCATTTCTTCACTGGGTTATTTGTTTTTTGGGTGTGGAGTTTGGTGAGCTCTTCATAGATTTTGGATACTAGCCCTTTGTCCGATATGTCATTTGCAAATATCTTTTCCCATTCCGTTGGTTGCCTTTTAGTTTTGTGGGTTGTTTCCTTTGCTGTGCAGAAGCTTTTTATCTTCATAAGGTCCCAGTAATTCACTTTTGCTTTTAATTCCCTTGCCTTTGGGGATGTGTCGAGTAAGAGATTGCTACGGCTGAGGTCAGAGAGGTCTTTTCCTGCTTTCTCCTCTAGGGTTTTGATGGTTTCCTGTCTCACATTCAGGTCCTTTATCCATTTTGAGTTTATTTTTGTGAATGGTGTGAGAAAGTGGTCTACTTTCAACTTTCTGCATGTTGCTGCCCAGTTCTCCCAGCACCATTTGTTAAAGAGACTGTCTTTTTTCCATTGGATGTTCTTTCCTGCTTTGTCAAAGATGAGTTGGCCATACGTTTGTGGGTCTAGTTCTGGGGTTTCTATTCTATTCCATTGGTCTATGTGTCTGTTTTTGTGCCAATACCATGCTGTCTTGATGATGACAGCTTTGTAGTAGAAGCTAAAGTCTGGGATTGTGATGCCTCCTGCTTTGGTCTTCTTCTTCAAAATTACTTTGGCTATTCGGGGCCTTTTGTGGTTCCATATGAATTTTAGGATTGCTTGTTCTAGTTTCGAGAAGAATGCTGGTGCAATTTTGATTGGGATTGCATTGAATGTGTAGATAGCTTTGGGTAGTATTGACATTTTGACAATATTTAATTCTTCCAATCCATGAGCAGGGAATGTCTTTCCATTTCTTTAAATCTTCTTCAATTACCTTCATAAGCTTTCTATAGTTTTCAGCATACAGATCTTTTACATCTTTGGTCAGATTTATTCCTAGGTATTTTATGCTTCTTGGTGCAATTGTGAACGGGATCAGTTTCTTTATTTGTCTTTCTGTTGCTTCATTGTTAGTGTATAAGAATGCAACTGATTTCTGTACATTGATTTTGTATCCTGCAACTTTGCTGAATTCATGTATCCGTTCTAGCAGACTTTTGGTGGAGTCTATCGGATTTTCCACGTATAATATCATGTCATCTGCAAAAAGCGAAAGCTTGACTTCATCTTTGCCAATTTTGATGCCTTTGATTTCCTTTTGTTGTCTGATTGCTGATGCTAGAACTTCCAGCACTATGTTAAACAACAGTGGTGAGAGTGGGCATCCCTGTCGTGTTCCTGATCTCAGGGAAAAAGCTCTCAGTTTTTCCCCATTGAGAATGATGTTAGCTGTGGGCTTTTCATAAATGGCTTTTATGATCTTTAAGTATGTTCCTTCTATCCCGACTTTCTCAAGGGTTTTTATTAAGAAAGGGTGCTGGATTTTGTCAAAGGCCTTTTCTGCATCGATTGACAGGATCATATGGTTCTTCTCTTTTTTTTTGTTAATGTGATGTATCACGTTGATTGATTTGCGAATGTTGAACCAGCCCTGCATCCCAGGAATGAATCCCACTTGATCATGGTGAATAATTCTTTTTATATGCCGTTGAATTCGATTTGCTAGTATCTTATTGAGAATTTTTGCATCCATATTCATCAGGGATATTGGCCTGTAGTTCTCTTTTTTTACTGGGTCTCTGTCTGGTTTAGGAAACAAAGTAATACTAGCTTCATAGAATGAGTCTGGAAGTTTTCCTTCCCTTTCTATTTCTTGGAATAGCTTGAGAAGGATAGGTATTATCTCTGCTTTAAACGTCTGGTAGAACTCCCCTGGGAAGCCATCTGGTCCTGGACTCTTATTTGTTGGGAGATTTTTGATAACCGATTCAAATTCTTCGCTGGTTATGGGTCTGTTCAAGCTTTCTATTTCCTCCTGATTGAGTTTTGGAAGAGTGTGGGTGTTTAGGAATGTGTCCATTTCTTCCAGGTTGTCCAATTTGTTGGCATATAATTTTTCATAGTATTCCCTGATAATTGTTTGTATCTCTGAGGGATTGGTTGTAATAATTCCATTTTCATTCATGATTTTAGACCATTTATATTTAAGGTAATTATTTTGTTGGAACTTAAGTTTGTCATTTTATTTTTCTGTTTGTTCTGTTTTTCATTTGTTCTTTTTCCTATATTCCTGTGGGTTACATGAATATTTTTTAGAAATTCATTTTATCAATAGTGTTTTTAAGCATATATCTTTTTTTTTTATTTTTTTCATGTTTATTTATTCTTGAGGGAGAGACACAGAGCGTGAGTGGGGGAGGGGCAGAGAGAGAGGGAGACACAGAATCCGAAGCTGGCTCCAGGCTCTGAGCTGTCAGCACACAGGCCCATGCGGGGCTCGAACCCACAGATCATGAGATCATGACCTGAGCTGAAGTTGGACGTTTAACTGCCTGAGCCACCCAGGCGCCCCTTAGGGGTATATCTTGTACAACTTTTTAGTGGTTGCTCTAGGTATTATACATACATAACTTATTACAGCGTACTAGTATCATCATTTTACCAGTTATACTGAAGTTTAAAAACCTTACCTCTCTTTGTATGACTTCACTCTCTTTCATTTATACTAATCATATATATATATATATATATATATATATATATATATCTCCTATACACACATTGAGAACTATATTAGACAGTGTAATAATTTTTGCTTCAACCATCAGCCATAATTTAAAAAACAAGAGAAGGAAAGTTTATATTATATTGTATTTACCCATATTTTTGCTTAGTGTGTTCTTTCTTCTATCTGGATGTTCCTTCTTTTATCATTTCCTTTCTGTTTAGAGAACTTCCTTTAGTCCTTCTTTTAGGGTGGACTTGCTGACAAAATTTCTTGTCTTTCATTTGAAGATGTGTTGATCTATCCTTCATTCTTGAAGGATATTTTTGCTGAATACAGAATTCTGAATTTTGGGTTGATGGCTCTTTCAGGATGTGAAAAACGTAACATTTCTTTCTGGACTTTACAGTTTCCTCCTTTTTTTTGCCTTTTCTAAGAATTTTTTTATTGTGATAAAATAGACATAATGAAATTTACCATTTAACCATTTTTAAGTGTAAAATTCAGTGGCATTAAGTACCTTCACAATGTTGTATAACCATCACCACTACCCATTTCTAAAACATCCATTAAAAAATTGACCCCTCATACTACCCTCCCCCCAGCACCTAGTAACCACCATCCTACTTCCTGTCTCTATAAATTCGCCTATTTTAGGTACCTCAAACAGGTGGAATCATAATAGTAGTCCTTTTGTGTCTGACTTATTTCACTTAGCATAGTGTTTTCAAGGTTCATCCAAGTTACAGCATGTGTCAGAACTCCAATCCATTTTTCAAAATTTTCTTTTAATTTTTTTTAAATTTTTAAATGTTTATTTATATTTAAGAGACAGGGAGAGACAGAGCGCAAATAGCAGAGGGTCAGAGAGAGAAGGAGACAAAATCCTAAGTCGGCTCCAGACTCTGAGCTATCAGCACAGAGCCCAACGCGGGGCTCAAACTCATGAACAGCAAACAGCGTGATCATGACCTGAGCCAAAGTTGTATGCTTAACCGACTGAGTCACCCAGGAGCCCCTAAAATATTTTTTTTAATTTTTATTTTTTTAGAAAGAGAGAGAGAGAGAGAGCAGGAGAGAGGGGCAGAGGGAGAGAGGCAAAATCTTAAGCAGGCTCCGTGCTGAGCACGGAGCCTGATGCGGGGCTCAATCCTACAACCTGGGGATCAAGACCTGAGCCGAAATCAAGAGAGTCAGACACTTAACCAACTGAGCCACCCAAGCACCCCAGAACTCCAATCATTTTTAAGGTTGAATAACATTCCATTGTATGTATATGTCATATTTTGTTTATATATTCATCTGTTGAACATTTGGGTTGTTTCTACCTTTTAACTATTGTGACTAATTTTTCTATGAACATTGGTATACAAGTATCCGATTGAGTCTCTGCTTTAAATTCGTTTGGGTATATACCTAGAAGTAGAATTGCTAAATCATATGACAATTCTATTTTTAATATTTTGAGGAAATGCCAAACCATTTTCCACAGTGGCTGCACCATTTCATATTTGCATCAACAATGCATAAGAGTTTTAATTTCTCCACATCTTCACCAATTTTTTTTTTCGTAGTAGCTCACCTAATGAGTGTAAAGTGGTATCTTATTGTGGTTTTCATGTACATTTCCTTAATAATTAATGATGGTGAGAATTTGCTCACTTTTTTAGATGGGTTATTTTGTTGTTGTTGTTTTTAACTTGTAAGAGTTCTTTTTATATTCTGGATATTTCATTATTTTTTAAGATTTTATTTTTAAGATTTTATATTTTAAGATTTTATTTTTTAATCTCCACAACCAACATGGGGCTTGGACTCACAACTTCAAGATCAAGAGTTCTACCAACCGAGCCAGCTAGGCACCCTTGGATATTAATTCCTGATCAGATACGTGATTTGTAAACATTTTTCCCATTCTATAGGTTGTCTTCTCACTATTTTTATAATGTCCTTTAGTGCACAAAAGTTCTTAATTTATCTATTTTTTCTTTCATTGCCTGTGCTTTTGTTGTCATACTTAAAAATTCACTGCCAAATTCAATGTCCTGGTGATTGTCTCCAATGTTTTCTTCTAGGAGTTTTATAGTTTCAGCTCTTACACTTATATCTCTGATGTATTTTGTGTTAGTTTTTATATATGGTATAAGGTAAGTATCCATATTCATTTTCTTGCATGTGAATTTCTGGGGTTTTTGTTGTTGTTACTGTTGTTTTTTAATGTTTCTGTGGGGGAACAAGAACTTGGAGCTTCCAGGTAGCCATTTGGCTGACATCCTTCTGGATCCTATGGTTTCTGATAAGAAATAAGCTATTAAATCATGTTCCCCCTATGAGTAAGGTACTGTTTCTGTCTGGCTGATTTTTTTCTTTGTCTTTAGTTTTCAGGAATTTGACCATGGCATGTCTTGGTGTGGGTTTGTTTGGGTATCCCGTTTGGAGTTCATTCAGCCTCTTGAATTTATAGGTTTATGTCTTTAGTTATATTTGGAAAGTTTTTAGCCATTATTTCTTTGAGTCCTTTTTCAACCCTGCCCTCTTTCCCTTCTCCTACAGGACTTCAATGACATGAATTCTGGATCTATTATTTTTGTACCACAAGTCCCTGAGGCTCTATTCTTTTTTTAAAATCTATATCCTCTTTGTTGTTCAGATTTGGTAATTTTTTTTAATGTTTATTTTTAAGAGAGAAAGTACGGATGCACATGCACAAGCAGGGGAAGGACGGGGGGTCGGGGCAGAGGATCCCAGGAAGGTTCTGTGCTGACAGCACAGAGTCTGACGCGGAGCTTAAAGTCTTGAACTTGAGATCATGCCTTGAGCCGAAGTAAAACGCTTAACCAACTGAGCCACCCAGGTGCCCCTAGATTTGGTAATATCTATTATTTCAAAAAGAGAAGAAATAAAACCAGCAATGGAACTCAGACGCAAGGAATGACATGCTGGTGAGTTCTCTGGGTTTTTACATTTTTGCTCATATATTACAGAGCTGAATAACGCAGCACCCTGGAAACCTGGAAGGTGCAAACAAAAAAATCTCAGGAAGAGCCTGCTCTCTAGCTAAGTGACCAGGAAAGGGGCAGCCTAGCAAAGTAGAAAACATCAAAATAATAACCACTCTGCTCCAGCCAAATACAACAGAAAAGATCTGTGACCCTACCCCCACCTATGCCAGCAAAGGCAAAGTAGGGAGCCTACACTTCTACTTTGCTAGGATGTAGCATAGCACTCCAGTGCCCCTGTCATGGTGGTATCAGACAAGGCCAAGTGGGAACTGGAACACTCATCCTTGCCAGGCAGTAATGATCCCCCTTTTACTTCTTTCAAAGTCGTATGTTTGTTTTATACATAATGTCCAGGGTTTTTAGTTGTATTTAGTGGGAATAATAGGGAAAGGTACCTCTACTTGATCCTTCTGGAAAAAGAAGTCCCCCTCCTTAATTTACAAATATAAATCAGATCATTTTTCTGACCTGCTTACAAGTCTTAATGTCTTTTTACTGTACTACAAACTAGTTACCACACACTTACAAGATCCTGTTTTCTCCAACCCCATCCTATTTCTCTAGCCTCCTTTATGCCTTTGCTCATTCACTATGTTTCAGCCACAGTAATTTCCTTCTGTTCCTCAATCACCTCAAATTCTTTATTGCCACCTGGACTTCACACATGATTTTACTTCCCCTTGAATGAGCTATTTCTGATCTTTTCCTGCTTATATTATTACATCTTAAGACTGTGCCTAAGAAGTCACCTAGTCAGAAAAGTCTTCTCTGATCACCTTTAGGAGTTTCCTCTCTTCCTCATCTCAATAATTCTCTATCACTATACCTTGTACATATCATATCAGTACTTTTCATAATTTGCATTTGTCTACTTGTATATTGTATATTTCTCACTATGTTACAACTATGTTGTAACTCTTTAGGGTCATGAGCCATATCCATTATATTCACTAGTTTATCCACAAAGCTTAGCCTATTGTACAATGTACAAATTACATTGCCATCTTATAATCTAGAAAGATGCTTATTTATTCATTTGGTATGAATTCATATTTCCATATTATGGAATATACTCAAAATACTTTTGTATGTCTCTGTCATTTTGCTTGCTATATTATATCAAAAATATATACTGGTATGCTTTGGTTTATAGGATTTGAGGACAGCAACCATATTTTACTCATTTTTGTAATAATGCTTAGCACAAAATATATACAGAGTAGATGCTCTTGATGAAAAATCAATAAATGGTACCTTGCATTGTGCTACAAAATATTTCAAACAGTGCTGAAGAGAAACTAAGGAAAATATTTTCATTAATTAGATCACCAAAATCACTAAGTTTCCTTTCAAAATCAAGAAAATGTCAAAAGTAGTGACAAACTTACGTCTCTCTCTCCTTCAGGATACAGTTCCTGGTCAGTGAAAATAAGTCATTTGTTCCACTTGGTATGAGCATCCTTAATATGCCAATTTTCCTAGAAGTAAATAAGACCCATTTCAGGAAAACAAAGACAAAAATCCATGGAGAAAGAAAGCAATCTTCCTTTCCCACTCCCCACCTTTATGCCTCTGTAGTCTGTCAATTATTAGATAAGGATTAAACAATTTGTCTCCTACCTTAAGTACTTTTTGCATTTAAAAAATATGATCTATAGGGATGTACCATTTACCTTATAAACAGGACCTATGAACTTATCTAGCACCAATTTTGCCAGTTCACATTTTCCACTAGAAAATAAGACTGATAAATGTTCAGAGGAAAATGGACCTAACATCTTGAATATGAAGGAATTCCCTAAAATCTAGGTGTTTTATAAAAAATAATGTCAAACCTCAGAAGAAAGGGTTTAGATCACGGTTTTGTTTTTATCATGCAACAGTAATAGATTTTTTTAAATTAATTATGGGGTTAACTTAGGGAACCCAAATAATTAGGGAAAATGCAGTCTTTCCCAATTTGAAATCAAGTTGCTGCTGCTGCTGCTACTTTACTAGGCCAGAGCTGGACTGCCCTACTTTATTCAGACAGAGGTTCAGCAGAGCTCACTCTTTTGGGGAGTACTTATGGACTTCCTAGATCAGATCTGTGCCAAATGGTCAAGCAGTACCTGAGCAACAGAATGGTGGCAGCTGTTAGGCTGGCTTATCACACTTCCATAGATTCGCTGGGTAAGGTGAAAACAACCCCACATGGATTTAGAAAATGTATTATTTACACAGACAGCAACGCAAGATCAGCATGTCTCAACTCCAAATGTCCCTAGTCTCGGGATGATACCAAACCAGAGGGGCCAGAGGATACAAGTGATGCAGTGCTCTGTCATCAAGGAGCCAACTCTAGGCTACAGCTGAACAGTTCTTTAGTCTGAACTGTTTATACCTGAAGCTGATGCCTCACTGGAACCAGGGTGGCAAATGAGAAATGGACTTGGGATAGCTCTGCACAAAACTCTGTTGCCACGTTCCAAGGAAGATCACCGGGCATTTTGCCAAGACATGTGTCTTACTGAGGTTGAGTCTTGCCTACATGGCCTATGTAGAGATGTGCAAGATCGCCAGGATGCCATGGCAAACATGTTCTACAATCTGATGAGGAGAGGAATTCAAACCTCGCTTAGTTTAAAAGATGCTATCATTCTATAAGTGGCAAAAATATAATCAGATAAGAGTAGAGATCATCATTAGTGTCTGGAATTTCATCAGAAAAGAGAAATGCAAGTGGTGGTGGTAAATTGAAGGATCATTAGCATTCATCGTGGAGCCATCTGAATTAGATATACACATAGGTGGCTATGAGGAAGAAGAAAAATTGACTCAAGAAAAAGTTAATGCCCTATATACCAACCCTCCCCATTTTGACATCCATTTCTTTTGCAGATCTTAATAAGGCAATGAAGGATATCCAAAATGACAAAACCATCAGATTTTTCTCAGTTCTTACTGGAACAACATCATTTTTGCACTTCCCACAGCTTTCCATGCCTTTCTACCTGAAATTCTCTTCTCACTGGGCTATCATGACATTCAATTCTCTTGGTTCTTCTTATAATTCACTTATTTTCTTTTTCTTCTATGGGCTTCCTCCAGGGGCATCTCACACTCTTCCTGTCTCATTCATATATTTGTTTTAGTAGTGACTCTCAAATCTTTATATTCAGCCCAAACTGAGTTTCACATTCATATATATGAATGCAGAAAATGCCCACTGGAAATCCCTTCTTGGCTGTCCATAGGAATCTCATGTTTAGAATGTCCAATACAAAACTAATTTCTCAGATTACTTCTGCCTCCCAAATCTGCTCCTTCTATTTTAAGTGGAGAAGGAATAATTTATTCAGTCACCCAGTCTAGAATCCTGGGTATCATTCTTGATACTGCTCTTTTCCAAACCTCTCATTTCTAATCAATCACCAAGTTCTGAATATTTATTAAATCCATCCCTTTCTGTCCATACCCACTTCTACTATTCTATTGCTGACCCAAGACATCTATTCACTGGTCTATTGCCACATCCTCCACATTGACCTCCCCCCTCAGTATTGTCCCTCTCAACTCTATGCTCTCCATAGCTGGCAGTCAATATAAAACATAAGTATATAAATACGAGCACTTCATTGTTTAAAATTCTTAAATGGCTCTTTTTAGGTTATATTTTAGTTTGAGTTTCTTCCCCTGATCTGCTGGTGTCTACCTCTCCCAGTCCATCTACTGTCACCTCTTTTCAAATTTAGGCTTCCAGGTATCTCTACATAGTGCTCTGTAACTTTGCTCATACTGTCCTGCCTATAAGGTCTTTTCTGCATTATTGTTTGGCTGTTATCCTTTAAGACTTACAATAGTCATTATCTCCTCTATAAAGTCTTCCTCCAAGGAGTTACATACTCCTCAGCACATAGTACTGGGCACATCTATCATTGCACTTATCACATTATCCTATTGAATTAACTGTGAATGTTTCCGTTCCCCTACCAGTCTCTGAGTATATTGGGTTATCTTTGCATGCACAAAATCAAACTAATTTTTCTGATCAAAAGATACAACTTGGGCCAGCACACTGGTAGTGTTTAAACAATTTTTGTTGAATACTTTTATATGCTCTTAATTAATGGCTGCAAAGTACACTAGAAACTTCCCTGATGGGCTAGGGCTTCGTGTGTTTAAAAAAAAAAAAACACCTAGATTTCCTAATCTAGGTGGGCTTTGGGATTTTTATTAGACTATGATTAGTATATCAGGGAATACCTAGAAAGAATCCTTAAAAAACCCTATTGGGATAACCTGAACTCCAGCCATTTTCTCCTTACCTAGAGATGACTGCTGTGAATCTTGGTCTGCAAAGGACAAGGCTTGATTTAATAGTTTACCCTAGTGGCAGAGCAGCAAAGAAAGAATTTTACTAATTTAATTATAGTCTCTGGGTGCTTCTCCCTGATAATCTAAAGGGAGATTTGGCCCAGAGCATCAAGTTTATAGCTCCATTTACATTTCAAGGTCTCTTCCTACTCAATCTCTGACTATTGGAGGCAGGGGAGATTGTTATCTCCTCAGTTATATCAAAGGCTAGTTATTAGCTATTCATAGCTGTTAGTTGAATTGCACTGCAAGAAAATGAAAACATTGTTCCAAAAATTGTGCTAAGCCTTCTCTAAAGCAAGTTTCATATACTGTTCTTGAAAATAACTTGTATTTTGTTTTATCACTACCAGTCTTAGTAAAGTGCTTAGCTAATTTTTCTGATCAGGGTATACAACTTGTGCCAGCATAGAACACCTGCTTTTGAAATTATAGTAAAGGTCTGGGCAAAACTAAATGGAAAAAAAGGGCTCCTATCCTTTCCTGTATTTTAGGACATGGACTACCCTCATAGCTGCTCTGTGTTGTGACTTCTCACTCATCATTCAAAAATGAAAGATATAAGAGAAAAAAATTATGATAAAATATTACTTATTAAAAAAGAAGTCTAAAAATTAGACAGCTGTAGCAAAAACACAATGTAAACAAACGGGAAAAATCACCAGAAAAGTCTCTACAAGACATTTTCTCTAAATGTTAAATAACTAAAAACATTAAAATATGTCCTGCATGGCAAGTCTGAGGTCTAATGCAGAGCTAGCTTCTTAATAAAAGAAATAGGAAACGATTATTAAGGCCATTATAAGATAACCTAGGTTGGAATGTGTGGAGGTTAGAGATATTCAGCTTGCAGTTCCAGAAGAAGCATTCACATTATTTACTTCTGTCTACAGCCGCAAAGAGACAAAGGCTTGAAGGTCCTTCCAGTGGAAGACTTCCTCCCTATCTGACCCAAACCCTAAGAGTCACATCCATTAAGCACTTAGATTCCAGTCTGAGAACCTTTGTAAATTTCACATCTGAAGTACTTAGACTTATTATATATACTATAAAATCTTAACTGAAAATATTTTGGTCAAGAGATTTTAATTTTTTATTGACATCTAGAAGGAGAAGAATAAAAAGGCAAAACTAGAACAGCTGGATGAAAAGATTATTTTAAATGATTTGTTTTGATATGGTTGCAAACATCACACAAGTTTTATGTCTCCAATTAATTTAACTTAGTATATTTACCCTCTGCCTGCTTCCAAAAAGAATCCAAGTTTGTTTCCAAAGAATCAGTTTGGCTTTTATATCTACATTGTTGAAGTGTATGTGGTATCATATAATTTGGACCATTATGTTTTGATGTGTATTTTATGACAACATAGCTTTTCCCCTAATCTTTGGGATTATGTTGTGCATTAAGAGAAGGCAAAGTTAGGCTGCCAAAGTTTGTACATAATCACATTGTATTATACTTACAAACATGGGGCCAGGTATCAACATTTTAAATAATAGGCAAAAGAATATAAAACCTAGTTTATTTGAAAAGCTGTAGAAAGAAAAGTGAAGGAAAGATTTAGCTGAGTCATTCGGAGTTAGGAATAAAAGAGTGAAAGCAGTGATGACTTAATCCGTTTTCTTCTCCAAATTAAGGATATTTGAGTGAAAAGCCAGTTATGCTCTGAACTAATTCAATGAAATAATTAATGCCTATTATATTGTCAAAATCAAAGGCAATTCTTTTGATTTTTTGTATGTTTTGTAGAAGTCTTGAGGAGGAGAACTTAGAACATGTAAGGCCTTGGTGAACTCTGTAAGATAGTGTAACTCCATACCAACATTTTTGCTCATTCTTAGTTCTTAGAATTATTTTAGTTATTTCAGGTAATTAGACTAAATAAATTCCTTCCTGTAACATAAATAGGAGAATATGTACAACTTAATTCTGATGTAGGGTCTTCCTTAAAATCCTCTCTTCCTGGAATCTTCTTCGGCACCAATCTTTTCGTGAAATACGTATTTTTTAAATTTTACTGCATCCTGGTCTTTGGCATTTGTTTTGATTGATATTTCATTCATTATGCAAACAATATCTCACTCTAAACTTCTTTGCAATATATAGGCTGGTTGCTTGTTAAGCATACCCAATCAGAATATGCAGTTTGGAGTTTCAGTCAAATTTGGTCACTTCCTACATTCTCACAGTTGCTGGTCAGGAACACTTATGGTGACTGACAGACTCCTTTGTAGTTAACTTTCTGATGAGACATATTCAGTTAACATTCAATGGACCTTCTCCTTCCAAAGTACTGTTCCGTCTTATGATACTGACATAAATGTTCTTACTAGTTTTAAAAGCTCCTACTCTGGGGCTTCTGGGTGACTCAGTTAAGTGTCTGATTTCAGCTCAGGTCATGATATCACAGTCTGCTGTCAGCACAGAGCCTGCTTTGGATTCCTGTCTCCCTCTCTCTCTGCCCCTCACCTGTTTGTTTTCTCTCTCTCAAAAATAAATAAACATTTAAAAAAAATTTTTAAAGTTCATATTCTGGAATCACCTTAACTTGGTATTACAATCATGTACCATGACCTCAAACAAATTACTTACCCTCTTTAAGCCTTATTCATTAATTTTTTTCAACATGTATTGAACAATGTGTAATAAGCTCTGGGAATAGGAAGTGAATGTGATAGCCAAGATTTTCGCATCTGTAAAATGTGACTAATAACAGAGCTGTTTTGAGGATAAAATGTATGTAACATACTTAGCACACTGCTCAATAAAATGTTCATTGTTATTATTAGCAGTATTACTTTAATGAAATTACTTTTAACGTCTCCCTATGACTGTAACCTCTGATTCATGATGGATTTGCATCCATTCCACTTCTGAACATAAAGCTACTCCATAAATTACTGATGCTAAAAATGATCTTTTCTAGAAAATACTGATGCAATGTTGAAACTCAATTGGAACATAAGCACTCCAAAATATCTTGCACACCTGATTAGCTAAAAAAGAATTGTAAATCACAGCTATTATCTGGATTGTGAATGGAAGGTGCTATATCTCTGAACCTAGACTTGTCTAGATAATCTTCTAAATTTCTTCCCATATACTTTTAAGTTTGGATTATTAGAAAAATAAACAAGTGTACAGACAGGCCATCTTAAGTTTTACTTGGTTTATATCATTAGCCTGAAAACATCAAAATATTTTAACTACTGTGGTTTGAGTTCTTTTTGTGTATGTATGTGTGCAGGGATGGCAACTTTAGTTAGTTGAGAAAAGTGGCAGTTCTGCAGCTCATGCAATAGAACTAGAGAAAATGGGTTACTGCAGGAACTGGCAAAAACAAATGACATTATTGAAATGGTTACATAAATAAAATGAGTTTCTCTTTTACTCAATGGGGCTATTTAAGAATGACAAAGAGAAAACATCTATAATGGTGGTAGAGAGTGTGCATCTATACTTTCTAGGATTATTTGTCATTTACAGTGAAGTCTCATTAGACAAACTGTCTTTTACTAAGGGTTCATAGTAGCCTCCAAACATTTCTGAAGAACATGAGTTTCGAAGAATCATGTTTACAATTTGTTACTCATTTAAATACCAGTGTCACCCTTTGGTTCTTACATAAGATTATCTGAAAACAAAAGGACATCCTCTAAAATAGGTACTGAGCACTCTCGGCTTTGAAGGAGTTGGCCAAAAACCCAACACAGCGCCCTTCAAAAGGCACGTGGGGCCGAACCTGTCTCCGTATCACCACGACCAGCAGTTGCAGGTTCCAGGCTCCACGCCTGACTTCCCAGGCCCGGGGCACCACCAGGGGCGGTCCGACAGCACTGGCCATCCTGCCTCGTCATCGCTGCGTTTCTGGCTGGCGGAGCCGGTCACCGTCCGCAGCATTCCCCGCCTAGGTCTCCGCAGGCGTGCGCGAGGCTCGGGAATCACCTCGGAAGCCCACTCAGCAGTGGGGAGGGCGAGAGCGAGGAAAGCCCGGGCTGTCGTTGTAACCCCCGCGCTTTGGCGGTGTCCCCCACCCCTCGGCAGCGCGGCCACAGGTACCTCCTCAGCCGCCTCAGCCTTCAGCGTTCAACTGGTGGGCGGCCCGTCCCGCAGCCGCCACGTCCACTCAGAATCCCCTCCGAGCCGCCAGCACCTGACTGACTGACCCAGGGCTGGGACTCGCGCGGACACCGCTGCGCACGCGCTCCTAGCGCGCCTCTGTCCCGGGGCGGCTCGCGGGGCGGGAACACGAAGCTGCTAGCCGCCCGCACCTGCCTGACTGACAGACCCCGGGCTCGGGCCTCGTGCTGGAGCGCGCACGCGCACACGCCTCGCGCGCCTGCCGTCGGCCCCGGGGGCGGGACCGCGCGGCAGCGAGCAGGCGGGGGGCTCGTGGTGCGCGCGCCCCGCACCCGAGGGCTGCGGAGAGATATTTTGGGTGGCAGGAGGCCCCTCGTCATTTCCGCCGGGCAGCTTGTGGTGCTCGGGGCTTCACTCCCGCGCGCGAGGCGAGCGAGCAAGTTGGTTGCGGGCGTGCGGCGGCGGCGGCTCCTTTCCTCACCGTCTCGACCCTCGGCGGTGCAAGGCATGAACTGAAGCCCAGGAAGGACGGAGACCCGAGCGGAGTCGGGGAGCAATAGCAGCAGTCGTCTCTGCGGGGACCAAGCAGAGAGTCTGCACTGAGCCGCGACCCCGGCGCGTTTCTCTCCCCGTCGCCGTTCCCACCGCGCTGTCGGCCGTTTGTTAAGAGACATTGAAGCCGCGAGACCCAACACACAAAAGCCGTCTTCTCGCCACCCGCCCAGCGAGGCAACGGCCAGCAAAGGACCCCACCTGAGGGCGGCTCGGGCTGCCGAGTTCGTTTTGTGTCTGATCTCCGCGCCCCGCGCGGTAGCGACCCCGTGCTCATGGCTCTGATCATGGAACCCGTGAGCAAATGGTCTCCGAGTCAAGTAGTGGACTGGATGAAAGGTAATGCCCGCTGTGCGGAGGGCGAGGCGATTCTAGGGCCGGTGGTCCCGGAGCGCCAGAGGGATGGGGCGCAGATCAGGGCCGAGCACGCCATCGGGGCTTCCACTGGCTGATTTGTGGTGCGCCGAGGCGACGGCGGGGTCCTCCAGGGCAGGGGGGGGCTCGGGATCTCGATCTCCTATTGTCTTCAGTGGTGGCTCCCCAGCCACAGAGGGGCGCGGAGAGCGCCGGGGTTGCCGGCGCTACCCGATAGGAGGTTAGAAGGCGGGCCGCGGAATCCCGGTGCATCTCGCCCGCTTCCCGCTGCCCACGTCGCCCATAGGCTGGGAGGACGTGGCCACCCTTGTCTCTTCCCCTCAGGGAGGAGCCCCCAGGGACCAGCTCCTGTGTTCATTCCTTCCCGGGCCCCTTTGTTCCCGGGAAACCTAACGCCCCCTCAGCGGCTGCCCCTGCCAGGTGCCTTTTCCAGCGCCAACTCTTCCTACAACTTTTAAGCCCATATAATGGGGTCAGGACGCGGCTGCCTGGGTTTGGATCCCGGTAGCTTCCCCAGATTGAGCCGAGGATGCTGGGCGGATGCGCTACTTTGGGGGAGAGGAAAACGTGCTTTCCCCTGGGACAGCATCCGCGGTGGTGTCTGTTGGCTCCCTCCTGCGCAAACCCCTGCCCACCCCCGCAAACCCTAGCGTCCTTTGCAGCCGCCTCTTCTTCTGACCCGTTGAGGCTTTGGACCTCATGGCTTTTTTATTGGGGCCTCGACGCCAGGTGTAAAGTGATACGCATTCAAGTGCCCCCCCATTTCTTCCATCTTGAAGGCTCACCCCTTTTTTTCCCTGGCAATTTCTAATAACCGGTTGTAGACACTCGCCCTCCTAGTCGCAAACGTGGGCTTTTTCTTTAGTCCCTGGGCTTTCCTGCCTCACTATCTCCCTCTGTTGTCGGAGTTAAGGGGCTTGTAGAGGATTGCCCCCTCCCCATGAGCACTTCCTCCCCTCATCACCCAGATTCCTAAATTTTGGGGAATTCTGACGGGGATGGATGGGTTGAAATAAAAGACTCTTGACCACACTTGGGAGATGTTAGAGCTTTGCTCGTGGTTATTCCTAGGCGCAAACTCTAGTCAAGGACCAAGGGATTACTATTTGTAAAAATGCACGTTGCAAAGATGAGGGAGCCCCTTCTGAGGGCTTGCTTAGCCGACTGACTTTCTAAGCTCCGGGTACTTTAGAACGAAAGGTAGGGTCATTGGAAGTGATTAAGAACGACAGAGAGAAAGTCAATTTTTTTCCCCCTTTTACGAACCTTTTCAGCCTCTTGCTTATTCTTACGGATTTTCCTTTTTACATTTGTTTTCTTTTTATTCCCTTGCTTGCCCCTTTATTCCTCATTTAGTTTTTTCTTTTCTAATATGTGAAAGTGCTTCGTAACTGCAAAGCACAGTACACTTGAGAGTCTATTGAATTAAGTGGAATTAATTATCGACTGCCCCCCTGTGTGCGGTGCATTGTGCTAGGGTGCCATGGGTGCCGTGACTAAGACAAAGTCCTGCAGTGGCTCATCTTTTCTGTTTCTTCTTTTCATATTTGCTATTGAAATTCTGCTTTCCTAGATTTCCACCAACCCCCACCCCCTTTGGATTGTCAGAGACAAACATCTGCCTTCTCTGTTTTTCAGTCATGGGATAAACAGCCAGGCTAGGCGCAAGAAGCAAGAATGCTTAATTAAAACCTTTTTTTCAATTTGCCTAAAAGGTTACTTTAGTTGGAGTCTATACTGAAATACTCAACAAAAAGCTATCTTGGCTCCATGGGAGTCTGATTACCTTCAGAGACTACCTCTCACAAATTCCCATGATGCTTGTAGTGAGTGATGCATACTCCATCTTCTTTGCCTCCACTCTCCCAGTATAATCTTGCAGTTCTTCTTTATCTACAGTTTAGGTCCACTGAAACAAGTAGAACATGTGATATACATATTCTGACACGCGTTTAGTTTTCCAGAACACTACTCCTTTAAAGATCTCTCCAGCCCTTTAAAAATGTCTCCAGTCTAAAATGAGCATCTTTGAAGTTGGGCTAACATTGTTAGCTGTGATTTTAAATGATTGTCATATGTAAGTTGAATAACTTGTTTTCATACCTGTTGGTGATGCATTTTAGAGCTATTTGAAAAGATCAAGCAAGTAGCCAAGATATAATTTGTGTATTTTTGAACACATTAGACTGGAAGAAAAAACCAGTGTCATTATCTGTATATTTCAAGTCCCAAACTGCTTACTGCTGAAATTTCTATAATATTCATATAAATTTGATGTAAGATATTATCATAAAATAAGATTTTGAAGAATAGTTGGATGAAATGAACATTTCCTCAAGTTGTAATTACACTGTTACCTTAATTTTTTCTCCCTACCCTTTTCCTCAAATAAGCTTTATAAAACACATTAAAAATATTTTCCCCCTTTTCTCAGGTGCAGTAATGTTTAAAACTCAACTAATTTAGGCTGTAGCTTTGGAATGACTAAACTTCATTTGGTGTTGTATAAGATATTGTGTTACAAAAACAGTAACAAAGAATGAATAGGACTTTTAAACAACTGCAACATTGTAGGAGTTCTTCAAAGCATGTTCCTAATGTGACAGTTTCATCATCCTTAACATTTAAAATATATGGCATATGCTCTCAGCTAGTCACAATCATAAATAGTTTTTTTTTTTTTTTTTTTAGTAAGGTACATGGTTTATGCTCTTTCTAGGGTATTTTTCTCTTTACTAAACAGAAAAGGAGCCATTGAGCATATAAAAATAGCATAGCCATATATTCATGCTTCTAGACAATTTATACAAATGGTATAGAAACTCAGCAGAGAGGGAAATGAAGGGGAAAAATGGGCTAATGAGATTATTAAGCTTTGGTAGCATATTTTCAAGATTATTCATGAAGGACCATTTCTACATTGCAATTCATTTTGATATTTTTTATTAAAATATATTTGAGGGAGACAAATATTAAATTTATATATTATGATTAAAGATATAAGGAAACACTTGCATTATTTTTTGCTCACCCCCAACTCCACTATTTGTAAAATCCAATACTCACTGAATTTTCTCCTGATAATAAAAATTTGATGTGGCACACTGTCAATGTTAGTTACTGTAAATATATGAACTCCTCATAAGTCAGTAAAATAAGCAGTTATATTCCAGAAATCTTGATAGTACTTCAGGGAATTTGGAAATAAATAGCCTCAAAATTAATTTTGAAAATTAATTTTAGGGGTGCCTAGGTGGCTCAGGCGGTTAAGCATCCGACTTCAGCTTGGGTCATGATCTCACAGTCCGTGAGTTTGAGCCCTGCGTCAGGCTCTGTGCTGACAGCTCAGAGCCTGTAGCCAGCTTTGGATTCTGTGTCTCTCTCTCTGCCCCTCCCCTACTCATGCTCTATCTCTCTCTGTCTCTCAAAAATGAATAAATGTTAAAAAAAATTTTTTAATTCATTTTATAAAAGTATTTTTTGAGAAAATCAAATGTTCATCATTTAGCATTTGAAACAGCCCTTTTTTGTCAATAGGAAATTGCATTCGATCCTCTTATAGTTTTGACAAAATTGTGAAATGTAAGCTTTTTTAGAGTAAAGGCAAAACGTTTATTGGAAGAAGGTATAGGTTAAAAAGTAGGCCAATAATGGTTTCTAATTTTTGCTCAGTGTTTTACTCTAAAATACATCATATCTCAGTTCTTATCTGTTCACTTGCAGGACCTGTAGAAATACTTCATAATCTGTAGTTGTTTGATTTACTTTTTTGCCAACTGAAATATAGAAAAAATGTCTGAACACTTCAGGCCCCTATTATTAATTTCATTATTAATTTTCCTTGTCTATGTCACACCCAATAATTCAATTTTCTTCTTCTCACACTTTTTCCAACTTTGAAACTCCTTCAGAATATCCATATGACTAAGATATTTTCTGTGACCAGCTCCCTTCATGGCATTTTTTTTCCAGTGCTCTTTAATCCCTTTTCTGATCAAACAAAATGCATTATTGTTTTTAGAGTCAATCAACAGGCCCTGCTTTGCTGATCTCCTCTTATGGTCTCTGTGACTTAACTCTTTCTACTCTTGTAATATGATTCCTAAAATTTTAAATTTTAAGATAGCTTTTTGCAAACCATCCCACAGTTAACTGCTCTGCTCTTTCCTGTTTACTATAAACCATTTTCTTTAAAAACCATTCCCTAACTTCTACTTTCTGTCCTGATGACTCAGCCATCTTGAGGATAGAAAATGAAACACATTATTTTAGGTATAACAAACAAAGATAAAACCAACACTTTGCATACAACCCTACAAAAGAGGAAAATGCAGTGATGAAGTAAGGCCTATTTATTATTATTAAAGTTAAATGCTACAAGGAGAATGTATCTGATAAAGAAATTTTGACAGGCACAATGCTCTCGAGTAGTTCCCCCACCATAGGACCTAGAGCTGAGGTTGAAATTTATTTTAATTAGATAAAGAAAAATGTCAAATTTTTGAGTTAAACTGTATTGAGAGAGAGGAAAAAAATTTCTGGCAGGAACTTGAGAAGTTCATACTGTGCATACAGTGCATATGTAAGAAGAAAATATGTTAAATGATCAAACTGGTTGTATCACTTTTGAAAAATTAGGTTTTTTTTTTCTCAATTGCAGGATGACTACATAGTCAACAACAATCACCTGCTTTGGATTTGACATTTTTTGAAACTGAATACTTGTCATTTCACACAAAGAAGAAACTTACCTTTTCTGTACATAGAGTTTAGTTCACAGGGAACATCATTTTATTTATACTATCTTTAACATTTGTTCTTTAAGGTAACATTCATGATTTAGTGCAGATTAGGAAAAAAAAGAGTATATTTATGTAGGTATATTCTGCTGCTTAGAGATTATTTACTCAGTACGTCTGCATGGAAGGGGCTTTAATGGATTGTTTTAAATAAATTATTCTCTGCTTTGGTGAAATTAGTCTCTTGTAAGGGAAGGCAGTGACATTGACAAGCCTAAGCCAAGACAGAGACCGGTGCCAACTAGAACATTTGCTAAATTTAAAAAACATTTGCATTATGTATACAAGCACCAATGGAAAGACAAGATGATGCTTTTAGTAAGTCGGAGGAATCCATGGGGAAGGTGGGGTTTTAACAACCTTTTACACAATTTATTTAACTAATTTATATTCTTAGATGGATTTAGTCCATATGCAGAGGCACAGCAGGAGACTCTAGAGTTGAAATGAGGTTATTAACCAGAAGGGTTATGTCTAAGTTTGTCTGCTTGAAGGAGAGAGGTGGGCAGTAGAGGGAAAGTGAGGGTGGAGCCATGAGTAGGTGGCACAAAAGTACAAGAACAAATCTGCATTTTACAAAGACAATAAAACTCTCATCATGTCCTGAGTTTAAATAAATACCACATTATAAAACTTTGGCTGCCAAAAATAAGCCCACAAAGAGTGTGTATTGAATTAGTACAGCTGTTTCAAATCTGTTTCTTAGGAATAATTTGGAAATAATGTTTGAGTTATTTTGAAAATTAATTACATCATTAACATGTTGTTGGATATTTAGAATTTTACTCATCCAAATTCTGATATGAAAAATGAATATAGACTTAAATATTGCTGTTGTTCTTAAAGCAATGATAAATTTTCATTTTCATGTATAACAGAGTGATCTCAGATTAGGACTTAAATTTGTTCTTAATAACTTTTAGATTTCTATGTGACTTCACTACAGCACCTCAAAACATAAGGTTTATTGTGAAAGATGAAGGATTAGCTTTTATGAAGAGTGCTAGAAGAATAGATCATCTGTAGTAATTTAAGAAAGGGAAGTGAGAGTAAGTAATTTGAAAAAAAAATACAGTCTAAAGATTTTTATTTTTTTTATTTTTGTAAATGTTACCCCCTTTTAAAATATTTTATTTACTTTTGAGAGAGAGAGGGAGGGAGAGAGAGACACACAAGTCGGCGAAGGGCCGAGACAGAGAGAGAGAGAGAGAGAGAGGGATGGAGAGAGAGGGAGGGAGACAGAGGATCTAAGGCAAGCTCTGTGCTGACAGCAAAGAGCCCAACGTGGGGTTCAAATTCACGAACTGTGAGATCATGATGTGAGCTGAAGTCGGACGCTCAACAGACTGAGCCACCCAGGCACCCCAAAAGCTTTTTATTTTTTAAGACTTTGCCATAGTTTAGTGTCCGCTAAAGAGAAGCAAATAGTCTTCACTACAGGATCTTTGTGTTGAAGAACACTCATTGAGTGAATTCAGTTTTCATGCATATCATAGCTTTCTGTTCCCCAAAATGGAACATTTCTGTTGTTGTGGGAACTAAATGATCAAAAGAAGACAAAGAGTTGATTTTTGCTAAGTATTTTAAAACATTGTTTTTGTATTAAAACAAACATAGATATTATATTCATGGTGTAGGGGGTGCCTGGGTAGCTCAATTGGTTGAGCATCTGACTTCTGCTCAGGTCATGATCTAACGGTTGATGAGGTCGAGCCCCGTGTTGGGCTCTGTGCTGACAGCTCAGAGCCTGGAGCCTGCTTCAGATTCTGTCTCCCTCTTTCTCTGCCTTTCCCCCACTTATGCTCTGTCTCTCTCTGTCTCAAAAATAAATAAACATTAAAAAATTTTTAAAAAATATATTCATGGTGTAGAAAGCAAAGTTGGCATGATTTTAAAGATGAGACCAGAGGCTTTACAGGAATTTAAGCTTGCAGCAAGCTGTTTCAAACCACATTTCCCAGACCTTCCAGGGTTATGAGTATACTTCATTCAGCAATTATGGATACATCAGTGGAAAAGTTTGAGAAGTGCTGGTTTGGGTTTAAGAAAGGTAAAATTAATGTCCTTACTCTTTTTCTTCTATTGCAAGGTACCAAACTCAGTCAAGGTCATGATAATTATAGCATCTTACTTTTTTGTTTGTTTATTTGTGTGTGTGTGTGTGTGTGTGTGTGTGTGTGTGTGTGTGTGTGTGTGTGTGTGTTTGATCCATAAACCTGTAGTCAGAATAAACTTCTTGGGAATGTTTTCATCTTATCCAATCCTCTCACTTCTCACCCCATCAGCTTAAAAATTTTAATGGCTTCTCGCTGTTTTTAGGATAAAGATCAGAGTCCTTAATATGGCATGTAAGACCATTGAAGGTTGGCTATTGCCTTTGAAGTAAGCCTTATTCCTGGTACTAGTTATACTGGCTTTCAATTTTGTTTGCCTACCACTGAGACTTTGCACTTAATACAGTTTCTCTTGCCTCTTTTCTTCATCCATTTAAATCCTACTCATCCATCAGATACATCTCAAGCCTCCCCTACTACACCACAGAAAAGCTTTCTCCATTGCCACAGTCACATCAAATCCTCAATTGTGTGCTCTCCTGGTACCATTTGTATCTTTGTCCCATATGCCAGTTTTATTTTTACATTAATTTCTATGGTTATTTGTTGAGGGCAGGGACATCATCTTATTTGCATAACAATTCATAAGAAAGTATCTGGTGAAAAGCAGGCACTCAGGAAATGTTTGTTGAGTGGAGAAATACATACGTATTCACAAATTACTGGTCTGTCAGCAAATCTGCTCTCCTAAATGACAATGCATGTAAAGTCCCTTATAATAAGTACTCTAATGAGTACTTCAGTGCCAAGTTGTATACTGTGTTCCAGAATAGAGTGGAAGGGTTGCTTTAATTCATAGTTGTATCACTCTAGCCAATTCATAGTTTAGATTCATTATGGCCTAAATCATAGTTTAGATTCATTTTGTTAAGAAATGTTAATAATTTCAATGAATCTACGACACTTCTGTTTTTAAGCTGTAAATATTATTTGCTGATGTCACTTAATTGGCCAACACAATAGGCAAACATTGCTTAAAAAATTAAAACATACCCCTTAAGAATTTAAATTTATTTTTTATGCAGATTTTCTAACTGTTTCTTCATTTTGGTGTTTTTAAAAGAACTCTATGCATTTCGGAATGCATGGTAGAGTGAAATTGATAAATGCTTTAAGTTTCTCTTATGAGAAGAAAAAATTCATGTAACAAATTAAAATGTATTTTTCTCTTGTGAGAAGAAAATGTCTTTTATTTGTTAATTTGGAGGATAAAAATGGAAAAAATTGCTTTTAATTTAATAAGAACCGTTATGTTTATTATATTTAATGTTGAATTTATATTATTTATTAATAGGAATAAAACTCAGATATTTAAAAATGCATCTTAAATCAGAATTTTTTATATAATTTTCCTTCCCTCCTGATTTTGGTAGATGAATTTTAACTTTTTAAAGTAAATACAAATTTTGGCTAATTTTTGAAGGTCACTTGTTAAGAACCTATGTAGAGTTATCGTGAAGCGTAACTTTTTGAATATATGTGCCTCATTTGGATTTTTTTGTTAATTACATCTTACTGGATAATCAAATAGAAAGTAATAGGAGATTCTTCTAATAAAGCAAGCCCTTACCTACAAATTTACAATGGTTACTGTATAAATCAGAGTAAATGAAAAAATTCTTAAACTTTTTTAAATGTTTATTTTTGAGAAACAGAAAGAGAGAAAAGGAGAGAGCATGAGTGGGGGAGGGACAGAGAGACAGGGAGACAGAGGATCCTAAGTGGGTTCTGTGATGACAGCAGAAAGCCCAATGTGGGACTGGAACTCACTAATCATGAGATCATGACCTGAGCCAAAGTTGGACGCTTAACCAACTGAGCCACCCAGCCACTCCAGAATAAGTGAAAATTTTAAGACTTTAACATAGCTTTTTGTATATCTGTTAACTCTTAAGAAACACCACCTTCAGACTTAACCTTTCTAGTTAGCAGTATAAAACAATGTTTTGCAATTGTGCCCTGATTTAAATTGCAAGTAATGTACAATACACTAAATACAAATAAATTGCAAATACAAATTACAATATGATAGAATTTTTTAAACTTTAAAGATGTATTTAATTTCTGATTGGTTTTAATTTACATTACAGTCATTAATTTTTTTATTTAAAAAAATTTTTTTAACCTTTATTATTTTTGAGAGACAGAGAAAGACAAAGTGTGAGTGGGGGAGGGGCCAAGAGAGAAGGAGACACAGAATCCGAAGCAGGTTCCAGGCTCTGAGATCATGACCTGAGACAAAGTCGGACACTCAGTCGACTGAGCCACTCAGGCACCCCCAGTAATTAATTTCTAATAAAAGTTTTCATTAATCTTACTCTTGCAATTTCAGGAAAGAAAGGGTAGTGGGTATTTGCATAAATTTATTGAATTTTAAAATTTACTGAGTACGATAACTGCTATTTTAGTTTTCTGTGTTCATCTACTGAATACTTTGTCACAACATAAAATTGTTTTAAAAACTATTAAATAAGCCAAATTCAAAATGGCATTAAGGTATTATAGTTTGCCAAGATGAAAAGATTGTTATATCCACTACTTTTTATCCAGCGGAAACAAAAATACTTCTTTGAAAAGATATATGTGCCCCAATGTTTTTTGCAGCATTATTTACAATAGCTAAGGTATGGAAACAACCTAAGTGTCCATCAATAGGTGAATGGATAAAGAAGAAGTGATACACACACACACACACACACAAACACACAGATGAATATTACTCAGCCTTAAAAAAGAATGAGATCTTGTCATTTATGATAACATGAATGGACCCAGAGGATATTATGCTAAGTAGAATAAATCAGAGAAAGACAAATATTATATGAATTCACTTATATATGGAATCTAGAAAACAAAAGAACTGACAAAAAACACAAACAGACTCATAAATACAGAGAACAAACTGGTAATTGTTGGAGGGAAGAGTTGGGGGATGAGTAAAACAGGTGAAGGGGATTAAGAGGTACAAACTTTCAGTTATAAAATAAGTAAGTCATGGAGATGAAAAGTACAGCATAAAGAATAAAGTCAATAATACTGTAATAACATTGTATGGTGACACACAATGACTATACTTATAGTGGTGAACATTACATAATATACAGAATTGTTGTATAACTATGTTGTACACCTGAAATTAATATAACATGTCAATTATACTTCAATAATAAAAACTTTTAAAACACATAAAAGCATTACATAACTAATATCAAGTATAACACAATCTCTTTTATATTTACTTGACATTAATGTTCTTGGAAATTAGTTTCATTAGGTGGGTTACAAAGTCTTCTGATAAGGTGATAGATAAGAAGAAACCACATTGTTAGTTGTTTTTAAAGTGTTGCCCAATACCCTTTTTTTGTTTGTTTGGATTTTTTATTTTATGTCAGCTACATCTGCTATTTTTAAAATGGGCTTGCAACATGTTTTCTCAAATAATATCTACAACAAATCAGTTGAAGACTGGCTTTGATCCTGGATTTTACTTTTTTCAACTTGTTTACCAAAAATTATGAAAATCTATTTTCTAGCAAGTCATTAGATTTATAATGTGATTTGTTTTTTAAGTTAAAGAGAGAATCTTTTAGTGTTTATTTATTTTTGAGAGAGAGAGAGAGAGAGAATCTGAAGCAGTCTCCAGCTGACAGCTCAGAGCCCGACACAGAACTCGAAACCATGAACTGTGAGATCATGATCTGTGCCAAAGCTGAATGCTTAACTGACAGAACCACCCAGGTGCTCCTATAATGTGATTTATTAATAAAAACCTTTAAAATACTGATCTTAAATAATTACACTGAATGATTAATTTCAACATTAGCTGAATTCTTATTATAATTTTAGTATATACTATATATACTATAAATTTAGTATGTTATATATATATACATATATATATGAGTTTATTTCATGTACTTTTTTTTTGCTTTCAACCATATACATTGTTTTCAAAATGTTTGATAGTCCTGGGATGTTGTGATTTTTTTTCCCTTGGCTGAACAGAAAATTCATATTTTAATTTCATGTAATTCATTTATATATTAACTCTCAAAGCAAACCACTGAGCTGTTAAAAACATATAAAAGAGAAAGTGTTCTAGAGTTTTTGTTAATGGTGCTCAAAACAGACATGTAGTTCAGTTGCTGGTTTTCCTTCCCACTTGCCAGAACCTACGTGGATGCTGAGTTCAATGTGGTAAATATCCATTGTGCATGACAGGGCTTAGCTGCTCCTTCCCAGTTTCCCTCCATAGTAGCCTCCATGGTGAGTCTTGTGGCAGTCTCTGTTGACATCACTGTTGTATTAAATCAGTGGCAGAGGTTTTCTTATCTAAAAGACTGTTCTTTTCCTTCCAGCTGTCAGATCCAGGGTTTTCAGTTTGATGTTGAATTGTCACACACACAGAAGCTTGATCTATTAAATATTTAGGAGTAGATAATTTTTCTTTCTACTTTGTCTCTAGACATAATGCTGTAAGTATATTTATGGTAAAAATATGTTAATTCAGATCTCATCTATTTGGGATTTGTGATAATTGTAGTAGGTTCTTATTGAAATTTAGTCTTAATATGTGAAGGAAGGGTTTGCTGATCAATCCAATAATGCAAACAAGATTAGAAAAAATTTGTTTGACGCTGGGGGATACAGTGTTTTCAAGTACTGTACTTTGCCAGGAGCCATTTCCATACTGGAAATCTGCTAACTAGAAGTGAGTTGTATTTTTAATTAGAATTTCTGCATATTTGGAGTCATGATTTTTAATTTTTTCAGAATATTTTTGTAAACATTCTGTGATACAGCTTGTTTCTTCCTCTCATTCTCCAAAGTTAGGAAGATTTCATGTCTATTTTTAGTAGTAGTCCTTAAAACAAAGAACCATTATTGACACCTTTTTACAGGTAAGGTACAGAGAAGTTAAGGAGCTCAACAGGGATTGTACAACCATTCAGTGATGGAATGAGGTTGGACATCAATTTTTTTCCCCTGTTGGATTGGATTTACACTTTAATAGCTCAAGGACACAATTCAGGTTTGTACATGATTATCTTCAGACTTGACTTTTATTTTTTTTAAGTTTTTGTTTAAATTCCAGTTCATTGGGGTGCCTGGGTAGCTTAGTTGGGTAAGCATCTGACTCTTGATTTCAGTTCAGGTCATGATCTTGTGCTTCATGAGACTGAGCCCCACATGGGGCTCTGCACTGACAACATGAAGCCTCCTTGGGTTCTCTCTCTCTCTCTCTCTGTCCCTCCCCTGCTCTCATGCTCTCTAAAATAAATAAATAAATAAATAAATACATGCATATATACATACATAAATACATAAATAATAAATAAATAAAATTCCAGTTAAAATGCAGTATAATATTAGTTTCAGGTGTACAATATAGTGATTGAACACTTCCATACCAGACTTGATTTCTAAAAAATTTCCTAAATTTTCCACCCTGTAAAAATTGGTACCATATAGTATACAGTAAAGAGCACTTTGGAATCAGATGCCTGGGTTAGATATATCCAGACTCTATTACTTCCTGGCTGTGTGATTTTTGAGGGAGAATTTAATTGCCAGATTCTCTCATTTTTGTAAAATAGGGGTGATAATATTACCTACCTTGTAAGGTTTGTGGTATACTTAAAATAATGCCTGGTACATAGTAAGTTCATGATAAATGTCAGCTTTTTTTTTTTTTTTTCATTCTGTTGGTAGTCTTCAGAGGCACAACTAATAATAGATAGTATTTATTCAGTACTTACTACATACCATTTACTGTGCTAGATGCTTTCTCTGCATTATTTTATCCCTATTCTAGCCCTGAAAGGTTGGAATTATCCCCGTTTTACAAATGAAGACACTTTAGCTTAGAAACATTGAATGACTTGTTCTATATACTCAATTACTTAGTGTGCACGTGTTCAATAAATATTTTAAAGAATGAATAAATAATAAGTGGAAGAAACAGAATTTGAATTTGAATAGGTTTCTAACTGGTTCCAAAACATATGTTTCCACCTTGGCTTTCTACCAGAGATAGATGTGAAATGAGAGGACTCCTGGGAATACTTTCAAAGATGTGCATGTCCTCTCCATCAGACCTACCTTCTATTGTGTGTGGTAAGATAGACTATGGTTCTTGGGTCCTTTTGGCCTCTAGAGGTAGGTGGGTGTGTGTTGAGGTATTTCTGCTTCAAGTAGGACTTTAGCCAGTGACAAAGATAACACATATAATTGTAGTCTTGGTGACATTTTCCTGATTTGACATAAACCTCAGGAGTTTGATTCTCACCTCTGCTTAGTCTAGACCTAGGCAAAAGATCTACTTAAGACCACTGCTACTACCCACCCAGTGCTAGATGCTTTGTTCTATATTGCACTGTTAGATTATAATATGTAAAGTAATTAAAATTTAAATAAAAAATTAAAGTATTGTTAATAAAAATACATGGTGCCTTATAATAGACGTTCATAACAGCTTTACATTATACCAGAAGTAATGGCTTCTGTTATATTCTTTTGTTCAGCTTTACTTAGCAGTGGTTAGCAATTGCTATCTGCATTTCATTAGTGTGTCTTTGAACAGAAGACTTTAATCACTGCATTCCTATAGCTTTGAAACCCTTACCTGCCTATCAGATAGTAGGTTTTCCCCCCAAATTGTTTTGTTTTGTTTGGAAACTCTTTATCATCAACGAAATTGTGATATGATATGCTAGCATAGTTAATCGCAAATTAATCGTAATTGGTCAAAAGCTACTGTGAAATCAATGTAAAATATGGAGTGGTCAAGTTGAGGTAGAGATGTTTGATCAGTTGAGTACTTATAAAATGGTGGTGAAAGGTAAAATTCCATATACATTATATTTTAAAATGATACAAAGGGAAACAAAACAGATCAACATATGGGAAGGAAAAACCAAAGAGGGAAGCAAACCATGAGACTCTTAACCATAGAGAACAAATTGAGGGTTGATGGAGGGGAGATGGGTGGGGGATGGGCTAAACAGGTGATGGGCATTAAGGAGAGCACTTAATAACTGGGTGTTATATGTAAGTGATGAATCACTAAATTCTATTCCTGAAACCAATATTGCACTATATGTTAAGTAGAATTGAAATAAAATTTTGGAAAAATAAAATAAAATGATACACATCGCATGTGTGCGATGTGTGTGTGTGTGTATATATATATATACACATACACCTATATATACACACATATACATATATATACACATATATATACATATGTATATATATATATATTCATTCTAGCATGTATTTAGGAACATAAAGTTGGATTTGTTCAGAGCAAAAACACAAAGATAATATTTCTTATTTTTCTTTGTTTTTCTTTAATGGAATTGAGGTGAGTTTGCTTTAGACTGGAAGTATTAAAATAAGGGAAAACAACTTAAATTGTTCTTTGCTTGTGGAGAGAATAATTTAAAGTTTCTCACTATGAAAGTTATGACAGTACCCAGGACAATAAGCAAAAAAAAGAAAAAAAAAAAAAAAACTCTGGTAATTACCATCTGTTTTCAAGTTGCCTTAGTATTATTGTCCATTGGGTATGTAAAGCACCTTTTCTCTTCTAAAGTGCTCATTATCTTTTAAAATACATATGAATTAAGATTAATTTTCTTTGGGGATGTTTGAGAATTTCATTACTTTCCTTGAAATAATTATTGACATTCCATGTTAATAAGCATTCTGGCAGAGATAGACTTTTAAATATGCTAACACCATGAATGTCCATCTGCACTAATTTTAAGATGTTTCTTATTTAATGTTCAAAGGAAATAGTTTCTAAGTTGGGGATTTTCTTTCACATGAGGCTGCTTTGCCACCTTATTCTTATATTTGTCACCAATACACAAAGAAGTTAAATATATAAGAATAATAGCTATGGATCTAATAACCTTTCTCTCCTAAGTGACACACCAGTAATTAGAAAACAAAAAATTAAAGCTGGTATATATTTCTAAAAAGTAAGGACTTAAAAATATATACATCACACCCATTCACCCCTATAACACGATTATCACACCAAAATTTATTTCTTTATATCATTAAATATCTAGTGGTTCAAATTTCTAGTTTCAGCAATGTTATAAACATTTTTACAGTGTTTTTCTTAAATCAGGAAGAAAATAAAGCATACACATTGTAGTCTACCTTATTTTTTCCCTACATCAATTCTTTAGGACCCAATACCCTCTGTAGGTACCTTATGTAATGTCTCCTGAAGCAAAACTCATAAATAATATAGCCTAACTATTAGTATAATATTTAAAAATTACTGTAATGACCATATTGTGATAATAATTTGTAAAAATAAAATAGATTTCTATGTGTAGGTGCTCAATGTAACTATATTAGGAGAAATTAACTGATATATTTCCCTACTTATAATGAGCATTTCTGGATTTAAGAGAAGTAGTAAGTTCAGAAGTCATTCCATATAAATACAAGAATATGGAAGAGCAGATGACATGATAGACACTGGACTAAAAGTGATTATTAGGAGAAGTAGTACAAGCTAGGCTTGTTTGATATGTCATCCTATTAATTCCCATTGAGCATTTAAAAGTCATGTGGGAAGGAACCACAGCTTTTGGGAGGAATGGCAGACTCTGGGGTTGGGACAGAATATTTAAGGTGAGCCTGGAGCATCTTTCAGTGCCAGAAAATAAGGAAGTGCTCAAAAACACAATGAGAGCATGTCGAAGACTTGGGATCCATTCTGAAGGAGGTCTCACTGGTTAAAACTGTAACAATTTGAGCAAGAAAGTAGTATTGAATTATAAGTCCGTATATAAAACAAATATCCATGAATCCATACTGATGTAAATAAACATCTGAATAAATAAAGAAATGAGGGAAAAGAGAAAAATCTCCCATACAGAGAATTCCTTGGACATAAGAGTGTGCTATTTCTAAACTTGTTAACAAAACCTGATTCCCAATACTCCTTTTAATTGTAGTTTCTGAGTCTTTCAAACACTATCTAGGAATGTTAAACAAGGCATGAAAATTTTTGAGCAAATAAATGTTGTAGGTTATAATAATGGATTTTAAGCTGAATATATAAATGCGAGTGTAAATACGTGTACATATTTACTTAGGGCATATATTTGCCTGGGGCAGATATACTGAAATTGAATATAGCTAAATGACCTTTTCTCACTGCTTTTCTGGAAAGAAGTCAACATTTTTCTTTTTGTCATTAAATATTACACCTTGTTTTCATTGTATTATGGGATCGTGTAGTGTGTTAGTAGCTAGGCTTGGAAATGAGGGTGGTTGTAACTTAAGGCCTCCTTTGGTCACATATCTAAGAAATTATATTTCAAAATAGAACTACTTTAAAATTTATTTTTGCGAGAGAGAGAGAGAGAGCTGAGCAGGGTAGAGACAGGGAGAGGGAGAATCCCAAGCAGGCTCCGAGCTCTCAGTGCAGAGCCTGGTGTGGGGCTCCATCCCACGAACCGTGAGATCATGACCTAAGCTGAAATCAAGAGTTGGACACTTAACCGACTGAGCCACCCAGGAGCCCCCAAAACAGAACTACTTTAATACTTGCACTTTATTCCTGTATCTTTTTGATTAAGCTCTTCCATGTTTCTTAGCTTACTAGTGTGAACATTCTAAAAGGAGCAAGCTCTGGTAATAAGTAGATAAAACTGACCAGGAATTTAATGCATTAACCTGATAACTTTTCTTGCCACAATAATATCGAAATGTTATAATTATCACAGTTTCAACTTACTTGATTCTTTGTTATTAATCCACATCTGTAAAAGCGTGAAGTTCTGCTGATGTTGATGTGAATGTATTAGAATTGTCTTCCTGGATTGCTACTGAATGTCTTCTTCTTGTTCCGACTTTATGCTCTATGATTACGAGCCAAGATAAACCTTAATGTGTTCTCTGTGAAATGCTTCTGCTTTTTGTACAAAGTGGTGTTTCTTAAGCTCCATGCACAGGAATGAAGAGGAGTTTGCTTTGTTTGTCTGCTTTGTTTTAGTAAGGTAAGAATGCTTTGCGTGAAAAAAAAAAATCTTAAAAAAACCAGCCTGTGTAGTTTATACACTAAGTATCAAGGGTTTGAAGCTATCTTTTTTTTTTCCAATATATGAAGTTTATTGTCAAATTGGTTTCCATACAACACTCAGTGCTCATCCCAAAAGGTGCCCTCCTCAATACCCATCACCCACCCTCCCCTCCCTCCCACTCCCCATCAACCCTCAGTTTGTTCTCAGTTTTTAAGAGTCTCTTATGCTTTGGCTCTCTTCCACTCTAACCTCTTTTTTTTCCTTCCCCTCCCCCATGGGTTTCTGTTAAGTTTCTCAGGATCCACATAAGAGTGAAACCATATGGTATCTGTCTTTCTCTGTATGACTTATTTCACTTAGCATCACACTCTCCAGTTCCATCCACGTTGCTACAAAGGGCCAGATTTCATTCTTTCTCATTGCCACGTAGTACTCCATTGTGTATATAAACCACAATTTCTTTATCCATTCATCAGTTGATGGACATTTAGGCTCTTTCCATCATTTGGCTATTGTTGAGAGTGCTGCTATAAACATTGGGGTACAAGTGAAGCTGTCTTTAAATATGTGACTGGAAAGGATGTTTTAACTTTCCAAGATTCTTCAATATATATTCCAGGATAGAATCTGTCTCAAGATAGGTGAGCAACATTTGCATTGAAATTATTTTCACAACCTTTCAATGATACTTTTCATAACAAAATGTATAGATTTAGGATGACTACCTATTTCAATAATACAGTCTTATAATAATTAAAACCAATGTTAGAAGCAACTTGTGTCATTTGCATGACTTATGAAATACAGATGGCTTAGAAGTAGACTTGGAAACTTTTTTCAGAGTGCAGATGGACATGAGTTCTTCAGTGAAGTTAATTAAAAATAATCATTGTATAGTAACCATTGTCTTGTAGGTTGCCATGAATTTAGTATTCTATTGTCCCAAATAAAAATGCCAAATGATGCTTTTCAGGGCTGCTGAAAACCTCTTTATCACCTTTATCTTTATCACCTGTACCCATATCAAAAGACTTAGTCTCCTACCTACAATCTTCTCTTCATCTATATTTCATACCCATGGGTAAAAAAAGATTAAAGAGACAAGTATCTAGCAGGAAGCACTTTATGTAAAAGACAATACAAATTGTCTGTAGTATTGAGTTGGAACTGAAAGTCTCTCCAGTTGTAGCCCAGCCTCAGTTCTGTCCTTTATTTGCCTTATGTGTTTTATTCATTTCTTCTCAAGCCCTCAATTTCCTTATTTAAAAATGGGGATAAGGAAAATGTGCTTCATAGGGTATTGTAAAGAACAGTCAGTATGCAGTCCACATAGAAATGGAGTTAGCATGTTGATACTGGCAAATAATAGTTTATTAATAACTGAACGTGATTTTAAAATGACCTTTCTGTAAAGGTTATTTTAAGAATTAAATTTCAGTTTAGAAATAAATTACTGGATATAGCTCACATATGTTTGCTTTAAGACATGACATAACAGGGGCGCCTGGGTGGCTCAGTCGGTTAAGCATCTGACTTTAGCTCAGGTCATGATCTTGTGGTTCATGAGTTCAAGCCCCATGTCGGACTCTGTGCTGATAGCTCAGAGCCTGGAGCCTGCTTCGGATTCTGTGTCCCCCTCTCTTTCTGCCCCTCCCCTGCTCACTCTCTGTCTCTGTGTCTCAAAAATAAATAACAAAAAGAAAAAAGAAAAAAGTATTAAAAAAAAAGATTTGGCATAACAAAGAAGATTATACTGATTAAAAAATGTATGTGGGGTATGGATTCAGGTAGCTAGTTCTCTAACAGCTTTATTGGAGCATTTCTAACCAGACGAGTTTTTTCTTGAGTCAAATGGTTACTTAGGTAATTCATCCTAATTATTGGAATGGTATATCTTCACTATTCCTGTGAGGGAAGGCAGTACGAAGGCCCCCTAAGGTGTTGCTATTGATTACTGCCATTCCTGCCTAAGTCTGAACCAGTGTAAGCCTCATCTCAGTAGTAGGCTCTGCATGTCATAGTTCCTCATACTTCTCAGCATTATTTAATCAGAAGGTTCCCGATCATTGAAATCTCATTTCACTGACTTTGTCAGAAGATTGGAATATAAGAGTTTTGTCATCACAGGCATATAAATGGTGATCAGTATTATTAAACACTGACTTGTGCAATGAAAATTACAGGCACTTCTGAGCACTAGAGCTCTATTTAAGTGATAAGAATACATTGACTTTTCATAGGAGAAACAGTCAATTGTAAGAAACAAATGAACCAATTCATTTGAGCTTGGATCACTGAAAACTAGAGAGAATCACTGGCAAAACAATGCCTTTTCTTATTCATGTGTCACAAGTAGTATTTGGATTGAGGACAATTGAAAAGCATTAAGAGAACAAATTAGTTCCCATGTTGTATAGAATGGTTGTTGGAAAATGTACTTTCCTGAAGCTAGTATGCTGGCTTTTTTTTTTTTTTCATTACCAGTAGTTTTTTTTTTCTCTTTAGCATTTACATTTTGGCCTGCATTTGTGTTTTTCTTGGAAAAATGCTCTATATATCCAACATTGGTGCACTTTGTGTAAATGATGTCAACTCACACATAAAATTTAGTTTAAAGGAATACCAAAAACTATTACTGTTGCAAATTAGCAAGCAGGCCATTGAGCAGATACCTTCTAAGACTTGGATAAGTCTTTCTTTGCCTGCCTTTGGTAATATTTTTTAAAAATATTTCAGTTGGCTCTAAAGTCCTACATAAAAATAAAAATATGAATTATAAACGCACTCACAAGAGCAAGGAAAACAGAGTAGTAAATGTAAGTTGTAGAGAATCTGTGAAAAACCAGTACATTTTGTTCTTGATGTTCATTTTTAAATCATACTTGTAGGACACCTGAGTGGTTCAGCTGGTTGAGAATCCAACATTGGCTCAAGTCGTGATCTCATGGCTCGTTAGTTCAAGCCCCACGTTGGGCTCTGCACTGACAGTGAGGCTCCTGCTTGGGATTCTCTCTCTCTCCCTCTTTTTCTGCCCCTCCCCTGCTCATGCTGTCTGTCTCAAAATAAATAAATAAACTTTGAAAAAAATCATACTTGCTAAAATCATGGTTTGTGTAATATAGCAGTGCTTACAGTTAATTGGCATTGAATTTATAGGATAAAATAAAAGTATACCTTTTAAAAATTCAGAAGGTCCAAGTATCTCTAGGGGTAATTAAAATGGATATAAAAAAATAAGGCTCATCATTCATTGCTTCTAAAACAAATATGAGAATGCATTAAAAATTTAAAACCACAGAAATGCAAGAGTTTTAAAGGAGAACATATCACCCAACTTTCTTTTATAGTAAAGAAAACCAGATATTCAAATTATTTTCCGTAGGTAACTGATAGAAGTGGAGCTGTCTCATGATACCATTTTTAAGGCACTCATTTAGTTAAAAACTTACATGGTTTTTTAAAAGTGAGTTATATATAGCTCAGGGCCAACTAAAAACAATCCAAATGATCTTCAAAATTTGAATGAAACAAAAAATGTGGCATATTGTTGACCCGTCATTCAGAAACATATCAACATCAAAAGGATGGAAGAAGCAATAACAACAAAATCATAGTGAAAGATACTTCTCAAAAGCTTTAAAGTCGAATACTGTTACACTGTTATTCTGATTTATATATATATATATATATATATATATATATATATATATATACGTATATATATGTTTGAAAGATCAGGCCATTGAATTATTTTAATATTTGTTCATAGAGCTTGCTTACTATGATATCCTCCTTTGGACTGTTTTAAATATTGCTTTCTTCCTCTATATAATAGATACTGCATCATTGATGCTGTTCTTTTTTTTTTTTTTATTGATGCTGTTCTTATCTCCTTCCAGCATCCCTATGTTTCAGAGTTAAAATCTTAACAGTTAGAATCTCTGATTTCAATGAATATTTATTTATTTAAAATCTAGAGTAGGGGCACCTAGGTGGCTTAGGCAGTTAAGCGTTTGACTTCAGCTCAGGTCATGATCTCAAGGTTCATGAGTTCAAGCCCCACATCCTGCTGTGTGCTGACAGCTCAGAGCCTGGAGCCTGCTTTGAATTCTGTGTCTCCATCTCTCTCTGCCCCTCCCCCATGCACACTTTGTCTCTCAAAAGTGAATAAACGTTAAAAAAATTTTAATATTAAAAAAATAAAATAAAATGTAGAGTATAGCAGTGTGATATAAGCATTTATCAGTGATTTGATATGGTATGTAAATTACATGACCATAGTGAGATTTCTGGTAATTATTTGTTAATAAATATATGGATGTCAAATAGGGAGAGGTGACTAAATAAAAATATTTAACAAAATGGAAGCAAACATATTAATGGATATTTTAAAAACAGTTTAATGGATTTTTCCAAGTTTAATATGTGTGTGGGTTTTATGTGTGCTGTCAAGTATTCAATAAGTAGATAAAAATGGAAAGTACTTTTCCTTTACTGAAATATCATTGTATGTTTTCTATTGTAAATTTCTTTTTTTTAATGTAAATTTCTTTATAATGGCATTTACTGTCCTTCAGGAATTACTTTCTTTTACATGTTATTTTTTAGGTATTTGTTGAGATTTGTCTCCTTTAAGAAAGGCAAAATTATATTACTTAATTACTTGAGAATGAAATGTAGCATTATGTACTTTTTCTGATAGCTGGTGTCAAAGATGGAGTAATAATACTTTTCTTGCCACTATAAGAAGTGTGGTCAACTCAGGACAAGTACTGAGTCATACTTCTGGGGTCAGTAGGAAAAGTTTGCTTCATTGGCAGCCACCTGGGCTCTTCATGTTCCATGACAAATGGCAAACTGGCACATGGTGTAACTGAAAAGTTTCTCAAATGTCTGATTCCCCCCCAAAAAAATAATGTTAAGGAGTATAGAAACAGAAGCCTATAACTTACTTTGAACCAGTAGAGTTTAATTCTTAATTTAGGTATGTTAGTTGCAAAAATTTGTAATTGTGTTTTAACTTAGCTAAATTTATATTATAGCTTGATATGGTAAAACTTAAAGCACCTTGTACAGTAAAAAGCTAAAGAATTGAGTCTTGTTTTTATAGTTCTTAATGTGTTAACCAGTCTTATTTTTTTAATTTTTCATTTTCTGGGGGTTTTTTTACTAGTCTTAATAACCTAGACAACACTGCACTGTGACACTTAACATTTTTTATATTTTATATCTAGACTGTTAATATAGCCTAGATAATTGCTGGACTTCTGAAGTATTTATACAAGTATGAAGAATAGTAATACAATATTAGAAAACATAGTTGATTGCCCTGATAAATATCAATAAAATTTTGAATCACAGAAAGTGTCCACCTCCACCTACTCAAACAACCTTAAAGCACAAAAGCTTTTTTGGAGTATATGATTGTCAATATCAGTATGATGAAAATAAGCACCCTATAAGACCAAAACCTTTAAAGGAATGGCTTCTTTTTGAAGGTATATCCTCAAGTTTTACATTGTATTTTTGTTTGTGAAAGTTAATTATATATGCTTCAAATGAAAGGAAGTTTGTTTTAGAGACATTTTCCCGTCTATCTTTATAGTCGTACTTGAAACTTGTACTTTGCTAATTGTAACAGGGTTCTTTCTGTATGTTTGGGTAATATTTATATTTATATGTGGATTGTTTAGTATTTCATAGTAAAATATAATGTGTTGCTATATAATTAGGTAGTGTTAAAAAATGTTTTTGATGTTTATTTTTGAGAGACAGAGACAGAGACAGAGCACCAGCGGGGGAGGAGCAGAGAGAGAGAGAGTAACAAAATCCAAAGCAGGCTCCAGGCTCCAGGCTCCGAACTGTCAGCGCAGAGCCCAAACCAGAGCTCAAACTCAGGAACCATGAGATCATGACCTGAGCCGAAGTTGGACACTCAACCACCTGAGCCACCCAGGCATCCCCATAGTTAGGTATTTTTAAAAGTTGCCCTCCACATTGGAGCCTACACAACCTTTTGACAGTTTGGTAGGGGCACTTAGCTGACTCAGTCAGTGGAGCATGCAACTCTTGATCTCAGGGTTTTGAGTTTGAGCCTCACTTTAGGTGTAGAGTTTACTTAAAAAAAAGGGATAGTGCAGTTATTCTTTTCTTTAGGTGATCAGAATGTGCATATTCTAATTCTGAACTTTGTGAGAATTTCTATATTGTTTAATCACATCAATTTGAACTGTCAGGCCTGAACACCATGACAGTTGTATAACTAACCACCTCTAGTTATCTACTTGAGTGGTCATTCTTTTACAGAAACCACTCTGGTAGTCACTACATTACAGTGGGGAAAATTTGGGCTTTGAAGCCAAATACACTAGGCCAGCTATACCTAGCTTTAAATTTCAGCTTTGCTGCTTACTTGTTGTATGAATTTGGACATGTAATAACCTCTTGAGTTTCAGTTTTCTCCTTTTTTTTAAAGTTTATTTATTTACTTGTTAACTTATTTATTTATTTATTTTGAGAGAGTGAGCAAGGGAGCATGAACAGGGGAGGAGCAGAGAGAGGAGAGGAAGGATCCCAAACAGGCTCTGTGCTGATAGCACAGGCGCTGACAAGGCAGATGTGGGGCTTGATCCCATGAACCACAAGATCATGACCTGAGCCAAATTCAAAAGTCGCTTAGCCCAGGCGCCCCTCCTTTATAAAATGAGTGAATAACAGCACCTACCTCTTTTTTTTTTTTTTTTTTTTTTTTTTTAAATTTTTTTTTTCAACGTTTTTTATTTATTTTTGGGACAGAGAGAGACAGAGCATGAACGGGGGAGGGGCAGAGAGAGAGGGAGACACAGAATCGGAAACAGGCTCCAGGCTCCGAGCCATCAGCCCAGAGCCTGATGCGGGGCTCGAACTCACGGACCGCGAGATCGAGACCTGGCTGAAGTCGGACGCTTAACCGACTGCGCCACCCAGGCGCCCCAGCACCTACCTCTTAAAGACTGTTGAGGTTTAAATGAAGTGATCTCTATGAAAGCCATATACCTCAGTCATTGGTACTTGGTAAATTCTAAATAAACACTGACTATTGTTATTATCACCACCAACAGCACCTATAAAAGAGGGTTGTAGTTGGCCTGATAATGTATGCAAAGGTCATAGTAGGTACTGAAAGGTACTGTTTATTATTTGTTACTGCCAGGTGTCATGCCAGTGGCCTACAAACAATTACTGTAATTGATGATAAATGTAAAGAGATTGTTTTTGAGCCACTCCGATTTAACTTCATTGAAATTACAGAATGAAACTGGAGAAAAATAAAAGACTACCATAGACCTAAAGATTCCATAAGTACTTTTATATTGGAGTCAGAATCAAGAGTCTTCAAAGAATGGACCACCAACTCAGCATGACTTCATATAAAAATTTCTCATTAGGTGGCTCATGTCTTGATATATTGGATAACCCTGTTCTAACCACTTAAAAAGCCATACTTCTGAAATGGAGAACTCTACATATTTTCATTTGGCTATAGGAAATATTTTGTTCAGACTTACCAATATCTGAGTTTTAGAAGACTTTAATAATAGCATCTAGCATATCTGTGTAATAAATACGTGTCAGATGAAGGAGGAATTAATGAAATCAACCTACCTATTATAACCCAATTGAAGATAACGATAACGTCTACTCTTAAATTTCAGTTTCATATGTAAATTTAGGGACAGGACCAGGAATATTTTTTTCATCTCTTTTTAAGATCTAAGAAAGGGGCACCTGGGTGGCTCTGGAAGTTGAGCGTCTGACTTTGGCTCAGGTCATGATCTCACAGTTCATGGGTTTGAGTCCTGCATGGGGCTCTGTGCTAACAGCTCAGAGCCTAGAGCCTGCTTCAGATTCTGTGTCCTCCCTCTCTCTGCTCCTCTCCCACTCGTGCTCTCTCTCTGTCTCTCACCAATAAATAAATGCTAAAAAAAAAAAAGATCTAAGAAAGATTTTCTTTATTTCAAAAGCAGATATTTCCCCTTTTTATGTTTGTGTAGATTAAACGTTTTATTGAGAGCTTTTCTTCTATGAACTAAAAGTTCAAAGTTTGTTGTCTGAATGAAAAATCAGATCAAAATATATAAAGAAAACATTTTTATTTTTTTAAGTTTTATTTAAGTAATCTCTCCACCCGACATGGGGCTTGAACTCACAAACCATGAAATCATGACCTGAGCGGAAGTCAGACACTTAACCGCCTTAGCTACCCAGGCACCCCAGAAAACATTTTTAAATGAATACATTTTCTTAATTAATTTTGGGAAGATACCTAAATTTGGAAAATTCATTGAAAAGAAAGAGTAGATGAAAGAAACATTTTAAAACTAATATATATTTTATCATTCCTTTCTTCCTTAGGTCTTTACAAGTATTTTGCAGCAGTACAAGAATGCAAATAAGTTTTTAAATCTTTTAGTTCTGCTTTTTAAGAACACCCTAGAATTGAAACATACAGCTATACCTGTTCAAGCTTGTTCCTTTTGGCAAGATGTATCTTTTATGAGCAGTGATTAGTTAAGTTAGGAATTCCATTACAAGCCTGGATGTTATCAATACTAATAGTATTAGAATGAGTATGTTTGGAAAACTTGGTTAAATGATCAGGAAACAGTCAGAAGGCCAGACAGTCCACTAAAAGGATAGTCTTAGAATAGCTGAAATTTATAAAAGCAGATAGTAAGTAACCTTTTGAGGTTCTATGTGTATGGTCAGAAACATAGGGTTTTAAAACTGGAAATAATATATGTTCCTGTTTATTGATATTTATCTAACTGCAAACATTTAATCAAAATGGTGATGGTATGAGCTCCTAATATCTGGCTCAGAGATAATTCATTTTGACTTTTTTCAAAGCCAGACAAATCACTTGTGGGTTCAGAAAGTGTGTTACAGTTAGAAATCTGTATTCGCTCTTCCTTCATTTTAGTACCTAGAGCTCCTAAAACCCTTGTAATTTCCTAAGCCATGAGAGTGTTAAAGGTGTCTTGTTATGTTAATGAGCTGAATTGGTCCACACCTAAGGATGGGAGCTGGTTGCCAGTGGACCCCCAACCATGTGATTGGAGAGTTGGAACTTTCAGACCCACCCCCCAACTTCTTGGAAGGGGAGAGGGTTTGAGATGAGTTCAACCAATAGTGGCCAGTGTTTTGATCAACCCTGCCTATGTAATGAAGCTTCCATAAAAATCTGAACGGACAGAGTTTGGAGAACTTTTTTGGGGTTTTAAATTCGTGGAGATTTGGGAAAAGTGGCCAGCTCAGGGATAAGAAGGAAGCTCCGTGCCCTTTCCCCATACTCTGTCCTAGGTGTTTTTTCCATCTGGCTTTTCCTGAGTTGTAATAAAGCGGTAATCTAGTAAGTAAAATGTCTCTATAGTTCTGTGAACCACTGTAGAAAATTAATCAAACCCAAGGATAATGGGGGTCATGGGAATCTCCAATTTATAGACAGTTGATCAGAAGTAGAGGTAACAACCTGGATTTGGGATTGGCATCCTGATTTACAGGGGATTTTTGGAACATCCAATTTGTAACTGCTCAGCCAGAAGCACCGCTAACAACAAACTGGGTTTGCAGTTAGCCTCTGAAGTAGAAAGTGGTCTTGTGAGACTAAGCCCTTTACATGTGGAAACTGATGCTATCTCTTACACACTCTGGGTAGTGTCAGAATTGAGTTGAATTCTCTGACACCCTGCTGCATTTGAAGAAGTGCTTTTTTTACTCTGATAACAGAAAAAAGGCAAACACATGGCTGCTGCATTCAGTTGTGTAGCTTTTTACTATACTGTATATGGTTGTGCAGGTTTTGCACTGCACAACTGCACAACTTGAATGTCTTCGGCTAAGTAAAGGAAACTTCATAAAATTATTGATTTTGCTTTTCCAGTAAAATTGAGAAAATACAAATAAATCATTTATATTTTAGAATGATTTTGCATAAGTCCATACTTAAATTAGGTAAATGCTTATGCCAAAGGCTATATTTGAATTTTAATGATACTTAACAGATTTAATATTTTTAAAGAAAACAATGTTGGTATAATTTTGTTTTTAATCTAGCAACTAATCTGAAATTTTAATGGAAAATGAACATATAGATTATACTATAACATTTTACAAATAAAAGTACATTTTTTGGTATCCCAGAACATGAAAATAATTGACAGTTAGTTAGCTCTTAAATACTAGAAGATCATGCTAATATAGTAGACAGTGAAATTTTCATATTTATTTAACAATTTAATTTTTTGTGCTTAGTTTATGTTTAGTTTATGATTAGGGCATAATTCTTTTTTTTCTTCTTTTTTAAATGTTTGTTTTTGAGAGAGACAGAGTGTGATCAAGGGAAGGGCAGAGAGAGAAGGAGCACAGAATCAGAAGTAGGTTCCAGGCTCTGAGCTGTCAACACAGATCCCAGTGTAGGGCTTGAACCCACGAACCGTGTGATCATGACCTGAGCCAAAATTGGACACTTAACTGACTGAACCACACAGGCGCCCCTAGGACATAATTCTTAAATTAATCTGTTGAATCCGTAAGCTTATAATTGAGTATATCAATCATCAAACCTATAAACCTCTCAAACCTATAAAGAAAAAGGAGAGGTAGGAAAACACTGAAAAAGAAAAACTGTAAGGGGATTAGTTTTACCAGACATTAAAACATTATAAAGCTCCTATAATAAAAATAGCAGGGTGCTGCCACACGAATAAACAAATATACCAGTGGAATAGAATGGAAAACCTAAACTAGACCCAAACACACAGAAATTTACTATATGTTAAAGGTAAAATTAGATTCATACCTCATACCATTCACAATAATAACTTCCAAATGAATGAAGAATCTAAATGTAAAAGAGGAAAGCACGAAAGTACTAGAAAAAAAACAAGATTTTACCTCAGTCTTCATTTTTAATGAAAATTTCCATATATTAGGAAAATTTTCTCTTAAAATTGGACATTTTCCCCCTCATTTTGCAGATGTCATCCTTGTCAGGTAACAGACATAGTGGAAATCTGTTCTCCTTCAGTATTCTGAATCTTATAACCCAGTACATGTATTTTATTTTTTTAAACATCACTACCAAAACTGAATCCATACTGGTACTAATTTAAAATTAGACTCACTCCCAATGACCAACATAGGTTTGCATACATTAGCAATTCTACACTGTTTTTTTTTTTTACATGAACTTTGGTGTCAGCTTTTCTAAAATTTTTTTGAATGTTTATTCATTTCTGAACAACAGAGAGAGAGCACAAGCAGGGGTGGGGCAGAGAGAGAGGGGGACACAGAATCTGAAGCAGGCTCCAGGCTCTGAGCTATCAGCACAGAGCCCAATGTGGGGCTTGAACTCAGGAACAAGATCATGACCTGGGCTGAAGTGGGACACTTAGCCGAATGAGCCACCCAGGTGCCCCTGGTGTCAGCTTTTCTAACATAAAATATCAAAGGCAACTCAGAACTCATATTCCATGATGGTGAGACAGGGAATGTATGTTAAATTATGGGACTGTGGCTAATGAGTGTAAAGTTGAATTCTAAAAAGGAGTTAACTGGTGATTGTTCAGTACATAAAGGTTTCAGAAGGAGAAAATCGTAGATAAAATTTAGTTGAAATCTGTGTTGAATTTTAAAATAAAGCAGAAGAAATATTCATTATGCAAATATGTATTAAGTGCCTTCTGTGAGCTAAGTTCTGCTCTAGAAATACAAAAATGGTATATGTAGTCCCATAGCTTGTCTTATTAAATATCTAAAATTAAATGTAGAATCATATCCTAAGTAAGGGTCATTATATTGACTCCAGTATATGACTTTCCATTCTTTATGCTGTAAAGAATAAAGCTGCTTAGTTGCTATATTTTACTTAAACCACATGCTGCTTGTCATAACAAAGGTTAAACTGTGGTACATTTTCACTGCCTGTAGAAAATAGCATTATGTAACATACTATTCCACATAGGGTCTTTCTTTTTTTTTTTTTTTAGACTATTTTTTTAAGTACTCTCTCCACCCAATGTGACACTCAAACTTACAACCCCAAGATTAAGAGTCACTTGCTCCACCAACTGAGCCAGCCAGGCACCCCCCATGTAGGGTCCTTCTTGGTAGCTTCTATATTCATAAATAGAAAACATACAGCAACATGTTCGTAAAGTCAACTAGATTGCAAGATTAGCTTAATTAGTTAAAGAATCCGTGCACTTAATCACTAACCTTTCACAGAGTCTGCTTTGAAAGAAAGAAAAAAAAAAAAGACTGATTCTGGGATCAAAATGCAACATGCAACAGTTCTAAAAAAAAAAAAAACAGTTCTCGCTGAAGCTTAGCTTCTTAAAGGACTAAAGGGAGAAAGGGAAGATGAGATTTTTGTCCGAAGCTAGGGCTCATGTGTGTAGTTGAAAAAGTCCCCTAAGTATCTTTCATTAGAAAAATACTAAATTTTAACGTAGCTGTATCTGTCATTATTTTCCCCTTTTTATGACAGCTTGGTCTTGTATCTTGCTTAGGAAGACCTTTTCCATTCCACTATTCTTAAATCTTTTTCTATATATTATTCCACTACATTCATTTTTTGAACCTTAATTTAGCTTTTCAATATGAAAAAAATTTAAAAAGTACAATACATAAAGTAGGGGGTCTGACTTTATATTTTTACCAAATGGATAGCCCTTTGTTCAAACACAACTTGGTAGGATAGTCTTTCTTTTCCTCCCATTTATTTTAATTGCCAACTTTATAAGAAATTAAAATGATAAATCTCAATCATGTGAACTAAAATTCATATGGATAGGTCTGTTTATGGGTTCTCATTTTGTTTCATTTATCTGTTTTCTTTCAGTGCAGTTAATGTTGCTTTATAGAACATTTGCTGTCTGAATGGCAGGCTTCCCCCCAACCCATATTTTGGTTAATTTGGGGAAAATTCATATCCCATTTGCTATTGAGTTTTCACATCCAGGAATGTATGTGTTCTCTGTTTACTTGGATCTTATTTTATAGTCTTCAGTGAAATTTGATAGCTTTTTAAAAAATAAATGTCTCCTGCATTGCCTGGGTGTCTCAGTCGATTAAGTGTCAACTTTGGCTCAGGTCATGGCTCAGGTCATCATCTTGCAGTTTGAACCCCGTATTAGGCTCTCTGCTGTCAGCGCAGAGCCTGCTTCTGGTCCTCTGTCCCCCTCCATCACTGCCCCTCCCTTGCCTGTTCTCTCTCTCTCTCTCTCTCTCTCTCTCTCTCTTGATAAATAAACTTAGAAAATGTCTTCTACATTTCTTCTTAAGTTTATTCTTATGTAGCTTATTTTTATTTCTATTGTCAATGGAATTTTTTTCATTATATTTTCTAATTGGTTTTGCTGTGGGTTAGGAAAATTATTGTATACTGGTCTTATATTTGGTCACTTTAATAAACTTGTTGATTAGTCTAATAGTTTTGCAGTTGATTTTCTTGAATTTTCTAAGTAGTTGATAGTTTTTTCTCATACTGTCTGTAACTCTTATTTTTTTTCCTTTTTGTGTTTGGCTAGGGCCACTGCTCAATGTTGAGTATTCTTGTCCTTAGAATACTTTTTGAGTTTCATTTTTATATTGATTGTATGATTCTGAATTGTTCTAATTGTGCCTCTGATTTGACAAGGTCTGGTTAATTGATATGTTAAATTTAAGTTTATAAATAAGTTTTCTAATTAAAAAGTATCCCATATATAAATCCTAACAATTGATTTAGAAAAGTTTAAGGAAATGATCATTAATGGTCTCTGACAGTTAAGGAATTTGCTTCCTATCTCCTAGGAAGCAAATTTACGTTGAGGATGATTTATACATATTTTCACTTAGTTTATCAAGTAACTGGCTTTCAGATTTTATGATAAAAATGCAATTTTAGCTGTAAAACAATTCTATTTTGAGTTGATTTCAGTTTATATGTATTGATGGTATCATTAATATTTAAATAATTGAACCATTAGGGCCCCTAACTATGTGCCCCCATTATTATGTGCAAAGTTTCTGAAAACTGTTTTTTGTATTCCTCTGGAAATTCATAAAGCAAGCTTCTGAGAGTAAGGGCAGAACTGAGACCATTGGACCCCTCTCTCTATTCTTTTGTTTCAAGGCAAGAAGAAAGAAGACATGGGAGTAGAAGAGTCAGTATTATGTCTTTCTTCAGTTTATAGAATTGGTGATTTCAAGTCCAAGCTTGCAATCTTCTTGAGGTCTTCTAAATATGTGAGGAATATTAATCTTATTGCTAACGTAAGACCTGCTTTTAAAAAAGAAAAGTGAGGGGCACCTGGGTGGCTCAGTCGGTTAAGCATCCGACTTCGGCTCAGATCATGATCTCACAGTTCATGGGTTCAAGCCCCGCATTGGCTCTGTGCTGACAGCTCAGAGCCTGGAACCTGCTTCTGTGTCTCCCTCTCTCTTTGCCCCTGCTCATGCTCTGTGTCTCTGTCTCTCAAAAATAAGTAAACATTAAAAAAGATTTTAAATAAAAATAAGAAAAGCGAAGTGTTGTCTGTATTATCCTCCATTTTTTCCCTAATAATCACACTGTGTAAGAACCATAAATTGAAAAGTGTCATTGCTTCTGCTCCTCATTGTAACCCTTTTAGATTTTGTAACTTTACTAGATCATGGTCATAGAGTAACAGTACTCTTTTTCCGTTTGATGGACTCTGCTGAGACTTTTAGTTGTGAAACATGGTTTAGAACTTTATTATTTCTAAAATAAATTTAAGACTTGTAAGATATTTTGAAACAAATGTAAAATTGTAGTTAACATTGTACTCTTAAAAATGATTAGAAGCTTGAAATGTATGATAAATAAATAAATCTTACTTCAGAAGAAATGCCCCTAATTTAGCACCAATATTTAGGTGTTAGTATCTGCCTAAGTTTGAACTAGTTAACCTCAAGGCTGGAATACAGTGTATGTATTGGAGAAAAGATGTCATAGTAAAGCATTGGAGTAGTTGTGATAGACTCACAGTATAAACCATATTTTGCTGCAGAAGACCAATTTCTCCAGATTAGTTCCACTCTGTTTCCTATGGTAGGCTTTTATAATTTTTAGTTTCTTTTTTTCACCACTGCTGTGTTCTTGCAAGATATCACCAACTACATGCCCCTGCTATTCAAGCAGAAATAATTTTGGTTGGTTTTCCTCCTTTTTGACAAAGTTAAAGATTGCCATGAAAAGTAATGAAATCAGCTCTTTTTCTATATAATGCTTTGCTGGGATGACATGACTCAGTTTTGAATAGAAATGCACATTTTCATTTTGAATTCTTTACCCTTTTTTTGACTTACAGCTCTGGGAGGTCAGGATCAGTGTGCTTTGTTCATAAATAGAGGTGTCCAAAATTTTCACAAGAATTTAAAGTTGTCTTTATCATTATTGAATGAATCACACTCTTCCTAAATGACTTCTAATCTCTGATGCTGTAACTAAAGAGAACATGTTTCCTAGGAGACTGCTGACAATAAAAATTAATTGTAGGTTTTCTTGCGTTGTTATATATTTTAATATATTTCATATTTTCTTTATTCAAATGTGAAATTCTTATTCACTCTAGGTTCCTTCCAAAAACTTTCCATTTCTGGAAAAATACCTTCAATTCAGTAGCCTGCTGTTAAAGGTTATGAATAGTGAACTATTGCCTTTGGGAAAGGAGCAGTTTTGACTCAACTGTAAAATTAAAATAGACAATATTAATCCTACACACTTAGAAATATCTACCAATATTTTCATATCTTTCACTTGGATTATTTGTAGTGCTTATTACACTTTTACTTTTTATATTTATAACATTTGCGAAACAGTGCAGGAAATAGCTCTTAGTTTGTGGCTACTCTAGATGACTTGGTAAGTGCTTAGCTCCTTTCACAGGTTGACATACAGCTGTTGAGAATATAGGCCTGTGATGCAGTCAATGGTAGTATATTTATATACGTGCAAATCTTGAATCCCTCAGGATCTTTCCATTGAAATTCACCAATGGAGAGACTTGAGACTGAATTGAAATACAAGCTTGATGAAAGATTGTTTGCACAGCTGCTTTCAGGCATACACCAGAGTCTCATTGGAGTGTGAGTGAATATGCTCTTGTTGGTCCTAGCTCAGAAGTTTTGGGGTAGCACTTTGCATAATATGAAGTCATTACATGTATTGGGTTTTTTGCCCTTGCCCAAACTTCCCCAACCCCCACACTCCTTTTTTATTTTCTTTCTTAGTTGTCTTTCCCTTGAAGAGATAATTGTTTATGCTTTGTGTCTTGTGGAGGTAATTTTTTAAAAACTGTCTTCTCCTATCTAGTGATCTTAAATTACATTGCATGTTAGACAGTTTTTAAATTCGCAGAACTGAGTGAAGATGATGTCCATGTATTTCTTTTTTTATAAACCGCTGTCTATGAAACTAGGCTTTTGAACAGTAATTTAATGAAGAGAATCACAAGGACATTAAACTCCATTAACTGTTAGATTGACAACAATATGGATCTAGGATTAAATTATGACTTGGAACTTTGCAAATGTCACCTAAAAGTTAATTCTTAAATTCCTGGCAAGGTCTTGCAATCTGCTAAGAAACAGATGTTATGGAGGTTAATTTGTGACTAGAGAAGCAATGTTGTCTCTTCAGTAAGGAGTGAGTGCAAAATTTTTTTAAAAGTGCGCCTGTCAAATGATTTGACACAGTTTTAGTCAAGGCCCTGGAGCCCTCCCTTGCCCACTTTTTTTCTGATTCATATGCGTGTCTTTAGAACTTTTTTCTCCTTTCTACTTTTCCAGTACTTCTGATTCTGACCCACACAAAGGAATTTGACATCTGGAGGGAACACAGAGAAAGCAATGCCTGCTCATACCCTTTTCCAGTTTGGTGACAGCTATCATAGTGAAGGAGGATTTTACTGAGCAGAGAGGAATTATGAGCAATATTAGAAGATTCTCCCATTTTAGGAGCTCTTTGAGAAATGCTTAATGATAAGGAACATGAGTTTGTATTGTTTGTGGTTTCTTTTCCTTTATTTTTGAAGTACTTCCACCACACACTCTTTTCTAATTGATAACAGTTGTTATGGATGAGACTAATTGTGCTCTTTTAAGCTGATGAATTTTTCCATGGGCTTCACATTTTGGAAAATTAGGAAGTTTTCTAAATGTATATCCTGAAAACATGCAATTAAGGGTTTATTTAAATAAGTATAATTACAATTAGTTTGGAATAGCCTTTTTTCTTTCCACTTAGTTAACATAATATGCCTAGTTTATGGTTTGACAAATTTGTTTTTCTGTGGTTTATAAATTTATAATGAATATTTGTTGATCCTTGGGTATCTTTATAAATGTGTATCCAAATTGGGACTGGTAAGCCCATAATGAATTTGGCTAGATATTTAGCAACATAAACCTACTTGTGTCTATGTGTATTATCAATCATCATAATTGTTTTGTTTCATCATGACCTCATCACTTGTAGGAAAAAATCAAGTTTCTTTTTGTTTCTGACAAGCATTGCTCTCTGGTAATGCCCATTGTTACTTGGGAGCTTGTTGGAAACACAAATCTCAGGCCCCATGCCAGACCAACTGAATCAAATCTACATTTTAATCAGATCCTCAGGTGTTTCGTGTGCACATGAAACTTGAGAAGCAGTGGAAAACTGGTGTTGTTTTGAATTATAATTATTAGAAACATTTTGAAAACATCTTAGGAATTTTGGGGGAAAAGTCAGCCCCTCCATATAGCCTATTTTCCTAGGTCAAATAAAATTTACATCATAGGCTAATAAAAATTATTTGGCTTTTAATATAACTATATGTTATTACATATTGATTCTGACACGTGAAGAAAAATGAATATAAAATTCAATATCACCACTTATGTTTTTATTAGACAACCTAGAAATGGCTATGGAATAAATGTAGGATTCCTTTTATCTTGAAAATAAATCCTTAGGAAAACATCTTAACTTTGTGTTAGAAGGCCAAAATTCATAGCTTTTAATTTTAATATTAAGTAAAACTAAGCGATACAAAAATATTAGGTGGAAAATACATGTTGACTGAAAATTAAATTGGGCCTAGTATTTTAGAACCAGTTTTAGGAGACATAAAGATTTTAAAACGCCAAAGGTTTCTTTTTTGCTTGATCCTGTGAAAATATTGGTTAATAATGCTGACATTGTTTTATAGTGGGAAAGTGTGTGTGTGTGTGTGTGTGTGTAACAGGAGGCTCCAAACAATGGATATGAAATGCTGAAAAAGATTTGTCTTGTATTAAGGAACAGTCATAGGAGATGTATTGAAATTAGGTTTAATAGTGGATAGTACCCTTTGTTTTTATAGTCACTTTTATGCTAGTTTTCTTTTGTGGAAGTTATTTCAGTCAGAATTCATGAGTTGCCTGTGTCTGAGTTAAAATTATCTAATGCAACTTCTAAAAGCAGTTTTTAGCTATTGCCATACCGTTTTTCTAAAATCACCAGTTTAAAAGATGTTTCAACCTTCTTATCACATTTTTCTTTTTTTTAATTAAAATTATTTAGGTCTATTTATTTATTTTGAGAGAGAGAGAGAACATGAGCAGGGGAGAAGCAGAGAGAGAGTGAGAGAAAGAGAAAATCCAAAGTAGACGGTACGGAGCCCGTGCAGAGTTTGAACCCACGAACCTCAAGCTCATTACCTGAGACGAAACCAAGTCAGACACTTAACTGACTGAGGCACCAACATGCCCCATCTTCTTACCACATTTTTCTGTTGATTTTGATTTGTTTTTAAGGAGACCATGGATTTAGCTCAACATAACATATGGAATAGGTTCTACTTGTAGGTCTCTTCCTTATCTTCTTTTACCAAGAAAAGAGTAAGAGTGATATAGATTGGCACAGAGGAATAACATGGCCAAAGAAAGTACATGTTTGGGAAATCTTTATGCTTCAGCTCACATAGCTGAAATAGCATACAAAGTGAAGATGCTAAGCAGGAAGATGAGTTCTTACCAAGGATGATCCTTTCTTTTTATTTTATTTTATTATTATTATTTTTTATATAATTCATTGTCAAGTTAGGTAACATAGAGTGTATACAGTGTCCACCTGGCTTCAGGACTACATTCCCATGATTCCTCGCTTACATACAACACCCAGTGCTCATCCCAACAGCTGCCCTTCTCAATGCCCATCACCCATTTTTCCCTCTCCCCCACCCCCCCATCAACCTTCAGTTTGTTCTCTGTATTTAAGAGTCTCTTATGGTTTGCCACCCTCTCTATTTGAAACTGTCTTTCACCTTCCCCCCAGTGCCATGATGTTCTGTTAAGTTTCTCAAGTTCCACATAAGAGTGAAAACATACGATATCTTTCTTTGACTTATTTCACTTAGCATAATGCCGTCCAGTTCCATTCACATTGTTGCAAATGGCAAAATTTCATTCGTTCCAATTGGCAAGTAGTATTCCATTGTATATATAAACCACATCTTCTTTATTAATCAGTTGATGGAGATTTGAACTCTTTCCATAATTTGGCTATTGTTGATAGTGCTATGAACATGGGGTACAGGTGCCCCTTGAATGCACACTCCTGTATCCTTCAGATAAATTCCTAGTAGTGCTATTGCTGCATCATAGGTTAATTCTCTTTTTAATTTTTGGAGGAACCTCCACACTTTTCTTGAGCCGCTGCACCAGTTTGCATTTCCACCAACAGTGCAAGAGGGTTCCCGTTTCTCCATATCCTTGCCAACATCTGATGTTTCCTAAGTTGTTAGTTTTAGCCACTGTGACTGGTGTGAGGTGGTATCTCAATGTGGTTTTGATTTGTATTTCCCTGATGATGTGAGCGATGCTGAGCATCTTTTCATATGTCTGTTGGTCATCTGGATGTCCCCTTTGAAAAAAGTGTCTATTCATGTCTTCTGCCCATTTCTTCACTGGATTGTTTTTCAGGTGTTGAGTTTGGTAAGTTCTTTATAGATTTTGGATACTAACCCTTTATCAGATATGTCATTTGCAAATATCTTCTCCCATTCCATCAGTTGCCTTTTAGTTTTGTTGATTGTTTGCTTTGCAGCACAGAAGTTTTTTTCTATCTTGATGAGGTTCCAGTTGTTCATTTTTGCTTTTATTTCCCTTCTATCCAGAGACATGTCAAATAAGAAGTTGCTGCAGCTGAGGTCAAAGAGGTTTATGCCTCTTTTCTCCTATAGGATTTTGATGGTTTCCTGTCTCACATTTAGGTCTTTTTGAGTTTATTTTTCTGTATGGTGTAAAAAAAGTGGTCCAGGTTCATTCTTCTGCATGTTGCTGTACAGTTCTCCCAGTACCATTTGCTAAAGAGACTGTCTTTTTTTCCATTGATAACTCTTTCTTGGTTTGTCAGATATTAATTGGCTATACATTTGTGAGTCCAGTTCTCAGTTCTGTATCCTATTTTATTGGTCTTTGTGTCTGTTTTTGTGCCAGTGCCATACTGTCTTGATGATTACAGCTTTGTAGTAGAGATTAAAGTCCGGCATTGTGATATCTCCTGCTTTGGGTTTCTTTTTCAACATTACTTTGTTATTTGGGGTCTTTTGTGGTTCCATACAAATTTTTTGTTGGAATACAAAACATATAAACAAACAAACAAACAAACATCCATCCAAACAAATTGTTTGTTCTAGCTCTGTGAAGAATGCAAGTGCGATTTTGATTGGGATTGCATTGAATGTGTAGATTGCCATGAGTAGTATTAACATTTTCACAATATTTTTTCTTCCAGTTGATGAGCATGGAATGTTTTTCCATTTCTTTGTGTCTTCTTCTATTTCTGTCATAAGTTTTCTATAGTTTTCAGCATACAGATCTTTTACATATTTGGTTAGGTTTATTCCTAGGTATTTTATGGTTCTTGGTGCAGTTGTAAATGGTATCGATTTCTTAACTTCTCTTTCTGTTGCTTCATTATTGGTGTGTAGAAATGCCACCAATTTCTGTACATTGATTTGTATCCTGAGACTTTGCTGAATTCATTTATCAGTTCTCGCAGCTTTTTGGTGGAGTCTTTCAGGTTTTCCATGTCATGTCATCTGCAAAAAGTGAAAGTTTGGTTTCTTTTTTCCCAATTTGGATGCATTTTATTTCATTTTGTTGTCTGATTACTGAGGCTAGGATTTCCAACACCATATTAACCAACAATGGTGAGAGCGGACATGCCTGTCATGTTCCTGATGTCAGGGGGAAGGCTCTCAGTTTTTCCCCATTGAGGATGATACTAGCTGTGGGCTTTTCATAAATGGCTTTTATGATGTTTAAGTATGTTCCTTCTATCCTGACTTTCTTGAGGGTTTTATTAAGAAAGGATGCTGTATTTTGTCAAATGCTTTTTCTGCATCTATTGACAGGATCATATGGTTCTTATCCTTTCTTCTGTTAATGTGATGTATCACATTGATTGATTTGTGAATATTGAACCAGCCCTGCAGCCCAGGAATGAATGCCACTTGGTCGTGCTGAATAATTCTTTTAATATACTGTTAAATTCTATTTTCTAGTATCTTGTTGAGAAATTTATATCCATGTTCATCAGGGATATTGGCCTGTAATTCTCCTTTTTGGTGGGGTCTCTGGCTTGGGAATCAAGGTAATGCTGGCTTCATAGAATGAGTCCAGAAGCTTTCCTTATGCTTCTATTTTTTGGAACAGCTTTAAAAGGATACATATTAACTCTGCTTTAAATGTCTGGTAGAATTCCCCTGGGAAGCCATCTAGCCCAGGACTCTTATTTGTTGGGAGACTTTTGATAACTGATTCAATATCTTGGCTGGCTATAGGTCTGTTCAAATTTTCTGTTTCTTCCCATTTGAGTTTTGGTAGTGTGTGGAATCTGTCCATTTCTTCTAGGCTGTCCAGTTTGTTGGCATATCATTTCAAATAGTATTCTCTAATAATTGTTTGTATCTCTGTGGTGTTGGTTGTGATCACTCTTCTTTTATTCATGATTTTATCTCTTTGGGTTCTCTTCTTTTTGAGAAGTCTGGCTAGGGGTTTATCAATTTTGTTTATTTTTTCAAAACACCAGCTCTTAGATTCATTGATCTGTTCTACTATGTTTTTAATTCTGTATTGTTTATTTATGCTCTAATCTTTATTATTTCTCTTCTTCTGCTGGCTTTGTGTTTTCTTTACTGTACTGCTTCTAATTCCTTTAGGTGTGCAGTTAGGTTTTGTATTTAGGATTTTTCTTGTTTCTTGAGATAGTCTGGATTGCAATGTATTTTCCTCTTAGGACTGTCTTTGCTGCATCCCAAAGGGTTTGGGCTGTTGTGTTTTTATTTTCATATACTTCCATATATTTTTTAATTTTTTTCTTTAATTGCCTGGTTAACCCATTCTTTCTTTAGTAGGATTCTTTAACCTCCATGCGTTTGGAGGCTTCCCAAGTTTTTTCTTGTGGTTGATGTCAAGTTTTATAGTGGTGTGATCTGAAAATATGTATAGCATGATCTCAGTTTTTTATGTTTATTGAAGGCTGTTTTGTGACCCACTATGTGATCTATCTTGGAGAATGTTCCATGTACACTCGAGAAGAATGTGTATTCTGCTGCTTTTGGATAAAAAGTTCTGAATATATCTGTCAAGTCCATCTGGTCCAGTATATCATTCAAGGCCATTGTTTGTTTATTGATTTTCTGCCTAGATGATCCATCCATTGTTGTAAGTGGAGTATTAAAGTCCCCTGCAATTACCATATTCTTTTCAGTAAGATTGCTTATGTTTGTGATTGATTGATGTGTATATTTCGTTGTTCCAAGTTGGGGTCATCAACATTTACAATTGTTAGCTCTTCTTGATGAATAGACCCCATAATTATGATATAGTGTCCTCCTGCATGTCTTGTTACAGCCTTTAGTTCAAAATCTAGTTTGTCTGATATAAGTATGGCTACTTTTGACTTCCATAACATGATAGATGGTTCTCCATCCCCCCCTCACTTTTAATCTGAAGGTGTCCTCAAGTCTAAAACGAAGTCTCTTGTAGACAGCATATAGATGGATCTTGTTTTTTTATGCATTCTGATACTCTGTATCTTTTGATTGGAGCATTTAGTCCATTTACATTCAGAGTGATTATTGAAAGATATGGAGTCAGTGTCATTGTATTATCTGTAGGTTTCGTTTTTGTGCTGATGTCTCTGGTCCTTTGTAGTCTTTGCAGCATTCCACTCACAGTGCCCCTTAGGATCTCTTGCAGGGCTGGTTTGGTAGTCATGAACTCCTTCACTTTTTGTTTGCCTGGGAAAGCCTTTATCTCTCCTTCTATTCTGAATGACAGCTTTGCTGGATAAAGGATTCTTGGCTGCATTTTTGTCCTATTCAGCATATTGAATCTGTCCTGCCACTCCCTTATGGCCTGCCAAGTTTCAGTGGGCAGGTCTGCTGCTACCCTTTGTGTCTCCCCTTGTAGATTAAGGCCCGTTTGTCCTTAGCTTCCTTCAGAATTCTCTCTTTATCTTTGTATTTTGGCAGTTTCAATATGATATGCTGTGGTGAAGATCTATTCTTGTTGAATCTGAAGGGAGTTCTCTGTACCTCCTGGATTTGGATGTCTGCTTCCTTCCCTAGATTATGGAACTTCTCAGCTATAATTTGTTCAAGTAAATCTTCTGCCCCTTTTTCTCTCTCTTCTTCTGGAACTCCTATGATACAGATATCATTACATTCCATTGAATCACTTAGTTCTCTAATTCTCCCTCGTAGTCTAGTATTTTTACTAAATAAAATACTAAATTCTAATATTTTCTTATCTCTCTTTTTCTCAGCTTCATCATTTTCCCTAAGTTTATCTTCTCTTTCACTTATTCTCCTGTCTGCTTCCTCCATCCTTGCTGTCACTGCATCTAGTTTATTTTGTACCTCATTTACAACATTTCTTAATTCGTTGTGACTATTTCTTAGTTCCTTTATCTCTGCAGCAATCGTTTCTCTGTCTTCTACGCTTTTTTCAAGCCAGCTATTAATATTATGTCTATTATTCTAAATTCTTGACCAGATATATTGTTTATATCTGTTTTGAGCAATTTTCTAGCTGTCATTTTTTCCTGGAATTTCTTTTGAGAATTCTTCAATTCCGTCATTTTGGCTAGTTTTCTGTCCTTTACATGTTTTAATAGCTTGTTATGTGTCCTGCACCTGTGAGCGCTACTATATTAAAAAGGGATCATAGGGATCAAAGAGCCAGGGCCTGGCTCTTCAACATGTGTTTTTGGAGTGTGTTGTGTGCTGTGTTGTGACTCTGGTTGCTTTATCTCCCTACTCATAGTTGTGGTTTGGATCTTCCACGAGGTGTGCTTTGATTTGTTCATTGGAGTAACCCTGGAAAAAATTTAAAAGGTGGTGGTGGTGGTGATGGTGGTGGTGGAAGCCTTATCCCATACAAAGACAGAAATGATAGGGACAGGGAAAAAGAAAAGAAAAAAAATTGGCAGGGCAGAGAATCAGGGAAACTATATGGCTTAATCGAGGAAGTGAGAGGAAAATAAAGAAGGAAATATAGAAGAGGTATAAACGAATAGATTAAAAATGTCCGCTTAACCAAACCAACAACCAGAATAGAGAAGGGAAGAAATAAGAGGAAGAAAAGGAAGAAAAGAAATTATATATATATGTATACATATATGTGTGTATATATATATGTATATACATATATATATATTTACTATATATGGTATAGTATATATGTATACTATACTATAGAATTACATATATATGTATACTATAAAATTACATAGTATACATGTATATGTATACTATGTAAAATGACATATATATAGTGTATACTATGTATAGTATAGTATATATGTATACTATATATATATATACACACTATATATATGTAAGTATATATGTATGTATATGTGTATATATGTAAATATATATATACATATATATATATGTGTGTGTGTGTGTGTGTGTGTGTGTGTGTAAGAACTGTTCAATAGTAAGAACTGTTCAAGAACCAAATCAGAAAATGCAAAACTGCTGGACCGATATCTGGTGTTGCCTTGGAACTAGTGGCTACACTGGTCTGGAGGAGGGGCCATCTGGTTTGGTCACTGTCAATCTTGCTCTGGTAGATATGCATTTACCAGGCACAGAGGGGTGTGTTTTGGTGTAGGTAGGTCCTGCCTCTACTGTGGGTCTGCTATCCATTCTTTGAAGCCCCGCCTTGTTGGTGATTGGGATAAAAATGGGTCACCCCAGTCCCTCCTTCCTGACCGGGTGTCCCAAACCGCTCTGTTCAGGTCATCCACACAGTGCCTTGGAGGTGCAAGCAGGCTAGTTTGTCCTTTCCACAGTCGCCTGCACCTTCCAGGCACTCAGCTGGGATTCAAACCCCGATGTCTTAAAGGATCTTACTCCACATGCTACAGATCCGGGATAGAGCCACTCCACCCAGCCGACAGAGAGCCTCTGGCTGGTGGGCATCTGTAGGGATTTTGTCCTTGGAGAGGTTGTATACCTTCTTCCCACAGCACTCAAGGAAGGGGACTGTTCTCTCCAACCTCGCCTCTGAGCTCACTACTGAGCTGGGGCTGGCTCCCCCTCCCCCGCCCCCGGTGCGTGTACAGAGAGGCAGGCCCCAGTTTGGAGAAAGACCTGGGTCTTTCTGGATCGTGTTAGAAATTGATTCTTTCTTGGGGCGCCTGGGTTGCTCAGTCGGTTGAGCGTCCGACTTCGGCTCAGGTCATGATCTCACGGTCTGTGGGTTCCAGCCCCGTGTCAGGCTCTGTGCTGACAGCTCAGATCCTGGAGCCTGCTTCAGATTCTGTGTCTCCCTCTCTCTCCGCCCCTTCCCTGCTCAGGCTTTGTCTCTCTGTCAAAAATAAATAAACATTAAAAAAAATTAAAAAAAGAAATTGGTTCTTTCTCCATTTTTTCTGTTTTGTGGTCCATGCTTTTTCTCTTGTCCAAATACAATCCTACACTTCCACAGCCTCTCTTTCTCTTCCTTTTATTTCTCCACAGAAGGGGATCCCTCCCATCTGCGCTTATGCTGCCCTTTTTATCTCTCCCAATTTGCAATCACGTACCTATGGCCCTGTTTTCCCCATGGGCCCCTGCAGATATTTCTGTGACTCTGTAGCCTGGATTCCTGGAATTCCTAGTCTTCTGGCCTCAATGCTTCTGTGTTTGAGAGATGAGGTAACTTTGGATCCCCCTAATTCTCCACCATATTAACTCTTCCTCCAAAGATGATCCTTTCTATGGAAGAAAGCAAACTGGCCACAAGTGACTGTTCTACACATCAAAACCAGAGGGCTTTTTAGAACACATTTCTGAACACAACCTTTAGTCTTCCTGGCTTTCTTTCAGTGTCTCACACTCTATCTTGTCTCCTACCCCTGTGTCTTTGCTGTTTCTGGAGTCTAATGCTCTTCCCTCCCTCTTTGCCTTATTGACTCCCTCTTTTCTAGACCTCAGTTCTTGCCATACTTCTCCCAGAACACCTACTCTTAATCAGTCCTATTTGGTCAAATCCTCCCATTACAGGCTTTTGGAGCACTATGCACAGGCATCTTTCCTTCCCTTCAGATTACTTGCTTTGGTTACTTGTGTGATTCTTTACTAATTGTACTTTTTTCCCAGTAAACTACTAGCTCATAGAAGGAAGAGACTACATCTGTTTCTGCTCGCCATTTTATTCATACTTCCTAGAAAATGCTTACCTCATAACTAAGCATTTGATAGATATTTGTTGAATGAATGAATAGAAGTTGGTATCAGGAATTGTAAAATCAGTGGTGTAGATATCTTGAATAGGGGACAGGAAGGGAGGGCTTCTGTAGCTCAGCAAGCTAGCTGGTAAGACCTAAGTCACATGGAGGTGTGTACTATGGTAAAAGTATAAGGAATGGACAGTTACTGATTTAGGAAGAAATCACGGGGCACCCAGCTGGCTCAATTGTTGGAGCATGTGACTTGATCTCAGGGTCGTGAGTTCAAACCCCACATTGTGTGTGGAGCCCACTTAATTTTTTTTTAAAAATTTAAAAATCTGAAGAAATTAAGGGTACTAAGGGATGACAGGGACTGAATAAGCCAGGATTAGATGTGTCTCCAGAAGAAAGGTTGAATCATAAAGTTTTGCTCTTTTCAATTACATGACTCAAGAGTTATCCCCATCACCCAACTCTACCGCCCCTTCTCACTCCCCATGAGAGACAACCTCCTTCTACCCATGGGCATTTCCTCCCTGGAGGAAGGGACTCTGTCCTAGCATTCAGACAAAGATGACTGATTAATCCTTTGTGCTACTGTTCCTTCACAATTTTTCTAGATGGCATTTGGATACAAAATTTCTTTTTTTTTCCCTCTTGGTATATCTGATTTACAGTTTTTTATAAGTTTTAAAATTCCCACCTTGCTGACAAGTTTTTGGCATGTCTTAACGTTCAACAATGTTGTTTAGACATTAGATGAAAAAAATTAAAAAGATGGCAGCTTTACTAATAAGTCCCACTGTGATTAGGCAAAGTATTATTTGTTTTAAGTAGGTTCTATGCCTAATATGGGTCTTGAACTCACTACCCTAAGATCAAGAATTGCATTCTCTACAAACTGAGCCAGACAGACACCCTTAGGCAAATTATTTTTTCATGATGAATTTGTTTGGGTGAGATGTCCTATTCATAAGTTCTGTGTAAGATTTTTTTTTTGGTTCCATGTAAGATGTACTGAATTTAGTAAATCATTGCCTTTGATGATTTCTTTGTAGTCAGTAAAAAGGAAAGTTGTGTTTCTGTCAGAGAAATTTGTTTACCCTTGAACATAGCATTTATAATCATGTATAAAATACTAATTTACATTTGTGATGTTCATATACCCATATACTTCCCCAGATGCCTAAGTCTAAGTAAAATTTGAAAGTAGCAAATTTAGGCTATTAGGTAACTTGTACTTTTCTCATTGTGGTATAATATGTATAATTTACTATTTTTACCATTAAAATTTTAATTATAAAGTACACATAACATCATACTTATTATCAATAATTTTTAAATGTACAATTCAATGATGTTTAAGTGTTTTCACATTGCTGTGCTGCCATCACCATCATCTATCCACAAAACTCTCTTCATCTTCCAAAACTAAAACTCTTTACCCATTAAACAATACCTCCCCATTCCCCCTCGCAACCACCATTCTGCTTTCTATAGTTGTGAATTCCAGGTACCTCATATAAGGTATTATATAAACTAATTATTATTAGTTTATTTCACTTAGCACAATGACTTCGCAGTTCGTCTATGTTATAGCATATGTCAGAATTTCCTAATTTTTTAAGACTGAATAATATTTCATTATATATGTACACACACACATACACACTGTATGTTGTTTGTCCATTCGTCTGTCTGTGGACACTTGGGGTGCTTCTTTTTGGCAGTTGTGAATAATGTTACTGTGAACACAGGTGTGCAGGTATCTTTTCAAGACCTTGCTTTTATTTCTTTTGTATATACATCGAGAAGTGAAATTGGTGGTTCATATGGTCATTCTGTTGCAACTTTTTTGTTTTGAGTAACTACCATACTGTTTACCTGGTGGCTGCACCATTTTATATTCCCACTAACACTGTACAAGTGTTCCTTCCAGTCTAGTCACATCTTTGCAAATGCTTGTAATTTTCTGGGTTTGTGTACGTGTGTGTGTTTGCTGTTGTCGTTATTGCTTAGATAGTAGCCATCCTAATGGATGTGAGATGGTATCTTATTGTGATTTAGACTTGTATTTCCCTAGTGATTGGTGGCTTTGAGCATCTTTTCATGTGCTTATTTGTCATCTGTATCTTCTTTGAAGAAGTAACTATTTAATATTTTTGCCATTTTTAGTTGAGTTGCTTGTTTTCATTGCTATTGAAATGAAATTACATGCATTCTTTGTATTTTCTCAATATTAATACCTTATCAAATTAATGATTTGCACATATTTTCTCCTATTCTGTATATTCCCTTTTTCTCTGTTTATAGTGTCCTTAGCTGGACAAAAGTTTTTAATTTTGATAAAATCCATTTTATCTATTTTTTGTTACCTGTGACTTGTACTTTTTATCTTTTAATTTTTAAAAATTATTTTAATATTCATTTAGTTTAGAGAGAGACAGAGTGCAAATGGGGGAGGGACAGAGAGAGGAAGATACAGAAGCATGCTTAGGTTCTGAGGTGTCAGCACAGATCCCAGTGTGGGTCTCAAACTCACGAACTGTGAGATTGTGACCTGAACTGAAGTCAGATGCTTAACAACTGAGCCACCCAGGCACCCCTAACTTGTACTTTTTAAATTCAAAATCTTTAAACATGCCTTTCAAGATAAGAAGTATGACAATAGGACTCTTTAATTTTATTTTATTATTTTTTTAAGTAGACTTAACACCCATTGTGGGGCTTGAACTGATGACCCTGAAATCAAAAGTCACATGCTCCACTGACCAGGCTAGCTGGGCGCCCCAGGAATATTTCATTTCAAATTGCCATTGTATTAAATAAACATATAGTATGTATCGTCAAAACATTTTAGGCACCTTTTGACAAACTACCAATTTTCCAAAGATGATTCAAATACACTGTGCCTCTTTGTTTCTTACCCTTATAAAAGAGAAACACTGCTAGCTATTTTCTCTATAGAATTATAACCTCTGTTGATAAATTGAAACCTCTTTAAAGCCAGTAAACTGTAAATATTTTTGATGATAACGAGTTGTTATTTGGTATACAATACAGTTATTGGAAAAAATATTTCAGCATCACTGTAGGAAGTCCAGTATGTGTGTGTTGGGGTGGGGGGGCGGGGTGCCTGGGTGGTTCAGTTGGTTAAACATCAGGTCGTGATCTCATGGTCCTGAGATTGAACTCTGCGCTAAGTGTGGTGCCTGCTTAAGATTCTCTCTCTCTGCCCCTCTCCCCTGCTTGTGTGCATTTCCTCTCTCTTTCTCAAAGAAAAACAGAACAACAACAACAAAAAAAGTAGTCCAATGGGAACATATATTTATTGAAACTGTTTATTGAAGGTAGTGTTCGTTATGTTACACAAGAATTTCTTAAGAAATCTTTCTCTCTTTTTTTTTTTTTTGGTTTCAGTATAGGAATGGATGAGTTTCTCTGAGAAACTGGCTTACTTTTATCTAATGAATGTTATTAACTATGTATCTACTGCTGTTTTCCTCTTTATCAGCCTCTAGCTAACTCACAACCAGTGTTCTAGCACTTCCCACACTTTCACAAGTGTAATATTTTTCATTGGTATGAATTTCTTGTATTACCATTATTTCTGGCTTCCGGTTTATTACTAATTGTATTTTCCTTTAACCATATTTTTCTCATCTACTTTTAATTTGTGTTACCTTGGTGAATTGTGTGTGAGTGTTTGTGTAAACAACATACTTAAATCCATTTTGAAGCAAAGTGTAATTTAAATAAGTGTTTTGTAAAACATTGTATTTAAAGTTGTAAATGGAAAATGAAAACAATATTTTTGGCATAACATGTTTTGGTATGGTACAGATGATTAGTTTAAGAACAATTCTGAGGTTTGGAAACAACCCTTTTCACCCTTCACCAACTTCCTCTAATTTAGTGTAGGCTGTAAGGGCAGGGATTTGGAGTCAGAAGGACTTGGGTTTAGACCCTGCCTTACTATTTAATAAGCTGTGGGATTCTGGATATGGTCTCTAAAACTGTAAAATCAAGATAACAATATGTAATTCATAAGATTGTTCTAAGGATTAAATGAGAATATTTATACAGTGCTTAAAAAGTTTTTGGCACATGGTGAGCCCAAAAAATAAATGAAAGGTATTACTGTTAATCAGCATCAATTCTTCCATTTGGAAATAATGGAAGATTATTGCCAGCTTAACATTATCTAAAAGAAATTAGGACAGAGTAAATGAGAACATGCCCAGAAGAAAATTGTCCTTCTTTTCTCTTATATTTGGTTTTATTGGGCACCCTCATCAAAAAATTCATACACTATTTGTTATAGAGCAACTGTTTGCTTGTAGGAGGTGGGTGATTTGCGTTGAAGAACGTGGGAAGATGGAAAGAAGAGTTCTCAAGTCAGCATGTATTTCATCGACTTCAGTGACATCTAAAAACTGTTATTCATTGTCTCTCCTTTCATTCATTTGAATGCAACTTCGTATCAGATGTCATCCGGGTATAGTACATTGTGTTCAGTCCATCAGTGTATAGTAGCATGGTTTTCAGTCCTTGGTAGTTTTTTTTTGTTTGTTTTGTTCTTTGATTTTTTTTATTTTTATGAAATCCAAGTTAGTTAAGATATAGTGTAATAATGGTTTCAGGAGTAGAATTTAGTGATTCTTAACTTACATATAACACCCAGTGCTCATGCCAACAAGTGCCTTCCTTAATGCCCATCAGCATTTAGCCCATCCCCCCACCCACTTTTCTCCAGCAACCCTCAGTTTGTTCTCTGTATTTTGTTTGTTCTCTGTGAGAGTCTCTTATGGTTTGTCTCCCTCTCTATTTTTATCTTATTTTTCCTTCCCTTCCCCTATGTTCATATGTGGTGTTTCTTAAATTCCACATATGAGTGAAATCATATGGTATTTTTCTTTCTCTGACTGACTTATTTCGCTTAGCATAATACATTCTAATTCCATCCATGTTGTTGCAAATAGTGAGATTTGATTATTTTTGATCACTGAGTAATATTCCATTATGTATGTGTGTATATATACACTACATCTTTCTTATCCATTTATCAGCAATGGACACTGGGGCTCTTTCCATACTTTGGCTATTGTTGAAAGTGCTGCTATAGACATTGGGGTGAATGTGCCCCTTCGAAACAGCACACTCCTTTGGATAAATATCTAGTAGTGGCATTGCTGGGTCATAGGGTAGTTCTATTTTTAATTTTTTGAGGAACCTCCATCCTGTTTTCCAGAGCGGCTGTACCAGTTTGCATTCCCACCAACAGTGCAAGAGGGTTCCCCTTTTCCTGCATCCTCACCAACATCTGTTGTTTCCTGAGTTGTTCATTTTAGCCATTCTGACAAGTGTGAGGCGGTATCTCATTGTGGTTTTGATTTGTATTTCCCTGATGATGAGTTATGTTGAGCATTTTTTGATGGGTCTGGATAGCCATCTGGATGTCTGCTTTGGAAAAGTGTTCATATCTTTTGGCAGTTTCTTCACTGAATTATTTTTTTGGGTGTTGAGTTTGATACTTCCTTTATAGATCTGAGATACTAACCTTTTGTCCAACAGTGTCATTTGCAAATATCTTCTCCTAGTCCATCGATTGCCTCTTAGTATTGTTGATTGTTTCCTTTGCTTTGCAGAAGCTTTTTATCTTGATGAGGTCCCAGCAGTTTCTTTCTGTTTTTATTTCCCTTGCCTCTGGAGACATGTCTACTAAGAAGTTGCTGTAGCCGAGGTCAAAGAGGTTGTCACCTGTTTTCTCCTGTCAGATTTTCATGGTTTCCTGTTTCACATAATTAGGTCTTTAATCCATTTCAAATTTATTTTTGTGTATTGTTTAAAAAAAATGGTACACTTTCATTCTTCTGTATGTCACTGTCCAGTTCTCCCAGCACACTTTGCTGACGAGACTGTCTTTTTTCCATTGGATACTCTTTCCTGTTTTATCACTGATTAGTTGGGCATATGTTTGTGGGTCCATTTCTGGGTTCTCTATTCTGTTTCATTGATCTGTGTTTCTGTTTTTGTGCCAATACCACACTGTCTTGATGATTACAGCTTTGTAATACAGCTTGAAGTTCCAAACTGTGATGCCTCCAGCTTTCGTTTTTTTCAACATTACTTTGGCTATTTGGGGTCTTTTCTGGTTCCATACAAATTTTAGAATTGTTTGTACTACCTCTGTGAAAAATGCTGCTGTTATTACGCTAAGCATTGCATTGAATGTGTAGATTGCTTTGGGTACTATCAACTTTTTAACATTTGGTCTTCTAATCCATGAGCATGTAATATTTTTCCATTTCTTTGTGTCTTCTTCAGTTTCTTTCATAAGCTTTCTATAGTTTTCAGCATACAGACCTTTTATCTTTTGGTTAGGTTTATTCCTAGGTATTTTATGGATTTCTGTGTAATTATAAATGGGATCTATTCCTTGATTTCTCTTTCTGCTGCTTCATTATTGGTGTATAGAAATGCAACCGATTTCTGTATTAATTTTATATTCTGAGACCTTTCCGGGGTGCCTGGGTGGCTCAGTCGGTTGAGCGTCCGACTTCAGCTCAGGTTATGATTTCACTGTCTATGAGTTTGAGCCCCACGTCGGTCTCTGTGCTGACAGCTCAGAGCCTGGAGCCTGCTTCAGATTCTGTATCTCCTTCTCTCTCTGCCCTTCCCCTGCTCATGCTCTGTCTCTCTCTCTCTCTCTGTCAAAAATAAATAAACATTAAAAAAATTCTATTCTGAGACTTTTCTGAATTCATATACCAGTTCTAGCAGCTTTTTGGTGGAGTTCCTGGTTTTACACATAGAATATCTGTCATCTGCAAAGAGTGAAAGTTTCCCTTCTTTCTTGCCATTTTGGATGCCTTTTATTTTTTTGTTGTTGTTGTTGTCTGATTCCTGAGGCTAGGACTTCCATCGCTATGTGGAACAACAGTGGTGAGATTGGACATCCCTGTCGTGTTCCTGACCTTAGGAAGAATGCTCTCAGTTTTTCCCCATTGAGGCTGATATTACCGGTGGGCCTTTCATATATGGCCTGTATGATATTGGGGTATGTTCCTTCTATCCCTACTTTCTTGACGGTTTTTGTCAAGAAAGGATGCTATATTTTGTCAGATGCTTTTTCAGCATCTATTGAGAGGATCATGTGGTTCTTATCCTTTCTTTTATTAATGTGATGTATTACTTTGGTGTATCATGATTGATTTGTAGATACTGAACCAGCCCTGCAGCCCAGGAATAAATCCCACTTGATCATGGTGAATAATTCTTGTGATGTATTGTTGGATTCAGTTTGCTAGTATCTTGATGAGAATTTTTGCATACGTGTTCATCAGGGAGATTGTAATTCTCCTTTTTTAGTGGGGTCTTTATCTGGTTTATGAGGTTATCTGGCCTCATAGAATGAGTTTGGAAGTTTTCTTCATTTCTATTTTTGGAACAGCTTCAAAAGAATAGGTATTAACTCTTCTTTAAATGTTTAGTAGAATTCCCCTTGGAAGCAATCCAGCTGTTGATTCTTCTTTTTTGGGAGATTTTTCATTACTGATGCAGTTTCTTTATTGGTTATGGAGCTGTTCAAATTTTCTATTTCTTTTTCTTTCAGTTTTGGTAGTTTATATGTTTCTAGGAATTTATCTTTTCTTTCAGATTGCCCAATTTGTTGCCATATAATTGCTCATAATATTCTTATTATTGATTGTATTTCTGTGGTGTTGGTTGTGATCTCTGTTTCATAAGTGATTTTATTTATTTGGGTCCTTTCCTTTTTCTTTTTGGTAAATCTGGCTAGGGGGTTATCATCAGTTTTGTGTATTCTTTCAAAGAACCAGCTCCTGGTTTTGTTGGTCTGTTCCACTGTTTTTTTTTATATCATTGATTTCACTCTAATCTTTATTATTTCCCTTCTTCTGGTTTTGGGCTTTATTTGGTGTTCTTTTTCCAGCTCTTTGAGGTGCAAGGTTAAGTTGGGTATTTGAGACTTTCTTCCTTCTTTAGGAATGCGTACCTTACTATATACTTGCCTCTTACAACTGCCTTTGCTGCATCCAGAGGTTTTGGATTGTCATCTTTTCAGTTTCGTTGGCCCCATGTACTTTTTAATTTCCTCTTTAATTTCTTGGTTAACCCATTTATTCTTTAGTAGGCTGTTCTTGAAACTCTAAGTATTTGTGGTCTTTCCAAATTTTTTCTTGTAGTTGATTTCAAGCTTCATGGTGTTGTGGTCTGCAAATATGCATGGTATGATCTTGATCATTTGTACCTGTTAAAGGCTGATTTGTGACCCAATATGTGACCTATTCTGGAGAATGTTCCATGTGCACTGGAGAAGAATGTATATTCTGCTGCTTTAGGATGAAATGTTCTAAATATGTCGGTTAAGTCCATCCGGTCCAGTGTGTCATTCAAAGCCATTGTTTCTTTGTTGATCTTCTGCTTAGATGTTCTCTCCATTGGTATAAGTGGTGTGTTTAACTCCCATACTAATATCTTATTATTATCAATGAGTTTCTTTATGTTTGTGATTATTTATATATTTTAGTTCTTTCATGTTGGGGGCATAAATATTTACAATTTTTAGGTCTTCTTGGGAGGATAGACCCCTTAATTATGATATGATGCCCTTCTTCATCTCTTGTTATAGTCTTTGTTTTAAAGTATAGTTGTCTGGGCAGCAAGACGTAATAGTTTTTAGCCAGTGGTGCTACAGCCAGATTTTACTGCAATATCTAAAGGGTCAAGTAGTGATTTTGTACCACTATTATTTCAAATTTGAGTATTCTGCCATGGAACCATCCATACCAGGCTGGAACATGACCTATGAAATCTTCAATATTAAGATTTCTTTCTGCTCGGCAGCTTCTTAGGGGAATAATGACAGTTGAGATTTTGACTCTTGTGTTTTTAGAATTCAAATGGCATATCTTTCTGAAATGAATTTTTCAAGATTAATAGTTCATAGTAGGAGTTTTGTGACTTTAATTTTAGTGTTCTTGTTTTGTAAAAAAAGAAAAAAATATCTATCTATCTATCTATATATATATGACTTTATGCCAGTTTCCCAGTAAGGCTCATATTCTTTTATTCACTACTCAATGATAATGTGTTGTTACAAATACTGTCACATGAGTAAATAAAAGTGAATACTTACTTAGAAGATGGAGAATGTTAAATTATATTTGTGTGATAGGAAGCTTATATATATTCTTTTGGTTATTAGCTTCCATTGCCAATTGTATTTCAAATACATAGGGTTTTCTTCCCCCCACTTCCCAAATTAACTTTTTTAGCTAGTTAGCACCTGAGGAAAAAATACATATTTGTACTACTTCACTATTGTAAATAATTTTATAATAATTAAAAAATAAATCCAATGGCCATATTAGAATATAATTTCAACATATAGCTTATCTAGATAGCTTCCCAGAGGATTTTGAAATTAGATGTAGCTGGGAGGATAACTTTGCTCAGCACAAAATTGAAACATAACCATTGACACCATGCATTTATTTGAACTTAACTGAGAATCTTTTTTTTTCTTCCTATGCCTTATTACTTTTGTGCACTTGAACTTGTGTTAATGCTTTGGGCTATCCAGGCTATCTGATTTCAGTTTGGATCTGATTGTCCATCCTAAATTCAATGTTATTTACCTGGTCTCTTAAAAAATCTTGCTGTTCCTAGTTTGCAAAACAAGATGTAAAAAAAATCTTTATTTTTGCCAAGTTGTCTTTAGCAAAACCTTGCTGAAGTTGGTTGTTTTACAACTTATAAAATGTGAAGAAACAACTAATACAGTTGATTTGTATATTAATAGGAAAATGAAAGTATTTTATGGATACTTTTGGGCAGAATGTGAAAAGGAACTTGGCATGGTGGCCTTTTTGGTGAGGCATTCGTTTATTGTCTTCTAAAGTGAGTCTGTGCTTAGCTTGTACATAGTTTTTTGAAAGAAATCCCATAATCTTTATTCATTCTCTTACCTTTATATCTCATATGGCACAAGTAAAGGCGGAAGCTAAGGAGGAAGTTTATCACCTTGCTATGCTTGAGTGCCTAAAATGTGGTGACCGGCACCTGAAATAACCTTTTGAATTCTTGATGTCATTTTTATCCCCCTTCAACTTGTCAACCAGCAACTTATTTTTCCTTACAAAACCCAGTAATGTTATGATTGTTGAGAGCAAACTTCATTGTTGTTAGTGCAAAGTGTCACTGCAGTGGTGTATATTTTGTCCAAGTTTGAGTACCTGATTGTACAGTGTAATTTAAGCTGGTGGTTGACACATATTGATTTGCTGTGTGCAAACAATAGTACTATTTTCCTGAAAACTATTCAATAAAAATGCAAAAAAAAAAAAAAAAAAGAGAGAGAGAGAGATAGTTGTCTGATATAAGTATGGCTACTCCGGCTTTCTCTTGACATACATTAGCATGATAGATGGCGCTCCATCTCCTCAGTCTGCAAACCTTCAATCTGCAGGTGTCTTAGGTCTAAAATGAGTATCTTGCAAGTAGCATATAGATGGGTCTTATTTTTTATACATTCTGATACCTTATGTCTTTTGATTGGAGCATTTAGTTCATTTACATTTAGCGTGATTATTGAAAGATACAAAGGAATTTAGTGTCATTGTGTTGCCTGTATAGTTGGTGTTTCCTGTGATATTCTGTGGTCCTTTCTAGTCTTTGTTGCTTTTGGTCCGTTTTGTTTTGTTTTGTTTTGTTTTGTTTTCTCCACTGAAAGAGTCCCCCATAAAATTTCTTGCAGTGCTGGTTTAGTGTTTACAAACTCCTTTAGTTTTTGTTTGTCTGGGAAACTCTTTATCTCTCATTCTGATTTGAATGATAGCCTTGCTGGATAAAGAATTCTTGGCTGCATATTTTTCCTATTCAGCATGTTGAATATATCCTACCCCTCCTTTCTGGCCTGCCAAATTTCTGTGGACAGATCTGCTGTGAACATGATCTGTCTTCCCTTGTATATGAAAGACTTTTTTCCATTGCTGTTTCTATAATTCTTTCCTTACCTTTGTATTTTGTGCATCTGACTATGATAGGTTTTGGTGATTGTTGGTTTTTGTTGAATCCATTGGGAGTTCTCTGTGCTTCTTGTGTTTTGATGTCTTTGTCCTTCCCCAGATTAGGTATGTTTTCAGTCATAATTTGCTCACATAAACTTTCTGCCCCATTTTCTCTCCATCTTCTGGAACTCCTGTGATTTGAATGTTACTCCTTTTTAATAAGTCACTGAGTTCTCTAAGTCTTTTATCATGATCTTTTGCCTTTGTGTCCCTTTTTTTCTGCTTCATTATTTTCCATAATTTTATCTTCTTTCTCACTGAGTTGCTGCTCTGCTTTGTCCACCTTTGCTGTCATGGCATCCGTTCAAGATTGCATCTCAGTTATAGCATTTTTTTTATTTTGGACTGACTAGACTGTAGTTCTTTTATCTATGCAGAAAGGGGTTCTCTGGTGTCTTCTATGCTTTTTTCAACCCCAGCTTGTATCCTTATAATCATTTTAAATTCTAGTTCTGACATCTTAATTATATTTGTGTTGATTAAATTCCTGGCTGTCATTTCTTACTGATCTTTATTTTGGTGTGAATTCCTCCATCTTTTAATTTTGAAGGAAGACAAAGATTAATAAAATAAAATATTAAAATTGAAAAATTAAAAACAAAACAAAGTAAAGGAAGCCAGATCCTAGGTGTGTTTCAGTCTACTTGTTGAGAAATGCTTGATAGAATAGAGAAAAAAGAGAAAGGAAAGGAAAAAAAAAGGTTAAAAATGTTTTTAATAAAGAATTTTAAATAATAAAGTAGAATAAAATAAAATATAGTAAAAAAATAAAAATAAGTAAAAAAGAATTTGCTCTTTCTGTATCCAAGAAAGAGAAAGAAAAGAAAGAAAAAGAAAAAAACAACTTAAGCAAAAACAAAAGCAAAGAAAATGAACAAATCAATCAGCAAACAGAATGAAACTCAAATGAAGTTACATCCAGTTTCCCCTCGAACTGAAACTTTGAAGCACTCTATAGTCCATAGACTAATAAGCAGGTGGAAAGGGTTTGTACCCGTCTTCTGGGGGATGTGCCTGGAGGTCACAAGTGGGCAGGGCTTGGCATAACTGCTCCATTCTCCATTTGGTAGCCCTGCTTGGCTTACTGGGTATGATTTCTGTGTGGGGACACATGTGCATGCTACAAGTGAAAATGACTTCACCCTACTTCCTAGTTTCTGGCGCAGGAAGGAACCCTGCACCTTCACAGACCTGCGATCAAGCACCCCTCCCTTGTTTCAGGCCCTCATCCACTCCCCGCCTCGACCCTGTCCTTGTCCAAGCTGTCTGCCTTCCAGGTGGCACCTCACTCCAGGGTTTTATCTCAGATGGAACTATCTTTCAAAACCCCACACTTCAGAGACCCCTGCAGCTGGGGAAGTGTCTCACCGAGCAATGGCTGGGTGTCAGCTTGTCCCAGAAAACATTTGTGTGATTGCACAGTGGCAGAGGCCCAGAGTTTATGGCAAATCACAACACAGAGCCAGTGTCAGGGTTTGTTGTCCTTTGGCATCATTGTTCCATTATCAGTAAACGTGGCTGCTCTCTGGGGTCCGCTGAGCTTTTGCCCTCAGGGAAGCCATATGGTCTCTACCACATGCACTGTAATCAGGGGATCCACTTCTCCTTGTGTGGCACACAGACCCCTCATACCTCGCTGCCTGCTCTTGGGGATTTGACCTATTCCCTCGCCAGAGCACCACTAGACACTGAGCTCCAAACCTTCAGACTCTGCGCTCCACTGTTTATATAATCCTGGTGGTATTGAAACCCTCTCCTTTCTCCTCATCAATGGTTCTGGGAAATAGATATTTTGTCCAGTCCCCTGCGAGTGTTTTCACTCTTTCTCTCCAGCTACTTTTTTTTTTGGGGGGGGGGGTGCTTTTCTTGTGCGATCCTGATGTACTGCATTCTCCCCCTTTCTCTTTTCTTTCTCTGTCCTCTCTCTGCAAAAATGGCTCCCTACCCTCTACATCTTTTCTCTCCCCCAATTCACCTTTCCACACCACATACCTGCCAAGTTCTCTGGCTCCAGTTATACAGATTGTTGCATTAATCCTCATATCTATTTCTTAGGTGTTCAGAATGGTTTGATGCTGGTCTAGCTGTGTTTCAGGGATGAAACAAGCTCAGGGTCCCCATACTATTCTGCCATCTTAACACCTCAATCCTTGGTAATTTTAAATACTTTTTCATGTAGGTCTGGAATATTATGATTTTACTAGCCACTGTCCTGTGTTATCCCTTCTTTGTTTTGATAACTGTATGTTTCAGTCGAGCTCAATTTACTCTTTTTTGCAAGCATATAAATCCACTTGATTGTTAAGATATATTTTTTTAGTCTTGAAAAAGTCTGATATAGTCAAAACAGATTGGATTTAAGAATCCTCTGGGACTAGGTTTTCATCCTTGCTCTGCCAGTCGGTTACGTACTGTGTAGATTTAGGGAGCTACTTAATCTCACAAAGGTTTTTTTCCTTCATGTCTCAAATTGTTACAACAATAGTCTCTTTGACCCAACATGACACATTTCTATGCACTCTATTTGTGTCATTACAATACTTTCTGGTTAAAGTCACTGATAATCTCCTAATTGTCAAATTCTTGGTAGGCTTTGAATTCTAGTAATCTGACCCATAAGATTTGTTTGTTTGTTTGTTTGTTTGTTGTGTTTTTACCATTGTCCTTTACTGCCAATCTTGAAACATTTTCTTCCATTGGATTCCATGACACTACTTTTCTTCATGTCTTTTTTTCATTCCTCTCTGGCTGCACTTCCTTAGTTTTCTTTGTAGGTTTCTCTGTAACAAGTGTTTCCATTTTGGAGTCTTCTGGTTCAATTCTAAATCCTCTTTTCACTCTATTCCTTTTTCCTATTTAGTCTCAGTAATACTCATGGCTTCCATTTTATACTTGTATACCCATAACTTTTAAATATACTTCTCCAGAGCAGACCTTTATTTTTGACTGACTCCTCAACATTGATACCTGCCTGTCTCAAAAGAACTGTAATCCCAAATGTCCAGAAGAGAGCCAGCTACCCTAAACTACTTCTGTGGTATTTCCATTGTCTGTGAATAATGTCACCATTAATCCATTTCTGTAATTCACAAATGTAGGTGTCATCTTCCTTCCCATGGTCTCCCCTCCATCACATCTAATCCAGCACCAATTCCTGCATGATTTTATCTTCTTTCCAGTCTTCTCTTCCTTTCCTGCCATCATCCTTGGACGAACAACTACTTTTTGATAATTAGATTATTTCAAATGTCACCCAACCTGGGGTGCCTGGATGGCTCAGTCAGTTAAGCCTCGGACTTCAGCTCAGGTCACAATCTCACGGTTTGTGTGTTAAAGCCCTGCATTGGGTTCTGAGCTGACAGTGTGGAGCCTGTTTGGGATTCTCTCTCTCCCTTTCCATGCCCCTCTCCTGCTTGTGTTCTCCCTAAGTAAAAAAATTAACATTTTTAAAAATTTTAAATTAACAAAAAAATGTCATCCAACCTGCCTCTCTCTCTTGGCAGCCTACAATTCATTTACTATACTACAGCTGGAGTAATGCTCACAAAACACTTTTAATGCTGTCTCTTTCAAATCCTTCAGTTCCTTCTCATTGCTTTTAGGGTCATGGTTAGGATTCTGACCATGGACTACAAGATCCTGCATCATGTTGCCTCTGGCCCATCTCTCTAACCCCCTCTTGCTTCATTGTCTTATCTCTGCATTTCAGACACAGAAACTTCTTTCAGTTTTTCAAATGTATGGTGTTTCTTTTCGTAGCACACAATCTTTGCATATGTTGTTTCTGTTGGTTGAATTTTCCACTCCTCCTCCTTTAACCATTTTTAAGCTTGTGGATCATAATATAGTCATCGATCTCTCAAGTAAGCCTTCCATTCTTGACTTGCCACCTCAGTATATGGTTAAGTCTACTTTTTTCTTTCTCATAGCACTGTGTAGTTTTTTTCCTTCATGACGATTATCATAGCTTGTGTTTATACATCTATTTTGTCAATCAAATAATTAATGTTTAACGGTCACCTTCAGTATTATATCAACTCCATAAAGTCAATGGCCATGTTAGTTTTTGTTCGGCATTTGATTCCCAGTGCCTAGCACATAGTAATTACCTCTGTAAATATTAATTAAATAAAGGAATGACTGAATATGTATCAGATGCTTGCTCTGCCCATTGCTGTATGGAGGGAGTCAGTGATGCTATCCTTCGGGGTTCTATAATCTGTTGGGGGTAATAAGATACTAATACAAACATTATAACAAACAGCATGAGTAATAAATAAATGCCATAAGTGTAAAATCCATAGATATAAAGAGAAGAGAGATCCACCTGATTCAGTGATCAAAACCTGGCATGATTTCAACAATTAAGTATGTAGAATATGTAAATATTATTCTGGGTAATAGGAATAATCACATTAAGGAAATAGTTGAGTTGTTGACTTTGGCTGCAGCATAGGATATATAAATGTGTTAGAGATAATGTTAGAAAAATAGGTTGGGGCCTGAACTTGGAGGTTCTTGAATGTTAGAATGAAAGATGTAAGGCTTAGATGCCCTTAAGCTTCCTTAAACAAACAAACAAATAAAAAATGATTACCTATTAAGTTGTAAAATGAAAGACTTCACTAATCTCTAGATTTGCAACTAATTCCTTATGCTTGGTCTACCTTTTTTATTAAAGTCACTTTTCTGTTAATAAATTATTATTAGCAAAGACTGTGAAGACTTGCAAAGAAACAAATAGTTTCAGTGTTAGTTACAACCATCTCTGTAGTGGACTTTTTTTTTTTTTTTTTTTTTTTTTTAGAGCACAAGCTGGGAACAGGGGCTGAAGGAGAGAGAGAGAGAGAGAGAGAGAGAGAGAGAGAGAGAGAGAGAATCTCAAGTAGGCTTGCTCCACATTTAGCACAGAGCCAGACCTAGGGCTCAATTTCATGACCATGGGATCATGACCCGAGCCGAAATCGAGAGTCAGATGCTCAACCAACGGAATCACCCGGGCACCCCTGAAATGGACTATTAATTTGAGGGGGAAAGTGTGATCTTTGAAAAATATTCTATGTGAATTCTTAGGTATCTAATAGCTTTAAGCCTCACTATAAAAGCAGTCAGTCTTTGTGTACTGAACATGTCATCAAAATCATTTTAGACTTTGTTTTTAAAATTAAAATATGAAAGTGCAGAATAATTGTATAAGATTTAGAGTTTATTACTTAAAGAGCATTTAAAAGTTTGCAAGCTGTCCTGAAAATCACTTTGAGAAAAACTGCTTGTCCAGCTCCTTTACCACGTTTGGGGTACACAACTTTAAAAATTACAAAATTATAAAACCATTCAGACATTGTTTTGTGTGACACACATTTTCAGGTTGCAATCTCAGATTACCGTATATCAGTATTTTAAAACTGAGAAGTTTTAAGCAGCTTGATAGTATGTCCATGGGTTACGTTGTCCTCTTTAGTTGGCCTTCATGTAGTGTATCACTGGATATATTTTAAGTACATTTTTTGTGAATATTCTGATTTGATATGTCATAACAAAAACTTAATTTTTATGTAGTCAAACATATCTGTCTTTTTTCTTCACTGTTTCTTGCTCTGGTTTGATACAGAACCTAGATTTCTTCTAGTACCTTTTTTATTTTGTAACATTGCATCTTTAGTCTGTCTTTTAGGTGGTTAGCAATATCTCCTGGTTTCAGTGCTGATAAGGTTTTCTTCCTTATTTTTGCTTTCTGTTGGTCTTTTCTAAAGAGGGGAATTTTCAACCAGATATTTCTTTGAAATTCATTTTAAAGTTGCCTGGCATTAAAAATCTACTCTGGTTTAAAATGAAGAACCAGAAACAGATTGCAAGGAGGCTGAATTATTTTTGCAAAATGGAACAATTTCATATTGTTTCCCAGTCTTGATTTTTTTTAGTTTGTATCTTAAAGACAGCATTATATTGTTAGAGAAAAAAATTAGGTCTGAGAAGAGTAGAAATGGCAATGATCAGCAGAGTGGGGCCTGGCCTTATAAGACGTCTTTAGAGACAACAGGCAGTGATTGGTTTTCTAATGCATCAGTCTGCATACCCTGCGTCATATACAGCTTCTCAGAATTCTGTTTATAGCTTTCAGCTCTGCCAGACAGCAGAGCAAAGCAGTCTTTTCAAAGGTAGTTAAATGCATTAATATGCACGGCCCTAATCTTAGTAGGTGCTTAATATATAGTTGCTGAATACACTGCCAGAAACATTGTTCCCTGGTCTGGGTCTTTTATATCAAATACCATGATAAAATGCCAGGAGGAAAAATTTTTAACTAAATTTTGAGTTTAATAGTATTTTCCAAATGTTTGATAGCCTGTAATTCATTTGTAATTTAATTTTTTTTTAATTTACAGAGTAAAATTGAGTTTTTTGGTGTTAGGGTTGTATGAGTTTCAACATATTTATAGAATTATGTAACCAGTACCACAGTCAGGATACAAAACAGTTTCCTCACCCCCAAAAAACTCCCTCCTGCTGCTTCATAGTCATAGCCTCTTTACATTCCCAATCCCTGGCAACTACTGATTTCCTTTCTGTTGCTATAGTTTTGCCTTTTTCAGTATGTACTATAAATGAAATCATTGAGTAACTTCTTTAAGATTTGCAATTTTCACTCAGTGAGATCCTTGAGATCCATCCAAGTATATATCATTTTTTTATTGCTGGGTAGTATTTCAAAGTATGGTTGCCCACATTTTTTATTCTTATATTGTTTCTCACTTGTTAAAATAGTTACTGCCTTTTTTTATTGGAATTTAGAATTGTTTAGTGGCATAGGTGTTTTTGAGGAAAATTTTTTCTTATTTTCTTTTTGAGTGAACAAAATATAAACTGGAGTATAATTAAAAGAATATCAAGGAGTAAATATACTTCTATTTACTAAGTAAAAGTAATGGGCTGCTCATCTCTGAATTAAATCAAGAATTTATAAGGCTGTATCATCCCAGAACTGTATGGGAATTATTAAACAGATTTTTAACTTTATAGGTTCTAGAGCAAAATTTCATTTTTCTAGAATACTTCAGGAATTTGATTTATTAAATATTCTGGGTATCTTTTAAGTAGTTTGTATATTACATACATAGGTTAGCGAGTTTTCCAATAATTAGAATACAGTAAAGTCATTTAGTGCCAACATGCTGTTGAATATAATTTCATCCTTTTCAGTTGGTTTAGGGAGTACTACAAGATCTTATTTTTTTAATTTTAAAAATTTTTTTAGTTTATTTTTGAGAGAGAGAGACACACACAGAGACAGAGATACAGAGTACAAGTGGGGGAAGGACAGACAGAGAGGAAAACACAGAATCCCAAGCAGGCTCCAGGCTCTGAGCTGTCAGCACAGAGCCTGATGCGGGGCTCGAACTCATGAACCACGAGATCATGACCTGAGCGAAGTCAGAGCTTGAAGTATCACAAAATCTTAAATGGGAATTGTCTTTTGCTGGATCAATTATCATTATATACTACTTGTGCATAGAATAAAAACATGGTAATATGAACTTTCTGGCTGTTTATAATGTATAAAACGCTTTTATTGTCTTGTAGTAGTTGTTGCAATTAATACATGAATGCTAAGTGATAATGATATCCAAGACCTCTCCCTTAAAAAAGCCTTAAAAATTAAACATTTTTGAATTTTAACCTTTTGGCAGGAATAGTCCTTGATATTTTTGAATCGGGAAATGGCTTGATCAAAGAGTGTTTTTAGAGATCTGACAGTGATATACTGAACAGACTGGTGCCAGGGGGAGTAGATGGGCATCAGGGCAGGCTGTACAGCATGAGTAATCTGGTGACAATGAGATCAGAAATGAAAGGGCAGAGCAAGAGCTATTTTGAATGAAGAAATTATGTTTCTCACTAACTGACAAGATAAGAGATTAAATTGGGGAATCTTCTAAGATGGTTCTAAGACTGTAAAAATGGTTGTAGAAATAGATAAATAACTTGCTTATGGAGAATGAGATTGTAAATGAGGCAATTGAGTCTGGTGTGATTTTGGTCATTGGTGATCTTGGGAAAAAAGCAGTGTCAAGTAAAATAAGGGGACTGAAAAGTAGACTAAAGCTAGATGGATCTTCTGCCTCGAATTATCATTCATGTATTTGAGTAAGCAAAAGGAAATCGGACTGATATGTGTTTGTTTTAATTTCCTAACCTTATTTTGCAGAAGGGACAGAATCCTCACAAATCTTCATATGTCAATCTTTATTCTTCACAGTAAATAGTGGCAACAGAACTCTAACAAATGAATTTACATTTTTATTTTTTGCTGTAAATATTAGAGAGTGTTCAGTTTATAGATACGAGCACATATATTACGTATAAAATGGTGTATAAAGTAAAATTTCCTGTAGTAGGAATAGAGTCATCCTCTTAATACCATTTTAAGTGGGTTTTTAATATTTTGAACACTAAATGTAATAATTTACACCTCCCATATCTACTTCCACAGTATACTGGATTAATTTATTTTACTCAATCTTTTGGAATATCGTTGATTTAGTGGAAATGTGTACATCCTTAAGACATCTCTCAAATGTCATCATTTTGTAAATGTTTCATTATTTTTGGAACATGTTTCTAGATCCATGATTATGTTCATTCCTCTTCCCTAAAGATGATGGAAAGCAGTGTAATTCATTGAAAAAGTCAGAGACACATGTCATAGTAACGATTTCAAGCATTCTTTTTAATGGTTTTAGGGTGTCGTTTTAGACACAGTAATGCATGTAGTTTAATGTTTCAGTTGACAAAAGTGCACAATTTTCTTCACGGTACACTTGTGTGGTTTAGAGTATGGATCAAAATTTATTTTCTGTATGTTTTCTTAAGAAGAATAGGAATTTTTAAGTAGAGGTTATAAATTTTACTTATAATTATTTTGAAATATGTCAACAAGAAAGAGTAAGTTTGATGGAAAGTGAGTAAATAATTCATGCAACATTAGAGCTTTAAAAAAAGGGTAGATAATATTTTTAAAATTTGGTATATAGTCTCATTTTATCTAGTGAATAAATATTAGAGTATTGAAGACTAGTCATATGATCACTAAAGAATTTCTCATTCTTGAAAATGGGACAGTTCCACTTTAAATAAAATTGTGTATGAGTGAGTGAGGTTTAATTATTGCATGTATGCTGTATAGATTCTGGAATCATGACATTCAGGCCTGTAGCCCAATATTATAATGTATTGATTTTTGTGGTTTTTGTAGATGGCTTTTGGGGCCATATTTTCTTTCTTTTTTTTCACATATTTTTGTTTGTTTTTACTTTTATTTTTATTTTTTATTTTAATATAATTTATTATCAAATGGGTTTCCATACAACACCCAGTGCTCATCCCAACAAGTGCCCTCCTCCCTGTTTGGGCCATATTTTCTGCATATACAGATTTCAGATGTTGATTTTGGCCTTTCAGTCAAAACAACTCTAAAATTATAAGGTCATTAATTATTTGTAATTCAAGTAAGAAAAAGTGTACATAAAAGTACCTTTTGGTTTATAAATATGCATATTATCACAGAGTGGGATTACTATAATTGTATTATAATATCCTAGCTGTATATTTGTCATATATTTTACATTTTAAATATGGGAGCCAAAATGCTATATTATGGAGTAGTATGCCTTGATAGTTAACTTAGGCACCAGTTAATGAGATGTATGATAAGCCTCTCTCCCTTATTTCTACACTGCCACATATTATGTGACTTGGTCTGTAACCTTAATGATGATGTTGGTGGCATTGGTGCTCTAGGAGGTCTTTTATCATTCCTTTACATAGAAGAATCTAGAAAAATCAACTCAAAATAATAACATTTTGTCTCATATTATTCTGCAATGTATCAAGACATGAGTGCCTCAAAATGCCATGTACCAAATGTTCTTTCTCTCCACTCTTAATTTTAGATTTAGCTCTTATTTAAAATGTTCCGGAGGAAGGCAAACCATAAGAGACTCTTAAAAACTGAGAGTAAACTGAAGGTTGATGGGGGGTGGGAGGGAGGGGAAAGTGGGTGATGGGCATTGAGGAGGGCACCTGTTGGGATGAGCACTGGGTGTTACATGGAAACCAATTTGGCAATAAGTTTCATATTTAAAAAAAGTAAAATAAAATGTTCCTGATTTTCCCCAACCAGGTGATATAGCATAAAATTCCACATCTGATTTGTTCGTTTTACACTTATTGAGCCCTACTCTGTGTTAGTCACTGTGCTCAGTCCTGGGTTTTCATTTAGAAGATACACTGCCAAACTTCAAGGAATTTCCAGGCTATGTATTGGGCACACAGAGATGAGAACAAAATTTAATACAATGTTGACATTTTTGTAATGGAGGTCTGTAGAGTGGGAGATTGGGAAGTATGGAGTCTGTATAGGAAGGCAAGGTCCAGATCAGAAAGGGCCTTGAACACTATATACAGGAGTTCAGATATTATTCCGTCATAAATATGAGGAAACTGAAAAGTTTTGAGGAAAAAAATGACAAAAATTTTTAGGGGCACCTGGGTTGTTTAATTGGTTAAGAGTCTGACTCTTGGTTTTAGCTCAGCTCCTGGTTTGTGAATTTGAGCCCTGCTGTTAGCACAGAGCCTGCTTGGTATACTCTCTCTCTGCCTCTTTGTGTGCCCCTCCCCTGCTCACACTTCCTCTCTCTCTCTCTCTCTTACTCTCTCTCTCTCTGTCTCTCAAAATAAATAAATAAACTTAAAATTTTTTTAAAGAATTTTTATGTTGGGGAAGATGAATTGGAGGGGATAGTGAGTGACTCAGCAGAAAAACCATAAAACTGGTTTAATCTAGATGGCCGATATTTAATCTAGATGGCCTGATTTAAAATCAAGACCTGTTAGTTTTTGCTAGTTGCCTCATTTTCTTGGTATCTCTTACTTAAAAATCTAGAGAGAAGTAATCTTGTTACTCCAGTTCATCATTTGTTCATCATTTGTATCATATGTATGAAATTCATAGGCGATTGATGCTGACCCAATCTGTAGCCAAGCTAATCACTTATGAAGTGCCCTGAGTAGTCCTGAAAAATGTATCCACTCTGGATTCCACTTTTGGATTTGGATGAAATCCAATTGTTAGTGGATTAGGGAGTTTATTGCAGGTGTAGGAGGGGAGGTAAGGGGCTTGGCTGTGTAGGGAAGAACAAACTAGTGGGGAACACAGGATCAAAGAAAACAAGGAAAAGTTTTTGTTTTGTTTATTTTGTTTTTTAAGATAGCAGAGGTTTGAATATAGGAGTCATTGGCTAGGAAATGGTTGAAATAAAGAGTGTTTAATTTTTTAATTGTTGAAGTAATTAATGTTAATGTGGCAGAAGATGGGATTTCAGAGCACAGGAAGATCAATCAGTCTTATATAGGAAGAAAGTTACCTCTCCCTCTGCAGTGGAGTTGAAGAAGAAAGGGGGAGTGAGGTGCAGATAAGTTTAGAAGTGGGCACAATCTGCTTACTAGCACACTTTATGAAATAAGCAACAAAAAGAGCTGCTTAAGAAGTGACTTAAAGATTTCCAGTAATTACTGAGTAAAATTCAAATAGGAGCCTAACAACTAGGGATATGATGAAGTGGTTTTTTTTTTCCTCCTGCAGCCAAGATGTAGGTTGGAAAAAAGTGGACTAGTCCAGAGTTGAAATGGAGTTAACTTGTGACTTGGTAGGAGTTAATGCTTATTATATTTTTTCTATTTGTTTGGCTAAACTGTTTGTTTCATTTTTGTCTTCCATATTTTTTCTTTTGCAGGTCTTGATGATTGTTTGCAGCAGTATATTAAGAACTTCGAGAGGGAGAAGATCAGTGGAGACCAGCTGCTGCGCATTACACATCAGGAACTAGAAGATCTGGGGGTCAGCCGCATTGGCCATCAGGAATTGATCTTGGAAGCAGTTGATCTTCTGTGTGCACTGGTAAGGACATTAACTGGTGGAAAGTGAAACTTGTTTTATTTCATTTAAAATTTTTTCCCTTTTTTTGTTTCTTCCCTTCTTTTTTCTTCTCTATTTAAAAATAATTTAATTTTTTAAAAATTTATAACTCTCCTAATTCTCAACTGACTAGAAGTGGTATTTTCCTCCTTCATTAAATTTGGCATATTATATAGTGCCAAATTACAAATTAAAGAGGTTTATAACCCAACTAGTGACATTACATTTAGTTACTTCAAAACCATATGTTAGAGCTCACCAAGGAAGTGTTGACAGCATCATTTGGGGTATGCAGGTGAATATGATCAGTTATAAAGTCCATTCCCCTCTGAAAGTTTTGATTTAGTGTCACAAATATTAAGAAATCCTATTAGAAACATCATTGTTAAAATAATCAAATTATTTGAATGTTCTAAATGTATACATCCAATAAAAATTGAATATTGTACATTATATGGTTTATTTTGTCAAATTACAAGAGAAATCAATGTCAAAATAATCCTTCAGGAGTCTGATAACACATTATATATTCTGAAATGAACATTTTTTTTCCATGTTGGGTAAGGTGACACCGGATTTAATTTTAAATTTTTGTAGATAGTTGCAAGGGGTCTAGAGCTACAGTGAGAAAGAAAACGTGAGTCTTGTAATATAATCATCTGTGATTGACATTTGGCTCAGTTACTGACACTTGTGGGCAAGTAATTTCATCACAACCTTAGTTTTTTATTTAAAATGTTGATAATAACAACTGCCTTTTGGATGTGTTGTGAAAAGCAAATGAGATAGTGTTTATATAGTGCCTAATTCAGTGCCTGGCCCACAGTAGGCATTCAATAAGTAGTTAACTATTAAGATGATAATTAATAAGAAATGAGTAGATAATTCTTAAAAATTCAATTGTCAGTTAATACTCCCAGGACTTGTATGTCAGATGTAAGTTCCTGCCCTCTTGAAGAGCCTTAGGGGTGGAGAGTAGCACACAAATAATCACAATACTGTAGTATAATTACCAAAATAAAAGTATAAGCTAAGTATTATGAGGGCACAGAAGAGAAAATAGCTAGCTTTGACTATGATAGATGGGTTCATATTGCAAAAGCATCCTAGAGTAAGATGAGCATGTGTTTGGAAGAATAAGAACAAAGGGCTTTCCATGTAGGTAAAACAACACCTACACAGGCACACACAATAAAGAGCATACCTGGTAGGTTTGAACTGTGGTTAACTTTTTGAGAGGACAAAAATACGTGGGAAACATTGGCAGAAGATTAGGCTATAAAATATAGAATAGGCCCAGACTATAAAGTACCTAAACATCATGGTAAGAGATTTGTACTTTCTTTTGTGGATATTGGAAAACCATGTAGGAATGATCAAATACTTATTTTAAAAAGGTAACTGATGGTAGTGAAAAGGATGGGATGGAGTGGGCATAATCTGAAGACCAGGTGAACTGTTTGGTAATGTGTAAAATACTCTACTTAGGCTACCAGTAGGGCTTAAACTAAGGATGTGGAACAGGAATAGAGAAGATGTGGTGAATATGAGGGATGAGATAAAGGGAGTTGAGAAAGATTCCATGCTCTCTGGCTGCAGAGATAGAGTAGGTGATTTTGCAATAATGAAGATGGACAGTAGTATCAAGAATAGTTTTAGCTGGGAATATAAATTGAGTTTTAGATTTGTTGAATTTGAGACATCTCTGAGTTATCCATGAAGAAATACTTATCATATAGTTGAACAAATGAATTTGGAGGTTGAGAAGTGGCTGAAGATAGAGATTTAGGAGTCTCTAGGATATAAGGATTGAATCCATAGAGATAGAGCAGATCTACCCAAGGAGGACCTGTAGAATATAATGAACAAAGGACTCAGCTCCACATTTGGGCTGGGAAGGAAGAAGAGGAAACTGCAGGGGAGGCTTATGGAGTGGTCAGAAAAGCGGGAAGATAACTTCAAAAGAATTGTCAGAAAAACAATGGGGAGTACTTTTCATTAAGAAACATCAATAATATCAAATTTCACTAAAAGCCATTAGAATAAGCAAGTAAAAACGTGATTGAGGGGTGCCTGGCTGTCTCAGTTGGTAGAGCATGTGACTCTTGATCCTCAGGGTCATGAGTTAAAGCCCCACATTGGGTGTGGAGCCTACTTAAAAAAAAAAAAAAAAAAAAGACCTGACTGAAAACAGTTTCTAAAAAAGATTACAATGTGAAACCAGATTGATTGAATATTACCTTCCACTTAGACATCTCAGTCTTAACCTTAATTGTCATTTCCTCAAAAAGACATTCTAATTGTTCTCTCACCATTGACTGTTCTAAAATTAGCCCCTTACTGTTATTATTTTAACCTTCATCTCATTTTGTAATTCCATATTTGTCAGTTTAATGTCTGTTTCATCTGCTAGATTGTAAGCTATGTGGCAAAAGTAACTATGCTTATTAAACACCTCGTGTATACCACAGATCCCTGGCAATAGTGGATACTGAATAAATATTTTTTGAAAGTGGCATTGTAAAAGTCTTGAGACATTTTTCACATGATAGTTTGGGGATCTTCTTATTTTCCTATTGCTGAGATCAGAGAAATCAGTTTGGACTCGAGCATGCACTTGCACTCTATCCCTTATCAGAATCAGATCACAGAAGTCATGCTGGATATAAAAGATGGTACTCAAGGTAAGGTAAGAGTCCTCCATGGTTTTGCATACTAGTCTCCAAATATGAGTCAGTGTGGCCATGAAGGTGCACTGGAAGTGGCTTGGACATGAGCACACCATCTAACAGTCCTCTATCTGCCATGTCTTTTATAACAGTAAGTAATTGGGTGTGTCAGAGTTCAGGGTGTTACGTCTCATAAGCAGAACTCCACAGATGAACCACTCACGTGCTGAACTTTGCACTGTCAGTTTGAAGAAGGAAATAAGATTGATGATTACAGTTCTACCCACAAATAGTCTGAACCTACAGGCTTTGGAGTTTGGGTCATTAACAATCTCTGCTGACCTAAACTTACTTAGAAAGATGACATCAGAGGGGCACCTAGGTGGCTCAGTTGGTTTGGCATCTGACTTCGGCTCAAGGTCATGATCTCACGGTCTGTGAGTTTGAGCCCCGCGTCAGGCTCTGTGCTGTCAGTTCAGAGCCTGGAGCCTGCTTCGGATTCTGTGTCTCCCTCTCTCTCTGCCCCTCCCCCACTCATGTTCTGTCTCTATCAAAAAATGAATAAACGTTAAAAAAAATTTAAAAAAAGAAAGATGGCATCAGAGATATATGTTTAGACTATTTCAATGTTCTCACCATGGAGCTGTGGTAAATCTCTTCATATGCTGAGTTTTAATTCCTCCACAATTCTGGGTTTAAGCACTACAGTGTTGCATCATATTCTTGGGGAAAAAACACATTAAATTCATTCTTTCTGTGTTTATTCAGCAATAAATTGGTTACATTCCCCAAGGAGGTCAAATATCAAACTTCCCTTCTACCACTTCCTAATGACTATACATCAGGAAGTTAGAAGTGCAGATACCTTCTAATTTATGCAAACGGATATTTTCCAGTGAATTTAAAGTAAATTTCTAGGCAGTGAATTCTGATTTACTTCTACATACCATTATAAAATTAGGGGATGAGATCCCTCATCAGCAAGCTGAGTTGACTAGACCAGGAGGTGTGCTGTTGGGAATGGGGTATTGTGAAATATCTCTTTGAAACTTTAATGTCTCTACTGGCTTTCTACTTTTTCCTTACATCTACTGGTTTTATTTCTTATTTTAACAATTATATATTCATGATCAAACAGTGATACCATGGGAATTACAAAGATGAAAAAGGCACAGTCCATGCTCCTAAGATGTATACAGTCCAGTAAATAAGACAATAGTCATTAAAAGATAATACAGATTTTTTAAAATCCCAGAGGATTGCAGAAGGAAATAATGAATCCAGGGATCCAGGAAATGTAGGTGGGATTTGCTTTGGGACTTGCAGGATGAGTAGATGTTTGCCAGACAAAAAGTCGGGGAAAAGTTATCTAAGCAGAAGAAATATCATGTAAATACAGAAATGTGAAAGAGTATGAAGTATTCAGAGAAAAATGAGAATTTTGATTTGGCTGGTGCAGAGAGGGAAGTGAAAGGAAGAAAGGCAACTTACATTTTGTATCACATTATAATTTTTCACTTAGTCGGGTTTTTTTGGTTCTTCAGTATGCTTTCTGCCCGGTGCTTACATGCAGAAGATATTAAATTAATGTTATCTTACTGAATGAAGTTCTCTGCCGTTTTCCAGAGAACTGTACATTTTTCTCTTGCCTCTGACTCTGAAGTTTCTGTTCCTAATACAACGAAGACACAAAAAATTCACCAAATTTCTTTGTTTCTTTCAAGCTATGGAATATTTTCATCTGTCTTATTTTAAAGTTAGTACTGATGGGGAATAAATGTTATGGCAGTTGATGAAAATCAAAGGTTTCTTTAGTAACATGTTCATCCATGCAGCATGTATTTATTTAAACACCAGCTATATTGTTTGTACCATGTTATTCTAGAAAGAAGTAAGCTGTTCATGATTTGGAGGTATGTTAACTCTTTCCTGCTGTTATGCTCTCATTTAGTATGCCTCAATAGAGAGCATTGTATATTAACTGCAAGAGTAAGCATAAATAAAATATATAGCTTAATGTATAGCCCTTAATTTATGCTCTGACAATACACCTTGTTATTGCGAAGTGTAAGTGGATCATTTATGACAGGATAAGAACAGCTTTCATTTCATTCTTCATTTACTTTTCATATAATAGGTATTTTGCCTGAAAATTTAGATGGCTGCAATTGCTAGGATTTGTTTCTTTGCAACATAATTGCTTGATTCATTCATCTCAAAATAATTCATTTCTAAAAAATATTCATTAAAGCAATCTTTTTACTACTCACTCATATTTATAAAGCAAAGTATTATAAAACCTAAACACCTGCTATGTGATGCAATCAAATCAAGAGCGCTGAATAAAATAGCATTGACATTGTAAAATATGTGGTGCCAATATTGAATATTTTGTTAAGTGTTTAGAGAATTTGCTACTAGTGAGGATATAGCAAATGTGATCTTCTAAAATGTTAAATATATCCTTCATTTCTTTCTTTCCTGTGCTTTCACATGCATATAATTAAAAGGAAGAACAGTACAAATAGACTGGCTGTGTTAAATCAGTGTAGCCACAATTGTTTCCTGGCAGACTACAAATAAACAAATAGGTAACATATAGGACAAAGAAAATAGCTAACTACATTTCAGGGCTAAGCTTTTGTTTTCGTGATGTAGTCCTTTCTATATCAGTAATAATACATAATTTCCCCATGCATATCCAGTAAAAAGCAAGTCTGTAATGAATAAATCTGCACTTTTTAAAAGTTGAGACAATAGGCAGGAGAGGAAGATGGTGGCAGAGTAGGAGGTTCCTAGCCTTGTCTTGTCCCAAGAACACAACTAGATAACTATTAAATCATCCTAAATACCTCAGAAATTGACCTGAAGATGGACAGAACAAACTCCACAACTAAAGGGAGAGAAGAGACTACTACATCAAAGAACGTAGGAAGTGTGGAGATGTGGTTTAGGTGAGAAACAAATGGCAGTGCTGTAGAGGGGCAGGAGCCCTGGTCATGGAGAAAGGCTGGAGAGAGAGAAGCACATGGGAACACACAAGAAAAACATTTTCCCAAAGGCATTGTCTTGGAAAATAAGAGGGGCTGAATTTCATGACTTCTTGAAAACAGCAGGGCTTAAATCCTGGAGTTTTAAAGGTCAGAAGGCTTGGCTGTGATAGGGTCCAGAGGGCACTCTACTGCTCCTGAAGAAAAGGTAGGCAAACAACCTAGGGGTAGACAGCATGGAAACAATGATCTGAGGAACACCTGGGGTAGACAGGGGAGAAAGTATTCACTCAGAGTGTATCCCTGAGAGGCAGCTTTCACAGAGCTGTCTCCCCAGAAACAAAGGAGCTGGCTGGTACCATTTCCCTTGCCCATCCCTCAATATAAACCCAGAACTACTTGCAGGAAGTAGTGAAGAATGAACATTGGCCGCCTAACTTGCTTATACCAAGCCCTACCCACCCCCTGCATCCTAGTGGGGCTGCCCTCCTCAGTCAAGCTTGCCTCAGTCCCTACACAGTGGGCTCCTACCCCAGAAGACCAGCATAAAACCCTGCCCCCACCATGTTGCCCAACCAGAGAGCCTTGCCAGGCCTCAGTTCTGGTGGAGCTAGTGTCAGGTCTCATTTCACAAGCAGACTAGAGCACACCTAGTTAAAATTTGTCACATTTAGGCCAGGGACCAAACACTGCCCACAGTAGGCAAGAAGAGCCTATGCAGATGACTGGCCTGAGGATAGAGCAGCCAAAACACAACAGCAGAGTACATGCACCACACACCAGACACCCCCGGAAGCACCAAGATATGGACACTACTTGACCTCTTCTTCATAAGGCCATTACTTTCAAGGGCAGGAGACATATTGCCTTTTCTAACACAGAGAAGACAGAGACTGAGACAAAAGGCTAAGATGGAGGAATTGATCCCAAAAGAAAGAACAAGATAAGTCCACTGCCAGATATCTAAGTGAAACCAATAAAAGTAACATGCCTGTTGGAGAATTTAAAATAATAATCCTAAGGCGACTCCCTGGGCTTGAGAATAGAAGACATCAGTGAGACCCTTAACACAAAGATAAAAGAGTTAAAAAGAATCAGAGATGAAGAATGCAGTAAACAGGATTGGAAAGAGGCCTGATGAAATGAACAGCAGGCTGGAAGAAGCAGAGGAATGAATTAGTGACCGAGACCACAAAATAATAGGAAAGAATGAAACTGAACAAAAGAGAGAAGGATTATGCAACACAAGAATAGATTTAGGTAATCAGTGATTCCATCAAATTTAATAACATTCATATTATAGGAGTCCTAGAAGAAGAAGAGAGAAAAGGGGGCAGAAAATTTACTTGAAGAAATAATAACTGAAAACTTCCCTAATCTGGATAAGGAAATGGACATCCAGATACAGGAGACACAGAGAACTCTCATCAAAATCAACAAAAGGAGGCCAACACCAAGATGTATTGTAATTAAATTGCAAAATATAGTGATAAAGAAAAAAATCTTAAAAGTAGCAAGTAAGTCCCTAACTTACAAGGAAACACCCATAAAGGTAGCTGGAAATTTCCTAACAGAAACTTAGGAGGCCAGAAGGCAATGGCATGATGTATTCAAAGTGCTGAATAGGGAAAATCTGCAGCCAAGAATACTCTATCCAGCAAGGCTATCAGAGTAGAAAGAAAAATGAAGAGTTTCCCAGACAAACAAAAACTAAAGGCATTCATGACCACTAAACCAGCCATGCAAGAAATATTAGAGGGGACTCTTTGAGTGAAAAGGAGAGACCAAAAATGACAAAGAAAGGATCAGAGAAAATCTCCAAAAACAATGAGAAAACAGGTAATAAAATGGCACTAAATAGATTTGTATCTACCACTTATTACTTTGAATGTAAGTGAACTGCTCCAATCAAAAGACATAAGGTGTCAAAATGGATAAAAAAAACAAGACCTATCTATATGCTGCCTACAAGAGACTCATTTTAGACCTAAAGAAACTTGTAAATTGACATTGAGGGGGCAGAGAACAATTTATTGTACAAATGGATCTCAAAAGAAAGCTGGAGTAGCAATACTTGTATTGAACAAACTAGACTTTAAAACAAGACTGTTAAAAGAGACAAAGAAGGGCACTATATAGTCATCAAGGGGACAAGCCAACAAAAAGATATAATAACAATGTGAGTATGTATGCATCCAAATGGGACCACCTACATATATAAAACAATTAATAACAAACATAAAACAACCTAGTAGATAACACAATAATACTAGGTGATGTTAGCAGCCCATTTATACCAATGGAGAGATCTTCTGAACAGAAAAACAAGGAAACAGTGGCTTTGAATGACACACTGGACTACATAGACTTAATAGATATATTCAGAGCATTCCATCCTAAACTAGCAGAATATACATTCATCTTAATAGGGAACATTCTCCAGAATAGATCACATATAAGATCACAAAATGGATCTCAACAAGTACAAAGAGATTGAAATTATACCATGCACCTGTTCTGACCACAACACTGTAAAACTAAAAGTCAACTAGAAAAAAATTTGAAAAGACCACAAATACATGCAGGTTAAACAACATGCTACCAAACAGCAAATGGGTTAACCAGAAAACCAAAGAAAAAATTTAAAACTACATGGAAACATGAAAATGAAAACAAAGGAGTCCAACAAAGCAGTCCTAAGAGGGAAGTATATAGCAATACAAGTGTAGCTCAAGAGGTATGAAAAATCTCAAAGAAACAATCTAACCTTGCACCTAAAGGAGCTAGAAAAAGAACAAAAGATGAAGCCTAAAGCCAGAAGAAGGAAGGAAATCATACAGAATAGAGCCAAAATAAATGACACAGAAACTAAAAAAACAACAGATCAATGAAACCAGGAGCTGGTTCTCTGAAAAACATCAATAAAAATGATAAACCTCTATCCAGACGTATCAAAAAGAAAAAAGACACAAATAAAATCACAAATGAGAGGAGAAATAACAACCAACACCACAGAAATACAATTATAAGAGAATATGATGAGAAACTATATGCCAACAAATTGGACAACTTGGAACAAATGGAAAAATTCCTAGAAACATATAACTACCAAAACTGAAACAGGAAGAAATAGAAAACTTGAACAGACCGATAACCAGCAAGGACACTGTATCAGCAATCAAGAAACTCCTAACAAACAGAAGTCCAGGGCCCGATGCTTTACATGTGAAATCTATCAAACATTAAAAGAATAGCTAATACCTTTTCTTCTCAAACTATTCCAAAAGCTAGAAAAGAAAGAAATCTTCCAAATTCATTATATGAGGCCAGCGTTACCCTGATACCAAAACCACACAAGGACTCCACTAAAAAAAGAAACCTATAGGCCAATATCTTTCATGAACATAGTTGCGAAAATTCTCAATAAAATGCTAGCAAATAGAATCCAGCAGTACAATTAAAAAAATCATTCACCATGGTCAAGTGGAATTTATTCTTGGGTTTCTAGGGTGGTTTAATATTTGCAAATCAATCAACCTAATACAGCACATTAATAGAAGAAAGGATAAGAACCCTATGATCATTTCAATAGTTGCAGAAAAAGCATCTGACAAAGTACAACATCCATTCAAGATAAAAATTCAACAATTTCCCTTAGGTTTCAGTTAAGGAGTTCTCTCAGGGTATCCTTCCAGGTTTTGTCCAGAAGATTTTTTATTCTCTAATTCTTGAGTTGCATTTAAAAAGTAATTTGAGTATTATCTTAAATTTTGAAGGCTTCAAAGTATTTTTACTTTGCCTTCATATAACAACTGTATTATCCTTTTTAAATTATTCTGACTTTTTCTAAAAAACTATTTGAAATGTGAGTATTATATATAAAGCGACAAATTAATGTTTTATAGGTGCTAATGGCTATAGAGTGAATGTTACATTACAGGTTGATTGATTAGGTTCCTCTCTTTTTTTTAAATGGACTTTAACTTTATTTTTTTTTTGTTTTTTTTGTTTTGTTTTTAATTTTAATTTTAATTTTTTAATATGACATTTATTGTCAAATTGGTTTCCATACAACACCCAGTGCTCATCCCAACAGGTGCCCTACTCAATACCCATCACCCACTTTCCCCTCCCTCCTACCTCCCATCAACCCTCAGTTTATTCTCAGTTTTTAACAGTCTTTTATGCTTTGGCTCCCTCCCTCTCAAACTTTTTTTTCCTTCCCCTTCCCCATGGTCTACTGTTAAGCTTCTAGGGTCCACATAAGAGTGAAAACATATAGTATCTGTCTTTCTCTGTATGACTTATTTCACTTTAGCATAACACTCTCCAATTCCATCCACTTTGCTACAGATGGTCAGATTTCATTCTTACTCATTGCCAAGTAGTATTCCATTGTGTATATAAACCACAATTTCTTTATCCATTCATCAGTTGATGGACATTTAGGTTCTTTCCATAATTTGGCTATCGTTGAAAGTGCTGCTATAAGCATTGGGGTACAAGTGCCCCTATGCATCAGCCCTCCTGTATCCCTTAGGTAAATTCCTTAGCAGTGCTATTGCTGGGTCGTAGGGTAGATCTATTTTTAATTTTTTGAGGAACCTCCACACTGTTTTCCAGAGTGGATGCACCAGTTTGCATTCCCACCAACGGTGCAAGAGGGTTCCCGTTTCTCCACATCCTCTCCAGCATCTATAGTCTCCTGATTTGTTCATTTTAGCCACTCTGACTGGCATGATGTGGTATCTGAGTGTGGTTTTGATTTCTATTTCCCTGATGAGGAAGCGACGTTGAGCATCTTTTCATGTGCCTGTTGGCCATCCGGATGTCTTCTTTAGAGAAGTGTCTATTCATGTTTTCTGCCCATTTCTTCACTGGATTATTTGTATTTTGGGTGTGGAGTTTGGTGACTTCTTTACAGATTTTGGATACTAGCCCTTTGTCTGATATGTCATTTGCAAATATCTTTTCCCATTCTGTAGGTTGCCTTTTAGTTTTGTTGATTGTTTCCTTTGCAGTGCAGAAGCTTTTTATCTTGATGAGATCCCCATAGTTCATTTTTTCTTTTAATTCCCTTGCATTTGGGGATGTGTCAAGTAAGAAATTTCTGCAGCTAAGGTCAGAAAGGCTTTTTTCCTGCTTTCTCCTCTAGGGTTTTGATGGTTTCCTGTCTCACATTCAGATCCTTTATCCATTTTGAGTTCATTTTTGTGAATGGTGTAAGAAAGTGGTCTAGTTTCATTCTTCTGCATGTTACTGTCCAGTTCTCTCAGCACCATTTGTTAAAGAGACTTTTTTTCCATTGGATATTCTTTCCTGCTTTGTCAAAGATTAGTTGCCATACTTTTGTGGGTCCAATTCTCGAGTCTCTATTCTATTCCATTGGTCCATGTGTCTGTTTTTGTGCCAATACCATGCTGTCTTGATGATTACAGCTATGTAGTAGAGGCTAAAGTCTGGGATTGTGATGCCTCCTGCTTTGGTCTTCTTTAATATTACTTTGGCTATTCGGGGCCTTTTGTGGTTCCATATGAATTTTAGGATTGCTTGTTCTAGCTTCGAGAAGAATGCTGGTGCAATTTTGATTGGGGTTGCATTGAATGTGAAGATTGCTTTGGGTAGTATTGACATTTTAACAATATTTATTCTTCCAATCCATGAACAAGGAATGTTCTTGCATTTCTTTGTATCTTCTTCAATTTCCTTCATAAGCTTTCTATAGTTTTCAGCATACAGATCTTTTATATATTTGGTTAGATTTATTCCTAGGTATTTTATGCTTCTTGGTGCAATTGTGAATGAGATCATTTTCTTTATTTGTCTTTCTGTTGCTTCATTATTAGTGTATAAGAATGCAACTGATTTCTGTATGTTAATTTTGTATCCTGTGACTTTGCTAAATTGATGTATCAGTTCTAGCAGACTTTTGGTGGAGTCTGTCGGGTTTTACATGTATAGTATCATATCATCTTGAAAAAGTGAAAGCTTGACTTCATCATTGCCAATTTTGATGCCTTTGATTTCCTTTTGTTGTCTGATTGCTGATACTAGAACTTTCAACACTACATTAAACAACAGCGGTGAGAGTGGACATCCCTGTCGTGTTCCTGATCTCGGGGAAAGCTCTCAGCTTTTCCCCATTGAGGATGATATTCACTGTGGGCTTTTCATAAATGGTTTTTATGATCTTTAAGTATGTTACTTCTATACCAACTTTCTTGAGGGTTTTTATTAAGAAAGGATGCTGAATTTTGTGAAATGCTTTTTCTGCATCGATTGACAGGATCATATGGTTCTTATCTTTTCTTTCATTAATGTAATGTATCACATTGACTGATTTGTGAATGTTGAACCAGCCCTGCAGCCCAGGAATGAATCCCACTTGATCATTGTGAATAATTCTTTATATATGCTGTTGAATTCGATTTGCTATTATGTTATTGAGAATTTTTGCATCCATATTCGTCAGGGATATTGGCCTATAGTTCTCTTTTATGCTGGGTCTCTGTCTGGTTTAGGAATCAAAGTAATGCTGGCTTCATAGAATGAGTCTGGAAGTTTTCCTTCCCTTTCTATTTTTTGGAACAGCTTGAGAAGGATGGGTATTATCTCTGCTTTAAATGTCTGGTAGAATTCCCCTGGGAAGCTATCTGGTCCTGGTCTCTTATTTGTTGGGAGATTTTTGATAACTGATTCAATTTCTCAGCTGGTTATGGGTCTGTTCAAGTTTTCTATTTCTTCCTGTTTGAGTTCCTAGTGTGGGTGCTTAGGAATTTGTCCATTTCTTCCAGGTCATCCAGTTTGTTGGCATATAATTTTTCATAGTATTCCCTGATAATTGCTTGTATTTCTGCGGGATTTATTGTAATGATTCCATTTTCATTCATGATTTTATCTATTTGGGTCATCTCCCTTTTGTTTTTGAGAAGCCTGGCTAGAGGTTTATCAATTTTATTTTTTAAACAATCAACTTTTTGTTTCATTGATCTGCTCTACAGTTTTTTTAGATTCTATATTGTTTATTTCTGCTCTGAACTTTATTATTTCTCTTCTTCTGCTGGGTTTAGGCTGCCTTTGCTGTTCTGCTTCTAGTTCCTTTAGGTGTGCTGTTAGATTTTGTATTTGGGATTTTTCTTGTTTCTTGAGATAGGCCTGGATTGCAATGTATTTTCCTCTCAGGACTGCCTTCGCTGCATCCCAAAGCATTTGGATTGTTGTATTTTCATTTTCGTTTGTTTCCATATATTTTTAAAATTCTTCTCTAATTACCTGGTTGACCCATTCATTCTTTAGTAGGGTGTTCTTTAACCTCCATGCTTTTGGAGGTTTTCCAGACTTTTTCCTGTGGTTGACTTCAAGCTTCATAACATTGTGGTCTGAAAGTATGCATTGTATGATCTCAATTCTTGTATACTTATGAAGGGCTGTTTTGTGACCCAGTATGTGATCTATCTTGGAGAATGTTCCATGTGCACTTGAGAAGAAAGTATATTCTGTTGCTTTGGGATGCACAGTTCTAAATATATCTGTCAAGTCCATCTGATCCAATGTATCATTCAGGGCCCTTATTTCTTTATTGATCCTGTGTCTAGCTGATCTATCCATTGTTGTAAGTGGGGTATTAAAGTCCCCTGCAATTACCACATTCTTGTCAATAAAGTTGCTTATGTTTGTGATGAATTGTTTTATATATTTGGGGGCTCCCATATTCAGTGCATAGACATTTATTATTGTTAGCTCTTCCTGATGGATAGACCCTGTAATTCTTATATAATGCCCTTCTTCATCTCTTGTTACAGCCTTTAAAATCTAGTTTGTCTGATATAAGTATGGCTACTCCAGCTTCCTTTTGACTTCCAGTAGCATGATAGATAGTTCTCCATCCCCTCACTTTCAATCTGAAGGTGTCCTCAGGTCCAAAATGAGTCTCTTGTAGACAGCAAATAGATGGGTCTTGTTTTTTTTATCCATTCTGATACCCTATGTCTTTTGGTTGGAGCATTTAGTCCATTTACATTCAGTGTTATTACGGAAAGATATGGGTTTAGAGTCATTGTGATGTCTGTAGGTTTCATGCTTGTGGTGATGTCTCTGGTACTTTCTGGTCCTTGAAACATTTCACTCACAGAATCCCCCTTAGGATCTTTTGTAGGGATGGTTTACTGACGATGAATTCCTTCAGTTTTTGTTCGTTCGGAAAACCTTCATCTCTCGTTCTATTCTGAATGACAGACTTGCTGAATAAAGGATTCTCAGCTGCTTTTTTTTTCTGTTCGTCACATTGAAGATTTCCTGCCATTCCTTTCTGGCCTTCCAAGTTTCAGTAAATAGGTCTGCTACTATTGTTATGTGTCTACCTTTGTAAGTTAGAGCCTGTTTACCCCTAGCTACTTTCAGAATTCTCTCTTTATCCTTGTATTTTGCCAGTTTCACTATGATGTGTCGTGCAGAAGATCGATTCAAGTTATGTCTGAAGGGAGTTCTCTGTGCCTCTTGGATTTCATTGCCTTTTTCTTTCCCCAGATCAGGGAAGTTGTCAACTATGATTTGTTCAAGTACACCTTTAGCCCCTTTCTCTCTTCTTCTTCTTCTGGAATTCCTATGATACAGATATTGTTCCATTTGATTGCATCACTTAGTTCTCTAATTCTCCCCTCATACTCCTGGATTTTTTATCTCTCTTTTTCTCAGCTTCCTCTTTTTCCATAATTTTATCTTCTAATTCACCTATTCTCTCTTCTGCCTCTTCAATCTGTGCTATGGCCACCTCCATTTTATTTTGCCCCTCATTTATAGCATTGTTTAGCTCCTCACAAGTATTTCTTAGTCCCTTGATCTCTGTAGCAATAGATTTTCTGCTGTCCTCTATGCTTTTTTCAAGCCCAGTGATTAATTTTATGACTATTATTCTAAATTCTTGTTCCATTATATTGCTTAAGTCGTTTTTGATCAATTCATTAGCTGTCGCTACTTCCTGGAGTTTCTTTTGAGGAGAATTCTTCTGTTTAGTCATTTTGGGTAGTCCCTGCGGTAGTTCCAAACTGCAGGGTACTTCCCCTGTGCTGTTGGGAGTAACTTGTGTTGGTGGGCGGGGCTGCAGTCAGACCCAGTGTCTGCCCCTAGCCCACTGCTGGGGCCACAGTCAGACTGGTGTGTACCTTATCTTCCCCTCTCCCAGGGGCAGGACTCACTGTGGAGTGGTGTGGCCCCTTTCTGGGCTGCTTGCTCACTGCCAGGCTTGTGGTGCTGCTTCCATGAGATCTGGCCAATGGTGTATTAGCTGGAGTGGATAGGCAAGGTGCACAGGGGTGGTCAGGGCTGGCTTAGCTTGCTTTGCCAAGGGTGCTCCCCTGTGGGAGGGGCCCTGCAGCTCTGAGAGGGAGGCAGGCTCATCGGGGGGATGGCTCCACAGAAGCACAGCATTGGGCATTTGCACAGTGCAAGCAAGTTCAGTGAAGGGAACTGGTTGCCTTTGGAATTTTGGCTGGGTAATGGGAGAGGGACATGGTGCTTGCCAGCTCCTTTGTTCCCCTGCTGAGCTGAGTTCTGTCTTCCGGGGCTCAACACTCTCCCTCCTGGCATCCTCTCACCTTTCCCGCTTTCTGAGAGCAGAGCTATTGACTTTTAACATTCCAGATGTTAAGCCCTGCTGGCTGTCGGAACTCATGGAGTCCAGCCCCTCTGCTTTTGCAAGCCAGACTTCAGGGGCTCTGCCCTGCCGGGCGGGCTGCCCCTCCAACGCCCCAGCTGGCCTCTGCCAGTCTGTGTAGTGCACACTGCCTCTCTGCCCTTCCTACCCTCTTCCGTGGGCCTCTTGTCTACGCTTGGCTCCCAAGGGTGCATTTTTACTAGTCTTCTGGCATTTTTCTGGGTTATTTAGGCAGATGTGGGTGGAATCTAAGCGATCAGCAGGACACGGTGAGTCCAGCGTCTTCCTACACCGCCATCTTCCCAGGTCTGGACTCTCTTAGACCGTTGGGAGGTGAACTGAGAGCTTGGAAGACCCCCTACCACAGTCCCTGGAGCACAGGCAGGGCCTGATTAGGTTCCTCTCTAATGAACTATTACTATCATTGAGCTTCTCTAAAAAATTATTATAATGTGTTTGTAAACAAATATTTCTTCATGAAAATCATTAATACACAAAAATTAAAAATGAAAATACTTTTCTACTTCAAGGAAAATGCTTTAATACAGGGGAAAACTTCCAAAAATACGTCAGGAAAGCACTTCAGATATATCATTTAAGTTTAATTCATATAGTCTCCAAAGGGCAGCTGGGAATGAGCTTTGAAGGGGACCGGCACATGTCCTTCAACTTGCAGAAGGCCTTATCCTTCCTCCAAAGAGTGAGCAATGTGCATATTCAGATGTGATTAAAGATCTTTACAAGGGGAGATTATTTGTGATTATCCCTGTGGGCTCTAAATCCAAAATCAAGTGTCCTAATGAGGGAGAGGCAGAGGGATTTGGCACACACAGAAGAGGTGGCCATGTGATCTCAGGAGCAGAGACAGGAGTTATAATGGCCACAAATCAAGGAATGACAACAACTACCAGATGCTGTCAGAGACAAGATTAGAGCCTCCGGAAGAAGCATGGACCTGCCAACATTGTGACTTCAGCCCAGTGATAGTGATTTTGGATTTCTGATCTCCAAAGTTCAAGAAAATAAATTTCTGTTGTCTTAAGCCAAATAAGTGAATAAATAATTCGATATAATTATAAGTTGTTCTTATCTAGCCACTAGAGAATATCCTTAATAACCTTATAAAAAGATTTCCTACTTAATATACTGACACACTGGACAAAATCTCCCAAATGCTTCACAGATAATCCATACTCAGATGCAAGAGAATCTGAAGAGAATGTTGTTTTATTTGTGCAAACAAAACCTTTTTACTTGAGAGAATATTGCAATTCATATTTAGTGGTGAATGTTGAATAGACTATTTTTTTAAAAAACAAGCCCATGACTCCAAAAGGAATGTTCTTAAATTCTTAGCAAAGAACATTCAGACGTGTATCACTATTAAATCTTCACTGGTAACATACATAACTTGGTATTTAATGTTTAAGTGTGCAAACTCCTCTGATACCTCTTTTTTCTCCTCTAAGTTTCTTTTCTTAAATTACTATAGAAGAAATAAATCGGAATTTCATATCAAGTAGGTACCCAGTGCTTGTTGACTTAATAATACAGCTAAATTTATTCTGCCATTTGCTTCCCTTTTTCATACCCCTAGTATTTTATCTCCTATTTTGCTTATGCATCCCCTCACATATAGCCTGGTGACTTGTAGTTCCATTCTGAACTCTGTCTACCCTAAGCTCTGTAAACACAAGGGAGAATCTCTTTGTGCCATATTGTTCTCAACTGTAAAAGGAGCATAAGTCAAACTTAGAATTTATTTGGGCCTCAGAGGCTATCTAAAATTCTTTGGGTCTTATGATTTTCTATAAGGTAATAAATAACATTTTTTATTTATACGTGACAATAATGTACATGCTGCTGAATAGTTTGATCAAGGTCATCCTTTGGGCAGGTTAACAAGCTATTTTTGGAGATGTTTTACAAGCCACAATTAGCTGTTTTAAAATTTAATTGTAACTGGGGCACCTGGGTGGCTCAGTCGGTTGAGCATCCAACTTTGGCTCAGGTCATGATCTCACAGTTTGTGGGTTCAAGCCCTGTGTCAGGCTCTGTGCTGACAGCTCGGAGCCTGGAGCCTGCTTCGGATTCTGTGTCTCTGTCTCTCTCTGCCCCTCCCCCACTTGTGCTCTGTCTCTATCAAAAATAAATAAAATGTAAAAAAAAAATTAATTGTAATTCATGAAATCTTTCCCTAAAGTTTATTTGTGGAGGTCTTATAGTATATCCTATTGAATGCAGTAAAAAGAAAAAATGCTTATTTATAAATATTTATTCATATAACTTCTTTCCACATTAATATATAGGCAATATTTATGGTGAAATAATAAATATTACTAGAAATTCAAAGTGAGACCGAGGAAAGTAAGAAAACATACTTAGCAAAAAATCAGTATGACTGCTTTAGATATGCTTCATATTTGTGAGCTAATGTAACCATGACAAAAATAAAAATAAGTTTAGTTTCATAATTTCTGTTATAAAAAGGAGAAAGTTTATTGGTTTCACTAAGGAATCATTTTTTTCTTGTACCATATTATAGAAGAAATTTTTTATGTGAGTCATGGAGAGGACACAGAATAAAGCTATATTGGATATGATTTATTTCTTGCTTTTTCATTTTATAGTTGAGTTGTGCTTTCTTTACTCACTTTGAGACTACAGAATTTTTAATAGCATCTACATTCATGACTATGCATGTGCTAATAGAATAGATACTAAAGATAATTATTGATAAAAATGAATTTCACAATTAAATGGACTTCGTTTAAAAGAAAAACATGTGTCTTAATGATCTTTCTTTCTTGCATGGCAGAATTCCAAGATATAATGCCCTCATCTTTGCTTGTTCTTATTAGCACCTAACACATTTTATTGTGATTTGTTTATCTGACATTTCCCCAGATCCTCACTTAACTGTGGGTTCTGCTAGGCCAGGAATACTATCTTAGTCATTTGTAATTCTAAATACTAATTTTGTTACCTGTACATAGTAATGTACTCAGTAAATATTTTAGTGAATGAATGTAATACTGAATTTAAGTTTATTTGTTTTCTCTCTTTTTATAATTCAGAATTATGGCTTGGAAACAGAGAATCTAAAAACCCTTTCTCACAAGTTGAATGCATCTGCCAAAAATCTACAGAATTTTATAACAGGGAGGAGAAGGAGTGGCCATTATGATGGGAGAACCAGCCGAAAGTTGCCAAATGACTTTTTGACTTCAGTTGTGGACCTGATAGGAGCAGCCAAGAGTCTGCTTGCCTGGTTGGACAGGTAAAATCTTCCACATGTTTCATAAGTAATCCTCCTCAGGTACTAGCCTGAATATAACATTATTTCATGTATTCTTGTGAAAGGATTGGACAGGTAGAGGAATATCAAGTGACGAGTGTCTAATTATGATTCACCACAATATAAGGGTATCATCAAATAGACATTAATTGTTTGTAAAGTTTTATATCTACATAGCCAATTAATAATTAGTCCCTGACACTTTCAGAATACCTTAACTGCTTTATAAGCAAAGTCATTTTCGCCTGTCATAACAAGATTTATAGAACTGTTTTGTCTCCTAATTTTCTTTATTCTTTGAATTAATTGGTCATATTTAAGGAAGTGACCATTAGGATTCTATTTGCTGTTTTAAATAGGTAATTAGACACTGACACTTTCATAGATTGCATTGCATGTCTTCTTACCCTTGCTTTATTCATTCTTTGTTATTACTCACATTGCACAATCTTAGATATCATAAGCATAGTTTTAGATTTTTTTTCTAGTTTAGTTTTTATTTGTCTTGGAACACATAAAATAACAAAAGTTTTCATGTTATAAAATGAAAAAGATTAAAATTGAATATGTGATTAAACATTGTAATGGTAAAACAAATTATAATTTAAAAAATTAAGCTCTTTATTTTCATTTTTAGAATTTTGGTGTAAGAGGTATGTACTATGTTATAATGGTTACATAACCAAATTTTAAAATACATTTTATCTCTCATAAGAAACTCCAGCAATATAAAATTTTACCAGAATTCTTTCTTGAGTAAATGTCAGTAAGATATATATTATATATAACATTTTGGCTTTTTTAAAAGTATGAGGCCTTATTTTATAAATAAAGTATTTGTATTTTTAAAGTAAAAGTTAAGATAATTTAACTTTATTCTATATTATCTAAATTTATATATATTAATAATAACATACAGCATGATGATAACAAATCCAGATCTTAATACTAAGCTCTGTGTTATTAGCTTTTTGACAATTAATTGGTGGACAGCGTGTTTCTTTTGCATTATGACATGATTAAAATTTAATTCTCATCATTGTCTAAACTACATTTATCAACTGATTAAATTGGTTACATTTTAAATATATAAATTCTACAAGTTTCATAATGATCTGTAGGTAAAATATATTTAACATATGGCTTAGTCCTTAAGCAGTGTAATATATTTGTTTCAGAAGGCTTCTCACTAATTAGAAAGTGTAAAGAACACATACTCAATTTTTGTTATATTTTCTTAAACTATCATCTGCTCTATAATTGTGAATTTGCTCGGTCTCAATATTTGTATTTAGTAAATTTCATTATATATATTTTTTACACTGGTACTTGTGAAATATATTAATAAAAAGAATAATTAGAGAATGTTGTTACTTTTTGTGGCAGATATGGCTGTTTATAAAAACATACAAAAAGCTTCTTAAACACTACGATAGTTTCTCACATTTTATTGTATTACATAATTTTTTATGGTAACGTTATTTTTATCATGTAAGAAGATGCTTTTAGTAAATGCCAGTTAAGCTACAAACACATATGAGTGCATACACACATACAAAAAACACATACAAACACATGCATAAAAATCCATGAAGTCAATCAATGGTGTTTTGTGTTTGTTTCATAGAAAGAGAAAACATGATAAAAAGCCTGAAGGAAATAATTTAAATCATCTGTTTGGCTTTCATTGCTGCAAAGGTTTTCACAATGCTTATTTTGTATTCCATCATACCACGATGATTGATTAAATCAAAGACCATTTAACATTTTGACCGTAAAAATGAAATATGTACTTGGAAGGAAAAAAAGACAATATTATGATAACTTTAAAATCATCTGCTAAGACTGTAAATTGAAAAAGGAAACTGAAGTTTATATTTTGAAGATCTTTCACAGAAAAGTTCAGGTCCAGGCTGGCTTGACTATAATGATGATCCTTTAACAAGCTTAAGTTTTAAAGAGGAAAGAAGGAGAAAAAAATTTTTTTGCCATGCTAAGGCACTTGGACTTATGCTGAAGGCCTTGGGAACCTGTTTAGGGTCATTGTGTTTAGACCTGTGGATTTTGATAATTACTAGAACTGTAGTTTTAGGAAAAATTAAAGAAGAGTAAGGGTGGAAGAAGGAAAACTAACTTAAGAGGCTATTTTAGGAATTAATCATGCTGCTGTTACATCAGTTAATCATGTTGATGATTCTGATGCTAATACCTCCAGCCACACTCATTTAATCAAAGCAATCCTAGGAGCGTTGTCTTCATTTCATAGATAGGACAACTAGCACTTATAGAAGTTAAATTCAAAACCAAATGGCAAGTAAGTGGTGGAACCATGATTCAGTCCAGGCATCTGACTACAGAGTTGATCCTGCTCTTTACTGAAGTTTTTAATTAGAGGAACAGCAGTGAAGATGGAATAATGTCAGAGATATTTATGCAGACAAATAAGACTCCTGGACAGGTAAGATCTAGAGACTATGGGAGGCATCTAGGTATCTGGCTTGGCTGGCCCAGTTGATGTTGATGCCATTATCAATGTAGGAGGAACAGGTTATGGTGGAAGATGAATGTTGAATTGAGTGTCAGGCATGATAAATTGTGCAAAGGTCTTTAGAGTATTGCTGCTCAGAAAAGATATATGATCAATAGAGATTTGGGAATAGTTAAAATAGAGATGATAAAGTCATGGATATATTAATATGGTGGTTTAAGGAGATTTTTAGAATGGATTCCTTTTATCCTGCTCCATTTGTGTTCCATAACACTTATACCCTTCTAAGACTATATAATTTACTTATATATTATTGTTTCTGTCTGATTATATGATGTATGCTTCAAGAGAGCAGGGATATTCATCTGATTTGTTCACTGCTGTCAGAATTATCTAGAAGAGTTCCTGGCCTGTAGTGGGTGCTCAATAAATATTTTGAGTAAAAGAAGAGAACTGGGATAGGGAGTGATAGGGTGGTTCAACTTTGTGAACCACCAACAACTAAAGGTTGAGTAGAAATGCTGCTTGTGGAAAAAAATGAGAAGGCATAACCGAAAAGGTAGGAGAGAATTAAACGAGAGTGGGGTCATGGAAGCCAAGGGAACAAAGAGGTTTTCTTAAATTTTTGTGGGGTTTTTTTTTGAGATTTCAGTATTGGTTTTTTTTTTCCAACTTTATTGAGCTGTAATTGACATATAACTGTGTAAGTTTAAGGTGTACAACATGGTGATTTGATACACATATATATTGTGAAATGATTACTGCAGTAGGATTAGTTAATACATCCATCACCTTTTTTTGTGTGAGTAGTGAGAACATTTAAGATGGAAGTAAAGAGTTTTATGGGGAAAAGGAAGAGGTCTGTAAGATCAAATGCTGCTAAGTGATTAGGTAGGGTAAGGACTGAAAGTGTGTGCTGCATGAGGGAATCAGGATATATGTGTTGTCCAGTTTAGTGGTTTTATTTAGAAGTCATGAAAACTGGAATACGTGAGTTGGTTATGAGTTAAAAGTGAGAACTCTTCTATGGGGCGCCTGGGTGGGTCAGTTGTTTAAGCTTCAGACTTCAGCTCAAGCCATGATCTCAAGGTTCCTGAGTTTGAGCCCCTCATCAGGCTCTGTGCTGACAGCTCAGAGCCTGCAGCCTGCTTCCGATTCTGTCTCCCTGTCTCTGCCCCTTGCTCACTCACATTCTATTTCTCTCTCTTTCAAAAATAAATAAACGTTAATTTTGTTTTAAAAAAAAGTAAGTGAGATCTCCTCTTTGAAGAAATTTTTCTTTGAAATGGTATGTAGTTTGGAATAGTTTTGTGTAATATTAACTTCCCCTTTTCATAAATTCTTAATCCCTTAGTGGTGCTAGGAAAGAGGAAAGGTAAATGATGAATGGTTACTTCTTTATTTGGGAGCTTAACTTTGCTTCCTCCTCTGCCATGGATTGTATGAATATCTTAACTGTTCCTTGGCTAAATTTCAGAAGGTCCTGAAATCAATTTAAATGTAATAGAACTTTATCTGTAACTATGCCAGGTGAAATGTTTAGGCTGTTTGTTTTCCTGACAAGTAACCCAGACTTTTGTCAGAGATTATTAGTGGGTTTGTATTTAAATTATATTTTTATTCCTTTCAAAGAAAAAAAATGTTTTCTAGGTAGCAACAAGAACACAAGACAACACTTCACATGTCCTCTTGTTTCATTATGTCCTACAAGCTACACAGGAAACAAAACACATATCATTGCTAGAATAGCCACAAGAGCAGTGTTCTAAATTACCATTATTTTGAGTCCCAGCCAAAATGTATCATGAAATAGTGCAGAGGAGTAGAAGGCTGAGAAAGAGTTGAATTTCAGCTCTCCCTCTAGTCCTGGGTAATCTTGAACATTAACTTCTGTTTTTATTTTCTTTCTAGAATAGGATGTAAAACCTGCAGAATTTGAAGTTCTCTTCTAAGCACTAATATTCTATAATTCATTGACCTTGTTCACCAAAGCTATGTGAGCAATATATCCAACTTATTTTCTTCTAAATAATATCAAAGAATGAACACTAACAACATTTGTTAATTACTTATAGAATCATGATTTAACTCCTTGCCTCTTCTCTAAATAAATTTAGTTAATATTTTTAAGTTCTAGAACAAAACTAATCTCTTTATGCTTTCTTTATAAAATGTAAGACTGTGCCTTGTTTATTTTTGTTTGCTTTTGAAGAACATAAAACTTAGGTATTTAATTATAAAATTCCATAGAAATGATGTTGACCAAAAATTCTTAATATTTTGATCTGTTGATGTAGATTTATTTTAATTTAAAGAAACAGTGATATATATTTTTTCATCAAAAATTTTTTTGCATTTGGGGAGAACTTGCATGCACAGCAATATGATATGGGTTTATTACAATTTTTTTTTGTATCACTTTAAGGGGGAAAAAGGAAAAGAAACAATAGGTGAAAATCTTTAATATATTTGTAGATACTGAACTAGATGCTTTCTATATATCAACTCATTGAATTCTCATAAGGCAGGTATCATTATCTCCATTTTACATATGAAACAGTAAGTAATTTGCCTAAAGTCATTCATCTAGCATGAAAATTAAAATTTGAATCTATTTTTGTCTGATACCAAAGTGCTTCTTGTTTCTCATTTGTGATTTTCCTTTGTCATGCTACATCTTCTTTCGAATGTTGACTAATTCTCAGAAACTTTGAGGAAGTTATTCTTAGAAATGCTGCATAAATAAACATTTATTTTCATTTTGGTGTTGCTCTTCAAGTGCTGAACAAGAGTGCAATTTTTCTCTTTTTTTTGCCTAGATACTTAAAAATCACTATATAGAATTTTTATTTGTATAAAGTGTAGTTCACATTCTACTTTGAAGTCCTCAGTGAGATATCTTTTAAATCGTTGAAAACCTTTTGAATGTTTAAGAATTAAAAGTTACAGAAAAAATGTTTGCAATTCACAAAAACTTCAATTTCAGTGGAGCTTTCATTCAAATAAAATTCATTTTTAAAAACCAGGTCCTTACATTTCTTCTTAAAAATTTTTCTTTAATGTTTCTTTATTTTTGAGAGAGAGAGAGAGAGACAGAGCACAAGTATGGGAGGGGCAGACACACACACACACACACACACACACACACACACACGGAATCCCAAGCAGGCTCCAGGCTCTGAGCTGTCAGCACAGAGCCCTTAGTGGGACTCGAGCTCAGAACCATGAGATCATGACCTGGGCCGAAGTCTGACACTTAACCTACTGAACCACCCACGCACCCCTACATTTGTTAAATCATATAAAATCGAATGGTGACAAAATTGCTTTTTTTCTCCCATTTTAAATATTAACTTGAATGAAGCATCAGGCTTTTCCAGAGGAAAAGCTTCAGACATGAATCACATTTGGTAGCTTTACTGTTTATTTTCAATGCATGGTTTACTTGTCTATTTTTAACCTGAATCCCACTGTTCTTCACACCTCATCTTTCCTACAGTTTTATATGGCTTTGCCAAGTCAATCTATACTTGCGGGTTTATGGATTACTGTATGTATCACGATGTACAGTAACATCATTAACAGTATTCTAAGTATTATTTATAGAAAAAGTTTATTTTGCTATTTATATTGAAAGTTTATTATTTTCTCTCATTTTTAGTATTAATATATAATTCTAATGTTTCTAAAATACCTTTCAAGACCATTCTGTTTTGAAGTGATCAATGAGATATCTTTTTATATCATTGAAAACCTTTTAAATGTTTAAAGCGTAAGAGTAGGGTGATAAGGAAAAAATATTTTCTTTGAAATCTTTAGCCTTATCTAAAAAAATAGTTGAACTGATTTCTTTCATGATGGGAAACTATAGGACAAAAATGAATTCTATACCAGGAAAAAAATTATAAAAACCGAACTACCACAAACAGTACCACATACTGTGGCCCATTGTTTGGTCTTCTTTCCTCTCCTGTGCTCACTGCTCTCACTTGGTACTTGTTCCAGAGAGAAGCACTAATGTTAGCACTGCTGCTGTTCACGGACTGCCCCTCAGGCTCAGCAGTGCCAGCCTGAGAAATAGTAAGGCATTCCAGATGTCCTTTTTAACTTCTTAGCTTATTAACTTTCCTTATTGGCTTCTAATTTGCTTAGCATTTCTGAACCATTAATAATTTTTCCATAAATGTAATACTTTTGTTTGAAAAGAACATATAAAGAATACTGTCTTAGAGGGTCATCAACGTTTGCATTTGCAAGAGGTATAAGCATTGTATTATCTATATGATGATTTAAGAGGAACAGTTGTTTAACTTTTAAGTTCTAAATAGGATAGTTCCTGTAGTGGCCATTTATTAATGAGCCAAGAATTTCTTTTTAACTTTCTGGCCTCAAGAAGCTTTCCTGCCAGGAATTTAGTTTCCTTTACTTGGAGTCACTATGTTCTTTTTTTAAGTAGGCTGAGCTCTAGCTTGTTTTTTTTTTCCAGACTGAAGAATAAATTTCTCTCTTTTTTTTTTTATGTTTTGTTTATGAACTCATCATGCTCATTTACTCTACAAAGATCTGTTTCTGTATCTCAGATGATCTTTAAGTCATGATGGAGTAATCATCTTTGGTAACTCACAAAGATTGGAACCCTGTCTGTCATTCTTCATTTATTTATGTATGTGTATAGCCAAAAATCATCATACCAAACATTAATATCTTCACAATAAGAATAGTTCTTTAGTATGGTTGTACATGATTTGCCTTTGAAATAAAAACTTTAGGGGAATTCACTAAAAGAGAAAATCAGTGTTTTCTTTGGTTTATGTTTAGAGTTTTTCCCCCAGATTTTTTGACATTTAATCTTGAGCAAGAAGCTTGTGTTACATGAAATGTGAGTGGTCAAGAAAGCGGAAAACGCCTTAGAATTCAGTTTGCTACAGGCATTCTGCCATCAAATAGATTCTTCGTTTTATATATTTTGAAGATCACATTTATGGGAAAAACCATGCTGTATTTCATCTTATCACTTTTGAATGAAGTTTTAAAATTTTATTAACAGACTTTGACCTTTTCAAACCTAGGAACCCAAACTCTTTGTACTCATGCCAGAGCATTTTGAATTCTTAATTAAAATGCCAATTTGTATGCTTCAGTGCAGTAAAAATGGCCTTTAGTTATTTTTTAATGATTTTGTCTTAGAAGTGTTATATTTTACATATTTTTTAAAAAATGGTTTTAATGATGCCTAATTTACGTTCTGTAAAATTCACCTGTTTTAGGTGTACAGTTTAATGAGTTGTAGTAAATTTAGATACACCTATGCAATAAATATCTCTACAATCCATTTTAGAAAACTATCATGAGAATAGATTTTTTAAAGTTGGTTCCTCACAAAGAGGTTAATTTGTTTTTAACTGAGAACATAGATTAATCAATTACATACATTTTTTCCAATTGAATTCTTAATGTCTCTTTCTGTTTTAGTAAATTATGATGAAAAATATACTGAGTTTTGGAATATAGATTAGTGGAAGACAGCCCATATTAGGCTGTGCTATATAGAATCACTTAGAAAACAATATGTTAAAACCACTGACAAAAGAAAGACTCATTTAACAAATAGTATTGGGACACTAGGTAAAGTCTTTGGAAAATAATAATAAAACACTACCTTTTGTTTACTAAAGCATTTTAAGTATATAATTTATTTAAGTGGAAAACAAATCCATAAGAAAATTATAGAAAATATAGACAAAAAATAATTGCTAGATGTACAAAGACTTAAGTGTTTTAAATATGGAATAAAATACAAATGAACATACTAATTAACTTCTACATAAAACTGAAAAATGTGTCAAAGTATAAGACAGATGACAAACTGGAAAAAATAAATACTTGCAGCAAATATATGAGAGAAGCAGAGTATTGATGTGTACTATGTGAATATTACATGCATATTTTTAATATCAAAATGGAAGAGATGAGCATATAGACATTTGAAAAAAGAGGAAACAGAAATTGCTGATAAGATGTATGTACCAAACAACAGAGTTTCAGAGTACATGAAGTAAAAATTGATAGAACAAGAAGAAAAAGGCAAATCCACAGGTATAATCGGATACTTCCTATCCACTCTCTCAAAATTAATAAAACTACCAGACATAAAGTCAGTAAGAATTAGAAGAACTGAATATCATCACCAAACAACATTATATAATTGACATCTTTAGAGTAATCCAACAAGAGCAGAATACAAATTATTTTTACGTGCCCATTGGCATATTCTCCAAGATAGACAATATCTGCCTCATAAAGCATACTTAAACACAATTTAAGAGAATTAAAATCCAGTTAGAGTGTATTCTATAACTACAATGGAATCAAACTAGAAATCAAACTACACACTTCTAAGTAATCCATGGATAAAAGGCGAAGTCTCAAGGGAAGTAAAAAAAAATATGTTAAACAATGAGAAGAGAACAAATCATAATTTTTGTGGCACGCAGATAAAGCAGTGATGAAAGAGATGTGCATAGGACTGAATGCTTATATCAGAAAAGAGATCTCATCAATCAGCTAAGTTTCCATCTTAAGAGAATAGGAAAGTAATTGCTAATCATTGTGTGTAAATTTTCAGTTAAGCAAGATGAAAAAGTCCTAGAGGTCTTCTATAAAATATTACACCTGTAGTTAACCCGTAGTTTTTATTGTACTTGTAGTTAACAATATTTTCTTGTACATTTAAGGTTTTGTAAAGAGGGTAATCTTGTGTTAAGTATTCTTACAATAAAATAAAAGAAAATGGAAAAATAAGAAAAAAAATAAGCCCAAAGCAAGCAGAAGAGGGTGAGTAATAATGACAAAAGATCAAAAATCATTGAAACTGAAAACAGAAACACAATGGAGAAGTCAGTCAAAATAAAAGGATCATAAAGGAATACTACAAATAATTCTTTATACATAAATTTGACAGCTTAGATTAAATCGACCAATTACAATTCCTTGAAAAACACCAACTATCAAAACTTACCTAAGATCAGATAGATACTCTGAATAATCCTGTAAGTATTAAAGACATTGAATTATACTTAGAAACCTTGTGTGGTGGGGTATAAAAGGTCCAGGCCCAGATGATTTCCATGGTGAACTCTATATATTTAAAGAGGCAATAACACCAATTCTACACAGTCTGTTCCAGAAAAAGGATAAGTAGGTAATCTTCCATCTCAGTTTATGAGATGATCATGATCCTGATCCCAATACTCGATGAAGACCATAAAAAAAAGAAAACTACAGACCAACGTTTCTCATGAATTTACATGTTAACTTGTTAACCTACAAGTTAAAATCCTCCACAAAATATTGGTAAACCAAAGCCAACCATATATAAATAAAATTATACACTGTGACAAAGTGGGATTTATTCCAGGTATACAAGGCTCCTTTAACACTTAAAAATAAATCACTATGGGGATGCTTGGTTGGCTCAGGTAAACACCTGACTCTTGATTTTGGCTCAGGTCATGATCCAAGGGTCGTGGGGTAGAGTCCTGCATTAGAGCCTGCTTAAGATTCTCTCTCTTCTACCTCCCTCGCTCATTCTCTCTCTAAAAATAAATACATAAATGGATTTAAAATTATATCAGTGTAGTCCACCTCATAAGTGGGTTAAAGAATGAAAATCATATGATTGTAACTGTTAATGTATAAAGAGCATTTGGTAATGGTAATTGGTAATTTGGGAATTGGTAATGAATGGGTATCCTGTACCCATTCATTAGAAAACTTCTCAGAAGTGTAGCAACAGATTGGTAATACCTGAACGTGATATAAAGCATATATAAAAAGGAACAGCTAAACTTCTACTTCCCTTAAGAAACTGAATGGTTTTCTCCTAAGACTGGGAATATGGTAATGCTATCTGCTCTCACCTCTCCTATTTAATAATCTTTTGGAAGTCACATCCAGTGCAGTAGGCAAGAAAAGAAATAAAAGGACTAGAGATTGGAATGAAAAAGCGAAACTTCCCCTATTTGCAGATCATATATATCCCTGTGTAGAAAATTCCAAGCTATCTACAAAACATGTTAGAACTAGTAAGTAAATAGTAAGGTTGTAGGATACAAAGTCCACACACAAAAGTTAATTGTATTCCTACATACTAACAATGAATAACTGGAAACCAAAATTAAAAATGTACAATTTACAGTTGCTCCAAAAGTAGTGAGTTGCCTACATATAAATTTAGCAAAATATCTATGGGATCAGTATGTGGAAACTATAAAACACTGATGTGGAAAATCAAATGACATAAATGAGACACATACTGTATACTGTATTCATAGGTTTGAAGTCTCAGTAAAAATGTCAATTCTCAAGACTCCCTACATATATAAGGAAATTCATATAGAAATTCCCACAGGGGTTTTTTAATAGCCACAGGCTATATGATTCTAAATTTATATTAAAGAGCAAAGAAACAAGAATAGATCATCAATTTTGAAAAATAAATTACTCAATTTTAAGTATTATATAACCATTGTAATCAAAATTGGTATTGGTGACAGGATCAACACCTAGATTTTTGATTGTGGAGAATGGATAGCCTTTCAGTAAATGGTTTTGGAACACTTGGATAGGCATCGGGGCAAAAAGTGAAACTCGAGCCAGACCTCACACATTATATAAAAGTTGACACTAAAATGAATTACAGAGCTAAAGGTAAAACATATAACTATAAAAATTTTGTTGCAAAATATGACTTTGGGTCAGGTGAAGATTTTCTCAGATATAGCCCTAAAGTTCTAATCCAGAAAAATTATCAAGTTTGACCTCAAATTAAAAACCTGGTGTGCTAAAGTTCCTGTTAAGGGGTTGGAAAGATAAGCTATGGCTCATTCTAGGGACTGAGAAGAAATATTACAGGTCACCTATTCAACAAAGAATTTGTATACAAAATGAGTTAGGAACTCTAAACTCAATAGTAAGAATACCAAAAATCCAAATAGAAAATTGGCAAAGGGCTTAAGGAGACATTTCACTAAAGAGTGACATATATATATGTATATGTATATGTATATGTATATGTATATATATACATATATATATATATATGCACAAATATGCACATGAAGATGTTCAGCATCGCTGATTAGGAAACCATTCAGGAAATACAGATAACTCTTAGATATAAATATATAAATATAAATTAGATATAAATATAATGTAAATAGATTTCTAAATAAATATAGAAAAAAACACCTTGGGGGATTAAAGACCTGAATGTAAGACCTTAAACCATAAAAATCCTAGAAAAGAGCAGAGGCACTAATTTCTGTGACATTGGCCATAGCAAGTTCTTTCTAGCTATGCCCCCTGAGGTAAGGGGAAAAAAAGCAAAAATGAACTATTGGGACTACATCAAAATAAAAGGCTTCTACACAGTGAAGGAAACAACAAAACTAAAAGGCAACCTACTGAATGGGAGAAGATATTTGCCAATGACATATCCAACAAAAGGTTAGTATCCAAAATATATAAAGAACTTATAAAACTCAACACCAAAAAAAAAAAACAATTAAAAAAAATGAGAAGACATGAACAGACATTTTTCCAAAGATGTCCAGATGGCCAATGATCACATGAAAAATGCTCATCATCACTTACCATCAAGGAAATGCAAATCAAAATTACAATGAGATATCACCTTACATCTCTCAGAATGGCTAAGATCAACAACAGAAGAAACAAAAGGTGTTGGTGAGGATGTGGGAAAAAAGGAACACTCCCACACCCTTGGTGGGAATGCAAACTGGTGCAGCCACAGTGGAAAACAGTATAGAGGTTTCTCAAAAAATTAAAAATACAATTACCATAGGATCCAGTAATTCCACTACTGAGTATTTACACAAAGAATATGAAAACACTAATTCATAAAGATAAAGGCACCCCTATGTTTATTGCAGCATTATTTACAATAGCTAAAACATGGAAGCAACCCAAGTGTTCATGGATTTATCCATTCATGGATAAATTTATCCATTTATCTAATGGATAAAGAAGTGGTATATATACACAATGGGATATTATTCAGCCATAAAAAAGAATGAAATTTTGTCATTTGCAACAACATGAATAAACCTGGAGGATATAATGCTAAGTGAAATAAGTCAATCAGAGAAAGACAAATACCATATGATTTCACTTGTATGAAATTTAAGAGTCAAAAAGAAATGAGCAAAGGGGAAAAAAAGACAAAGCAAGAAAAGGACTCTTTTTAAATATTTTTTTAATGTTTATTTTTGAGAGAGAGAGAAGGAGAGAGAAAGAGAGGGAGAGACAGAGGATGAGCGGGGGATGGGGAGGGGCAGAGAGAGAGACACACGCACACAGAATCTGAAGCGGGCTCCAGGCTCTGAGCTGTCAGCACAAAGCCTGATGCTGGGCTCGAACTTACTGCAAGATCATCACCTGAGCCAAAGTCGGTAGCTTAACTGACTGAGCCACCCAGGTACCCCCAGCAGACTCTTCACTATAGAGAACAAACTGATGGTTACCAAAGGGGAGGTGGGTGGGAGGATTAAGGAGTGCACTTGTCATGATGAGTGGGTGATTAAAATAAAACCAGAAAAAAATGTCTTGGGAAAATAATTACATAGCTAATAGAATGGCCAATATCAAAAATACATGAGTGAAATATAAGCTTAAAAATAACCAATAAAGGACTTCTCTCTTATATGAACCCATGTGAGAGTGGGAGGTGCTTGAGTTGTAGTTTCCTAGAAGAAACAAATTTTTTGTAACCAGGAAGTGGTTCCATATAAGCCTTCCCAGTAAATTGCCTGAAGAGATATCAAAGAGTAGGCCTAAAGCACTAAGGATTCAATAATTTTACTAAATTTTCACCTCCATACCTTCTTTTATATTACTGACTTATTTTCTTTTCATTAAACTGGGCCTCCTAAATCCTGTAAGCTTTGGCCTTACAAAACCTCATTGTCATTCACAGATGAGAGAGGTTAAGAAGTAATGGAAAGTCATTGTAAATTCATTTGGTGGCAAAACGCTTGCTTGCTTGCTGCTATTTGTTCATAACAGCCTTGTAAATATAAACCTTATATCAGAATATATTTATTATATATGTACCAAGTTGTTTTAAAAAGGCTATGAAGTGACATAAATGATTGGTTTAGTACGAGATAAAACCTAGGTAAGTCGATAGAGGCAGTATATTAGTGTTTAACTCTGTTGACTTGTGGGCTCAGACTTCCTTGGTTTGAATAGCAGTCCTACAACTTACTAGTTGTTACCCTTTTTGTCAGCGTTCTCATCTGTAAAATGGGAATAATAATAGTGCCTATTGATGTAAGAGTTTTTGTGAAAATAACTTAGTACATGTAAAGCATTCAGAACAGTAACTGGCACATAGGTCTTCAGTGCTGGCTGTCAGTGTTAGCCCTGAATCGTGAGTATTTCAAGAAGGTAATGTATTGAAAATCTTCATTTGAAAGTAAACTAAAATGTTGTCTTTGCCTAAAGTACTCCTTTATTTGGTGTTTTATTGTAGAGGTAGTGTAGAGACCTTCGATATACCGAAGAACCAATAAATATTAAGAACTAAAAAAAGAAATTTGATGGAAAGCAAACATTATGTTTCTTGAATTTAATTGTTCTAAGCCATTTCCTCAATTTTTTTTCTTAAATATGTCTTGAATATTGTTTTTCACTACGTAAACTTCAGAACAACTCATTTCCTATTATTCAAGATCTTAACTTTAGGCATTGCATTTTAGGACTTTTCAAAATCTGTTCCTATTAATCACTATTTTTTTTTCCTTTTCCCTTTATAGGTCACCATTTGCTGCTGTCACAGACTATTCAGTTACAAGGAATAATGTCATACAGCTCTGCTTGGAATTAACAACAATTGTGCAACAGGTATTAGCTGACAACCTTTCCTTCTCTTAATTTATTATCTGTTTCATATTAAAACAATGAATAGTATTCCTTTTAACCAAGAGTTTGTAAGATACTGGTTTGGGAGTTTCTACTTAAAGACAAATGGTTCTAAATAAACCAAATATGTGGTTTGGGAAACTATTCATATATCCCAATAAACAAGCATTTTATTTACCAGAAGATGTAAAAATGTAAAAAGTATACTGAACTTCTAAAGAAATCATTATAAGATCATAAGTCTGGTAATCTCACATTTTAGTGGGGAGGACTGTACTGCCTTTCACAAAATTAAATTTCCCCATTTAGATAACAGTCTAAGACTTTTGCTCTAAGACCCTGTTCTTTATTAGTACAATTATTAGTTTCATTTATATGTTGCACATATGAAAAAAATACTCATAATAGCTTTTAACAGTGATCCCTTTATGTGACCTGATTTTATTTTTACTTTGAATATTATCCAAACCAGGGATCCCCAAATCAAATGCCTTTAGGAGTACTGCCACTAATATAAATCAAGCCAGGCATGAGATATGGAGAAATCATAGAGTGATGAATTGACTAGTACATAGTTTATAAAATTTAATTAAATCTAATAATGAAACACATCTGAGAAGTCTGAAGCCTGCAGCCACCATTCTGTGTAAGCCCTGATGGCAGCCTCTTGCTGACGCTGCTTTCTTGGGTGCTGGTATCTGTTAACCTACCCAGTGTTTCATAAAGAAAGCAGACAATAAAATAAGATGATACAGGAGATTTGGGGGAAAACTGATGATTTAATTTTTTATTCTACTCCCTGTCTTTTATTACCAGGGATAATTATAGGAAGGAGGGTAACTTTGTGACTTTTAATTGTGGAACACATCAGACATTCATCAATGTTATATCATGGCATTGATAAAGTCAACAACCCTTTGTTACTCAGAGACATGCATGGAGAGAGTGAATATTTTTATGAGCTTTGAGATACCCTAACAGTCTCACTGCATGTCTTTATATTTGATATCAGTAAATGTAATTTCTGAATTTACAAGGTCTCAACTGGATGATGGGGAGAAGAGTGGCATTTTAGGACAAGACTCAGCAAACATTTTGTAGAAGATAGATATTAAGTATTTAAGGTTTTGTAGGCTGTGTAGTGTAGGCAATAAGAGCCTTTTGAAACTACTCAACTCTGCTGTTTTAGTGTAAAAGCAGCGTTAGACAATGTGTAAATGAATGGGTGTGGCTATGTGCCTATAAAACTTGTTTTGCAAAAAAAAAAAAAAGCTGCAGATTGAATTTGCCCCTTGGGCCATCTTTTGCTGACAAGTGTTCTAGAGCATTGTTAGTCCAGTGTGGTCTGCGGACCAGCAGCATTATGATCCCAGGGGTAAAAAAGCAATAATATAACCTATGGGTTATTATTCTTACCCATGACATTTTTTTAAAATGTATTTTTTAAAACTCGATTTCTTTTAAAGGCATTAAACTTAACCAAAGATTTGAGATATGACAACAGTGTGTTAGTTTCTTTCTTTTACTATGAGAGAGAAATTCTCTCTGATTTAGAGATGCATATTACACAGTATTTTTATAGTACTCTTCATAGCCTTTTAATATAGATAGTGCTCATTAGCAATCTATATTAAACAATAATAATAATAATAATAATATAAGAATTATTAACTGCTACATGAGAAGATCTGTGATAACTGTATTATGTGTGTTATTTAAGCTTTTTATTTATACATGAGACCCAAAACAATGAACAGATGGTGAAGTTGAATGTGAGAATTAAGTTTATTTTTCAAGTTTTTATACATGAGAAACTCCTATTGTCAATTCTACGAGAATGCCATCCATCTCATATCATCTTGCCAAGTAACTTCATTTCCAAGCATAATTATGACAGAAAGTGGGAATTTTTCAGTTCTTGTGTCTCCTCCAAACATCTGGACCTGGATAGCCTATTTAAAAGTTTACTTTTGAGTAATTGGCTGACTCTCTGTTGCCTTAAAAACGAAGACTGCAAATCTAAATGACAATTATGATGTTTTCTTGAAAATCTTGAGGAAGAGTACTCAGGTGTATTCATTTTCCCTTAATTAATGCATAATGTTTTCTCACATCAAAAAGGGATCAACAAAGTGATCTTGAAAAAAATTACCTTTAAGTGTACAGTGAGATCATATATGGAGAGTTTTCTATGTTTAGAACTCACAGGTTCCAAAACATACCTTTGTCATTCTAACCTTCAGATGTTACATTGAGAAGAATGGCTGAAATGATTTTCAGTGAATTAAGATTTCCTGTAGAGAAATTGTCCAGTGGTGGAAGTGCGATTTCTGTCAGATATGACTAACTCCCACCTATTCTGCTATTTTTAAGAACATACCATCTAAATAACAAGTGATTCAGCTTTTGTTCCAGAATGTATGAATACCTGCTATTGACAACCACTTCATAACAAACATATGCCATTCTGATATTACCCTCAAAGGCTTATTTGTGCTGTCAACGCAACCTTTAACAGATGTACTATGTGGCTCAACATTCTCCTTAGGAATTTACTTTAAGACACTAATGGGTTTAAGTTTTGCTGTTTATAGGTCAGGAAACATGGTAGAATATAGAGACGTGCTTTCAGAAGTTGAACTTGATGTACATTCTGTCTTGCCCAAATACAGAATTATTGAAAACACTCCAAATAATTGAAATATTCCAAATATACTCAGATGTAGAAGGACCTTCTGTACTTTCCACCCACTGTACACTCTGGTTTAAAGAGGATGCCTTGCCGTTCTTAGGACATTTTGTTCTAACATTACCTGTTTCTATTTTTTAAAGTTCAGTAGCTCTTTTGCCACAGTTCCTTCTACCTCACTCTCATTTTCCTATCACATGTCCTGTTCCACTCATCACCTTTAAGATGCTTCTGAACAAAAACCTCTATACATAGGTAGTTTTGGTTCTTGCCTTGCCCACTCCTTCCCAACTTGTACCTGACCAGATTACTTAATTCATCTACTTTAACTACATCTTTTCTGTTGTATCTTAAGGGAAATGTTAAGATAGCAATTTCTCTTCATAAAATACATCTTCCTGACATCCTGATGTAATTTACTTATAAGTATAGAATCGATCACTTTCAGACTAGTCATCCCAAAGCCCAGCTTTAATTTTGTCACTTTTAGCAATTTTCCTCTAGTTTCCAAATTGATTACAAACTCCTTTCTTTGGAATTCAAGGGCATTCCAAGTATGGTACTACCATAATTTCAGTTTTACCTTCCAGTACTACCATATATCTTAATTGTAGTCTACTTCATGTGGATGACTTACTGTTAGTAAAATAGATTTTGTGTCTCATCTTTTTATGGTGTGTGGTCTCCTCAGAACATATCCTATATATCTTTATCTCAGCCTGGTAAAATCATGTTCTATTCTTTAAGGCCTCTAGGAAGTGCCTCATTCATGAAACTTTCACTATATCCCACAGCTCTTTGTACCTTCTTCCTACTTGACCATTTTTATTTAATGTAACTATTGATATGGTTGGGATCGTAACTGCCACCTTGCTGTTTGTCTTCTATGTTTGCCATATGTTCTTTATTCTTTTTCTTTTCTGTATATGTTTTCATTAATTATTTTTTATGATTCCATTTTGTCCTGTTTGATGACTCATTAGCTATAATTCTTTGTTGTATGTTGTGTGTGTGTGTGTGTATAAATGCAATGGAATATTGCTAAGCCATAAAAAAAGAATGAAATCTTGCCATTTGCAACAAATGGATGGATCTGGAGGGTATAATGCTAAGTGAAATAAATCAGTCAGAGGAAGACAAATACCGTATGATTTCACTCATATGTGAAATTTAAGAAACAAAATTAACAACAAAAAAAGGGAGACAAACACTCTTAAACAGAGAACAAACTGGTGGTTACCAGAGGGGAGGTGACTGGCAGGGGGAGGGGAGGATGGGTGAAATAGATAATGGGGATTAGAAGTACACTTAGCATGAAAAGAACTGAGTAACATATAGAATTGGTCAATCACTGTATTGTACACCTGAAAATAACATAATGCTGTATGTTAATTATACTGGATTTTTTAAAAGTCCTAATATGAACAGCGCAATAAAATTTTAAAAACTATGGCATAATACTAAATACTACTTTACATACCATTTCACATCTTACCTATGAAAGTTATATTCTGCTTTGAATAATAATTATCTGACTTCCATTAGATTATGAACTTCTTAAAGACAAGAATGGTGTCTTGCTGATTTTCATATATAGTAGGTGCGCATTACATACTTGGTAAAATAAATTGACCTGAGATCCAGTTATCCCCTCTGGTTAGCACATGCTCATTTGTACTCTTCCAAGAAAAATTTGGTATTAGATCCTTGAATTGGTACTCATTTTATTTCATCTCCTGTGTAAAAGCTGTCATTCTTTCTCTGCTAGTTATGTAAAGAACCCCAGAGAGGGGTGCCTGGGTGGCTCAGTCACTTAAGTGTCCAACTCTTGCTTTTGGCTCAGGTCATGATCTCACTGTTCTGAGATCCAGCCCTGCAACCGGCTCTGTGCACTGACAGTGCAGAGCCTGCTAGGGATTCTCTCCCTCCCTCTCTCTCCTCTCTGCCCCTCCCTTGCTTGTGCTATCTCTCTCTCAAAATAAATAAACTTAGGGGCGCCTGGGGTGGCTCAGGTGGTTAAAGCATCTGACTTTAGCTCAGGTTATGATCTTGGAGTTCATGAGTTCAAGCCCACATTGGGTTATGTGCTGACAGCTCAGAGCCTGGAGCCTGCTTTGGATTCTTTGTCTCCCTCTCTCTGTCCCTCCCCTGCTCGCTTGCTCTCTCTCTCTCTCTCTCTCTCTCTCTCAAAAATAAAATAAACATTAAAAAAATAAAAATAAACTTAAAAAATATTTTTAAAAAAGAACCCCAGAGATATCTAAAGATACCCATCACTTTACATCTTAGTTTATTCACTGAGTTAAAATAAGAGTATTGATCCTCATAACTACTTTCCAAGGTAGAATGAGAGCGAACAAGACTTCTGAAACACTATGCAAATATAGAATGCTAACAAAAAATATCTTTTGAGGAAACAGTTACAAGCATGATATATTAGTGTTTGTAAATCATCTCTTAAAATAATCTATTATTTTTCTACTGTTAGGTGATGTCATATCTTTGGTACCAAGTTTTTCTGGGCTCTAGTCTGTTACTACCTCTCATAGCAATAGGAATGAGGTTGATAAAATAATGAAATAAAATAGCTAAGTGTTTGTTTCTTGGTAATGAAACTATAAGTGGTTTTATTTCATTTTGACTCTACTTTTCTGTATTTTCCAAATTTTCTAAAATGAATTCAAGTTGTCAGAAGAAAAAAAATGTTATATAAAGTAATACTGCTTTGTTTGATAAAAGAGCACAACATAGACAAATACTTATATTTTAAATGACATAGTTTACAGTCAGTGTCCATCAATGGTCTCATTCAGCCATTGTATACACACTAATCACTGCATTCACTTGGAATTGTATGCAGTATCTGAAGATAGGTATTAAACTTAAGCTACCAGTAAAAGAGGCCAATTTGAATAAGCAAAGTGTAGATTTAAAAGAATATATATATCTAGGGCATGCATTTATTGCCAGGCTTTCAAGAAATCTCATCTGAACAGTTATGATGATAGTTATACTTTGAAATATGCTGTACTTCAAATTATTTTTCACTCAACTTTAATTATTTTTATTCCCATTGCAACAAGAGGAGATGATCAATATCTAAAAATAAACTGTCACAAATAGCTTTTTTCCCTTCTTAACACAAAGGGGGTGGTACTATGAAGTAAGTGGAAAGTGCTTCTTGGTATTGGCTACTTATATTTAAAGTGGTACTAACATTAGAGGTGAAAAAAATATAAATTTCTTTTAACAAGCTCTATTTGGAGTGATTTATTTAATCCTTTATATCTATTTTACTTATTTACAGTTGTGATGGGGTTAGATAGTTATATTTGAAGTCTTTTAAAGAGATCCCTCCCCCAGTACTTTCCTTTCCACATAAGATTGGTTATCATACCACATTTGAGAAAAAGGGGAAAATAGTTTAAAATCTTAAATAGAAAGAATTCTCAAAGAACTGAAGCCTCATTTAGAGCACTGTCAGCAGAAAAATGAGGCAGGTACCCACACACTTCATGCCAGTACTGAAATAATTGCCATGATGCCTGCCCTAATGGGTCACAGCTTGACCTAAAATTATTCTATTATAACAGTTTTTTATTTTCTACCTCAAACACAAAAATGATTAGATTGTCACTAGTTAAGAAACTGACACAAAAGTATCAGTTTGCAAAGTGAAGCTTTGGTGGAATTCAGAATACTTAAGACAAGAGACAGAGGGTAGGGATAGTGACTATTGGGAGAATTGAGAATTAGGCCTATCGCTTCATGAGCATTTCACCTTGGACAAACCATGTACATTTACTTGTGCCATCTATAAACAGAAATAATTCTATTGTGAGTATCAAATTAGATGTGTTAAAAATTGTTCAAAAATGTGAAGTGCAAAACAAAAGTAATGTTTATAAAATTGGTAAGAAATACAGACTTGATAAAAGGAATTTATTTTAAATAATGAATATACACAGATATTTTTTCTCATTTTAGTGTTCATTTTCTTCAGCTGCAGTGAAATTCAGTGAAATCTGAATTATATGCTGAGAGAAAATTTTCAACATGATGTGAAACATTTTAGATCAGATTTTGAAATGATAATATACCAGAGTGAAAACTTCCTTTTAAAATTCAAGTTCCGGTAATATACTTTTACCTGAAATGTCTCCTCTAAATTGTATATATTAAAATGTCTTGCTGTTTTCTTATGGGTTTACTCATTTCTCAGCCTTTTTAGATCCATTTTCCCTGTCCTTAGATATCACTGGTTTTTTTAATAGTATTTGAAATGTTACTTTAGCTTCCCATTCCCAGCTAAAAGTTGGGTAAAAAAGAGAAAAGATTAGTAGTCTTTCACATGAGATTGTTTAAATTAACTTTTGAAAAGAAAAGAAATGCAGAGTAGAAGGAAATTTTAGAAAAAGTTCTTAAAACATCCTATTTTAAGTATGTAATTGTTACCTACTGCTTAGTCCACACTTTCCTTCCCCACCCTCTAAAATCTGAAGAAATGTCATGTACTGTTCAAAAAATCTTAACTGAGAGAATCATCACCAAGAACTGAAAGTTCATTTAGATATTGAAAGAGTTTATTGAAAGAGATTATGATCTTTGCTTCCATTCATCCCACTGATGTTGTATGCCATAAATATAAACATTTGTATGTAGTATATCCTGCAGTATATTTTTCTACATTTTTTAAAGTAGTATCTTCTTCATAGAAAAATTTGGAGTAATGAAAAGAAAAGCATTGCTTTTAATCCTTCCATCCAAAGAAAATCCTGTTATTTTCCCTTTTTATTTCAGCCTCTTTTCATGTATATACACCTATATATTTTGAATATAGTTTTTTTCATTTAGTATTATTCCATAATTTTTTTTAATTTTACTGCATTGTCCACATTAGGACTCTAAAAAAAATCCAGTATAATTAACATACAGCATTACGTTATTTTCAGGTGTACAATACAGTGATTGACCAATTCTGTATGTTACTCAGTTCTTTTCATGCTGAGTGTACTTCTAATCCCCATTATCTATTTCACTTATCCCTCCCTCCCCCTGCCAATCACCTCCCCTCTGGTAACCACCAGTTTGTTCTCTGTTTAAGAGTGTTTGTCTCTCTTTTTTTTGTTGTTGTTAATTTTGTTTCTTAAATTTCACGTATGAGTGAAATCATACGGTATTTGTCTTTCTCTGACTGATTTATTTCACTTAGCATTATACCCTGTAGAATCCATCCATGTTGTTGCAAATGGCAAGATTTCATTCTTTTTTATGGCTTAGCAATATTCCATTGCATGTACACACACACACACACACACACACACACACACACACCACCTCCTTATGCATTCATCTATCAGTGGGTACTTGGGTTGCTTCCATATCTTGGCTATTGTAAATAATGCTGAAATAAACATAGGGACATAGGGGCACATATATCTTTTTGAATTCATGTTTTTGTATTCCTTAGAACTTTGTTTTTTAAAAAAGTTTATAACATGACAATATTCATTAATTTTTAAAAATACAGAAAACCATAAAGAAAAGTGATTTGACATTTCTATACATGATTAAATGAGCCCCATGGTAAGTCTAGTTGCTATCTGTCACCGTGCAAAGTTGTTACAATATTATTGACTGTATTTCCTATGCTATACACTATATCCCCATGACTTACTGATTTTATAATTGGGAGTTTGTACTTCAAAATCCCCTTCACTTATTTTGCTTGTGTTCCCAACTTTTCCCTGCTCTGGTAACCAACAGTTTGTTTCCTATATCTGTGAGTCTGTTTCTGTTTTGTTTGTTTGCTTCTGTTTTTAGTTTTTATTTTAAGTTTATTTATTTATTTTGAGAGAGAGAGAGCATATGCGTGTGTGAGAGGGGCACAGAGAGGGAGAGACAGAATCCCAAATAGGCTTGGTGCTCTCAGTGTATAGCTCAATGCAGGACTTGAACCCATGAACCATGAGATCATGACCCTAGCTGATACCAAGTCGGACACTCAACTGACTGGGCCACCCAGACACCCCTGTTTGTTTGCTTTTTTAGATTCTACATATAAGAGAAATCATACAGTATTTATCTTTTTCTCTCTGACTTGTTTCACTTAACATAATGCCCTCTAGGTCTCTCCATGTTGTTGCAAATGGCAAGATTTCATTCTTTATTATGGCTGAATAATATTTCATTGTATATATACAAAATCCTTATCCACTCATCCATCAATAGACACTTAGTTTGCTTCCTTATCTTAGCTATTGTAAATAATGCTACAATGAAAATAGGGGTACATATATCTCTTTGAATCAGTGTTACCATTTTCTTGGGATAAATACCCAAGAGTGAAGTGGAATTGCTGGATCATATGGTAGTTCTATTTTTAATTTTTTGAGGAACCTCCATAGAGTTTTCCATAGTGGCTGTACCAATTTACATTCCTACCAAAAGTGTATGAGTGTTCCCTTTTCTTCACATCCTCACCAATACTTGTTATTTTTTGTCTTCTCAGTAATAGCCAAATTGACCAGTGTTATTTTATTTTTAAATCTTTATTGAAGAAAATGGAGAAAATATTCTTCAAAAATCAATATTGAAAGTGTTTATTTTTTAATGTTTATTTATCTTGAGAGAGAGAGAGAGAGAGAGAGCTGGGGAGAGGCAGAGAGATAGGGGAGAGAATACCAAGCAGGCTCCATAGTGTCAGTGCAGAGCCCAATGTGGGGTCAGTCTCAGGAATTGTGAATCATGACCTGAACCAAAATCAAGAGTCAGATGCTTAACCAACTGAGCCAACCAGGTGCCCTGAAACTGTTTATTTTTGATGGACAATTCCCTCTAAATTATGTATGTTTGTTTTCTAATCATTTTTCTTACCTGTATACTATTTTATTTTTTTAACGTTCATTTATTTTGAGAGAGAGTACACACATGCAAGCAGGTAGGAGCAGAAAGAGAGCGAAAGAGAGAGTCCCAAGTAGGCTCTGCTCAGCGTGGAGCCCAATGCAGGGCTCATTTTCACAAACCTGAGATCATGAACTGAGCCAAAATCAAGTTTGGATGCTTACCCAACTGACCTACCCAGGCACCTATCCGTTATACTTTTTTCAATACAAATCAATAAAAATAAATTATTTATGAAGTATTTTCTAAATACATTTTTAAATAAAAATTTTCATAACATTGTCTCTCTCTCCCTCTGCTCATCTCCCCTGCTCATGCTCTCTCTCTCTCAAAAATAAAATGTATTAATAAGCATATTTTTTTAATATTTACTTTGGGGAGAATGCAAGTAGGGGAGGGGTGGAGAGCGGGGTACAGAGGCTCTGAAACAGGCTCTGCACTGACAGTCTGACAGCAGCAAGACCAATGTGGGGTTTGAACTCACAAACCACAAGATCATGACCTGAGCCGAAGTTGGATGCTCAGCTGACTGAGCCACCCAGGTGCCCCTGTATAAATAAGCATATTTATATTGAGTGTATTGCCCTTTTTAAAATGTATTACTGCTGGGGCGCCTGGGTGGCTCAGTTGGTTAAGCATCCGACTTCAGCTCAGGTCACGATCTTGCGGTCCGTGAGTTCGAGCCCCGCGTCGGGCTCTGGGCTGATGGCTCAGGGCCTGGAGCCTGCTTCCGATTCTGTGTCTCCCTCTCTCTCTGCCCCTCCCCTGTTCATGCTCTGTCTCTCTCTGTCCCAAAAATAAATAAACGTTAAAAAAAAATTTAAAAAAAATGTATTACTGCTGTTTAATCCAACCTGTTTTATCTTAATCAGGTTGTTATTTACTCAAGGTAAATGCTTGAGAGAAAAGAAGAGCTTTTCTAGGACTTATTGAATTGGTATTTGTGGTTTAAATTCTTAGACCATATTATCTGTGAATACTAAAAAATTAAAAATAAAGATTGCAGAATTTTGTAAAAATAAATATCCTAGAAGTGATTTTTTTCTTTTGAGAGGTGGGGAGTGGGGACAGTCAGAGAGATAGAGAGAATCTTAAGCAGGCTCCACGCCCAGCACAGAGCCTGACATGGGGCTCCAGCTCACAACTGTGAGATCATGACCTGAGCCGAAACCAAGAGTCAGACGCTTAACCAACTGAGCCACTCAAGCACCCCGATAGCCTAGAAGTGATTTTTAAAATTTCATTAAGGAGAGGTGCCTGGGTGGCTCAGTCGGTTAATAAGCATCTGACTCTTATAACTCAGGTCATGATCTCAAGGTCTATGAGATTGAGCCCTGAATTAGGCTCTGTGCTGGCAGTGCAGAGCCTGCTTGGGATTCTCTCTCCCCTCTCTCTCTCTGCCCCTCCTCCCTGTTCACTCTCTCTCTCTCTTTCAAAATAAATAAACATTTGGGGCGCCTGGGCGAGTCAGTTGAGCATCTGACTGTTGATTTCAGCTCAGGTCATGATCTCACACTCATGGGATCAAGCCCTTTGTCAGGTTCTGTGCTGACAGTGCAGAGCCTGCTTGAGATTCTCTCTTCCCTCTCTACCCCTTCCCTGCTCATGTTTTTTCTCTCTCAAAATAAATAAATGAAAAATTAAAAATAAACATTAAAAAATAATAAAATACAATTTAATTAAAGATTTTTTTAATGTTTATTTTTGAGAGAGAGCACGGGCAGGGGAGGGGCAGAGAGAGATGGGGACAGAGTATCTGAAGCAGGCTCTGAGCTGACAACAGCAAGCCCAATGCAGGGCTCAGACTCACAAACAGCGAAGTCATGACCTGAGCTGAAGTCGGACACTTAACCGACTGGGCCACCCAGTCTCCCTTCATTAAGTATTTACGCAAGGAAACGTGCCCTATAAGTTTTCTGACAATAGCTATTATATTTTGCTTCATTACATTTTATCTGTGTGAATGGTACATCCTTTACCTTCTTGGTGGACGTTTTATATCATTTACATTTTATGACAAAATAGGGTAGTGGGCTTTGATACAAAGTATACCTGAGTTCATCATCTTGGCTCTGCTTTTTGACAGGCTATATGAACTTGGACAAATTGCTTCACATCTCCGATACTCTTTATATGTAAAAGTGCATCATACCTTGTTGGATAATTTTAGGGTTGCAGTGAATTAGTAGAAGATCTAGCCCATCATCTGGCATTTAGTGGAAACTTAATAAATGGCCATTTTACTTACCCTATATGCAAAAGAGCCTTTGGAAACTCTAAACTTAGCTAGTTTTTGCTCTGCAGATACTTAAAGGAGTGTTGCCCTGCTTACTTTTGGTATTGAGTAGCAGTGAAGAAAGACCTATTTCTAGAAGGAGTGCTTTTTTAAAAAGGACTTTGCTTTAATTTAGGATGTTCTTTAGAGTTTAATGCAAATTGATTACTGTGCTTCATATTCTGGAAGATACTTTTACGCAAACTGGAACAAATTTTGATCGCCTGTGAACCTGCCATCCCTGTCCAACACATTCAAATTACCTAGAGTTGAAAATGGAGAACTCAAAACATGTAAAGGTAAAATGCCAGTGTGTAATACTCAGTCCTACAGAATGCGTGTTGTAGAAGGGATATTAAGATTCAGGTAGTAAATATATGTAAAGTTCTAAAGTGGGGGGTATAAATTACTGGGGTAGGCACTATATATATATTCTATGGTTCATATAGTCAGTATTAAAACCTATAAAAGCCCAACTAGGAGAGTCTCTCATTCATCTCAGACACAACTTTAAATAATATATTTGCTATATTAGGGTTAGTGTTTAAGCCTTCCTGAATGAGACATTCTAGGTGACCTGAAAATTGGACTGGGGCTTTTGAGATTAAAACTGGGACACATCAGATCAAAAACCAGGACAGATTTTATATGCAAATTTTAAACAATATGTATTATATTACTTAGTATACTTGTTGATGGAAACATAAAAGGTGATTCTGTTTTATTTTGTGTTTAAACAGCGTATTTAATTCAGTGTAATTATACTTAATCCTTTGCTTTAGCTTTTTAGTTGATCATGAAGAAGCAAAACTAGTGTTTTTTTTTTTTAAACTTCTGTATATAATCCTAATACAGTGAATCATAAGTTATAGCTAGAACTATTAGGCATAGTAGCCAGATAACTTGAGGACTTTTATTCTAAAGACAAATACAAAACTAAAAAAATATAGAATTTGCAAAGCCGAGATTATATTATATATGTATGCCTGTATCTCTTAAAAGACCTAGAAGGTAGTCTTAAAACAAATATAAACACACACCGAAATCCTCATTCTTGATATAAAATATAAAATGTTTATTGGTAGCTGTAAATTTTCTGAAGGCTCAGAACGAAAAGGTAATTAAGAGTGATGAAATTACCACATGCTAAGACTTTAGCAAAGCACTATTTAGAACATTGGGACATAATCATTTATTATTCTTCCAGCTTTCTGACATTGGCCTGACTTATGAACAAAAACTTAAAAACTTATGTAAATTATATGAAAATGAATTCTGAAATTGATTCTTTTCAAAGCTTTATTTTTTTAAAATACCTAGACTATATTATGTGAGCATCCTGCCAAAACACTTTTAAAGATGTAGACCGTATCACTATCACCAATAACAGAAGACGAACTAGGGTTGTGTACTAATCAAATTCTTTTATATGGCAAATAGCAGGCTACTATTTCTCAGACATCTTTTTTCTTCTGTGTATTATATTTTTAAAGTTTATTTATTCATTCTGGGAGAGTGCATGCACGGGAGGAGGGACAGAGAGAGGGCATTCCAAGCAGACACCATGCTGTGCTGCTAGTGCAGAGCCCAGTGCAGGGCTCCAACCCACAAACCATGAGATCATGATCTGAGCAAAAATCAAGAGTCAAATGCTTAACCCATTGAGCCCTCCTCACCCTACTAAATATCTCACTAGGCTTTCTGTTTCTTCACATTTAAACTTTCTGCACAAAGGATTATATTTTTAAATTTATGTAGTATTTTATACATATACAAAAGAATGCATGTCATATATGTGTGTGTTTGTGTATGTTATGAAGCATAACAATGAATACTCATGAATCTGTCATATAATAAATAGGACATTACCAATATTATTTTAGTTACATTTGTGCTCCTCCCCAATCTCCTCATGCTGCCTCTTCTCAGAGTGTTTGGTTTTTCTCCTTAAAATAGTTTTAGATACTTTTCTAAAACCCTTTTTAATTATACTTGTCTTTGTAAAAATGGTATCACTGTGCATAATACCTTTTTCACTTGATTTGTGTTTCTGAATTCATTCATGTTTTGCCCAGTTACTGTAGTTCATTCACTTTTACTTCATATAATACTTATTTGTGTCTATATACTCCAATATGTTTATCGCTTTTTGTGACAATGAATGTTTGGACATATACCTACTTTTAAGTATATTACATAGGAGGGTAATTGCTGTGTTGTACAGTATGTACATGCTCATCTTTATAATTGTACCACATCCTGTTCTGAAAGTTTTATTGCTCATTTATGTAATGTACTTTCATTGTCTTTCATTGTCTGAAGTACTGTCTGTTCATCATGCTGTCTTATGATGGAGTTCACCTTTCAAGAAGCTATTAAAATTTTCTCACAAAGACCCTATAAAGATAGAACTTTTACCATTATTGCTATGTTGTGTACATGGAAACGTGTAGAAAGGTGGGTTAGGTGATTCTTAACCCTATAGGTGATAAAATAAACTTCAGAAGAGAGTCCTGATATGTTACCATTTGTATTGTACTGTGATTATTCTCTTTAAAGAATAAAGCCAAAAGTAATACCAATCCATTTAAGAAAATATTTGCTGTGGGAGACTTAGTGAAGGCAGGTATCTGTATCATGCATCTCTGTGTCTCTAGTGCCTCGAAAATAAATGATTGTTGAAATCATTCATTTTCCCCTTAAAATTTCACCAAAAAGGGGCTACAGATTTTTGATTTAGCTGCTGTAACTCTCTGTGATACTGGTGAAGATCTAAAGAGAGCCAAACAGAAAAAAGAAATGATCCTTCAAAATTGATGAAATCCAGGTATATTGTAAGTATTACAAATATACAATTAGTGCTTTACATTTTAAGGTTGCTCGTTCCTATTTCTTCTATTAATTCTTACAACTACAGGGAGATGAATGGGGGTGGGAAGGAAGAGTGGTGACAGTATCAGTCTTCTCCATGAGACAGGTAATGCCCTAGTGAATTTGAGGAGGGAGAGGTGGGCTGAGGGGTTACTTTGGAGAGGACCAAAGCCTAGGAGGAAAGGGCTGGTGTTGGAACTAGAAAAGGGTACCATTACTGTCTAGTCTGCAAACCCTCCCCAAATAAACCCATGTATGTGTGCATTTCTGACTATCATTAAGCATGCTTTTGTAGCTTAAAAATTCCAATTTTGATTTGATACCAAATATGGAAACCTGAGCCATAAAGGAATATATAATATAATGCTGTGAGACTATGTAATGCTAGAGTGGGAGTTATAAAAGTACCTAAGCTGGAAAAATCAAAAGGTTCGATTAGATACCTTTATGGGTTCTGGTTCTGTAACTATTTTATGAATCTGGCTCCAATTTAGGTGCCATCCCCAAACTTTTTCAATGCCTTTTTGTCTACAGTTGGGCTATTTAGCAGTTACTAATAATATAACTGTGAATTTTTGTTTTAATATCTCACTGTTTTCTATAGCCCTCCTTACCCTACTAAATATGTCACTAGGCTTTCTGTTTCTTCACATTTAAACTTTCTACACAAATATTTTACTGCTGTCTCTCCCCACAAGAATTCTGAACAGCCTTTTAGAAATGAAATGTATACTGCCCTGGGCTCTTCTGTTCACTTTTGTAACCTCTCCCTTAAACCATATCATCTAAATGCTATTCCTTATGATGTTTAAAAATTATTAGCAAGAACAAAGGGTCTATATAAAATTTAATGGGCAGGGAATATTAACATTGATATTTTGAGGTTGGCCAAGTGCTTTTACAACATATTATCAGATTTGTTTCTTACAATAATCCAGTGAAGTAGGTAGACCAGATGTCATTATCTCAATTTTGTAAGTGAGTAAATGGAATTTAAGATAGGGAGAGTGACATTAAGTGTCATGGCCAGGACTTAGATCCATGCTTTGACATTGTAATACTTTCTGCTCATTGCTCTTCAAATTGGCTTTACCTTAGAATGAAGTAATGAGCATTTTGGGGCACCTGGGTGCTTAGTTGGTTGAGTGTCCAGCTTTGACTCAGGTCACAATCTCGCAGTTCGTGAGTTCGGGCCCCGCGTCGGGCTCTGTGCTGACTGCTCAGAGACCAGAGCCTGCTTCGGATTCTGTGTTTCCTTCTCTCTCGCTCCTTCCTTACTTGTGCTCGGTCTCTCTCTCTGTCAAAAATAAACAAACATATAAAAAAAAGAATGAAGTAAGGAGCCTTTTAAACGTACTGATATCTGTGCCCCATAAGACCTACTAAATTAGATTCTTGATGGTGGGGCTTGGCATCAGGAGTTTTTAAATGATGGCTCCATTGATTCTAAAATGGAGCCACTGTATTCATACTTAACTAGTTTATTATGAGATGAGTATGATGTGAGAAGAAAATGTATGTGTTCAAGAACAGTGTTTTCTCAAAAGCAGGGCCATGGACTATGATTCATCTGGGGAAGCTTGTTAAGATGCAGATTGTTCAGACTCCACCTCAGGTTGAATGACTGAGTCCTATGGATCAGCAGGTTCAACTATTTATAGGTGATATCAGCCCAGAGGCCACACATTTACAAAGGAAGCTAGTTAAAGTTTTGAATATGTAACTCTAGTTATCAGTTGTTCATAGTCAATCTGTGCCATAAATGCTTATCCAAAAGGATTAAACGTGTTCTTTAAAACATCAAATGTAAGATATTAATGAAAATGGTCATTGACCATTTGTCATAAGGGGAGAATTGGTATTAGAAACTAATGTGTTGGAAACTAGGGTTAATAAAATAAGGAGGAATAATAATAACATTTTAGCATGTTATGAATCATTCTGCCTTACATGGATTATGTTATCTAATCATCACAAATATAGATTTTCATACTTATAAAAGGTTAAAGCATACCAAAAAAAATAGAGCTACTAGTTGTCGACACTGATTTTTTTAAGGCATTTGTCTCTGCTGACAAAATAGTTTTTTTTTTCCAAAGCAGTTTTTAATAACCCAGTCCCCTTGGATTGGGTCAGCATGACCAGCAACATCAGATAGGTAATTCAGATGAAATTAGGCCTTAACACAAGTGAAATAATGGATTGAAATTATAACTGGAAGTGGAAGATTGAAGAACTGATCAGAATTAAGTAATTAGGATAAGTGAGCATGAATAAGACTTATAAAATTAGGCAAAAATTATATATAAATTCAAGATGGTAAAAGACTAGGTTTGCATAAAGGTGACAGAATGTTATCTGAGGCTGACTGGCGAATTATATTGTGTGAGGAGTGACATAGCACCTCTGAAAAGTAGCACATTTCCTGAAATGAAGTACGGGATATAAAATTCATGGACTTGGGGAGAGGCACTCAGTCTAGAGCATGAGACTCTTGATCTCAGGGTCATGAGTTCAAGCCCAACGTTGAGCATAGAGCTTACATAAAAAAATTTCATGTAATAGTTATTGCATTAAAGTCTGCTTTGGTTAGGTATTCATTTGCATGTGTGTTCTATTTTTGCCCCTTGCATTTAGTGGAAGATTGTATCAGTCAAGTTAAGCTAGATTATGCTGCAATAATCAACAACCTGGAAATATTTGTGCTTTTAGTATCATTCATGACCAGTGCTCATGCTCCATGTCAATTCTGGGTTACTATAGCTCTACTCCACATCCTCTTCACTTCAAAGCCCAGAGTAGCCTCTTCTTGAACACTGCTGGTCATCACAGCAGAAAGGAAAGAGAGCATGGTGAACTATGCACTAGTTCTTAATGTTTCTGCATGCCAATGGGACACATCACTTCTGCTTGCATTTCATTGGACAAAGTAAGTCATATAGCCATGGCTGACTTCGGTGGCTCCAGGATGTTTATTTTTTCTTTAAAAAAAAAAAAAAAAAAAAGGGAATGTATATTTAGAAATCATAATACAAATCTGGCACAGTAATGAATCTATAAAGAATTCCAGGATAGCATTATACTAGAATTTTAAGGAGAGTACTTTTTTATGTGAACATAAGGAAAGCACAATAAAATTAAATTATGTGGAAAACATTTTTAAAGATCCAAAAAAATATCTTAGTAAAGGTTGAGTTTGAAGAGTTTCTTCTCTCTCCTCAGTGGTGTGTTTATATGCATTGGTTTGTCTCTTAGTATTTTAACTATATTCTACTGCAATAGTGGTGGGAGGGGAAGACCTTTTGAAGTTTTCCAAAGCATAAAATTTTCTTTATAAATCACGCAGTGCTACTACCAGGAAACCCTAAATGGATACTCATTATTTATGATAATGACTTTTGAGGATATACAAAACTAAGCCTAGATGTGGGCTGGTACTGTTGCTCGGACAATTTAGTATTCATTAGGATTTAAATAATTTATTATCGTCAGTGATCTAAAAATATTTATTGAGTGCCTGAGTACAAATGTTATTTTTTCAGATGTTGCATATAATGAAAAGAAATGTTTCCATTTTGTCCAAGTAAATGCATTGTAAATAGATAAAAAGGACAAAAGTATGTAGGCTAAGGAACTTTTAAAATTAATACTTGGAATTTGTTTCAAATATACCATAATTTCCATTTATTTTCTGGCAGCCAAGTGGATGATCTTGAACTGATGAATTAATGTTTAATTTATATTTTCATTTATGATGTGGCATGGTATTTATCTTTGCTTGAACTCCTTAGTTGAATTTGTCATGGGTGAAAAATTGTCTCTTGTCATTTAGACCCTATAGATTTTCTTTCCCTTGTGATATATTAGATGGTCATTATTGCAAGTAACTTGAACATCTGGAATCTATTGTAGCTTTTTATTACAACAAAATGTTAGCTTTATTGTATGAATATAAATTCTTGATATCTTTTACATAATATGAGTCTGTATGCAGAGAAAATCTAATTATTTTTGTTGAAAATATCTGCTGAGATCATGCAGATTAATGTTTAAAACTAAACTCATATTTAAAATTATTTTGAAACTGAAACTCAGTCTATTTTTGTACAAAATGAGAGTGTAAAGAAACTAAATGTACTGTGCTAGTTTGGCAATTAGAAATTCTGTTTTTGAAAAAATGGCTTTAAATGTTTCATTTGTGTATTTAATCTGTAGAGCCAATGTGAAATGTGTATTATGGAATGTGAAAATAGATAATCAATGGAATAAAGTATTCATAACTGATAAATTCAGACAATCTTTATAGAGTGTACAGAACACCTTCAGAAATTAAGGAGACAGTTCCTTTCCTGACAGTCTAATGGGAGAGACTAAGACTAACAAATAAATAACTGGTGGAAACATTAAAAAATGTACAGTTAGTAGTTATCAGATAGGCCTTTCAAAAATATTTGGGTCTTGACTCAAGACATGCAGAATAAACAAACTTAGCTCATAATAGGGATTAGCTCACTGCCTTTTCAGGTTGTCAAAACAAAGTGATTAAAGTTACAGGGATCACAGTCTAACCCTAATGAGTTTTCTGGTCATTTATACCTTGAATTGACATTTTTACTTTTTATTCCTTTTGACACTTGAATCTTTGCAAGCCTCGGTGGTTTTTGGATTTGTTAAAGAGCCATTTGGATGCTGAAAAAACAGCCTTACTTCTGCCTGCGTTTCCAAGTCCCTGAATGCTAAAAGATTAGTTTCTACACCCATTCAACTATTGGGACAGTAGTATTTCATTGTCAAGTGAAAGGCTAGAATAATTAAAGCCAGATGGGGCTTCATTTTAGATGACCTCTTGGGGCAGAACTGGAGCAGAATTTTGAAGAGCAATATGGTGCAAGGTGCAGAAGAATATGGCTATATTCACTGACAGAAAGACTATAGACAACCTCTAAGGTCATACCCACTCACATTCTCCTCCCATCCCTTGCTTATTGCTCTTTTTATGTTACAACTCGATACCTTATTTGACCTAATGAAAATCTTAGCCAATTCTTTTCAAATGGGTCATTTTAAAATTTCAGTAGATACCATCCTTCATGAATTCTCCTCTTCTCATTCCCAAAACAACAGCAAGAAGACTGTTCCAACAAGTTTGTGGTCATTAAGCCAGTCAAAATGTTGAAGGGTTTGCCAGGGATGTACTTGTGGGATGATTATGCTTCTGTCTACCTTGTTTGCCAAGGACATTTATAGCTCTGAAATTAAACAGTAGCATTTTGAAAACACATTTAAGAAGACCAGTGACTCTCTATTCACTATGGATATTCTTTTCACTCAGAGCACCCAGTCAGCTTTTGGTCTTTGATGAATCCAAATTTAGTTTGGACTTTCATCTTCCATCCATTGCAAATCTTTTATCCCTAGCACTGCTTCTCTGTGTCCACAAAGCTAGGTGATGACTACTTTGAATTCCTTTCAATAGCTCTATTCTGTGTATCATCCTACAAAGAGAATTGCTTTCATGATACTATGCTGCTACTGTAAATGTCACAATAGACTGGAATCTGCTCTTGCAAAAGGGAAAAAAGAAAGCGAATCATCTGGTCAATAACTGGGAACTAAATTTCTTCATGTTTTTCTTTTCAGATATTGCTTTTATTGTTATTTCATTGAAATTCTTGTTAAATGGCTTCCCATTTTGTTACTGTTGGATGGACCATAGTATATTTCTCTAGACCTGACCTTCTGACTAGCATGATGACCACTAACTGCATGTGGCAATTGAAATATAAATTTACATTAATTAAAACTAAATAAAATTACAAATCCACTTTCTCCTTTGTACATTTTAATTGCTCAATAGCCACATATGCCTAGAAACTACTAAATTTTAGGCAGCACAGACATAGAACATAATTAGGATAATTCTATTATCACTGTAAGTTTTAATAAATATGTCTCTGTAACATCACTTTCTCCATGTACTCCTGGCTATGCAACTAACCCTTCCTTACTGCTCCTAAATACTAGCATTGTCTGAGCAGTCTTCAGTTATCTTCTCACTATACATTTTCTTTTTTAATGGATTTGTTGTTGTTTTCTTGTACCTTTAACTATCACTTCAGTGTAAATACTCCCAGATCTGACTCTATTTTAGATCCAATTCAGCTTTTTACTTGCTTACTGGACAACTTTGTATAAAATGACCTTTCAGCCACTTCTAATTTCACATGCCCCAAATATAATTATTTTATTCTCCTTAAATATTCTTCTACCATCTCTACTCGGCCATTCATCCATTTGCTCAGGTTTGAGCCCCTAGAGTAATGTTTAACTTTCCTCTCCACATTATTCTCTGTGTCTAATGTATCAGTCACCCAATTCTCATTCCTGGCTACATGTATGATATCCACCTCTCCTCATCTCCCCTTCCACCATCATAACCTCCGTTCAAGCTTTGATTATATATTATATTTTCTATTGAAAGAGCATTCCAACTGATCTTGCTGCCTTCAGTTTTTTTTTCTCTTCCAAATCCACAATTTCTTCCCCATTGTTTTCATAAAGCATGTATTTGATCACATAGTTCCCATGCTCAGACATCTTTGAGCACTTCCTTGTATCAGAGTAAAGTACATACTCCTCCATCTTCCCTAGAGATGAAATGTCTACTTGGTATATTTAGGAAGATACACAGCTTTGCAGAGATTCCTTATCTGAGACATGACATGAAAGTTTCCTCCACGGGAATGGAAAAAGAACTGTTAGAAAATGAATAAGAAGAGATACCTATTAGAGTTGTTAGCTAGACCAGAGAGTTTGGACTTCACTTCTCCACCCCCTACCCTGATACACTCACTCACCATTTTATCATTGCTCTTTAACACCAGGCATGGCACTATGTAAGCTACCCTGACTTCAGCCCCTCCCAAAATAAAATCACAAGAAATTATCAGTTGATCAAGTTAAGTGCAATCCTGGTGGAATGGGACTTCAAAATAAATTATTACAGAATAATAAAAATTTTATTCCCTTCAAAACAAAACTTCTCCAGGTTAGCATTGGTAGCTCTCCACAATATGACCTCGTGTTATTTTCTAGGCTTTCTTTCCTGTTGCATTCATTCCACATATCTTATGCTATAGCCTGGTATGCTTACTTCTGATTATGCCTTGTTAATCATGTTTGCACAAAGTGAAATGGTCTTTCCCTGTGATCCCCTAATAAATTTACAGATTTAAAAGCTATTTAAAGTCAGTAAAATACCTCCTCTAGAAGGTCATTCCAGAGTGAACAAGTTAGAATTTATCTCCTTTTTTATGGGATCTTCTGTTAGCATTTGTCATGTACCTTATATTATTATTTGAATGTTTTCTCCACTAAATAATTGATGATGGCCAAGGACCAAGTTTAATTTATCTTTGATCACCTTAATAGTGCCTGATAGTGAATTGCATTTAGAAGATGTGCAAAAAAAAACCTTTTTTGGTGAATGGAATTGTGACTTTAGTAAATGAATGAGTGAATGAATAAAAGTAACAGTAACTCATGAATTAGTTACTTAAGCATTGAAGACATTTTGATAGTTTAGCAATAGAATATGTGAAGTATTTGGTACGATGGTACCATTATTAAAATTTTGCATAGATGAATCATTTAAATACTACATGTAAGCAAAACAATATTCTTAAATTATTTGTACAAGTATACTATAATATACCAAAAAGAGACATATGAAAATTTATGGCATTTATAGTTCCAAAGTTTTGTGAAATATAATTATATACAGCATTTGAGACATACACTATTTCCCTTCACTCTCTTGCTTTATGTATTCAGTATTAATAACCTGTGACCTGTTCCTATGACTCTAATACACAGTTGATGAGAAATATTACTTTTACTGAACATCTTGACCCCAGGTTGCTTAAAATTGTCTACAAAGTATGGAGTATCAATGATAACATACAGGATAGAAGTGTTTCTTTGTATTTTGTTCAGTATGGCAATTGCATCACTGTTTCACAAAAACTATAACTGATTATGATCCTGTGTGAGTACATAGCTCATCTGTGGGAGACAGTTTCTGTGCACACTTATACTTTTCAAAAAGAAAAAATGATGAAAACTGAATAAACACTCATTTTTATGAATATTGTCTTGTTAGGAATTTGATGCATTTAAATGTGCATCACATGGTTTGTAGAAGCATTATGTATAAAAGGATAAAGAAGAAATTGCAAGTGTCATTTTGCATGCATAGTAAAAGACAGCACGAGCTTCTGAAGAGAATTCCTGGGAGTATATAGTGGCATAGCTCTAAATCCAGGTTTGAAAATCTAAATTTAATCCTAACCTAAAAATAAGTGGAACGTCAGAGGTGTACCTTTCCTTAGCATGAATAGGTTGTCAAAAATGTGGATTTCTCCATATTCAGTGCTATTTTCTTTGTAAAATGTGGGGTATGATCTTTTGGGAAAATATTTGGCCCTAAGTGTTAATAAAACCATACTTGAGAAGCAAATATTTTAATTCACATCTGGATGGAAATAAAATAACTTATTAATAAAATTAATCCCCTAAGGTACCTAGGGCTATTTAAATACTTAGCGTGATAAAATGAACTCCTTAACATGATAGCTTAACTAAATAAAACACAGTCACTTAGTTTCTATTCTTCTCCCTAATATAAAATAGCAGGTTAATATATACTTTTTTTGTATTGTTCTGTTTTGTTTTTATTATGCTGTGTCCAGCCTTTGTGAAAGCCTTTGGCTTTCAGTAATGAACAGGCCAGTCTGGCTGAAAGAAGGCAGAGATATAAACAAGTAGAAGCAGTTATTCAGAGTAGTAAGTGATTAAAGAAAGAAATAAGTTTAATAGGAGGGAAAAAAGAGAAACCAACCAATAAATTGGGGGAATGTGTAACAAAAGCACAAAGCTCTGAGGAATTGAAAATTGGAATGAGCCAGCAGATACTATTTTTGAATCAGTCTACTGTCTTACAGATTTTATATTTTTGATCATTTTTGGTTTGGCATTCTTCTATCACAGTATTTCCCATAAAATAGATTGTTTTTCACAGTACCATCTTTATCAAAATCATGCTAGGACCCCCACTCCAGGTCTACCCTATCTGTGTATCTGGGGCTGAACCTGGGAATACGCATTTTAACCCACTTTCCAAGTGATTGTTACATGTATACAGAGTAAAATCTGAAAACTACTGCAGTAGTTTAACAGTGTTTGAGTGCAGTTTTATTGCTTTTGCAGTAATGCCTTTATTTTCTTTGCCTAAAAACATACTTTTTCCAAAACCCAATTAAGGCTGCCTTTACTAATTCTTTTTAAGGCAGAGTTAGTTGTTTTCTCCTCTGCTTGCCCAGCCCTATGATCCTGCCTTTATTATAGTAATTGTGAGTGTCCCAAATATGTTAGTACAGATTTAAGCTTTAATAGGTTCACATGTGTGAATATGCTATAAATGTAACACACACATCCTTTGAAAATTTAATTATTTCAATTTCTTTTATAGTCCTTTAGTATTGTTTATTTCAAATAGTTTTTAATTTTAATATTTTTGACAGTTTTTTCGACTGATGTAAAACCTTGGCCGCCTCAGTCACCTGATGTATCTCTTTTAGACTTTGTCTTTTGGAGTCATGTCAGAATTATCACGTATGGATCAGTACTTCATTCTTTGAATAATCTTAAAGCTTGGATTATAGATGTATTTCTTTTAGTCACTGAGGAGCAGCAGCTGATGAAAAATTCTACAAAGTTTGAAATTTGACTTGAGCAGTGTATAGCACAACACTTTGCATTTTAATGAGAAATATGTCAATATTTTAAAATTTTAAATAATTGACCTTTGACATGTGGATTTGTATATTTTTGTCGCATTTATACTTATAAAGTTATTGAAACAAACTTCATGAAGACTTTGGAATTCTACATATTTTAACTTACTTATGTGAATGCCTGTCTCCTTAAACTGTGTTTTTCCAAGTCAGGGGACATGTTTTATTTATCTCTGTATCATGAAGACAGTTGATTAATATTCACCGAAACAAGAGGAAAAGTACATCTATTATGCATTGTCCAATTTGCTTAATATATTCAGTATTACACAAGCATTAGTAAATATATTTGGATGTACTTTATATATTTAATGTTTATTTTTGAGAGAGAGAGAGAGAGAGAGACTGAGCATGAGCAGGGGAGGGGCAGAGAGAGAGGAAGATACAGAATCTGAAGCAGGCTCGAGGCCCTGAGCTGCCAGCAGAGATCCCGACACAGGGCTTGAACCCACAAACCGTGAGATCATGACCTGAGCCAAAGTCAGATGTTTAACCAACTCTTGATTTCGGCTCAGACTATGTTTTCATGGTTAATGGGATCAAGCCCCGTATCAGGCTCTGCACTGACAACACCGAGTCTGCTTAGGATTCTGTCTTTCTCTGTCTCTGCCCCTCCCCTACTCATGCACACACACACTCTCTCTGTCTCAAAATAAAATTTAAAAAGGACTTTGTAAAGCTAATAAGTGATTTTTTAATTTAGTATCAAATGTATTAATATAAATAAAACTAATATTTAGTTTACTGTTTCCATCTATTGCAACTATTATTTTTTTTAGATTCCCAAATTGCTCCATCTTTGGCCAGTGAAAATCTCTTCATGTTGACTTCTGAGTCCTACTGACACAAACAATCCTTGTATAGTTTGATAGCTTCTTTCTATGTGTGTCACAGTATAATCCAGGCTCATCTTATACATTCATATCCCAGGTCTGGAATCCACTATTTTCCTTAACCAAAGGCCCAAGAAATGGTATTTGAAAATCACTAACTGTGAGGAGTTTATTTATTACTCAGTTATGTCTTTTCAGTGGGCCTAAGAAGTACATACACACGTGTGTGCATGATGCATCAAGAGACTCTAGGTTTTACTGACCTTCTTATATATGTATCTGCTTTGTCTCATGCTAAAATTATTTAGGAAACCAAAAATGATAGAATGATAGTAGTATCACATAATTGTTCATTTGCTTTATCCTATGAAATGCAGTAGTTTCAGCAAAACATTAACAGACTAACAATAACTAACCAACAATATGATTGCTGACGATAGTGTAAGATTTTGTTTAATAGTTCTTTTGTTATGTCATACTAGAGATATGCAAGTAAAGTATTATATTTTAAAGAACTTGAAATAGTTATTCTCTGTGTGATTATTGCTGTGTGATCACTGGCAGGATATACATTTAGATCATATTTACTTTTCTCCTTGAGGAAAATTCCTTTGAAGTCTGAACATTTAATCATATTCTCTGTTTCTGGGAAGGTAGGTAAATAATCAAACTTGTATCCATTATAGCTGAAGCAAGTTGTAGAGGCAGTTTGGGGAAACTGGTCAACTTTCCAACTTTTCCCAAATCATCTCTTACCAATGTAATTGTGTCTGAAATTAATTCTATAAAATTGCAGTCTTCCAAATTCTGATGTAAGTACAGTGCACTTTTCCAACATAAATGCTTTATCTATACCTTTCTTCCTCTGTACACATAATTCATACTTAATTTGTAAAGACATAGATATGGCTATATTTGTAACAAACTTCTTCTTTGGCACAGAAGCCCTGCAGAATTGCAAGACCCAATCCTTAAGTATTTCATTTAGTTTATGAAATGAATCAGACCTATATTTAACCTTAAAACTTTTACGCCTGATAAGAATATGTACTACTTCTGACAAGGTATTGTGGTGAAATGGCATTATCAAAAACTATGTTCAACAGTATTCCTTTTTGTTAAAATTAAATTCAGGGAAAGAGATGAAATGGGCTATCATTCCTTAAAATATGCAGTACTGTGAAACATGGATATTTTTTCAAAATTAGATAGCCAAATAATAATTAGTTAACTTTCTATTTTGAAGTAAAGGTAATTAGTTTACATTTTAAAAATAAAGACACAGAACAACAGTAATTCATAGTTAAAATGTATTTATCACTGTATGCCAGATACTGTGCTAAGCCATTCATCCATCTTCTCACTTAATCCTCACAACACCCTTATTGTGTTACTACTAATGTCATGCCCATTTTATGAATTTCTTCAGGAAACTAAGCCATAGAAACAGAAGTTTCTAAGCAAAGATCACTTTGCTATATGTTTGCTCATTGTAAGTCTAGCAATTGCAGGTAAAAAAACAATGGTGATTTTTTAAAATAATTTTTTTACAATTTCAAGGATTCAAATTTATGTTAAGAACTATGAACTTGATATGTACCAATTTTATAATATTAAGGATATTTAATAGCTGGAAATAATTGAAAATATAAAAGCATTTTTGAGATTAAGATATGACTATAGAAGTAAATATTGGTATTTTTCCTAATGTTCCAATCTATAATAAATTAGTATTTGAAATGTTGGAAATATTTCAATGAAATGTATTTATCAGATGTAAAAGTTTAGATAGAAAATGGTTACAATATTTTTTCTGATGTATATTATTCTGTATTGTATTCTGTGTAAAATTAGAAAATATAGTTAAGCAAATATAAGAATACCTGTGTAACTGACCATCAGAGCTAACCACTATGAATATTTTGGTATATAGCTTTCCAGATTTTATTCACATTCTTATTGCTGGTTTTGCTTGAATTGTCAAGATTTTTTCAAATTGTCGTACATTTCCTAAGAAAGTATTTTAAAAGGAATGCTTGATTTGTTTTGAAAACTAATGCATATGTTTCTTTTTTTAAAGGATTGTACTGTGTATGAAACAGAGAATAAAATTCTTCATGTGGTAAGTTTATTTGGGTTTATTTTCATCTTCCTTAGAAAACGGTTCTTTGTTTAACTAGTAATTAAATATAAAGCTGTAGCCTATAAAAAATGAGACCTGTATATTTTATAGGAAAATTACAAAAGAACATAAAAAGTATAAAAGAACAGATTATATTAGTTAAAATAATTCTTTTGTATCCTAATAGGAAAATATCATATAATATGATAAAAATTTTGAGATTGTAGTATGTAGAAAGGTTGGAATATAATGAAGAATCTAGAAAAAGAGAGAACTTGAAATCAGAATTTTTTACCATTCATTTGAGAAAGATACCAGAGAAAAGTATTTGGTTGTATAATGGGGTAAACAACCTATCATCATTTGGGTGAAATAATTAATAAAATAATCAATCTGCCTTTGTTCAGATTCTATACTCCCCAAACCTCCTTCCAAATTTTAATTTGGCAATATTTGTTGAATCAGTTAATCATTTTGTAGATATTACTAGAAACGGAGTATGAATATACTTTTATAGAAAAGTATCTCCTTTTTTGTTAATGAACAGTTTACTGCTTTTCTTTGTAAATCCGTATCTTGGTTGATGCTCATCTGTCCTGATAACTTCTTCATCTCTGTTAGAAATGAGTGACAACATAAGTAACATTAAAGAAGTTTAGAAATGAATGCTATATATTTACTTCGGCAATTTTGCATTCAAGCTAGTGACAATTTAAAGATCCTGTTTGACGATGATTGAGACTGTGGATGGCATTAACCAAATAGTTCAGCTCAGAAAGCACTTGTATTTTCTTTCTTTTTTTTTTTTACAGTTCTCCTATTCTTTTATTTATTTATTTTTTTAACATTGTTTTAAGGTTTTTTTTGAATTCCAGTAGTTAGCATACAGTGTAGTATTAGTTTCAGGTATTATAAAATAGTGATTCAACACTTCCACACATCACCCGCTGCTCATCACAAGTGCACTTCTTAATCCCTATCACCTATTTCACCCATCCCCCTCACCCCTCCCCTCTGGTAACCATCAGTTTGTTCTGTGTAGTTAAGACTCTGTTTCATGGTTTGACTCTCTCTCTTTTTTCCCCTTTGCTGTTTGTTTGGTTTCTTAAATTCCACATATGAGTGAAATCACATGGTATTTGTCTCTTTCCACTTCTCCCTTCCCAGCCTTTTAATGTAAAGATGGGCTAGCCTTTAGTAGAAGGTTATATTCTTGTGTGCTACTTTTCTCACAATAAGAATTCTTTTTTAAAAATAATAAAATAGTATACTATACCACTTGGTATATATGATGCTAGAATACTTTCTTGAAAACAAAATATTCATAAAGTATCTTTCCAGGTTTCCTGTAATGTAGAGGAAATCATGTTAAGTCTAAAGGACTGTCTGAACCCTAATTCTTTTTTTAAAAGTTTTTAATGTTTACTTTTGAGAGAGAGAGAGAAACAGAGTGCAAGTGGAGGAAGGGCAGAGAGAGAGACACACACAGAATCCAAAGCAGGCTCCAGGCTCTGAGCTGTCAGCACAGAGCTGGACATGGGGCTTGAACTCAAGAACTGCGAGATCATGACCTGAGCCACCCAGGCATCCCTGCACCCTAATTCTAACAGTTTGTATCTCAGTGACCTTAGTCAAGTAGTTTGTCTTTGATATTTTTAAGGTAAATTTTAACCATTAAAAAATTTTATTGTTGATTTACACATAACATTATATTAGTTTCAGGTATATAACATAATGATTAGATATTTGTGGGTGACTTTGTTCTTAATGTGTAAAATGAAAATATTAATTTCTTCTAAGTACAATTGTTTATAGTCTCATTACCTTCTTTCCAATATTTATTTATGTTTTTTTTTATTTTCCCTTTTTCTTATTTATGTGTACCAGAAAATAAAAAGCCTGAGTTTTGATATAACTTGTTTAGAATCAAATTGTTACTGACTCTGAATGTTCTCCTTGTTCCTATGAGACTTGAGTCAGAGTGCTCATACAAATGAGTAGAGATTACAGTAACTTGAGATAGGCACTAGAACATCAACTGTCTCAGCCCAGACCCATTCCCTATATCTATATTTTGTCTGGAGGCTAGGGGAGGCATTTATAAAGAGGAAGGATAACTTATCATTTATGAAAATCTGCTCTATCTTGGGAGTTACATAGGCAACACAAGTATCAGAGTATTCTTCAACAGCTGCGCAAACTGAGATAGTTAGGAAAGTTGTGAGGTGTTATCTTTTCCTGAAATAGATCTTTATTTAGGGATGAGTGAAGAAAAAGAATGGGAAGGAGAAGGGGAACTGTCCCTCATATGTCAGAAGAAAATCTTTTTCCATGAAATAAGTTTATTAAGAACATCTATTTAATGATCTCAGTAAGAATCAAAAGAATACTGTTTGCATTAAAATAGAATACCATACTATAAAGAAAGTAAGGCCACTATAAACTGAACACAAAATAAACTAAAAAAAAGTCTTTAAAACTGAGAACATGGAAATAGAAATTAAACCATGCTGAAAGCAGTAAAAAGCATACTAATTATTACAGAAAATTGAAACAGTAAGACACAAAATAAACTTTTTTATTGCTCAGATTATTAGTAAATTAATAAAAAGACAAAAAATGAGAGAAGATAATGGCTATAGAGGATAGATTATGGTTAGCCCACCTTCAACTAATTATTAGTTTCTAAAGAAGAAAACAATAGGAAATAATTAAGGATATAATAGAATAATTTAGGAATACAAATTGGGAAAATTGAATTTCTCAACAAATTAAGAAAGTGAATTGGAAAAATCACGATTTCAAGATATTTTCGTTAATATATTACAGTTTCTATGTCAAGAAGCAAGTACGTTTAACTAGTAAGAAGAGATACATGGGAAGTTTTCACTTCAAAGAAATTAAACTTATATTCAAATGTCTACTCTGAAACCATAACTTCCAGAAGACAATGAAACAAAATCCACAAATCGTTTTTTTCTGTTTGCTTTATTTTTTATTTAAATCCAAGGTAGTTAACATATAGTATAATAATGGTTTCAGGAGTGGAATTTAGTGATTCATCACTTAATATAACACCTGGTGCTTACCCTAACAAGTGTCCTCTTTAATGCATGTCACCCATTTAGCCCATCCCCCCACCCAACACTCCTCCAGCAACCCTTAGTTTGTTCTCTGTATTTAAGAGTCTCTTATGGTTTGCCTCCATCTCCGTTTGTATTTTAATTTTCCTTCCCTTCCTGTGTTCATGTGTTTTGTTTCTTAAATTCTACATATGAGTGAAATCATAAATATTTATCTGACTTATTTCACTTAGTGTAATGTATTGTAGTTCCATCCACGATACTGCAAATGGTAAGATTTCATTCTTTTTCATCACCAAGTAATATTCCAGTGTGTGTGTGTGTGTGTGTGTGTGTGTGTGTGTGTGTGTGTCTGTCTGGGTGTGTATACACACACACACAGATACCACATCTTCTTTACCTATTTGTCAGTCGATGGACATTGGGCTCTTTCCATAATCTGGCTATTGTCAATAGTGCTGCTGTAAACACTGGGGTGTATGTGCCCCTTCAAATCAGCATTTTTGTATCCTTTGGGAAAATACCTAGTAGTGCAATTGCTGGGTCGTAGGGTAGTTCTATTTTTAATTTTTTGAGGAAACTCCATACTGTTTTCCAGAGTGGCTGTGCCAGTTTGCATTCCCACCAGCAGTGCAAAAGTGTTCCCCTTTCCCTGCATCCTCACCAACATCTGTTGTTTCCTGAGTTTTTAATTTTAGCCATTCTGACAGGTTTGAGATGGTATCTCCTTGTGGTTTTGATTTGTATTTCCCTGATGATGAGTGATGTTGAGCATCTTTTCATGTGTCCATTAACCATCTGGATGTCTTCTTAGGAGAAGTGTCTGTTCATGTCTTTTGCCCATTTCTTCACTGGATTATTTTGTTTTTGGGTGCTGAGATTGATAAGTTCTTTATAGATTTTGGATACTAACCCCTTATCTGATATGTCATTTGCAAATATCATCTCCCATTCTGTTGGTTGCCTTTTAGTTTTGTTGATTGTTTGCTTTGCAGTGCAGAAGCTTTTTATCTTGATGAGGTCCCAAAGGTTTGTGTTTACTTTTGTTTCCCTTGCCTCTGGAGACACATCAAGAAGTTGCTGCAACCTAGGTCAAAGAGTTTACTTCCTGTTTTCTCCTCTAGGATTTTGATCATTTCCTGCCCCACATTCAGGTCTTTCATCCATTTTGAGTTTATTTTTGTGTATGATGTAAGAAAGTGGTCCAGGTTCATTTTTCTGCATGTCGCTGTCCAGTTTTTCCAGCACCGTTTGCTGAAGAGACTGTCTTTATTCCATTGGATATTCTTTCCTGCTTTGTCGAAGATGAGTTAGCCATATGTTTGTGGGTCCATTTCTGGGTTCTGTATTCTGTTCCATTGATCTATATATCTGTTTTTGTGCCAATACCATGCTGTCTTGATGATTACAGCTTTGTAATACAGCTTGAAGTCCCAAACTGTGATGCCTCCAGCTTTGGTTTTCTTTTTCAACATTACTTTGGCTATTTGGGGTCTTTTCTGGTTCCATACAAATTTCAGAACTGTTTGTTCTAGCTCTGTGAAGAATGCTGGTGTTATTTTGATAGGCATTGCATTGAATGTGTAGATTGCTTTATGTAGTATCTACATTTTAGCAATATTCCGATCCATGTGCATGGAATGTTTTTTCCATTTTGTTTGTTTCTTCTTTAATTTCTTTCATAAGCTTGCTATAGTTTTCAGCATACAGATCATTTACCTCTGTGGTTATGTTTATTCCTAGGTATTTTATGGTTTGGGGTCCTATTGTAAATGGGATCGATTCCTTGATCTCTCTTTTTGCTGTTTCATTATTGGTGTATAGAAATGTAACCAGTTTCTGTATGTTGATTTTATACCCTGCTCCTTTGCTGAATTCATGTATCGGTTCTAGCATTTTTGGGGGGGAAGTCTTTCGGGTTTTCCCCATAGAGTATCATGTCATCTGAAGAGTGAAAGTTTGACTTCTTCCTTGCTGATTTGGATTCCTTTTTTTTTCTTTTTGTTGTCTGATTGAAAATCCATAAGAAAAGTAATGCCCCAAAATGTTTATACCTAAATTATCATTCATGTGTGAGAGCAACAAAAAGATATTTCTAAATCAGCAAGGTCACTAAAGTACCTTGTTGAAAAATGGATTTGAGTAAGTTTACTAAATAAATGAAGCAAAAGTTTCAAATTCTAGAATAGGAAACTTGTGGTAGCAAAGGGCTGGAGATGAAGAACAAAACCAGATGCTATGGTGTCTTAGTCCATTCACAGTACTATAACAAAAATACCCTAGTCTGGGGGGCTTAAACAACACACCTTTCTCACATTTCTGCAGGCTGGGCAGTCCAAGATAAGGGCACCTGCAGATTCGGTGTCTAGTGAGAGCCTGTTTCCTGATTTATAGAGGGTCTTCACATTGATGGAAGGGGTCAGGGAGTCTTCTGGGATCTCTTATAAGGACATTAATCCAATTTAAGAGGGCTCTGCCCTTATGGACCTAGTCATCTCTCAAAAAGGCTCCACTCCCAAATCAGGAGACTATAGATGCTGGAGAGGATGTGGAGAAACAGGAACCCTCTTGCACTGTTGGTGGGAATGCAAATTGGTGCAGCCGCTCTGGAAAGCAGTGTGGAGGTTCCTCAGAAAATTAAAAATAGACCTACCCTATGACCCAGCAATAGCACTGCTAGGAATTTATCCAAGGGATACAGGAGTACTGATGCATAGGGGCACCTGTACCCCAATGTTTATAGCGGCACTCTCAACAATAGCCAAATTATGGAAAGAGCCTAAATGTCCATCAACTGATGAATGGATAAAGAAATTGTGGTTTATATACACAATGGAATACTACGTGGCAATGAGAAAAAATGAAATATGGCCTTTTGTAGCAACATGGATGGAACTGGAGAGTGTGATGCTAAGTGAAATAAGCCATACAGAGAAAGACAGATACCATATGGTTTCACTCTTATGTGGATCCTGAGAAACATAACAGAAACCCATGGGGGAGGGGAAGGAAAAAAAAAAAAAAAAGAGGTTAGAGTGGGAGAGAGCCAAAGCATTAGAGACTGTTAAAAACTGAGAACAAACTGAGGGTTGATGGGGGGTGGGAGGGAGGGTAGGGTGGGTGATGGGTATTGAGGAGGGCACCTTTTGGGATGAGCACTGGGTGTTGTATGGAAACCAATTTGACAGTAAATTTCATATATTAAAAAATAAAAAAAAAAAAAAAAAAAAGAAATAAGTGAGAGGGAGGGGAGGGTGGGTGATGGGTACTGAGGAGGGCACCTTTTGGGATGAGCACTGGGTGTTGTATGGAAACCAATTTGACAATAAATTTGATATTAAAAAAATTAAAAAATAAAAAATGAAATTAAAAAAAAAAAAAAAAAGGCTCCACTCCCAAAAACCATCACAGTGGGGGTTAGGTTTCAACATAAGAATTTAGGGGGAAGCACAAACACTGAACCTGTCCCAGATAGTGAAGAATAAAAAAATATGAGTGCTGTTTTTTAAATGAGGGTTGTTAAATAAATCAAATAGATAAATATCATTGGATAAATCAGAAAGATAATGCAAATATCATTGCATTTATATATTTCTTAAAGAGACAAGCTCAGTATCCCTAAATTAAATCACAAAGACTACCATTACTTTCCAGTGGCAGTTTTCCTCAGAAAACAAGGAATCCCTGTAACACAGTAATGAAATTCAAACTTTCACCTATCAATTAATAAACACAAACACACACACACACACACACAAATACAGACTAAAAATACTCAAATGCTGGCAAAAATCTAATGAAATTGAATGGACGTACCTTACTGCTAATCATGTGCACTCATTAAACCTTTTTAAGTTTTAGGCAATTTCAAGACTCAAAAACATTAATGCTAATATTTTTGTAGTATTTATAGTATGCTGCAGGTACTATTTCAAGTGCTAAATATAAGCTAATCATTTGGTCCTCATAACAACCTTGGAAAATACGTATTAATACCATCATGTCCATTTTACAGATGAGGTTAGTTGACTTTCCCAAAGTGACACAGATGGAAAGGATTTAAGGTAGGATTTAACTCAAGCAGTCTGGCTCTAGAGTCTAGATTCCTAAACTATCTTGGGAATCTGGTCTAAAATAAATTATAAAATACAACAGAAAGTATTTAGAGTAGCATTATGTATAATAGTGAAAAACAGAAAATAATAGGGTGATGCTTCAGTAAATTATGGTGCAATTACAGGATGAAATATTTACTATTCATAGTTACTGTTTCAAATTATATCTGATTATATAATTTAGGAATAAGTGATATTTATAAATATACATAAAATATGTTCCAATGTTAAAAGTAAGATTCTAAATAATAATGTTAAGTAAAAACCAGATTAAAAATATTATAAACATAACAAATCATCACTGTTGAAACTTTGAAAAAAAATATTCTATATGAATATTTATTGTGTTTGCTTGGTAAGGTAACAGCTGATTTTTTTTAATTTCAAATATCTTCCCAATTTTCTTCAATTAGTTTGTATTGCTTTTATAATGGAAAATTATACAAGTATATATTCTATTATATTCATAATTCTGATAGTTTTAAATGGATAATTTTATGATACACCTGCTAGATTTCTTGATGTTCACTGTTTTTATCTTTGAAACAGGATTTTTTTAATGCTTAAAATTCAAAAGCAGTAGACTCTGAAGACCAAAAGACTTGTTAGAAAAAAGTTGGTTGGTTGGTTGGTTGCAGTGGTATACGGAGATGTCTGTTAATATGAAACGTGAGAAGGAGCAAAAGGAAATGACAACTTGGGTTTCCTTTAATTTGTCATTAAGTATAATGGAACTGATGGCACAGTGCAGCCATAAAGGACAGAAAGGAAATGCAGATCATATGTGCACTATGTATCTGCGTGATTGTTGTCTAATGATAAGCAGTAAGGTATTTCCCCTTTGTTGATCTGGTATTTCCCTCTCAGTTAGGCCTTGGCCCTGATTACACATTCTCTGATAGGTTGAAGCCCATCTGTTTTTGCTCTGCACAGATGCTTGTTTTGTACACAGTAAATCAGTTATAAGGAATCTGGAGTTCTCTTGAGTTCCGTACCCTACTTTCTCCTCACTCCCACCTTTCACTACAGTGTTTGAATGTGGAGAGAGGAGCATTCCTGAGAAGCTATTTTAGACCCTGTGCTTCAGCAGACTTAAACTGTGCTTGTCATAGCCCTGCTGCTCTTGTTGATGAGCCTGGAACACTTGCCAGCTTTGATAAACTCATGGAAATCTCAGACCAGGCAAGATCATTAAGTTACATTGTTTAAATCAGATTATACTGAGCTCAAATGCACCTTTTACATTGACCAACTGTGTGGTCTTGTGTATGGCACTTGCTTTGTAGTGGCATTTTATCCCCTATTGCTTTCATAAAAATAATGGGAAGAATAAACACAGTGAATGCCTACTTTATTATGTTAGTGTTAAGATTATCTTTTTTTTATACAGTACTTTACAGTTTATAGGAAGGAAATTCTCATGAATGCTCTCTTCTCTCTTTTCTCTTTTCCCTCTAAGCTATTTTTTTTCTTTACTAATTTAGGTTTGATCATGAATTAGGCTTATTTTGGCATGTTAACTAATTGTTTTATTTCATAAACATTCTGTGTAATTTTTTTCTGTCTTTGCATGTATGAGTTCTTCACTCCTAAACTCCATCTGGACTGAAAGTATTATGCCTTCTCTGATATCTAGTCTTGAGATGGCTAAAACTACACAGAAGCAACAGATCCAAGGGAAGAGCTTGGAGGGGAAAATAAAGAGCTCATTTGAGATTTTTCCCCACTATCTATGTCATATCATTTTTGTAAGCATAGCTTTCTTAAGATTTTGTCAAACCTTGAGGATATAGGTACCAGGTAGCAGAATGCCCTACAATAAAATAAAAATGATATTAATATTTTATCTTTAGAGATTTCTTGAAAATAGTGGCACTCAAATGACACCATAAAAATAATTTTACATTGGTTTTCAAAAGGTCCCTAATGCTTTGAAAAGGCAGCTTTGGTAATTATAGCTAGAATCTTCTCTTAAAGCTGTGGTTTGGAGCCATTGCAAATGGAGGGGGTTTTGTTTTGTTTTGTTTTGTTTTGTTTTTTTGCATGGTTGACATTTTGGTTATAACGGTAGCATTTGGACATGCAAATTTTGAGCCATCTCATTAAAACATGAATTCTAACAGTTTTATAGATGAAAAGAATTAAGATATTTCTTTGTTGTCACAGTTAATGTGACCCTTCTGTCTTGGCCCCCTTCACTGTCATTTTTGTGGTCACCCTGAAGATACATGCTAACACTATTACTGAAATAGGCATTGATTTCTTGAGTGTTCTATTAGATTATCTTCAGGTTTTGACATTTTGATGGTTAATTTCCTTATAAATTATTTTAACTGTAACTTCCACAATCAATGTTTTAAGGAGGAAAGAAGAAATCAGATAGAATATCATGGAGGTAAAAAAAATCTTTGTCTTTTCTGAAACAAAAAGAAAATATGTGTATACACTAAAGGGAATGTGGCCATACATAACAAATTAAGATAATCTGTTTTTAATATGTTTTATTATGATCTGTGTAGACAGTATGTACATCAGTATATTTATATGGTTGTTCTTGCTAACAATACATTTGCTGATCACATTATACATTATAAAATGCTTACACAGACTGGGTGTGCAATTGTTCTCAGAGAATATTTGTTTTTGTTGAGGAGTCAAGTGAAACAAGAGTTATGTAGTAGAAAGAGTATCAATTTGAGAATTAAAGAGATTTGGTGTCCTGACCTCATTCTGGCACTTACTAGCTGTGAAGAAACTAAATTAGCCTTTCTCATTAAGTTGGGTTATAGGAGTAAGATCTAAATGCCATAATTCTTTGGTGATAATTCAGAAAATCAGTAGAAAACATTATGGTCACATGAAGTGATAAATTGAAGGGCTATCTTCATCTGAGACCATTCTTTTTATGATCAAAGACACTATGGATGTTTTTGACACTATGAATTTTTTTTAACTACAGTTACAGTCACTGTAAATATCAAGATATCTTCATCAAGGCAATGGGATCAGTCTGGAGGCAGAAATCAAACTATAACTTAAACAACAGAAGCTTAATCTAAATAATTATTAAGCTATCATAGAAAAGTACCTATGTAAAGACACTGTAAAGCTTTCCCTAGAATGAAGGAAGGTGGTATATACAATGAAGGACAGCTGATAGGCAAACACCCTCCCACCAGGCTGAGGTGGATCAGAACTCATTAGAGCCAGAGGGTTGCCTAAGCCAGAGCTGGCCCACAGTTTCCAGGCAAGCAAGAAACAGCCTTCTAGGATATAGGCAACTGTTGCTGGTAGGAGACTCATAGAGAGAGTGGAGTGCTGCTGTGGGTATGAGGCTGAGAGGGCCCCAGGATGATGGTCACTGAGCCCAGGCTGAGACTTTGAGTTCACTGAGGGACTGCATGATCATGGCACCACTGGGTGTTGTCACACACATCCATCACTGATGGACCATGCCGCAGGAACAAGACCAAGCAAAAATGCAGCACAAGGGAACCTGAAAGAGAAGCCTCATTCCCCTTGTCACATTTCTTTGGTGCCCTCTACTGATAAAAGCTTAACATAATGCTTGGTGTAAAGCAGAAATTCTTGACAAGTCCCAGCCATTATCACAGAGCAAGCACTGAAGGGTGAATTTGGAACTGAGAGCCAGTAAAGTCATAACTGGCACAGTGCAATTAGTTCTTTCCTCCAAAAAAAACCACATATGGCAATTTTGAATTTCTCAGCTGTAAGTGAAGACATTACCCTCCAAGTCTCTGCTATTTTTCAATATTTGCCCATAAACTAACACTCTCTCTCTCTCACTCTCTCTCTCTCTCTTTCTCTCTTTCTCTCTCTGTGTGTGTATGTATACCTATACCATATGTGTGTGTGTATATATATATATATATATATATATATATATATATACACACACATACATACACACACACACACACACACACACACACACAAGTGCCTGGATTTTCCAGCATTTCATTTAATTATAATGAACTCCTTCAGTCTTGCTATTTGACTCTAAAGTAAAAGGGCATCCTCTTCCTAATAACCCACTTCTTAGTTGAGCCACTTGCATGTCCAGACCCTTGTTAATTTTGAGCCTGGAAATTTTCACCCTAATGAGTGTTCTCTCAACTATCTGGGGACCCACTGCAAGCCTGTCTGGCTCTATTTCTCGCCCCTGAGAGAGCAGGCAAATACAATGGAGATTTTCCTAGATTAAATACTGGTTTCCAGCTGACTGTTTTCCTGTCAGAAACCAGAGGAGAGTGGAGTGTCTTGTGTCAACTTTAATTCAGACCAGGATGCTTCAGAGATGCAGTTGGAAATAATTTGGAAGTGTCATGGGTCTACTTCTTGGTCATCAAAGCAGGTACACATTTGGGACTGATGTTCTCTCACTGTTTGGTACTGACCTCATCCTTCATAGCCTCATCATTCGTGAATGATGGTTGTTTTAAAGTGTTATTGCCTCTTTTCCATTATCAGGAACACAAGGACAACATGTTTAATGTAAGTGACATTAAGGACAAAGCCAAATAGATTACCTGAAACACCAGGTTGTGAAATCCTTGAATGTAATAGTGGGCATTTGAATCATTAGCAGATACTCAGTGATTGTTGAATGAATGAATGGCTGTATGAAGAGTGGTGGTGGTTTCTTTTCATTCTGTTAGTTGTTTTGTTGTGTTTTTCTCCCCACCATCAGAATTTGAAACCTAAAGGAATTGCAGAGCTTTCTAGGCCTTGTTGGAACAAAGTTCATATTACCTTTATTTATTTGCTCCTACAGTTGTATTCTGAAGCTATTTGAAACTCTTAATCTTCACTGTATATAGGTATGATTTTTTACATTGGGTTAAAATTGAAATTTCATTCTATTTGTTTTTTAGGGTTAAAAGATTGTTTCTCATTCAATTCTGTTTACTCATATGAGCAAGAAAATCTTCCTGGGTTGGGGAATATTTACATAGAATAATGCTTTTGAATATCAATTTAAATTCTGTTTGTGGATTTTACTCTTTCAAAGTTACCTCTGATTCTGTACTCCTTGTATCTTATTAGGGAGCCATCATAATTAGAACTACAAAATTGTTAGCTCAACAGAGATATAGGAAGTATTAAGATACTAAGAATACTATATTTCTGAATGAGGCTTATATCATTTAGAGTTCTCACTATTAATATTAGAATAAATGTATACTATTTTGTAAAAACAAAACCTCTCATTCACAAAATACAATGCAGATGTCATCCTAAATTGTCACAGGATTACATGATTTGTAATACTGAATTATACTAATAGACAAACCAAAGTAAAAACATGTTCTGTCCTCCAGACTATTTTAATTACAATATCAGTTATATTAATACTTCTACTGTGTATACACTATCAAAATAAAACTTTTGTTGGGACACCTGGGTGGCTCAGTCAGTTAAGCATCTGACTTTTAATTTCAGCTCAGGTCATGATCTCATGGTTCCTGAAATCGAGTCCCTCACTAGGCTCAGTGCTAACAGTGTGAAACCTGCTTGAGATTCTCTCTCTTCCTCTCTCTCTGCTCCTCCCCTGCTCGTGGTCTCTCTATGTCTCAAAATAAATAAAATAAAAAGTTCATAAAAAATAAAAAATAAAACTTTTGCTACTATTTTCCATTTTATTGATAATAAACCTGAATCATTTAAGCTATTCTTAAATCGTAGCTTTTACATCAATGTTGCCATTTTAAAATGTATATGCATCTGTTTGTTGTTTCCTCATTTTATCTTTGTTTTATATTCTTGTCCCTTGTATATATGTATATACCTGAAAAGTTTCTAGAAATGTCCTTTTGTAAAATATTTTTTTGGGGGGTGGTAGAATCTCTTGTTAAGCTCATGAGCCTGAAGTTCTTTCTTAATTGAAATGAATTTCTGATTTTTTAACCTAAAGATAGTTCCATTCATTTCCTCCAATACATTCAGAATAACTGACTCCAGCACTTCACTTATCTAGAAAAACAAATAAAAATACTTGAAGTAGTTCAATCATGTCTGAGTATGTTCTGATGGTAACTAATATAGGAAAGACTTCTTTCCTTTCCCTTAGCTTTTCACTATTGTTTGTACTTAGAATACTTTTTGTGTTCCCTTTGTAAAACATAATCACTGAAACTTTACATAGTAATCTAAAAACTATTTGATAAATTCAGTGATAATGAAATAATGCTGTTATTATTAGTTAATATGTTAATGTAAGGGTGCTGTTTTTTTCAATCTCCACAGTGACTAAAATGTTGCTTTTACAACTATTTTAAAACCATTAATTTTATACTAAACCTGCTGTGTTCAGGTGTTTTTTCCATTTTGAACTTTTAGATTTGGGTGAACCAGATGTGTGTGTGTGTGTGTGTGTGTGTGTGTGTGTGTGTAAATGTATATAAAATATAGGATGTATATAGAACGGAATATGAAAACTTCCCATTTCACTCTGAGAACATGCTCTATTAATTCATAGTTGAAATTAATATGAACAGTTGGAGAGAAAAAAGTCACAGTACCATTACTTCTAGCCCATGACCCTCTTTTGTTTTAAAAGGTTCTTAAGTCCTAGCTAGCCCTGTCACCTGCTATTTAGTCACTATTTTTTGTTACCATCATGGGTAGCTCATAACAGAATCCACAAGGTCAGTTATAATATTCATTGCTATCTTAAGTTTCCCTTTAACTTTATTAAAGGCATATTGTTTACTAGGTTTAATTTTAGGTTCAAATTTTCTTTCTGTTTTTAGAACTAAAGATAAATAGAATTAAAAATTCTTTGGTATGAATGTTGCAGAAATACCAGAAGAATCCCCTTTATACAGGTGGTTACCAAGTCTTCTTCTAGCTAGGATAGAGTTGTTCTGCTGCTGCAAATATGGCTTTACATTTTCCCAGAGAGCTGTGTCTTTCACACTCTCAGATCTACTATTCCTTATCTAAATGGCATTCTAGATTGCAAGAATGTTTGCAGAATTGCCTTGTATTTCATTATAGTATATAGTTTAAAGGTACTATATAACATCCATTTAATACAGACATAGGATTAAGCAATATAAAAAGAAATTGATCAAAAACAAGTTCCAACTTAGGGATTGAAATGAGAGATGTTAAGCATAACGGTTAAGAATTCAAGTCCTTTTTCTTCCAAGGCAATGGACCTTGATCTGTTTATTTAGCCTTGCTTTCTCCTCTGCTATGCTGGCTATAATAATATCTACTTCAGGAAGTTGTTATAAGGATAAATGAGATAATGAATATGAAGTATAATTGACCCTTGGACAATTCACCAAACTGCTATGCAGTTAAAAAAAATCCATGTATAACTTTTGACTCCACAAAACCTTAAGTACTTAATAGCCTACTGTTGACCAGAAGCCTTACCTATAAGACAGTTGATTAACACATATTTCGTATGTTTTATGTATTTATAGTATATTCTTATAATAAATTAAGCTAGAGAAAAGAACATGTCATTAAGGAAATCCTAAGGAAGAGAGAATACATTTACAGGACTGTACTATAAAAATTCTGTGTATAAGTGGGCCCACGCAGTTCAAACCCATGTCATTCAAATGTCATCTATTTAGCATTGTGCCAGATATGCTATAGGTGCTCTGTAATATTGATGTTCACTTATAATAATAAAAGATGTATTTTTCTTGCTATCTTATAATTTTCTTTTTCTAGAAATTAGGTAACAGTAGATAATGCTGTGTTTTAAAATGTTAACAACATAATATCTCGTGATTTTACTGAATGAGCAAATTTGCTTTTTACAAGAATGTGTCAAATAACTTCCCTGGAACTTTGCCTAGTACTTTTAATGTGGTTTCCTGCAGTGGCTTGATGTATGATGTAGTAATGAGTGTAGAATTAGCATATAAAACCAGGCTTTATACCCCTTCTAATTGGCTTATTAAGTCAAGTGCCAAATACTATAATATAAAGGTTCTAGTACATTATCTCTAAAACAGGCAGCAAGGTTCTAGTGGAGTTTCTTTTCTAAGTCTTTTTATTATTTTTTTCAGGATCTTTAATCTGTTAAATCCTGATGGCTTTTCTGGTAAAGTCATTGTTTTACTCATCTTTTGTATTCCAGCAGACCTTGCACATAGCAAGTATTTGGCAAACAAAATTACTCAAGAAGAGGAATCTGAGAAAATGATATGCAACTTAATACGGTGGATTTAATTGGTATTTTCTTTTTTGTAAACATGTCTACAGTCTAGTATTTCTGCCTTTCCTTCTTCTACCCCACTTCTAAGTGCTTCCAGTGCCTGAATTGGAGAGCTGCTATTGCTCATTACCAGTGTGTCGTATGAGACCCTGAATGTTGTCATGTACACGTTGAGCCATTTAAATATGTCCATTACTTTCCTATTTATTTATGCATTGGACTTTTAAAATAATTCAATTTGTAGAAACGACAAAGGTTTCTTTTTAGTGTACTGATTTAGTACTGATTTAGATTATATCTCCTTTACATTATCATGCAATCCAAGTATCCTATTTAGAAATGCTTAAGAATTAACAATATTATCAACCCCTTGAGATAAAGAGAAAATAAGAATGAAAATGTAGCCATACATAGGAGGAAAGGAATAGCTAAAAGATATAAATCTGCCCAAAAGTGTTTTCTTTCCTGTAAACATCAACAATTTGAAATGCAGCCAGTTTTTGTATGTTGAGTGCTGCCATTCTGTCCTTTCCCCCATGGCTGCTGATGAGTATTTTCAAGAGGAATTAAAACGCGCACGCACACACACAACTAGGGTGCCAAGATGTGCTACAAACATGTGAGATCTAGTGCAAAATGAAAATGTCAAGTCCCTTGTTCAAGAACAATGGAGAATTCCAAGACCTCAACAGCAGAGCATAATGCTAAGTACAGGCCCCTATGCAATTGCACAGATCAAATACATCAGGCCCTGTAGAATTCCCAATTTCTAAGAAGTGGTCTTCCTCTTGGCACTATGCTTAGCAGCTTTTCAGGGTAAATACCTTCATTGTATCTGAGCATTGAGATTTGAACATCAGAAAGAGTAAAGAGATGTGAACTCTCCCATTATGGCCATGCAGTGTGATCATTGGTCATTGTAAAATGGTCAACAAGGCCATGTAATGAAGAATAATGAGATTATTCATCTCATGAGTAAAGATTAAGCCCTCTGAGGGTAGAGAAAGCAACAGGGGAAAAATAAGCATTTATATAGTGTCTTGTTTGGATTGGAGCCATATTAGGCTCTTTCTTTATACCTTAATCTGATTTGTCATATAGAGCAATTTTTATCACCCCATTTTCTACATGAGGAAATTGAGCCTCAAGGATATAAAATAACTTGCTCACAGTTACACAGCAAGTAACTGGCACTGTGATGATCACCCACATCTATCTTTATATCAAGCCCATGTTCTTTCCATGGGTATTGGTATCTTACCAGCTAATGTCTCACTTTGGAGGCTGATAGCTTCAATAAAAGTGCAACCTTGAGAAGTAGATGGAAAAAGGAGTGAAATTACAAGGGAAATTTAGTTTGGCAGTTTGTTTGGTATGAGGAAGCTGAACCCAGTGCAGAATGAGAGGCCACGGGCCATGTACAAAGAGTGTAGCAAATAAGAAGAGAGTCATTATTATCTTGACCAGACAAAGAGAACTGTCTCCCTTACAATTGAGTAATGTAGTGGTCACAGAACAAATGTAACATGTTGGAAATGGACAGAAAATGACACCTTGATTGCTGAAAAATAATAGCTCTTCCTACAATAAAGGTAAATAATAATAATAATAATAATAATAAACCAAATGATGGACACCTGGTTCCAGTAAGCACAGTGAGAGTCTGAAGCTTCTAAGGGCTAGCATATTTGAGGAAGTATACTCCAAGCGTCATTCACTTATGTTCCACTCTTCATGATTTTACCATGTCTCACTCTAACATATTTATATCTGTTCTATAGCAGCATGAATAGATTTATCCTAACCTAAAGTATTAGCTCTCTGTCCTCAGTCAAGCCACTCTACTAAGTGCTAAAACTCCTTTGTTCCTCAGTTTATTCAGCTCGTATTTACTGAGTACCTTATATGTTGTAAGATCTCTCTACCTGTTGTGGAGGTGTGGGGAAGGGGGAGGAAGAGAAGTCAGAGATGAGTAGGACATGGCTTCTGCCTCAAAGGATTCAGAATGAAGCAATTTTAGAATTTATGCAATTTTAGACTTCATAGAATGCTGAGAAACCAGTATTGAAGAAGTGGCAAACTTTACCTGAACGACATAGGAAATTTATAGAAAGGTAACCTTGAACAGTAAAGTATATACAAATAAGTAGAAGTTCACTGAGCAGACTTGGAACATTCATCTTCTTGGTCGTTTACTGGATTGTTTTTAAACTTTTCTTATCATATCATGGGTGGTTTTGAAATTATTGAGTTTAGTTACATCCAGAGGTTGTTATCAAGAAGTTGTGTGGTTATTAAGATTATTTAGGAATAATGATTTGATTTTAGGTCTGATGAATCAAACAAGAGAAACAAAACCATAACTTTCTTGTATTTTGATCTTTAGTTCTTGTATCCATAATTTAGAATATAGGTGTGTTGTGTATGTATTATGTTTTTTTCACCTGAATACCTATTTTATGCAGATTTTATAGAAAAAAAAGTCACCTGCTTATGCTTCTTTAATTTTTTCTTGTAAGAAAGTTATAACAAAAAGTGATTCACGTGTTACATACAACATGTGTTCATCCTAATTTTTTTTTCAGTGTAAAACTCTTTCTGGAGTCTGTGACCACATCATATCCCTGTCATCAGATCCTCTGGTTTCACAGTCTGCCCACCTAGAAGTGATTCAGCTGGCAAACATCAAACCAAGTGAAGGGCTGGTAAGAGCTACCGTGTTTATCAAAGCCACCATCCATCATTGGATAGCTAATGATGTAGGCAAAGTAGCCTCCAAATATGGGAATCCATAAATTCTAACAAACTTAGAATATTTTGGTATTTTTTTTTCCAGAGGTAAATTAAAGTAGTGGGAGTTTGTTGTGAAAAGAAGTTTTATGAAGATAAGTGAAAATGAAAAGGAATTTAAAATGGCAATTTCTAAATTATCCTGTGATAAATTATTTTTTATTACATTCTTTCACTCCCCCCCCACCAAAGTTCCTTAGGTTTAAAGGAAGTTTAACAGTTTTATACTAAGAACTACATTGTTACCTGCCCATGCCAGTAGGTGTTTTGTTTGTTTTGCTTTGTTTTGTTCTAGTTTTAATAGGACTCTTTTCTCTTAGGTTGTATAAGCTAAGCAAACCCAATATTGTTTATAACTCACATCCATTCTTTCTTAAAAGAGTGAGTAAGCAGGTGGATTTTGCCAAAACTAGGCTGACATCTAGAGATATATTTTTTTATTATGAAATAATAATCATCTTCTATATTTTATTCACTTGATTAAAAATTATATTGGTTCTAAATTTAACCCAGAGGTTAAATTTCTTTAATGGGCCTCTAGAAATAAAGCATATAAAATTAATATTAATGAGAGAGACAAAAAACAGCAAACTGACTGGAGAACATCTTACCCCCTACACAATTGTAAATTATTAGTTTGGTGCTCCAGTGTTTCTCCTTTCTCCTTGCAGATGAATTTTCATAGGATATAATTATTGATATTTAGAAAATAGAAGTCTTGGAAATAATATAATTCAAGTAATATATTCTTAAAGATCCATAAGCAAGTTTAACTTTTTATGTGGCTTTTATTTAATGCATAATAGTGATTTTTCACTGTGAAGCCATCTATATTATAGAGTGACTTTCCTCCTGATATTTGGCAAATTACTTTTTGATAACTATAGTTTCTCCTGCTTTTGTACCTTTTATCAGTGTTTTCCTAGGAAGATGGAAATCAGTATATCAGAAAGCCAGCAAGTATACCATCATCATAGCCTATAAGTATAGTATCTAAATTTAATTAGTTTTAAGAGTTTATTTTTAATATTTATAAATTTATTTGAAGTAATATTTATGATTTTAAATTCTTACTGTTCCCTTTGGCTATCTTTACACAGTCCAGTTTCATTTAAAGCATCTTTCAACCTGTAGTATTGAAGATTTTCCTTTTTATGTTTCCCTTTTTAGTAGTTATATTTCTTTAAGTTTATTTATTTTGAAAGAGAGAGAGAGAGAGAGAGAGCAGGGAAGGGGCAGCGAGAAAGAATTCCAAGCAGGCTCTGCACTGTCAGCACAGGGCCCGATGTAAGGCTCAAACTCACAAGCTGTGAGATCACCACCTGAGCCAAAACCAAGAGTTGGACGCTAAACCAACTGAGCCACCCAGGCACCCCGTTTTTCAGTAGTTATAAAGAAAGGAAGCTCTCTCAGCATGATTTGTGGAGTGGGAGGTTAGGAATTAGTATATATTCTTTTAGACTAGGAGTCAGGACACCTAGTTACAAATCACTTACATAAAATATAGCCGTGAGTGTTATCTTGAGGAGGTGGAGGAGTAAATTTAACCTCCTTGGCCTTGCTATTTTCATGCATAGAATGTTGGAGGAAGAAAGGGAGGGTGGACTAGATCATCTTTAAAGCTCCCTTTAGCTCTATGAGCCTGTGGTTCTAAGGACAGTATTTGGAGAAAAGAGCCTGATTTTTCCCCCCACCAATTTCCCCTGAAATCATGGGGGAAAGTAACCTTGTGAAGTGAGTCAACACAGTGCTAATTAATGGACGTTATGAAATCTTGATTTTTTAAAAATTTTTTAATGTTTATTTTTTTCCGAGAGAGAGAGCGAGCGAGTGAGCAAACAGGTGAGGATCAGAGAGAGAAGGAGACACAGAATCTGAAGCAGGCTCCAGGCTCTGAGCCATCCACCCAGAGCCTAATGTGAGGTCGAACTCACTAACCATGAGATCATGACCTGAGCTGAAGTCGGACGCTTAACTGACTGAGCCACCCAGGTGCCCCAAAATCTTGATTTGTTTTAATGGAAGGTATAGCCCTGGACAGGTCTTTTATTTTTTAAATTTGAAAGAGGTAGATATGGGTCTCCTCTTTGGAACAGTCATAAACTTAAAATGCTAACAACCAGATTCAGTTAGTCTGAGAAAGACTGGAAGAGAAAAAAAAAACGAGTGTTTACCATTTGCCAAGTATTTTCTCACAACTCTGTAGAGTAGGTACTTTCTTATTTTCCAAATGAGAAAATGGAATCACAGATCTTCACCAATTTGCCCTATATCACATAGGTAATAGAGCCAGGGTTTAAGTCCAGGTAAATCTCAATGAAGTACATGTTAGCAAAGCTTGTTCCATTATCCCACATTTAAAGCTGGAATTGCTTAACAGAAGTGTGAGAGAATTAGGAGGGTGACTTTATTTTTTTAAGTTTATTTATTTATTTTGAAAGCCAGATGGCAGGGCAAGGGGAGCGCCAGTAGGGGAGGGACAGAGAGAGGGAGAGGGACACACAAACCCTAAGATCATGACCTGAGCCAGAGTCAAGAGTCAGAGTCAGACGCTTAACCAACTGAGCCACCCAGGTGCCCCTCAGAGGGTGATTTTAAAACTGGAACCACCTAGGGAAATCATTATTAAAGGACAATTGGCAGCATTTCATTGGGAAAATATTTCCAAAGGAGGAAAAGAAAACCCCAAAATGTTGAATATTAGTAAAAAGTTAAGTAAAAACTATTTCTTGTGATTCATATTAAAGAGATGCCTAAATATAAATTTTATATGATTCATTCAAGGTATCATTTTAAAAATCATTCATTGGGGCGCCTGGGTGGCTCAGTAGATTGAGCATCTGACTTTGGCTCAGGTCATGATCTCATGGTACATGGGTTTGAGTCACGTGTCGGGTTCTGTGCTGACAGCTCAGAGCCTAGAGCCCGGCCCGCTAAAGATTCTGTCTCCCTCTCTCTCTTTGCCCCTCCCCTGCTCGTACTCTCTCTCTCTCTCTCAAAACTAAATAAACATTAAAAATATTTTTTTTAATTTTTAAAAAAATCATTCACCACATAAACAAGTTTAGTCAGTTACATTTGAAATAAATAGATTTAAGAATTTTGGTAACATTTAGCATGTGCTTAGCCATAAGAAATGTCCAAAAGGTACATGAAGGAGAGAAATAGAAAGAGGTGGGAGAATACCAAGATTTAAAGAAGCTTAATTAGCTTACGACATCTGCAGAAGGTCTTCTGCCAGTTTCAAAACAACATCTTTCATAGGCAAAGGGTAACTGGTTGGTTCTTCCACTGATGAACTAGATAAATTGTTCATCATTTACACCTAATTAGTCAAATCCCCTAGGATTTCTTAGTTTTGAGCATCATAAGCATTATAAGAAATGATGGGAAACATACTTAGTTACGATTAAAACGTGAAACTAGCTTCTAAAATGTTTTTAAACAACAATGATTAGCAGAAAATTAAAGGAGGCAAAATGAGAACTATTGCAACATATCAAGACTAGATCAGAACCAAGAGAACTATTGCAACATATCAAGACTAGATCAGAACCAAGAGATGAGTTGAACAGAGAAGAAAGGGCTTGGGGGAGCCATCCTTGGGGAAACCAGTTGGCCTCAGAGTGTCCTTTTGCTATTAGACACTTGGATTATCCTCAAATATGCCCTACTCCATTGACTTGACTGTGAGGTTGCTCTGGCTCCCATTGGTTGACATTTGGAGACCAAGTGAAGCCAATGTCACTTTGGCAAACTAAGCAGGAGAGAGGGAACTGTTCAAGTCAGCTCTGGAATTAATTAATTGGTTTTAAAAAAAGAAAAAAAGAATAAGGAAGAATGAAGGTTTTGATGAAATGAAAGACCAGATTTGTCTCTGTTCCAGAAATAGAGCCATTTGAATTACATGTCCTCCTACTGTTTGACCCTTAATGAAAGGTGAACAAATGATCAGATGTATTTCTGTGGACTCTTCATTATTTGGAAGATGATTAACTTGAAACTCATCCAAGCAACTTGCTTCTTTTACTTTCTTTGGGCACCTGACTTTTTTGGCCATTTTTCTCATTAATACTACCAAAGGGAGATAAAAACTATGAAGTCAGTTTTTATTATTAAAAGATGTTACAACAAATGGCGTATTAGGTTTGAAATGAAAATATTGCATAAAACAATATCTTCGTTCTTTGTGGCAGTTTTAAAATGTGCTTTATTTGTATCCTATTGCTTCCATGAAGTTGCTAGAATTAAACTCTGTATACATAACTAGATCCTTCTGTATTTAAGCATTTTAAAAATATTTTGGGGGGCACCTGGGTGGCTCAGTTAGTTAAGCTTCCATCTTCGGCTCAGGTCATGATCTCATGGTTCATGAGTTCAAACCCCGCACTTGGCTCTCTGCTGTCAACACAGAGCCTGCTTCAGATCCTATGTCCCCCTCTCTCTCTGCCCTTCCCCTGATTGTGTGCATTCTCTTTCTCTCAAAAATAAGGAAACATTGAAAAAATCATTAAAAATGAAAAATATATATTTTTATCCTTCTGAACAAATTAACTTTAATATAAACCGTGTAACAGTTATATATAATTAATGGTGAGATTTTCTTCCTATAAATAACAGATACCTGCTTTAGCTTATAATTGCCAGTTTTGAAGTTCCTAGTTTGTGTAATAATTGCTCAAAATTTTGTTTCCAGAGGCACAACTAGAGTATGTCCATGAATTTTTATTATCTGCATGACTGTACTGCCTTTTCTAAACATTTATCTTAGAATATTAGACTTTCTCTATGCCCTAACCATTAATGAAACTATTTAGAGCTCTTGTCAGACACCTTAATTTGTAATCAGTAATGAACAATATTGAAAGAAGTGTAGAGATAAATATAGTCAACTTCTGCTTACCATTTTCAGAAGAAAAGATGAATAAAATAAGTTTGTAAAATGCCCGTTAGTCTTTATAACCACATTGCACATTGTGCAGGTGGGCTAAAGAGGTCTTCAGAATACATGTTAAACAGTCAGTGGTTGAATTGAATATCTACAATTGCCAAATATTATGTTATAATAAAAGTGAAGGTGCACAACTCTTCTGTTAATAAATCGGTAAGTCAGGAGCCTACTGGTTGAGAATGTCGTCTGGAGTCAGACTGCCTAGGCTTGAAACCTGGCTTCACCACCTTGGACAGACTCCCTAGCTTCTCTGTACCTCAGTTTCCTTATCTCTAAAACAGAAATAATGATAGTTTATACCACATAGGCTATTGTGAAATGAATAGAAAACAATTAAAACAGTCCCTGGCACATGCTAACAAGTAGGTATTTGTGATGATTGTGATAGAGAATGATAAGTTATGACTGTTGTATGTCCAAGTAATATATATTATTTCTTTCACTGTCTTTTCCCACTTTATTCTATCACAATACTTCTATGTAAAAAACCTAAAACAAAATTTAGTGTTTAGCTCTTACAAATATACTTCAGATCCTTTATTAATCTGATGTAATTTTGTTAATGCCTAGAGAAAAATGATGGCAAGGATCTTGTCCTCTTTTAACTTCTATAATAACACCATTAGATATACCTTCCCATAAATAATGAGATAAATATTAACTTAAAAAGTGAGTATGGTATACACTTGCCACCAGTGTAAGGTTGAATATTACCATATGGTCATAGGCAACAACTACTAGCCAATTTCTTAATTAATTTCTAATTGCACTTCTGTTGAGGTTAGTTATTTATTTTAGATGAAGTAATGAACTTTCATTTAAGGAACTAGAGTTCACAGGTAAATACATACCTTTTAAATTATATTCATTTTGTTTCACATTAGTGATCCAGGCTCAGCCATTTTTGGAACAGATATCAACATTTTATTTTTTTTATTTTCTTAATGTTTATTTATTTTTGAGACAGAGAAAGACAGAGTGTGAGCAGGAGAGGGGCAGAGAGAAAGGGAGACACAGAATCTGAAGCAGGCTTCAGGCTCTGTGCTGACAGCTCAGAGCCTGACGCAGGGCTCAAACTTACAAACCGCGAGATCATGACCTGAGCTGAAGTTGGACACATAACTGACTGAGCCACCCAGGCGCCCCTGAACATTTTAGGCAGAAGACATTACTGAAATGACTTCTTAATTCAAACCTACTCAGTGTTTTTTTAACGTTTGTTTATTTTGAGAGAGAGAGAGCACATGGAGTAAAGGGAGAGAGAGAATCCCAAGCAGGCTTCCGCTGTCAGTGCAGAGCCTGACATGGGGCTCAATCTCACAAATTGTGACATCATGGCCTGAGCCTAAATCAGGAGTCAGGCGCCTAACCAACTGAGCTACCCAGGCACCCCCAAACCTACCCAGTTTTTAATAGTACTATCCCATGAACTTTTCTTCTTCTTGTTTTTATTTCTTACTTATTTTCAATGGCAGTACATGTACATTCAGTTATCTAAATATACAATTAACCTAAAGGTATGAGAAATTAACATTATAGTAACTGTCTACATAAGTGCTAGAATAAGTGCTTTTCTGAAAAGATCTTGTTGGTTCTTTTTTTTTAATGTTTATTTATTTTTGAGAGAGGGAGAGACAGAGTGCAAGCTGGGGAGGGGCAGAGAGAGAGAGGGAGACACAGAATCCGAAGCAGGCTCCAGGTTCTGAGCTATCCACCCAGAGCCTGACTCAGGGCTCGAATTCACGAACCATGAGATCATGACCTGAGCCAAAGTCGGACACTCAACCAACTGAGCCATCCAGATGCCCCTATTGGTTCTTTTTAAGTCCATTATATTTTAGACTTCAAGTTCATTAAAACTCGTATTTTTTTTATTTTTGAAATCAATATTTTGAAATGTAAAGCACTTGTATTAGTAAAACTTCATGTAATTATTTTCCCAAAGAGAAAAGTAACAGAATCTTCATTAGAGAGGAAAAAAGGCCATTCACTGAATCATCTTTTTTTTATTTGCTTAAATAAAAATATTTTAATATTTAATTTTGTTTTAAGTGTATTTATTTATTTTGAGAGAGGGAGCAGTGGAGGGGCAGAGAGAGAGAGAGGGAGAGAATCCCAAGCAGGCTCTGCACCATCAGCACGGAGCTGGACATGGGGCTCAAACCCACCAACCATGAGATTATGACCCGAGCCAAAACCAAAAGGTGGGCATTTAACTGACTGAGCCACCCAGGTGCCCCCATTTATAATGTGAATATTTTCTTGTGATATTTTTTTCCCTTCAAGTCTATCACTATCCATAATTTAAAGTTTTTGTTTGCTTTTACAGTTTATACAATTTCAAGATACCTAGATAACTTTAAATTGTAATAGAGTGTTTCCATATTTAATGTGTTTTTTTTTTTTTTGAGAGAGAGAAAGAGAGTGAGAGAGCATGTGTATATGAGGGGAGGGGCCGAGAGAGAGGAGAGAGAGAATTCCAAGCAGGCTCTACACAGGGCTCAGTCCCACCAACCATGAGATCATGACCCAAACCAAAATCAAGAGTTTGACACTTAATAGATTGAGCTACCCAGACATCCCTAAAATGGACTTGTTTACATGGAAAATGGAGGGCTGCTTGGGTGGCTCAGTCCCTTAAGCATCTGACTTCGGCTCAGGTCATGATCTCGTGGTTCCTGAGTTCAAGCCCCACATCGGGCCATCGGGCTCTGTGCTGACAGCTCAGATTCTATGTCTCCCTCTCTCTCTGTACCTCCCCACCTCACGCTCTCTCTCTCTCTCTCAAAAATAAACAAACATTAAAAACAATTTTTAATGGAAAATGTAATCTCACCCTCTTTATTTGGAGGAGGATGTGCCACACATTACCTCTTAATTATTGATATAGAAGTGATTGGATATAATTGTTAAAATTTCATCAATAAAAATGAAGGCAGGAAATACAGGGTTCCACAAAAGAGCTGGAGAAAAAAGTTTACATTAACAGTATTCTATTACTCATCTGTCTCTAGTTAGTTGTACTTGAAGTGGCTCTGTAGAAACCTATTTTTTATTGTGTAATTTGTTTCAAGTACAATATGCTAATAACCAGTATTTGAATTTCCCATTATAACTTTTATTTTGCCACAGAACAAATAGTAAGAATCGTTGGGGGAGTGAGCTGTGTTCTTTCTTCAGGATATTGAATTACCATGCTACATTTTATAAGTTTTACAGGCAGTTTACTTAACAAGTAGTTACTTGATTAAGTTGAGTACAGGCTTCTTCAGCCAAACTTTAGAAACCAGAACATTCAGTTAGGAATTTTTTACTACTTTAAAGACATCATTATTGAATAGGGATTCATTGGGCCTGTAGCATTTTGATAGGATAAGTTTTTTTGTGTGTAAATGAGGTTATAATATACTTGAATATTCCAATATTCTAGTAACTTCACTTCTTTTTATGATGCTGTCTTTTTCTTAGGGTATGTATATTAAATCAACATATGATGGGCTCCATGTAATTACTGGAACTACAGAAAATGTAAGTATTGTAACATTTCAGATTTTGGTGTGTGTATTTCTTTTTATTGTTAAACAACTTACTTACCACACATAATTGAGGTTGACTTCTGAGGACATGAACAGATTAGGAGAAAAAACTAAGTAAGACACATTGAGTTAGTAAGTGCTGGTTTGGAGAGAATTTCAGTCATTTCATTTAGTTTAGAATAATTGGTTACTTAGAGTAAATCAGATGTTTTCTGTTTACAGCCAGGTATTTGCCTTTTTTAAGTATTTTCTGGTTTATGACAAGTTATTGTGACATCTGAAAGAATCCACTTCCATCTGTCAAATAGGTTAGTTATGTTAAAAAAATTTTATATAAGAAAGAAGCATCAGATAATTCAGGCTTTCTGAATACTGCATTATAATTCAGCTTAATTCATTGGAGAGACAGCATGGTATAGCTCACCAGTTTTCACAGTGAGGTCCCTCTCTGGATCAGCAGCATCACTCTCCCTTGGCAACTTGTTAGAGATACAAATTCTCACACCCCACCCTAGAACTACTGAATCACAAATTCTGCAGACCACCCTGTTTCTTATTAAAAGAGAGTATGTTTTAACAGGTGATTCTGAGACATGCTCAAATTTGAGAACCTCTGCAAGCCATGGGTCAGAGTCCCTAGACCTAAGTCCCACAATTAGTTCTACATCTTAATGGCAGTGTAATTTTTGGCAAGTCACTTACCCTATCATTGCTTTAGTTTCTTCAGCTGTAAATTGGAAATATTATCTGCACTACATACCTCATTAAGTTGATATGAAAATCAAATAAGCTAATAAATGTGTAAGGCTATGCTGTAAAGAGCTACAGAAATGTGAAATGATCGTGTTGAGCCTGAACACTATCAGTATAATAGATTTGAATAGTGTAATAAATCATTATTCCCATATTTGTTTGTCCCAGATTTCCATCTTACTCTTAAGTAGGTGCTGAGCTATGAATTGTTTTTCTTTTAGAAATTCTGACTAACTGCATATTAATGCTGTGTTCCTTCAAAGACTGAGGCGGAGTTAGTTAATCTCTGATTATTATAGATCTCAATATCTTCCCAGCATTTTCTTTTTTAAAAAAAATCAACATTCTCTTCATCTAATTCACTTATTAATCATTTATTGTTTTTTTTTTCTACTCATTTCTCTTGGTTTCTTGAGAATAGTGAAACACATTATATAGATTGCAGTTGGATTCCTGTACTGGTTTCACATTTGGTATTAAATATAAGTTATATGGGATCAGAAATATCAGTTATATGCTTATTGTCAACCATTTAAAAAATTTAAATGCAGTGATATACTGTAAACTCTACTCCTGTCACTGATTGATCATTCTCATTTTTTTGTACATCCCTCTGACCCTTCATTTATTCATTTGTTCTTATAACAAACTTTTGCTTCATGTCTGCTGTGTTCCAGGCAAGGGGCTAAGTATTGAATTTTTAAACTAAACTAGCTTGCTGTTCCTAAAGAATGCAACTAGGGGTTTATGTGTGTAAACAGGTAGTGAAATTTGCATAGACAGACAAAGGAAAGAATCATAAATGCTGCCAAGTAAAACCAGAGAGGGAATCACAGAAATGTTGATGTGGAACTATATCTTGAAGAAATTGATAGGAATTCATCTCTATATTGTCTGAAGTCTATAAAAAAGTTAAACACTATGTACAGCTCATATTAATTACTCAGTAATATTTGGTAAATTGGTGAGTGATCACAGAAAGATTGATTTTGTGAGTAGTTCAGATATGAACCATATGTTAATGGCTCATCACTTAATTCTTTATTCTTGAAAGTATTTCATACTTTTTGGTATCCTTAGTCATTTATCATTAGGAGATCTGTGTTGAGTCTTAGTAAAGAGCTGCTCACTAAAGTGGTTAAGTTACTTTGCTTTGCTCTGCCCTAGTTTCTTAATTTTCTCATAGGTAAAATGAGAAGCTTGCACAAAATGATCTCTAGAGTCCCATTTAACACTGAAAGTCTATAATTTATATTATTCCCTTTTTTACTTATCTGTGAAAGAGGTTGGTTCAGTTTCTTTCAATTTTATATACCAACTATCATTTTCTTTTTACACCATGACTAGAGCCATTGGCTTGATGTGTTTCTTCTATACTCTCCTTTAAAAAGATCAGTTATGAGTCAGATAGCACAGGAACTGAGTATAGTTACAACTCTGTTACAGTAATGATTTACAAACTTGTCAGAATTACTGCATCATACTTGTCTGATTTGGTAATAAGCCTACCTTCTAAAGGTGCTATGAAAAAATACATTTTTTTCTTGTTACAATACCATTCTTAGGGTTGAGTTAATATCCTAGATGAACTACCCTTTTAAGAGTTTACTTGTATTATAACTTGAGTAACTGGATTTGTCTGAGATATCATCTTACCTTGAATTCTGGCCTATGACAGATAATTCTTTAGTGAATTTCAAAATTTGTTGAATTGAAGTTAATATTACTTCAAGACTTCTTTGTTTTGAAATAATTGGAAATTGGAAATGAATAAGAAATAAACTGCATATCACTTTTCAAGTAAATTTTAACTTTCAATTATTTTAGTTATCTATAGAATACAAACAATATATTAAACACTTGTAGTCATTTGTATTAGCTTAATTTTTTAAAGAAGATAATTGAAGTCTTGATCTAATTTAAAGATGTGGACTTACTGTAGTATTTTCAGGGAAAGGAAATGACTGATAAAATTTGTGTTTTTTATCATTTCCATTATGTTAAATTTAGTCACCTGCAGATCGGTGCAAGAAAATCCATGCTGGCGATGAAGTGATTCAAGTTAACCATCAGACTGTGGTATGTATAATTACCTTATGAGTCAATGGGAGGAACTAATATAAATATTTGCTAAAGCTTTAAAAGAATACCAATTGAAATAAAACACCTGTTGTGTACAAAATGACTGAACAGCCTTTCTTAAGATAGCTGAATGAATATTCATATTTGATACAAGGTAAGGCATAGTTTTTTTAAAAGCATGGTTTTAATATAAGGCTTGGAAATATTGGTGTTGACTGAGGTTACATATGCATTTCTACATGGGCAGGTATGGGATAACGTTATACACCCCATGAACTGAGATAATAATTTTGGGATAGAAATTAATATAAATGCATACAAATTCAACCTTTTCTTGATAAAACTTTTTAACTTTTACTTTACAAACTATTGAATTACCTAGTAGGTATGTTTTGTAACAGCATACATTCATTCAACTACTTTAACATTGATTTGTTCACTGAAGTGTCTGGTAGAATGGTTTATTTTAAATGTCAATTTTTTTTTAATTTTAACATTAATAGCTAAATTGGCTCTTCATTTCCCAGAAGGAGACTACAGTTTTTGTTTTAAAACTGTTGCACTTAACTAAATAAGTTCCTAAAATTTTCTTGCTCTGTGAACCTCATGAATCCATTTCTAGGCTAAGATCTTGACAGCGGCACTTTTGTGTCAGTGTTAGACTTTCAAGGGCCATTTTTCTTAATGTTAGGTTTAGAAAATGAACATCGTGATTTTTCACTTTGGTTTGTTTTCTGCCTCAGTTGATTTACTTACTTCTTCTATATCTGCCAAAATAAAGTGTATTGTTTAAAACAAATGAAGTTAAAATAATAATTATTAATACAATAAGCTTCACTTGGAAAAAAAATGTGTTTTTGTGGTAAATATTTACTTATAGCTCACTAATCCTTTAGAATTAATAATTATTTCTTATTGTACCCTTTAACCAAATTTTTTTTGCCTATTCTAGTCATAGAAGAAACTTTTAAAAAGAAAGGCTATATTTTGGGGATAAGAAGACTGGCGTGAAAAACTCCAATCTTTCTAATTGATACTAATGTCGAGGCAGAAGCCATTTCATTTTTGGCTTTGAGTGAACTGAGAACTTTGTGATATTGTAGAGAGGCTCCTGAACACTGATAATTAAACTTATACTGTTTCTTCAATGAATTCACTAAGTGAATAAAAGTTAATAAAAGTTTAAAAAATTAAACGTATAGGTGTAAGGTTAATACTAATTAATGCAGAATTTTGGTAATCAGCAAACCTTTCCACACTATGACAATTTTGATAATGAGAAAGTTGTCATTACTAGAAACTATACAAAGTGGTCGTCCTAACTAAAGTTTCTTGTCCCCTCGACTGAGGATTTGGGCAGTGGGATAAAGCAGGTACTCCAGTAGACAGGCAACTTCTTCCTCTTATAATGTTCATGCTGCCTCCATTCTTGCAATGTGACCGTAACAAACATGACATCTTTTCAATAGTTGGACCAGTATCAAGTTGGTCAATCCTAAAAGAGTAGAAATTAGTCTCTAATGAAAAATAAAATTGTTCAAAGGATACTCTTTGTGGAGCAAAGATTCTGATGTTTACAAATGAATATGAAAGTCTTTAAAGGACTACAAGTGAACTAATAAAATCTATATGGATTGGTAATACGTAAATACTGTGAAAATGTATAAATACATCTTTGCATCACAGGAATATTCTAGAATATTGAAAATGACAGAGAATGATGGTTGGGGAAACTTGCTTCTAGTTTTTGCTCTGAAATTGACTTTTGGCTTTAAGCGAATCATAGTAACTAGTTAAGCATCACCTTACCATTTCATAATAATAATAACCATAGCCAACACTTACTGAGTTCTTACAGAGTACCAAGCATCATGCTAAGTACTTCATGTATTTTATGTCACTTACTACTTAAAATAATTATATGAAGAAAGTATTTGTGGAAATTGAGACTCAGAATGTTTAACTCACCTGCAACTCAAAGCTCTCTGACTCCAGGGCCTTCAATTTTGTTACATTCCCTCCCCAAACTCAAATTATAAAAGTATTAAACAAAGGGGAAGAATTCTAAGGATCATGTAAGTAAAACTCAGGATTCAGTGAGAGATTAAGCAGGGGTGAAAGGTAAGAAATTTAACTTTATTGTTACTTCCTCACTCCTTTCTTTCAGATAGATATGTAAACACGTGTCACAATGCCAGGCACACATTAAGAACTCAATAAAAATTAACTTTCCGGCCTCCCTTCCTCCCTTTTACCTACAACAGCTATTGGACCAATTGGAGTCATATTTCTTGGCAAACTGCTACTAGAGCCTACAAATTGATTCTTGGGGGTAACAGAGACATTCCCTGACAGGAGAATACATTGAATTCCCTGAAAGTAGACTTCCTTAATAACGTGATCAATTACCAGATTTTCTTCTTTACGTTCAAATGAGAAGCATATTTATGTAAGAATGGTGCATTGTATTAAAGGCAGCCTAGTCTGCCCTCTCTTGCTGTTGCCTCCTTTGTGGTCTATACAATGCTTTTAACTTCTTACTAGATAATATACAGAGGTGATAAAATGGAAGTTATCTTGTTTTTGTTACTATAAAATGTTTGGTAGGTAGATAAATTAGTTGAAATAGATATAAATTATTTGTAGTCTACAAAGTCCCCTTCTATCCCTACATTAATTAACAGAGATATTCGGGGTTGGTTATGATTTAATAATTATGTTAAGGTATGACCTAAAACATTGGAAATACTTATTTAATATTATTTTTTAATCCAGTGATTAATTGACCAGTATAGTGAGATATTGCCAATATTGTTCCAAACCAATTTAGACCTAATAATGAAGAGTAATGTTCAATCTTATATTTTGAATGTTATTACCTCAGTTAGTATTTTTATGTAATTCTAAAATTTTCTACTGCTAAAGTTAGTAATGTACAATATAAAATCAGACAACTTTTCTTATTTTAAAACCCATAGAAAAGCAATTTGAAATTTTTCCCTAAGGATCTGAGAAAGTTGAATAACTCACAGATGAATTCAAATACTATTTTTTGAAATTGCTAGTATGGTATATCTTCAAGATGTCCAATTAGGTGTATGTGTTTTCTAGCTTGCTCTTTTTTTAAAAAGTATATTTTCTTATTTGAAATGAAACTGGAAGTTTTATGTCCTTTTTCATATTGCTATATTCTTTATTATAAATGGCTTTTAAGCTTTTCAAATCAACACACTTCTGTGGCTGAGAAACTGTGGCTGCCAGGTAGAAAGAAGAAAAAATCATGAACATCCAAGCAAAGCAGACTGAGTCCTATTGCATGTCTTGCCCGCCAGTGAAGATCCAACTCCTCACAGCTGCTGGAATCTCCCAAGATTTTTTCCACTTCATCTGCCACTACATCCCTCTCTCTGGGAGATACCTCGGCATAGTTTGAACCAGCAACTCTGCCCTCATGATGCACTTTTAACACGTTTTTTTAGCTGATGAGACTATAGTTATTAAATCTATTTGGGCATATTCCTAATGAATCTGTTAAATTTTATGTTAATACTGTTTTTGGTGTGTAAGTGTTTTAAAGATTCTATCCATACTAAAAACAAGTATTTTCTTCTTACAAATATCAGTTAAAAGGAGTGGGGTATGTGGTGGTTGAATCCAGCCTTTGGAAAATTTCCTTTCATTTTGTGTAAATATTCAAACATATTCACTATTATTTTGAAAGGTCTTCTGGAACCTGACTACCTTCTGGCAAGAAATGGTTTAATATATGTGGCTTATAAAGGCTACTGGGATGGAAAATAACTAGGTTGGGATAGTAAAAAAGATAGACATTAGTAAATAGCTGGGATGTTGGACACTGATTAGTGAGAAATGGAAGATGAATTCTATGAGCTAGTGGTCTTTGTTACCCCCTAAATGGTAAATAATTGCTCAACAAGATTTGCAGATGGTGGCAGTGGGGGCTGGGGGAAGGAGAACATATTAAAGAACTATTGAATCATCTGGAAAGGTCATTCTAACTTCATTTATATAATTCTCAAAGGTGTCTCCCTTATTCTATCTTATTCTCACCTCTAGTCTCTCCTTTTTGACTCTGTCCTCACCCTTTTGTTCCTTCAACCCCATAACAACAGGAGAGTATTGTTTAAAAGGGAAGCCAGCATATTCAGAATGGATGCAGAATGTGGTGGCCCATTAAAGCCAAGCTTTCCCTTCTCCTCCCTCTCACCCTACCACCCAGCCCCTGGACTTCCACAAGGAGTGGCTTAGTCAGTGAAATCAATACCATGGTATTGACTAACACCAGATGTGCTTTCTCTCTCTCTCTCTCTCTCTCTCTCTCTCTCTTTTAATTTACCAAATCATTGTCTTTATTTTTTAAGGTTTTTTTTTTCTAATTCCATTTTCTTCTCCTTTCCTTTGCCATCCTCATCACTTCTCACTTGACTGTTTCTCCTCCAGTCTTCACATTGTTCATTTTTTTTATTCTTGCCTATTTTCTTCTATTCTTCCTTCTAAGATGAGAAAGTATTTACCTTATAATTCCTTATGCCCAATATATTAAAAACTGAGACCTCAAATGGTAGTATTTCTGGTGCACCTCATGTCTTATCCCTGTAAACACAAGATGTTGCTGGAATACAGAGATTGAATATATTAGCATGGTTTTTCACATATTGCTAAATGAATGATTATGATAATACCATAAAATAACTCTGTTAGGATTTTAAGGAATTGGTATTCTAAAACAGGACGTGAATGTTATCTTTTCTAAGGGAAAAAAAATCATGAAGAGTCATTTACCAAAAATTAAAGGAAACAGTGCATCATGGATTTTAGTTACTCATAGTAATATTTAATTTCAGATCACCTTATATAATAAGTAGTTTATGAGGTTATAATAGATTTTTTCTTCTTTTTGGCATTAAACATTGTAGATTTGATGAGAATGTGTGGAAACTGGTTTCAAAGTTCCACATATTGATTTAAGCTATATATTTTATTTTGCCTAGAGAAATTAATTCATTACTTTATTATCCAACATAATACTTTATGTGTTTTCTATTACCAACTGAAATTTATTATATTAAGTTTTATATAAAGGAGATAATTTGTATGATGCCTTAGTAATGATAACTTCCTGTTAACCAATTTATTTTTTCTGCAGATTTCTACATCCTGACATTTTTTTCTTAGCTTCACCAGGAAAACATAATTGCTTTTGAAAATGGTTACTCCAGTTTGTTTTTATTAGTAGTATACATCTTTGGTTTCAACATACAGTTAATATGATCTCATTATTTTTACATGCAATTTTAAGAGATTTTTTTATAAGTGATTATTTTGTGTTTCAAATGTATCTATTGGCTGATGTTCTTACTTACTAAGCTTACTAAGTGTGCAGCTCACTTGCAAATCAGTATCAATACCTGCAGCCCTTTTCCTACCCCTAGCAAAAAGGCAAAAGTCAGCCAGTCACAATTGCCTCATTCACTGTCTGTCTATAATAGAGGTGGGCAATTAGTAGATAACATTTAAGTGCCTGATAAAGGACAAAATTATCGCATGAAAGGGAAACACATTAGAGTATCACAAAATAGGGAATTCAAGAGATAATGATAATAATCTTAAATTCTTTTTTAGGTTACTTAGCCTTAGGATTCAAATGTAGACTTCATCCACTAAATTAATATTCTGGTCAGCCTGGTGGCTGAAATTTTAGGTAATGTAACAACTGATTACTTTTACACTTCACTCATCTTACTATCCTAATACTGGGCAATAAAGAGTTTTTTTTTAATTGGAACAAATGGCTTAGAGAGTTCACTCTGGCCCCATTTGGAGCTGACATTGAGTTACCTTTTTTGTCTGAGTTATTAGGTTTCTGACAAAATTATTTCTAAAGATAACTACAGCAGTGAAAGTATTTATAGCCATTATGGAAGTTTTTAAACTATATTTTTTATTAATAAAGATTTAAAATGCTGTTTATTTACTTATATCTGCATATATACACATGCTTTGGGGTTTTTTTTTGCTACATATAGATAACTATTGCACTGTTTGCTTATATTTTCAAGTAAATGTGTCTTTGTTAAATGTCTAACAGTAAATGATATTATAAACATTATTCATAGCAAAAGTTGTACATTTATAAGCATGTTATTTTTTGAATAGTAGGGGTTTGGTTACTTTTAATTATATTTTCCATTTGGATTCCTAAATGAAATTTAAGCATGATTTTTCATAAATACACATGTTTTCTTCATTCCTTCTCAAAATTCTTATAAATAGGAGCTATAGATTTTTAGATAACAATGCTCTGTTTCATTCCTTAGTTCCCTTGACTAAGACTCTTTGTTTTAAAAAGCCTATTTCCAACATCTTTACAAGAAGAACAGAAATGGAATATAGGAAGGAATGGCTGATATAATAATTTCTTAATATGTAAACAAAAAATTGTTTAAAATTTAACTCATGTAAATATCTTTTAAAATTGTAGTTAAAAACCTATATTATTCTGGTTCTTTTAAAATATGTTATTGATTTTGGGGAGAATGAGGTTCTGTGGTATTATTCACCCCCAAAGTGAATGTGATTTGCCTTCTTCCTCCATCTTTCCCTAGCAGAGGCTTTCAGATTCACTCAATTTTATGTTAGAATGAAATAAAAATAACATTGGCTTTTATTGAATTTTCTATAGCATATATGAATGTAAACCATTAATCCCCCAAAATAAACCTTTGGCCTTCAGAAACCACAATATTACCAAACACCATATGGAAATGGAAAAGGGGAAAGAGAGCTTTATGCTCAAGATGCTAAACTGTACCCACAGTTTTTAAATAAGCCTGCCACAGAAGCAAAGACACCAGTGACAGAAAGGTTGCAGTTAGTATATGTAATAGATAACAGGAAATTATGCAAGTAACAGGATATGTAAATCAGTCACTCTTGGTGAAAACTATGTGGGTGATTCGTAAAACTTACAGGAAAAAAATGACTGTTTTCTTCCTCCCGCGATCTTCCCCATGAGCCAACCAAGAAATTTTGATGTAGCCCTCAGAACTTGTTGGTTATGGAGAAAAAGCCTCCAGGAAGGTGGTGTGCAGTAGGTAAAACTACTAGTTTATTGTAGTCCTCAAGTTGGCTCTGTGTCTTGGACTACTTGTTCATTTTGTAGCAGTGAGAAATTGTGTTCTCTGTGCTTTCTCCTTAAATATACTACACACATTGTATATATGACTATCTGTGAAATTCACATGAAAATATTAGGTACTAAAACATACATGTAAATCAAATTGTGAGCAACTCAATATGGTCCAAGTTTCACACTAAAATTAAGCCACATAAAAAACAAATGCCTTGACATCATCTTATTTCACTGGATAAGTGACTTGTAAAGTTAAGGAGGACATGAGATGAAGCATGGTTCAATGAATAAAGATGCAAAATTGTGGAATTTTTTCCCCTAATAAAAGTCAAACTTTTAATTCCCATATTCCTTCTTTTCAAATGCTTGTTCCCTTTATCTTTTCTCTATATTACCTTTCCTAAACTAATGTTTGTAAAAATAACAATACTAAGGTTTTGTTTAAAGTTACTTCATGGGGCGCCTAGGTGGCTCAGTCGGTTAAGCATCCGACTTCGGCTCAGGTCATGATCTCGCACTTTGTGAGTTCGAGCCCCGCGTTGGGCTCTGTGCTGACAGCTCAGAGCCTGGAGCTTGCTTCAGATTTTGTGTCTCCCTCTCTCTCTGCCCCTCCCCTGCTCATGCTCTCTCTCTCTCTCTCTCCCAAAAATAAATAAACATTAAAAACATTTTTTAAGTTACTTCAGTAACTTTTAGTAATGCAAAGGAATAGAACATTATAATAAATATCTCAGCAACAAAATATTTGGTAAAAATAGAGTGTCATCAGTCACAGCATGGTGGATTGTGTATTGAATTAAGTCTATTCAGTGCTTTTAAAAAGAGCAGAACATTTGGTCAGGGGTGCCTGGGTGGCTCAGTGGGTTAAAAAGAGTAGAACATTTGGGTATAGCATGGCTGATGTCATCAGACATTCATATAGGCACACCTCAAATCTCTTCGAAATATCCCTTGTGAAGAGGTATAATTTATACATTACAACTTGTGAGTAAGAGTGTGTGTATACACAAGAGCATGTGTAAATGTTAATGAATCTATTACTTTGTCTTGTGAAGGATAATAACTTTAAAAATAGTTTAAGAAATGTCCTATCTCCCTGTCTAGGTATAGAGATGCTTTCTTGTAACTTCAAATACAGCTGTGACAAAGGTAAAGAAGTTCTGGGTTGATAGGCCTAAATTATTCCTTTATGCTTATTTTAACTTTGGCTTCTTGGTATAGAGATTATTTTCATGTGTTGGTCAAATAATTCACCAGGTGTTTGGGAATCAGATAGGCTAGGTCATGTACTAAAGGGATCAGAGACTACTTCTTCCCTCTATGTACCAAGAGGAAAGGAAGCCACTCATCTCTTCAGCACCAAATCCCAAAACCTCTTATACACCTAATCTGGGCAACCCATTGTCCAAGGACCTGCCACTTATGGTGCCCTTCACCCAAGGAACCCCTGGTGTCTGCTAAAGCCTGATCAAAGCAATCACAAGCCCCATCTACAAGAAAGCAGAACCTCTGGCTTTTAACACTTGGGATACCTTAAAGACTCTCTTGGGAAATTTTAATCCTGTTTGTGTTGCATGTAAAATACATTTCAGTGTGCAAGTTGGAGATTACATCTAAACTAGTAAGTGGTAGGACTTGCCATTGCTTAGAGACACTGGCTTGTGCTACCTTGGACAGTCAGGAAGATAATATTAGTAGTTCAACATATGAAAAATATACTATCTATAACTTATAATAATACATAATTTGTATAACATGCATATGGTGGTTTTTAAAAGATTCATTCCAGCCCATAATTAATATGAATGAAATATTCTAATGTTGAGAAAGAGAAACTTGGACTACTTACAACCACTATAAACATTTTACTGATTAAAAAAAAACCTTCTTGAAAGTGTTTCTATAATGTGTATGATAAAGCAGAGCCTTTTTATGACAAATACATACTTTATTCACTTTTACATTTCTTGTCATAATCACATCACTATGACTTTAGGTCTGGAGTATCCAAGATGCAAATGCCATTTTTTTTCAAATGTTCATTTATAAGAAAATTTATTTGGTAATTTGGTGTAAAGAAAGTCTCTTATAACTTAAGTATCATCAAGTATATTCATTTACAGAAAAATTCAATACATCTTGGTTTTACACACAAAACTAAACTCCCATTGGAGTTTCAAGGCACCTTATTGTCTCTGAAACACATTCTCCTGTTACTATATCATGTCACTAGTCTAGTTTTTAACATATATTAAGTGTCTGCCATTTGTAAAGCACCTTATTGATTGCATGTATATCCAGACAAATAAGACTCCAGTTTTATTTAGAAATGTTTAGAATCCAGGTGATTTTAACACATGATGAAGTCTGAGAACCACATGAAAGGGAAATAATAGACAACTATGGCCATATTGACAAAGGAACTATTTGAGGAGTTGATTCTTTGGTTGGGCCTTCAGAGAAGGGAAGAATACTTTTTCACTGTAGCAGTATTTTGGAGCTGCAAAACTATAGAGACAGAAAGACCAGTTAGGACCCTATTTTAAGTCTAGCAGGCAAAGCAAACCAGAACTAAGGCAATAAGAAAAGACATTAGTTGCTATGATCTATTCGTTAGGACACATGGATTAAAAAAGGGGGAAGTGGTCATAGGTAATGCCATACTCCAAATTTGAGAGGATGAGGAGGAACTTTTTATTGATGTTGAATGAGGGCAGGGAGATACTGAGTTTGATTTTCAAAATGTTGCATTCTTGAACTACCAGTGGGATATTTAGGGAGTGGGGCATGCTTGCTCTCATAATGCTTTGTGCTTTCGAATCAAACCCACTTGAATATGAATTCGGGCTTTGCCACTTAACCATATTTGTAATAGTAGCTGAGAAAACTTAATCTCTTTTTGCTTCATATTTTTCACATGTGAAATGGGTTTAATAGTTCACCTCATAGAGCTGTTAAGAATTAAAATATAAAAAAGCAATGTAATATAGATATGAAGAATATAGCATAGTGAATTATTGTTGCTTGATTAGTAAGTAGCTATTAGAATGGATGAACTGAACTCTTGCAAGTATGTCACTAGAGTTCTTCGAGGAAGCAGAGATGATTAGATTTGAGAATCATATACACAAAGTTGTTAATGGAATCTCTGGGAAGAGAAGAGATCATTGTAAGAAGACAGCATGCAGTATTAGGGGTATAACAGCCTAGGGTAAATACCTACATTTATTGGTTGTGAGGAGGAAGAAAAGATGGAGAATGAGCAATCAGAGAATATACCAGCACCTGATCTGTTGTTTCATTTATTTCCATTTTCCTACCCATTCTGTGCATTAGAGTTGGAATGTATCATGGCTTTAGAAATCTGTTGTAATCATTTAGCCTCTGCAAGAATATTGAAACATTTCTGGTGGTGTTGAGCTCACTATTTCACGAGTTAGCTGATTGTGTTTTGGATGTCTTTGATTATTAGAATGTTTTTCTTCATATGTATCCTTAACCCATTATCTCTTAAAATTTAGTACCTTATTTAATTCCTTTCCATATTAGTGGATTAGTCTCTTGTGTTAGCCACCACTAGGATCCCTTCTTCCTTCTTTCAAAGCTCCCTCTATCTCCTGGTACAAAAAGGCTTTCATTGCAGCCAATGTAAAGAATACAATCATTCTTTAAAATTACTTTTATATCTTTACATGGTTTCTTGGGTCTGTCACACAATATGTTAAAACTATAGCCATAAACAAATGTGAAAATGAAAAACTAATCTTGAAAAATGAATAGTTTACTTATTTTCACATGTGTGTACCATTACCTTTAGATCCCAACATGGAGGCTCCAAATTTCTTGAAGTTGTAACTCACATACTTGCCTCTTTTTATCATACCAACTATAATCTGTCAACCATAAGTATCTCAATAACAGTTAAAGAGAAATAAGTTAATTTCAAGAAATCACTACACTTAATTATATGGCTAAAGATATGTTAGGATATCATAGAACCAAAGCTGGGAATTATTTTCCCCAGAACTGTAGTACCATGTCATCTTTGCCCTTCAATAGAACATGGTACAATGCAATAAATGGGTACAATTGTTAAGAATTGTATGTAGTAGGGGCGCCTGGGTGGCTCAGTTGGTTGAGCGTCCGACTTCAGCCCAGGTCATGATCTCGCGGTCCGTGGGTTCGAGCCCCGCGTCGGGCTCTGTGCTGACAGCTCGGTGCCCAGAGCCTGTTTCAGATTCTGTGTCTCCCTCTCTCTCTGACCCTCCCCTGTTCATGCTCTGTCTCTCTCTGTCTCAAAAATAAATAAACATAAAATTAAAAAAAAAAAAGAATTGTATGTAGTAGACAAGATAGAAACTAATGAAGAAATGAACCAAATTAGAGAGTTCCAGGTAGGACTAAGGAAAAGGACTATTTGAATGAGAGATGAAAGATCTAGTTGCAACTAGCAAGCACTGGATGGGACTGATACAGCTATAGCCTACCCGTGTTCATAGAAAAAAATGTCACACATAGGCTGTGAATTACTTAGCCAGCTTCATTCCCATTCAGTAAATAACGTATGAACCTGACTTAACACTTAAGTTTATCTACTGAAATCATTTATTGAATCAAAAATCAACAGATAATATAATTCTTGACTTAGTAAGCACTGCTAATAATCTTTTTTGCTAATCATCTGAAAGGATAATTAACAGCAGACGTGATTACCCCATTGCCACCTTTCATTTTTTTAAATAGTGTTGTCTTTCTAGTTCTATACTTTTTGTGGAAATTGTTCCTCCATAACAAACAGTCCTCATTAAGTAATTAATAAAATTCATGATTATATAACTGGAATATGGACTAAGCCCATTTATTTTGTTGATTTTGTTGTTTATAATAATTTGTGTTTATCACTAAAAGTTCAGAAAATAAAAGTATAAAGAAGAAAATGTATATTGCAGTCCTTACTTCCATTTAGCATAACCACTGTTAGCAGTGTTGTATATCTATGTTTTCTATATTTATATAAAATTTTTTTACAAAATAGAGTTGAGTTACATTTGCTATTTTGGAACTTCTTCCCACACAAAAATTTTTATTTCCCTTACTAATGGACATTTACATAATGTACAAATTTTGGTTGGTTTTAACAGTACTGTGACACACATGTTGCACATTTATCTCTGCTGTTATTCAAATCATTTCCTTCTGGTAGTGGAAGTAGAATTGGGAAGCCAGAGATACATACTTTAATGAGTCTTCATGGATATTTGTTTACTTTTGTTTAAAGTACTACTAATGTTATGTCAGTGAGAATGGGAAGGCTGATTAAAACATAGAAAATTTGTGTTGTATGTAAGTGATTAATCACTGAATTCTACACCTGAAACTAATATTGCTCTGTATGTTAACTAACTGGAATTTAAATAAAAAGTTGGAAAAACACTGAAAAAAATACTAAAATTATATACTTTTCTGCCATTAAATAACATTCAGCTATAAAATTAAACTCTAACCAAGTTATTACTTTCTCATCAATAAACAATTCCAATTTCTCATGGAAAAGCAATTCTGTTTTGGAGAATTGCATATTCAAAAAGAGCATAGAGAAAGTTTAAAAGAACAGGATGAATCAAATTACAGTGAATATTATACAGGAAAACACCATCTAGCCTTAGAAATTTTCAACTAGTCACCATGATCATATCAGAATAAAATGGAAAGAAATTGGTGGATAGAAATGTGTAATTTGTTGTTGAGAATACATATGCTGAAAGGAAAATATGGCCATCATATTCAATGCTTTAGTATAGTTAGTAATTCTTTGAAAAAAATAAATGATAAAATGTGGTTATTATTAAAAAGTTGCTCATAAATTCTTTGTATAAACAGTATGTTTTCTCCATCCAAACTTTGAACTCAAAAATCTGTTCACATATTTTTTGACAAGCAAAATGAACACTTGGATTTGAATTCACTTTGCTTTGACTCTTGGCTTATCAAAATGGCTTATAGAGACACTAGTTGGCTATCAGAGAAATCAGATTCAATGTAATATACCTTTGGGCACATAATAATCCTCACTTATATGTAATGGGAGATATTTGACCAGTTTCATTACTTTAGTTATCTGCATTAATGTGATTTTTTAACTGGCAGCCTCTTATTCGTGTTAGGCAAGTATCATAATGATCATTTTGATTCATATCTGAGACCCCTGAGTTTTTAAGCATTGTAACATCTCACTTCTTTTCTGTCCTTTTTCTCTTCACCATCACTCCATTCAGCTGCAAAAGAGGTTATAATTTAAATGAATGCCCACTCATTAGATAAGCCAGAGTCACCCATTATCCTACAGTGGCCGCCGTCCAGAGTACCTCTTCATCATAGTCTCAGGATCTGTGATTCTTTTGGTGGAAGTGCTTATTCTTTTCAGCTTGATCATTATCTTCCTAGCAAAAAACATGATGAAAAGCAGGCAAAGGCACCCATTCCCTTACACTTGGGTGCCTAGGAAAAACAACAGTACTGTTCAGACGATTTGCTAAATCCCACTTGTAATCCAGGATAAATTTTGATCCAATGTATTTGTATAACATCCTGGAAATTTCTAATCCATTAAAGTTAGGATAAAAGGTTCTCTCTTTTAAGTGTGAAGTGTGTGTTTTTTTTAATCTTGGAATCATAGCTATTTTTAATATGTTTCTTTAAAGCATAGTTAGAGGATTTCAGTTACCTGATAACTGCGTAACTAGTCCATCTTGAAGCAAACTAAAATTATTCTATGTTTAAAAGCTTAAAAGGATGACGAGTGAAGTAATTTAACATGGATAACAGTTGAGCCAGGTTTCAGGACATTTATCAAATACTTCCATTTAATTATACATTATGTTTTGAGGTGATATTCAAGTAGAATGGCTTCATTAAATTCAGCACAATTTAAGTTTATAGGGTTGTTTGGAACACATGTCCAATAGCCGCAGCATGGGAGTAGTGTTACGTTGTCATTTTTTTTATTTTATCCTTATAGCATGGGAAAGGGTTGATTTTACTGATGCTGTCTTCCATGCATCAGAATGTTGCCTTGGTTTGTCAGTACCAGCTAATGGTAGTATAAAGTCACTCTAATTTAGAGACACTTGTACCACATATCTCTAAAAGATGGTGATGAGAAAGCATGTGGTATAGGTTGTAAGCTCAGGACATTGCCAAGTCTTTGTGGATTTTTAAATTGTACTTATCAGCAGAGCTTGGATCTAGACCTTGCACAGCATTGATAATGACATAATTTCTTTAAACTCTAAATTACTCCATTGGTAGAATACCGTTTTAGTCTCTCCTTTGACATGGTAAATGTCCATTATGTTATCTCATAATAAATAACATGGACTCTAATGCAATAACATGGTTGGTTAACCAATACAGAGATAAAATTTCTTTTGAGTATATATCTCCTTAAAATTGATAGGATGGTACACCAATTATGTGATTTTCTTTTTTTTTTTTTTTTTTTACTAATCTTATTAAAGGGGGAGAACATTAAATCTTTGAATACTGTACCTCAATTTTATTGTAATGATTTTGCTGGTTACCAGGTGGGGTGGCAGTTGAAAAATTTGGTGAATGCACTACGAGAGGACCCGAGTGGTGTTATCTTAACTTTGAAAAAGCGACCTCAGAGCATGCTTACCTCAGCACCAGCTTTACTGAAAAATATGAGATGGAAGCCCCTTGCTCTGCAGGTAATGAAGCTTAATCATAAGTCATACACCATCATTTTAGCCATAGATTATCTCCGTAATGCTTCTTTATTGTGCCTCATCTCAGCAGCATATGGATTAATCTTGTATGCTTTTGAAAATTTGTTTGTGAAATTATCTCTTCACAGCTTATCCTAATAGGCTTAATGTGATGAAATCTGTAAGTTACTCTAACTAAAACCCAAATGATAAAGAACTCTGCCTTAATTTGTAAACATTTAAAGCATAATTACAAAAGAACACAAGTTATTTCAAACCAAAATGTGAATAGAGATGAAAAGAGACGTTTCATTTGTAGATGTAATCTTCTATTTCAAAGTTACACTCGTACACTTTGAAGAAACTAGATGACAGTTTGTAGAATTCTTTTAAATCAGGTCATAAGATAGTAATAGTTATTTCTAAACAGTAGGTAAAGAAAGTTTTATTTAGTAATTAAAATGTACCTACTACATTCCTTCTGACTGATCTTTTTTTTTCTTTTCCACCCTATAGGGTGGCAAAATAGGGAAATTATTGCTTTAGAATTTCTGCATTTTTCTTCAGCATGAAACCACTCTAAAATATTACTCTGGATGTTGGTAAATGACATTCATTAAGAAGCAGAGTACCTAGGAAGTTATAAAAATATGATTCTGATTAATGAAAGACAAGGAAGTAGTACGTTTCCTTCTGTTTCAGTCAATATAATCTTTAAACACATCATAAAAGAAATTGTCTTTCACAAAACATGCATTTTTAAAATAGGAAACTATTAGCTTTCTTAGAAGTCTAATTTTTTAACAACTTAATTGCCTGTTGAACTAGAACATTGCCAATTGTTCAGACTAAAAAGAAAAGCAATATATGTAAGTGCCATTTTTATCACTGCTTTGTAAATTATTTCTAAGTCCTGTATTAGTGCCTTATACCATTCTTAGATTTTTTTCCCCTAAAATCCTAAATTCTCCATTACACATGAATGGCCTTATAGATTATAATGATTTCTCATTGTTTAAAACTTTACTACTTATTGGCCTCAGTGTTGCATTATATTTAAATAACATAAAATGTTATTAACATTAAACGTTAAAATATTCTAACATTAAGGTGTTTAAATTGTTAATGTTAACATTTAATTTTTCAAATACATACATGTACACTGTATTAATATGTCCAAATATATTTGACTTGCAGTATATGTCTATTATCAAAGATTTTTAATGTCATTAAAGTTCAGAGTTTAATGTTTTTTGACTCATTAAATCATAGATAAGCAGAACAGACTTTACCATCATATCATTTTATTTTCTTGCTGTATTATAAGTTGCTTTGTTGTTCCACCTGTAGTTTTCCTATTGACATGTCTTCTTCAAAGATCCTGAGAAGTGGGAACACTGAAGAAGAGTCCCACAATTTCAGCCATTAGGTTTTTTCTCTGTATATGTGTAGTTAAAGTTAACAACTTCTCTCTAATCCCTTCTATTTCACCTTGAACACCAAAAAAGACACTGTTTTCTTGTTGATCCATGGACACTGAGGGACTATCTCTAGGAAACAAATTGATAATTTGGTCCCTTTTTAGATTCTTTTCCACAAACACAAACTGGAGAATTAAGGTAATGACAGTATCCAGTTAGTCACTTTTATATAAAATGCTGAAATAATTGAAAGACCAACATTTCTTTTTTGCTACACATTTGATGTGCATATTCAGTGCTGGAGAACAAAGACTTTAATTTTTTAAATTATCTCACATCATTTTAAAATTATAATGGGTTATTAGCACACTGTTTCTAGGTCCATTCCTAATTGCCAAGAAATATGCCTCACCAGATCACTAATTATATTTATTCCTCATTGTCTGTTCAGTTACTCTCAGTATAAATTTACTGTTTCAGATTGCTGAAGTCAGAAAAAAAGAAAATCAGCATTTCCATAAATGCTTATATGTATCAACATTTTTGTAAATTTGTTATTTCAGCTGAACTTAGTTCAACTGAAATGTATTGTCAAAGCTCAACTCCTTAACGATAAACAATGCTGTTGGGAAAGTGGGGGATTTACTTTCTGTTTCCTTACAAATTGCTTCAGTGGTTGACCTTTTACAGAGCAGAAGGAAGAGTATTAGTTTTAAATACTTCGTAGTAGTGGTAACACAACATCTTGGTGTTAAAGAGCAATAGATAAGTCCTCTAACATACTCTACCACCACCACCACCAAATATCCCTGAAATTTTGAAGACCTGAAATTGTACCAATACAGAGTTGTTTCTTGATCGTACAGCTTTGGCCTACTCTAAAATACTAAGACACTGGAAGCATAATGGGACCTATCTGGTCAGAATTTTTAAACTGTAGATTAACCAAAGATGGACAAAACCGGATGGTACCAGAATCTGTAGATTAAAAGTAGACTGCCTCCAGAGGAGGAAACGTCAAAGAAATCATGAGATAAGAAGGTCTTACAGGCAGTTTGTGATTCCTTTGTGACTTTGCCTGAGGCCACATATTTTTTCCTAGTGGCTGAGAAAGGACCTGAGGTGAAATAAAATGCTTAATGTAGGAATAACCCTCTATGCAGACATAAGTACCAGTCTTACTGTATTCTTGCTTCTGGTATGTGTACAAATACGTTGGTACTAAAATGCCCATTAACTCACTTAAGTATAAATCTTCAGTGTTCACACCTGAAGAATTGGACCTTAGGTTATTTCTTTTTTCATTGGGCATACTAACATTCTACTAAGAATTATTTAGATATTACAAAAAGAAATAATTTATGTAATTTGTTTAATTTGATATGTCTATTTCAACTTTTTCTTCTCTACCAGGCTTACCTACTAGCATTTTCAAATAAAATATGGCAAAACTTATGTAGTGTGGAAATAGACACTAATACATGTACCTTAAAAAAGAACAACTTTATTCTAATGTAAGGAATAATTATTTTTTAAACTAACAAGGAAATAATTTGTACCTACACAAAATTTAACCTTATCTACCCTAAGGTAGAAGATTGTTATGGAATACTACATTTTAATGAAAGAAGTTTTATTCCTAAAAAATATTTTGAAAGGATAGTAACGTCTATTAATAATCAACTGCAATGATGAATTTAGATTTGGATTTTCTTTTGAAAATTATTTATGAAATAATAGCAAAATAAACAAATAAAAATAAACAAAAGCATACAACTAAACTTCATGCTCACAGAGCAATTTCATGAGTACATTTCATGAAATTTGGCAGCTCTTTTAAAATTCCTGATTTGTCAAACATTTTACAATGGAATTGAAAGACTTAAAGATACCTTAGTCAAATACTATGAACAGATTTAATCTGGAGTTGAATTCTGTTGTCATCTGCACCCATTTATAAATAGTAGAGATGTTTTACCTGAGATAAAATCTTTTATTCTATGAGAGCAAATGAGGGATTCCCTGCTTTCCAATAACTTGTTTTTAAAAACATGTTCTTAGTAGCACTTCTCATGTCCTGGATTTTGGTGAGCTTGGTGATTGCTTATGGTCAAGTTCTTAACAATTTAATGAAAAAAAAAAAATCCCAGGGAACTCTGGATAAATCTCAAGGTATATTTTTGGTGTTTGTGGTTTCACGTTAGTGTGCATAGGTCACAAGCATGTGTAGGTGGTGTCATTTTCTTCTTAAAAGAGATGCATGGGAGAATTAGCTGGACACTACCAAGAATGTTGATTGAAATCATCACTGAGAATCAGCATTTTTAAAACCATTAAAGAACCCAGCTTTTTTGGTAGGAATGCATCTCAAATGATCACTATAATTAGTGTTGGAATTCAACATACTGATAAAGGTTTCATTAAACACATTTTTATAAGAAATAATATCAAGCTGTATTATTAGAAGTATGTTCCTAAACTGCATTCTTATCCATAAATCTCATATATCCATGTGGTAGTTTTCTTGTGTGGTTTTGTGCTTTTCATTTAAACTTTATTGCTTAGCATTACCTTGATGCCATTTTTACAGGATATTTAACTTTGAGCAGAAAAAGAAATGGAAAGCAAATAGTCATAACAGTCGATTTTGTCTATCAACTGGTGTAACACCTGAAGAACACTTAATTGATTGTGTTACATTTCAAATACCTACAGATATGAATAGTTAAACTCATTCTGTAAAAACTGAAACATGAGAAATAATAAAATTTATTTTAATATCAAAGTTATGGGTCAGGGTGACTGAAAAATCCATTACTAACAAAATTTATGTTTCTGAGAGTTTTGTTTTAAAAGCATGTTTTGAAGAGGAAGATAACCAATATTAGGTATGACACTAAAGAAGAAAATAAATCTTAACTGAAAATGTAATTGTGTTGACTGAGAGGCAGAAACAATTATATGTTTTACATGCTCAAATTAGTAAATAGCTGCAAGCAATTGTCACATCAAATTTTTGGTCAGCAGTGTTTAAGCAAATTAATTAAAGTATCTAAATGACATTTGTGTTTTTCAGCCAAATGGTTTCAAGTGTTACACTGACTACAAATGATCACCTAAAATGCAAAAATTATTTTTTATTTTCTTTATTCTTTACTTAATATTCTAAAAATGATGTTTACTGTATTTTGAAAAAATTGGAAGTCCAGTTTTAATGTTGCAGTATTAACTATGCCAATAAGTCTGGACAGCATAAGAGTAAATACAGTCGTAGTAGTCTCAGTACAATGTGCAAAATATGATGACTCAGTGGATAAAGCCATTTTGTAGTGTGACTGTGAAGTCTATATTTCTTGTATATCTTGTATTTTTAAACCTATACAGATATGGTTTCCTGATCACATTAATGGTCAGGAAAAAATGTTTGTTTTTTTGGTGGTCTTATAGGAAAGGAAAGATTACATGCTTATAAAAGAAGACTCAAATCTTTTGTATTTATGAATTTAGATCCTAGAAAAAACTGTGAAAACACAGAGTGGGAGAATTTAAATACATGCATTTCCTTTGCTTAGACTTCCTTCAGATAAGTTACTACTTAAAAAAATTTTCCCAGGGAAAAGTATGCCCCAAATTTTCCAAATTATATCTAACATTTTTTATATGGTCAAGAAACATGTATGCATTGTCTTGCCTCCCAAAATCCAGCATACATTTTCTCTGGAGTGTTTAGATGATTAAGAACAGAGTTGCTAACATAAAACAATATTCTGGTACTTATGTTGGTAATTATAATAAAAATGTGTTTGAACTGAGTAAGGACTTGTGTGAATGTTCTGTGCTAGAATAATGGGGTATTGTGATCCCTCTGAGTCTGTGCTTATTCCCAAGAGTGAATAAAATAAATGGCCAGGTTTTATACTTGATGTAATCATGCATATTTCAATGGGTATGTTCCCCCTGAAAGGCAAAGCAAGCTCTTTGTGATCTTTGCAGTAGTGAATTTTAGAAGTAACCACATAATGTGTAACACACTGTTTTAATCTTTAATGCTGGGGCTGTCTTTATGTCACTGGTATCATTCAAGACTTTCTATAGCTCTATGAAAGCCAGGTCACTTACCAGACAGAAGGACAAGTAAATTAAGATAAGCTTGCCACAAGTTGTTAAAATGAAAAATGTTTCAAGTAAAACCTCAATGTAAAATGTAGTTTAAGTATGGAAGTTCTTTTCTCATAATCTTTAAGACCGTAGGGGTTTCAGAGGTATACCTTCCAGATGTGCTCACTTACCTTACATGTGTTAGAATTGGGGACACAAGGGAAAGACCTGAGCCATCAGAGGATTTAAAATGAGATCTCAGTGATCCCTTACAAAGGCTGAAAACTTTATTTTACATTAATCACAATCTTTCATATGCTTTTTAAACTGAATGAGTAGGGTATTATTACTAAAGTCATCACACATGATTCAGAGGAAGATTTGTGCCGTACCATATTGTAGGATACAATTTGAAAGTATTTTATGTAGTTCAAACTGACAATATGAAAAAATGTATGTATGTCTTACCTAGTAGATTTCTAGTAGTAGTCCTGTTGATGTAGCAAGTTATCAGTAATTGACTTAAGTTTATCAATGTATATTTAAAGAGATGCATATGATCATTTTATTTAGAACCTGGATATTTTAAGAGATGCATGCCTGTGCCCCCACATATCTATCAGAGTTGTTTTAGCAGAGTAATGACGTACATGCAAATGCCTCTTCCCTTCTGGAGCCTCACTGGATCTGTGAAAGGAGAGCTTTAGGTCAGTAGGACCATTTACATATGAAAACTAAATATTTTGGCAAGGCTCTTCCAGGAAATAAACCTGTTTGCATAGAATCCAAAATGGATCCATATCATACTTGATTACATACTGTAGTTGACCAAGTTATACAGAAGCTTCATGCTTACTTGAGTAACAAGATGCAGCCTTAAAATAACCTTGTATTTAAATGATGATAATTCTTAATTCTCTTTCCATATTTTGCCAATATAGATAAAGTAGCAAAGTAGCAAAATGGTAAGATAAAAAATATTACCCTTTATTTCTACTTTTTGCCTTAAATTGGAAATTCTTCTTAGTGCAGTGGTAACTACTCTTCTTTTACAATGTTATGAACAAATTATTGAAAGGAAATTTTGTCAAGATGGGAGAAGCTATCTTTCTGCATTTTCATGCTAACATATTTGGATATTTTTCCTGAAACTAAGAAATATGTATATTAAAATTTGAATTGGATGCCGAGAGAAGTCCTTTTTTGATCTGAGGGAAGCTGTATTTGTCACTTTTTGGGTATTTTCACACACTTAAATTGTTATTGGTGGTGGTTGTAATTTTAATGCCACTTGTTACAACTAGGAATTTCTTGCTGGTGATTTCAGCTAATAGCATCATTTATTCTGCGCTTGGTTTAGTCAAATTTTGCCTATCTTTCTAATGCTCTTTAATGCATTTTTTTCATTCTTTTAGTCATTTAATTTTGTATTCTTTCAGTTCTTGTTCAAAGGTAGAAAATTTTTAAGAGATTATAATTTTAAATTATCACAAAGACGTCCTCTTCGGTTAAGTAGCTATTGCCATTTTCCCATGAAGTTTCTATTTTACCATGCTTTATTTTCTCACTGCTTAATGTGTATTTTTAAAATAAGATTCTCAAAAACAATGTTTACTTTTTTAGTGTGGATTAGCTTGACAGAAGTAATACAATGAATAGACAAAAATATGCCAAATATATTTAATCTTTACTGTGTGTTTCATTTGGTACAAAGCATTCTGATTATCCAGATGATATCTGCATGATAAACCATTTGAAATGTTTTCTATGATTTATCAGTTAATACAATAACTAGCCAATTGAATTGAACAATAGGATTAACTAATTTCAATTTTCTTTGAAAGAATAAGTTGTGTTTTTTTAACCAATTCAATTTATTGAACCAGCTGGCACAATCAAACCTGTTATCCATTTAAACTTATTTAAGAGTCTTTCTTCTGTGTATTTGCTAATTTAGCTAATCATGCTAACTGATGATATTAATAGCGACTCCTTCCTGAAAATAGAAACCTAGACAAAATAGCAATTTGAAGGAAGCTGACAAGGCTAATATTTAAGTTTACTGGAAGGGGAAAGGCACAAGTACCCTAAATAATCCTGGTAATAATTTGAATAGAATCCTAGTAGTAGTCTAGGCAAAATAAAATATTCTGTTCATATTTACCTCACACTTCACGGCTATTTAAAATATACTTGTAACCACTATTGTTTCTCCTTTGTTCCTTCCATTTTTCCTTTCTTCCTCTTTGTTTGGGGAAGGCAGAGATAGGTACTAACCAAGAAAGATTATCTTTAGTTCTATTGATGGTAAAATAAAAGGAGAGAGAGAAGTCTTCAGAATAGAAATAGTGACCCTAAAACAAAAGAAAAAGAATAAAAATTTGTTAGATTATTTTTTGTTTGTGTTTTTAGAACTTGTTTTTAATTTCACTTGCAGTATTAGAATATTTTAAAATAAAAGATACTAGAGCATTTAAAAAGCATACTGAATATACGTTTTTCTCTCACAGTACATCTGTTAGACAGTTTTGGAAAGTAATGCACTGAATAATGGGTTTTTCTTTATATTTCTATAATATGAAATTTAGTCAGACTTTTTTTATGTCATCTGTATTTAATACCAAGATGTCCTGACGAAAAGCAATTATAGTCATATCACAGTGACTATATATATAGTGTGTCTAAAGACTTATCTAAAGAACCTATCATTAATTCAAAGATCTATTGTAGAGGTATCACTAGAAACAATACAATTCTTCATTTTCTCAGGCTTCATGGTGTTCATCCATACAAATGATTCTTGATTGCCTATATAATCTAATAATTTCCCACTGCCAAGATTTTTTTTCTAAAAGACACATATAATTTAAGTGGACACTATTTCAAAATCAGCATAGTTAAACATAAGTCTACTGCATACTTTCAAAACATTTCAAAATTCCTTAACATGTAAAATATCTGACTTTTTTTACATCATAGAAGATAGAATATTGTAGAGTCCCCAAATAAGTTATCAATTTTTTTCCCTTCTCTCTCTCTTTAATTTCTATTTCACATAGATTAAAACTTAACCATCATTTTGGCAGGATGTGTGATTTCAACCTGTTAAGGTGAGCTGTGTAATAAGGAAGGTCAAAAACTGTGAACTGAATCATAAACTATGTAGCCTTCCCCAGTGGCCTACATTGTACATTGTATTTATGCTTGGTTTTTTGAACATTTTGCTTATCTGTACAAAAGCATTGTCACAATATTAAATAGTTGTAATATGCCATTTTGTCCAACAATACATGTTAAAGTAATAGAACTGCGGGTCTATATAGATTTGCTAAAAGTGTTTTCATATTGGCTAAAATGGCAACATCTTGTCATGTGAAGATACAGTTCATTTTGTGATCATTACGTTTGTGTTTGCAATTGCACCAAAATTCTTATTTTTACTGTTATTGTATACATAGATAATCAGTAAGATCTGTAAGATAAACATGAAAATTTGTGAATTTTAGTCTCACTTTAGAATAATTTTTTGATCCACAAGATCATTTGCAAATGCTGTGAAGCTTAGAATTGGAAGTGGTCTTAAATTAATGCATCCTGATGTATCACTTTATTCAGTATACATGATATCTTAATTTTTAAAAGTATTTAATACTTAAGCAGGCATGAAAATGGAATCTATAGATCTGTATCTAAACATTATTTAAACAGTGACAAATGTGTGTACCTCTGAAGGATGAAACGATTGTGTTCCACTAGTCACCATACTTTTGAAGATGTACCATAAATGACCTTGAGAGGACAGTTCATTGTGTTTATATTTAAAAAAACAAAATACAAAAAAAGAAAGTATTTTCTTGTATTGGCCTTTCATCCTCCATTTTTGTAACCTTTTCTGAGAATGTGTGACATTCTGCTAACTAAAGAGTATGGTGTATCTTTTTGGGAAAAAAAATGAAATATCTTTCTTGTATATCAGTCAGGATGTGAGTGAGTTAATTCTTTTGAAAGTTCCTCTTTATTATCTTTCTTTCAAAGGTGGGATTCCAACAAAGCAAATTTGATTTAATAAGTTTCTGACTGTAAAACAAATCTTACCATTATGAAACCCTGCATGGTGCTTTTACCTTATAAATACCTTTTACATTGTTATGCCGTAGAATAAGGTGAGTTGAGAACTAAGCGAAGCCTCTAAAATAATAAATTACTTGTTTTTGGACATTCAGAGGAATATCGATGTGCTAAATAACGTGCTTCTTGATTTCAGCCAAGTTCAGAAACTTTGCAGAAATAGATAATTTTAAAATGATAACTATATGTCGTTGTTGTTGTTGTTGTTGTTGTTTTGTGTGTTGTTTGTGTGTGTATGTATTTTCTTTTTCATTTTAACCAGCCTCTTATACCTAGAAGTCCCACAAGCAGCGTTGCCACGCCTTCCAGCACCATCAGTACACCAACTAAAAGAGACAGTTCTGCTCTCCAGGATCTCTACATCCCCCCTCCTCCTGCAGAACCATATATTCCCAGGTACAGTACCAACCATCATGTTGCTGTGGGCAACTTCTATCCAGAGACTAACCTAACCGTATGTAAACTGTGAAGTAAATTCTCAGGGAACACCTTGAATATTTTCTTAGATAGGAATTCTGAACACATTCTGGAAAATTGTTGCATTGTAGAGAATGCGTTTTGGTTAATAATAATAATAACAATAACTAATCTGTATTAAACACTATGCATTAAATATCTCATAAACATGTCATATGATAGAAAACAATAGGAAAGTAATGTTAAATAACAATTAGGATTATTTTAATAAGGAAGGAATAAGCGAGGGTCTTTAGCTAAGAAGCCCCAGGAAATCTCAAGTTATTTTGAAGCATTTCATACATTTTTTTTTCTAAAAGAGAAAGTTACAGATAACTTTTATGCCCTCTTAAATGTATGCAGTGAGGGAACTTTTGGTGGGGGGAAATAGATGATGAGAAGGGAGAATATTGTTTCCCCTAATACTTATGTATCTACAGTTTCTACCTGATCAGTTCATTAATGTTTCTGTCAGGAAGTAGAGACAATTTGCAAGAGAATGAGTTGCCTTTAAAGTCTGTTTTCTAGATTTCTTGAGGCTATATCTCCATTTCATTTCCAGATTTCTATTTGAAATTCCTGGCGGGTGTGAAAGAATACAACTTTGTGCCATAATGCATTCTGTCCAAAAGCGTTCTGATACCCAGCCTCATGGAATACAAAAATTATGGAAAGAGGCCCGCACTAAATGGGGATAATTAGTACCAATCACAAAGAATTTGGTTCCATTTTTAAATTAGTTGTGCAGTCATTCAAAAACAGTAGATTAAGGTCTCTTATTTTCAAGCCACACTTAATATTAAATTTCTTCAGTATATAAAAGAACTGAAATCCCTTGTGTTAATTAATTTTCATCATTCTTTAGGGCACCTAATGTTTCATTCTCTAAGATATGATGGCACTGACATTTTATGATTTAAATGCTACATGACAACATGGTGTGTCTGCAAATACTATATCGTCTGGTAATAAAACTGTAGTCCATTTTATAAACATTTTAGTTTTTAATTTTGAGAATTAAATGTAGCTGTGGGAACATGGTTTATGAGAAGATTTAACTTACTGAGCTGTCATTTCACAAATCTTTCAAGTATATAATTTATAGTCCTATGTTAAATTTATAATCAGATGTACAGATTCATTTGATATCCTAGTCAAACGCAAGTTGCATTTTAATTGTATTAAGATAGTGTCAGACTTTCTGAATATTCTTGCATGAGGAGCAATAAAAATATGTGTTTTGAATAGTGACTTTTTTGGTTTGTTTTCATTTTAATTGGAAAAACTTTTAATTTCAGTGCAAATGATTATTTAAGAGACCTTATTCCAAGGGCTACATGTACAGATAAACATCAGAAAATTATTTTTATCAAATCTCTGCAGTTTTTTCATGCTTTTTCCTTTTATCTTGAGTAGGGAGGAACTTATGATAAAGAAAATATTTCCTAGACGTAAAATATTTAAAATACACTTCAGAAGACAAGAATAAAGTAATTGGGTTCTGTCCTCTCAGTGTGGTGGCCTTATGATTACAGCAATGTATTGAGACCAATGAAAAGTTTGAACATGCTATTTAAAAATACTTGAAAATATAAGAAGTTCAAGTATCAACATGGTGGTATTTGTTTTATCAGTATTGCTTCATATTTTTCAGGAAAATTCATAATTAGAGGTGTTATCTCACTTTAATTGATTCTTAGTCTAGTGTATAATTTAATGGAATAGTCTAACTATATTTTGAGTCAAATTATTAGTTATCCAAGTTACACAATAGTTTGATATAGCACAGACAGAACAATGCATGCATCAGAGTCCCTTTTTACACCAGCCTGTATAAATTATCTGCATTTTCTGGTTTGACTTGAAGTTATGGCCATAAAACTGTTGCAGTTGTCATTCTTTCCATAGATACAGCCGCAGAACTTTTGTCCCATTTTCTCATTTTGATGTTTAATGTGGTTCACCTAATGTAACTCATCTGAACATTCGTTTCTTCATATAGTAAAAAATTTTGTTTATGTAGGATAGGCATTTTAGTGTTAATTTAATTGTAAATAATAAAAGCTTTCTCATCTTAAAACCAAAAAATACATAAAAATGTCAGGGCTAGCTGTCAAGTTACATAGAATTTTTTTCATGTAATTACCATTCTTTAAACACATTTATTCCAGAAGAAGTACCTTTTTCTCTGAAAGACACTCATGTATGTAGAGTGAGTGAAAATTCATCAGTTTTTTATTATATGTCTTGTGACTATATGCAGTTTCATTATCATAGTATATACTGCATTACATACTTAACCAAATTTCTTTTTCTATGATAAAAATCAAGAATTTGTAGGTCTTTGCACAACTCTGAAGTTTAAGCACTAATTTCTCTCATTAATTTTACTCTGAGCCATTAAATGTAAAGAAAGTCCACTAAAGGAGTGTTCTGACTTTTCACCCATTTCCTTAAATCCTTTTCAGAGTAAAAGTGTAGATTTATTACATACATAACATTAAGAAAAGTTTTCCTTCAATCTGTACAGCAGAACGAATTAATACATTGAGTTATTCAGGGACTCACAATGTAAGTACATACATACAAGCACACATACAGAGATACACACACAAATGGGCACATACTTTATATACGCAATGCATGTATTACTTCATTCTACTGCAAAAATTGTTTTTGGTGCGTACATTTCTTAACTCAGCTTTATTTGTATTTGTTTCATATATATGTGCTTCATAAATCTTCCTTGTTGGTATGAGTCCCTCCTTTCATATCATTACAGAGTAAGTAATACCAGCCCTTCCAATTTTCTGCCACAGGAATATCCATATAAATAGATCATGGTGAGTTAACTAGGGCTGAATCACCTTCTGATCTCAGCTGCATTAACATTCACATCACAGGCCTGATAGAAATGTCTGCCCATTTATAGATAGGCAAAACCTTAATCCAGTGCCACGAGTTCGTTAGGGCTATTTTCAAGCTAATTGCAGTGTCAATAAAATTCTACCTGCATTTTTTTAATATGCTTTCTTCATGTTGCCTAAGACCTAGCTATCCAGTTACAACTTAGCAATAAGCAATACTTTTATTTTTAAAAGTAGAAGAGTGAATCAGCAATGTAAATGACAATCGCAACTTCAGATGAGTTAAATACATGGGACAGCTTGCTGATTCAGTTAGTCTTGACAATAATATTATTCTACTTTTGATATATTTCAAATACTGGGAATGTAGTTCTCATTTGGAGAGACCTAATCTAGACATTTCCATATACCTACGGAAGTGTACTGTACCATAGTATGAAAGTATGAAAGTATAGTGTTCTTGCTGAAACATAACTCATATTTTTGAATTGACATTAGATTTATAAGCTCATCACCATTTTATAAGACATAGTGTAAATTAAAATTTTGTTCTTTTTATCTTTCTTGTTATAATTTACTTTATTGATTTAAGATTTCAGTCTTGGTACTTAACATAAAATTAAAGTTTTTTATCATTCATGGCACTGTTCAGTGTAGAACTGGAAACAATTAAGAAGTAGTAGGAAATAAAATTAATGACCTTCAAGAGAAGAAAATATTGCATTTACATTCATAGCTGTGTTCTAGAAGACAGGCTTTTCTAACAAAGAGTTCATAGCTAGTCAGTGAAACATCATAAAATAAACAAGGTTCAATTTAGCCCTTCCTAATGGAGTATTTCTACCAAAATACCACTCATAAGGGACCCAATTGCCTGGACTGTGTAATACTGTATGTCAGTAACAGTTTTAGGGATCCCATAAATTATTATATTTTTCTATTTTAGAATACTATAGAAAAAAATCACCTTGCCATCATCTTAAATTCCATATTTTATCAGGTTTCTCTACTCTCTCTTCACAAGAAATGTTGCTGATGTGTGATGAAATTTTGATGTATCCATTTAGAATTAGTTCTGTGAATTTATATTTTTACTATTAAATGAGATGCATAGAGTTTAAATACTCTAAGTAATTCTTTTCAGTAAGGTTTATTTTAAATTAATAACAAGCTGTTTGAAATTCTTACAGTATCAGTTTATATCATGTTAATTTGGTTCTTAAGGCTGCAAATATTGTTACAGAGGTGGTAGTTCTTAAACACGTCTTTGTTTTTAAGCAGTGCTAATGTTACTATGAATCAATTAGCTACAGTGGCAGAAGAAAGCTATATTGTTAGCAATGTTTACCTTATACCTACTGTCTTGAGCCCTAAAAGTAATTTATGTGCCAAGATGATTTTCTTTATATGACATAGTACAGTGAAAATGGACGAGAGCACAAGTTAGAAGATCCATGACCCATGTCTAGCATTGTCCTTTATTAGCTGTGTGACCTTTAGGCAAGTCATTTAACCTCTCTGATCCTCAGCATTTATTTTCTTGCAATATAGCAATAATTAAAAACTGCCCTAGAAGCCTCAAAGAAAGTTTGGAAAGATTAGAGGACACATTGTATGGAAAGGATATGACTACTTTTTTAGACCCTCTCTGCCATTTTACCACCCTAACACTTCCCTACATTCTTCTCCTTTACATTTCCCTATTTTTAGGGATGAAAAAGGAAACCTTCCTTGTGAAGACCTCAGAGGACATATGGTTGGCAAGCCGGTGCATAAGGGATCTGAATCACCAAATTCATTTCTGGATCAGGAATATCGAAAGAGGTTTAATATTGTTGAGGAAGATACTGTCTTATATTGCTATGAATATGAAAAAGGAAGATCCAGTAGTCAAGGAAGACGAGAAAGCACCCCAACTTATGGTAAGAGTTCTTTTCTTACACTGACATAAGAACATATGTCTCATATGAGAACTTCTACTTCTTTTCATAGACTTTTGGGTTATGAAAATTACTTGATTTACTTGATAGCTTTTGAATCTTTATAATTGATCTGTGCCTGTCATGTGCTTCTAATGGAATTACATTGATGTGCTTCTAATGTGCTTCTAATGCAACAATACGAAGCATGACATTAAACAGTATTCTAAAATTTCCAAAGATAGGTAAGAGCAATAAGTAGCATCTTAGCTCTTTAATGATTTATGGAAACCCTTTTGAATCACATGTAATTTTTATCATGTCAGATTTTGCCAAATTGGAATCATTCAAGGATTAATTTTTTTCGATGAATGCTTCCTACTAACATTACTTACATAATAGCTTGCTATGTGTTCTGCACCTGTGAGCACTACTATATTAAAAAGGGGTCATACACTGTCCAGGGCCTGGCCCTTCAAGAGGTGTTTTCAGAATGTGTTGTGTACTCTCTGTTGTGACTGTGGTTGCTTTAGCTCCCTACTTGTAGTGGTGGTTGGGACCTTCCAGGAGGTGTGCTCTGACTTGTTCATTGAAGTAACCCTGGAAAAAATTTTAACATGACTTATATAAAATAAACTCCTTATTCCTCAGGGATTAAAAACTCTTTAGATATACATTCTGGGGAAAATCTCACCTCAATTTTTGTTTTTTCTAAGAAGTTAGAAAATTTGAATGAAGTGGATTCTAACTAGGAAGTACACACCATATTTAAATCAGAGATGGCCTCACAGTTACAATATACCTAGCATTTTTCATCTTTGACTTCTGTTTTTCCATGCATGACCAAGAAAGCAACCTGGTCACACATGCTTTCACTTGATACATTGTATCTGAAAGATTTGCAGATAAGGCTGCCTAAAGTTAAAATAGTAAAGGTATGATCCTATTCCAAGAAAGAATGGACTTATTTGGAACTCTGTGCTCCTCATTTTCTAGTTTTCAAACTAATCAGTTTTAGTGAGGAGCATAGAGAAGGGGAAAGATAGGATCCTTGATGATTAATACAGATGAATAATGGGAGCTGAGCAGAAGGAAGGTTGTTTTAACTTTTTTTTCCACTGGCCCTCCTTACTTGCCCAGCATGGCCATATGCCTCCCTCCTGTGGTCCCAAATGATTAGTCATCATGTACCTTACTACACATGCCTTATTTCCTTACAGCTCTTTGGTAATAATTATACATGAGAAATTTTACTCAAAATGGTCCTAAAAAATAGGAACCATACTTACCTTACTTTGTGTTATTCTGTGTACATGTGCTTTCTTATCATAATAATAAGTAATGATATTTTTTAGCATAGCTCCTCAATTATACCATTCTGGTGGCAATTATTTTGAACTGTCATAATTTGAAGGTATTTGCACCGTTGCTTTCCTCCCCTATTATACTATAAACCTCTGCAGTAGAGAGCAGTGTAGAGGCCTGCCATCTTTGTTATCCCTACCCCTGCTTTATAACATAAGATCTTTATTTTTATTCATTCATACTGCATATTTATTCATTACTGCTTATTGGATAAGCAGTAATGTATATCAACTCTTTTTTTCTGTCTTAGAATTCTCTGGCTATTTTCTGCTTATTTTGAAGTATGACTAGAATGTTTAAAGGGGAAATTATAGTCACCAGATGAAGCTGATTACTGATAGCTTTATAAATAATTGGTTACTTGGTTCTTGAATGGCTATGAATTGTTAGTCTCTTCAGGCTACAATTTAAACCACCTAGTGTCATCATGTTCCACAAATCCTCTCTCTCCCAATAAAATAAAATACTGTTCAAATTTTAGAAAATTTTGATATCTTACAGATATTTGATATATTTTTATAAACAACTTAGGAGAAAAGAAATGTATATATGCCCAAAAGATTGATACAAAGTAAAAAAAAAAAAAAGTTATTTTACTTTTGATCCAGAATTTTTTTTAACTTTCCAACATGAAATATAATCTGAACCCTCAGTGGAGATTCTTACAGATATATATCAGTGAAGATATTCTAGCACAGCCTGTAGGTTGCTCCAGATCACTAGCGGTTTAATGTATGAAAACATTTTTAAAATCAGATTGTAAATAATAAATTCTACCTGTCACACACATGAATTTGTGTCCTTAATTTTTCCAAAGATCAATTTTTTTCTTAACTCATTCAGCTAATATTTGTTGTGTACATAAAGTCATCTAGTCACTGGGGATTCAAAGGTGAATAAAACATAAATTTTCCCTGGAAGGCATTCGTAACCTAGAGGGAAGAAACAAATAAGGAGATGTGTTAGAATCACTTTAGGAAAGTAGGAAAATGTGAGCAAAGTAATACCTATAGCCCAGGAGCTGAAAAGTGACACGCTGTTTTAAATGATGAATGGTCATCCTCTATGGTTTCTAAATGTTAGTTATCCCCACCAAATACCTGGCAGCTTCTCAAACATAGGTCTGAGATCTGAGGGTTCATATAAATCTCTCAGCCCAGACCCTGATGTTTCCAGTACAAATTACTCCAAAACTTTATAAGCAATTATCAATAACTTCTTTATTTAACCTATAAGGTGGTCCCATTGCATACACTCCCAAGTGTGACAGTATTTCCTTAGATTTAAAAAATAATGATAATAAAAATACATGATTCTGCTGAAGTACATTGCAAAAAAACATAGAGTACAAGAAAGTCCATATTTTATATTTTCTGGAAATGACCATAATTTCATGTGTTAGCACTTGTATGATACCTTCAAATGTAATGAATAAGTCCTTCAGGCTTACAGTGCTCAACTTAGTTCTTAGTCGCAAATACCCTTATCTTGAAGTATGTGAGCTTAGCCACCATTCTTTCCTATTAACTCCCCAGATTACCTGTTTATTCAAGGAGGTTTAGAGTTAACGTTATAAGAGTATAGATAGGATTTTGAGAAGCAAAGAAGAAACATGATTCAGTTACTATTATGTGCTTGTGGTTAAATATGTATATACTTGTCATATTCTCTTAGTGCATTCATATTTTAAAGTTAGATATATAAGGGGCCCCTGGGTGGCTCAGGTTGGTTAAGTGTCTGACTCTTGATTTCCACTCAGGTCATGATCTCATATTTTCTGAAATTCGGGCTCCACCTTGGGCTCTGCTTGCTTGCTCGCTGTCTCTCACACACAAAGTAAATAAATAAACTTTAAAAAATAAGTAATAAAGTTAGATATATAAGACAAAAATATTTAGGGAAACTCTCTTTTTGGACAGTGACAAAGAAAAGATGTAAAGAAAAATGCCTGAAAATATCCTAATTGTGGGCTTTAAAAGACATTTTTAATGAAGGTTCTCATTTTATATCATAGACCTACTAGTTATTGCTAAGAGTGAGTTAAAAAAAAGAACAATTATTTGCTCTAAGCTATCAGACAAGTATAATATGGATAGAAAGTGGATGGCCCTTCTGGAAATAAGTAAATAATATTTATATATGCCAGGCACTGTTCTAGACATTTAAAAGGCATTGACCCATTTAATCCTTACAATAACCCAGTGAGGTAGTTGCTAATAGAATCTTTATTTTACTGATGGGTTAAGTAACTTACCTAACTAGTAAGTGGTAGAGCCTGGATGAAGTACCCATGGATATTTGTGGACTCTGTTAGTGATACTAGCTAACTAAATGTGATGAAAGTAATTTCCTAAATTATAGAGAAATAATTTTCACAAATTGTATTATTCCTTCCAAATCCAAGCATTTGATTTCAGGCGAGCAGAAGTAGGTCTGATTTTGTATGTGCTGTTCATGCTTGTATATGCTGTTTCATATTTAGTGGCACTAAAGTAAACATGTTTTCACAAAGACATGGCCCTGACAGACCTTAGGAAAAGGTAGCTAAATTGAGGGGTAAAATTAGTAACAATATGTTATGTCCTTTTTAAATCAGAGAAAATAAAATAGGTTTTACTTTGCTAAAAAGATAGATGAGAATAATTTCTGGAAACATGGAGACAGTAGGGGAAGCAGCCTAGATAAGTGGTTACTAGCCTTGGCTGTATCATCAGCCCTACTTGGTAATGCTGTCTTTTATCTAATTACTCTAGTGTGAGCTTGGGGATGTTGGTCTCAATTTTCTCCTTGGTTAAATGAAGATGATAATACCTGCCTCATAGACTTTTTGTGAGAATTTAATGACAGTGCATTGTAAGTTGCCTAGAAAGTGCCTAGCATGTGCTAAGAAGCTTTAGTATTGTGAAGAGAATAGATGTTAAGTATTCTCACCCCACAGAAAAAAAAAAAAGAGTAACTATGTGAAGTGATAGATGTGTTAAAATAGCTTGATTGTGGTAATCATTTCAAAATTCTATGTATATCAAATCATCATGTTGTATACCTTAAATATATACTATTTTTATTTGCCAATTATACCTCAATAAAGGTGGAGAAAAAAACAAAATAACCTAAAGATCCCAACAAGTAAATAATAATATCAGACATTTGAAATTATTTGAAGAATAAGATGGGGTGAATAAACAGTTCAATTTTAAAAAGAAACTTTAATGTGAAAATTAAAAGAAGGGAAAAGAGGACAGCATTAAATCACTTTAACTGTTTGGTCTCATCTGCTCATGCTTCAAAGGCAAAGGTTCAAAATTGATGAGATCATTTGCTTGGCAACTTTTCAGAATGGTAATAATCCCCATCAGCTTTCCCTTTCACTCTTCAAGACTCTTTGCCCTTGCTATTCCATCATACCACATTCCTATGCTTAGAAATCTGCTGAAAGGTAGTCACAGTTGGCTGAGGCTCTTTGTGGCTGTGAGTGGTCATATTTTTTAATAATAGGAGGAAAACATATTTTTTACAATAACATCACTTAATAGTATTGGCTTGAAGGAATCTAGACCTTTTCTGACTTACTGATAATCCAGGACCTCACTAAAAAAAAACACATGAATGAGTGCAAAGCTGTTATTTTAGAAATGCTCCTCATAAATGTTATTTGTACACATTGTGCATTGAGGAAAATTAATTTCTGTAACATACCTGCACGTTTTCCATTCAAGTAGTTGGGACAAGAGAAAACTAACTACCATGTCCCTCTTATCCACATAAATAGCAAATGGCTTGAAATGACTTACAATAGCATTGTGAAGGACCTATGGGAAATAACACTATAAACTATTTTATCAGTGTGAGGAAAAGAAATTATTTGTAGGCTCCAGGGTCTTTTATCATACTTCAACATCATCTTTCTCTTTGTCGTACAACATCATTCCAACTTTTGGCCATTTCAATTATAATTAATAGCACTATTTAAAACATTTCTTGGGCGCCTGGGTGGCTCAGTCGGTTGAGTGTCTGACTCTTGATTTCAGCTCAGATCATGATCTCACGGTCCTGAAATCGAGCCCTGCATCAGGCTCTGGGCTCAGCATGGAGCCTGCTTGGGATTCTCTCTCTCCTGCTCTCTCTGCCCTTCACACGCTCACACAATCTCTCTCTTTCTCTCTCTCTCTCTCTCTCTCTCTCTCTCTCTCTCTCTCTCTCTGTCTCTCTCTCTCTCAAAAATAAACAAATATTAAAAAATAATGATAAAATAAATAAAAAATTCCTTAAAGGATCATGTAATACGCAATACATTCATACTTGTTTATTTCTGAATACAAGTCTGCTCTTTCCTGTGATTCTCAAATGTAAATTGTCTTTCTAATCAGATAAAAGTTCAGCTGTCATTCATCAGCTATGCTAGAAAGAAAAGAAATTGAGATTCTCACCACAGGAAATGTTTGTGTTTAAGTAAAATGTACCACTTCCACGGTAGAACTAACCAAAGAAATAGAAATTAGTGAATCAAAAATGTAGAAATATGAGATGTATACTCTACTCATAGGAATTCTTGCTCCTTTGGACTTAATATAATTCATAAAGACTGCATGTTGATCAGTTTCACAAAATAATTTTCAGTATCACGCTGATGGTGATAAAGGACCATGTAATGGATAGAAAAGTAGTTCAGCAGTATTTTGAGAGAAATAGAAAATTGTCTGTTCCTAATGTAAAAATCAGAGTAATCTGCAAGGAAAGGCACTCTTCCTTAATTTGTGTAATTTTACAAATAGAAATACCAGAGCATGAGTTTTGATGTCATATAGATCTGAATTTGGTGGTACAGATTGGCCTTTTAATAACTGATGGACCTTGAACTTGAGTCTTAGCTTCACTATGTTTTTTCTTTATCTGTAAAATGGGATAGCAACACTACCTGTGGTATTTTTATGAGGATTAAATGAGATAATGTATGTCTAGTACTTAGTACTCTTCTTGCCACGTGGAAAATGCTCAAGAAATAGTATTTAATGCCATAATATATTACTCCTGCTCATAAATAAAAGTATCCCAAAGATTGTCAAGTGCCTTTGGATCAAATTAGCACTTCTTCTTCTCCCTGTGGAGGGATTTAATAAAGGACAACAGGGCTAGAAGTATTTCCTTGGTTTGGTTCCTCTAGCTACCCAATAACTAGCCACTTAAATCCTAGCAATTAAAAGAAATATGAATATGGGGCACCTGGGTGGCTCATTTGGTTAAGCATACGACTCTTGATTTCAGCCAGGTCATGATTTCACCATTCGTGAGATCCAGCCCCGCATCAGGCTCTGCACTGACAGCATAGAGCCTGCTTGGGATTCTCTTTCTCCCTTTCTCTCTGCCTCTCCCCTGCTTGTGCACTCTCTCTCTCTCTCTCTCCCTCTCTCTCTCTCTCTCTCTCTCTGTCCCGCACACCTCTCTCAAAATAAATAAAACAAACTTTTGAAAATTTTTTTCAAACTAAATATGAAAAGAGTTCGTCTGTTTCTTTTGGTTTGGTTTTGAAAAGCAGAAGGAAGAGTGTTCAAATAGGTAATAACACTAGAAACTGCCCTGATCCAAGCCTTCTTTTAAGTTCCATTATGGAAACCACTAGCTCATACTCTGGGCAGAAGAGCCTGAATATAACCTTACAGCATCAGAATTCTGAAAACAGTTCTGACCCCATACCTTTTTTAAAATTTAAGATTAATTGCTAGGGGAAAAAAGGAGAGCAAAAATAATATATAAAATAGTTAGAGACTCTTTAAAAAAATGAAACCAGGCAAGAAAAAAAAAAAGCCTGAACAAATTAAATCACTAGGTAATGGATAAAATAGTAAGATTAAGAAAAAGGAACTCTTAACCAAGTTCGAGAGTATCAATATGTGGATAAAATGGAAAGATTAACAAACCAAGTTCACAAAGCCGATGCAACTATCTGAGGAAAAAACTAACTCTTCAAATGAATTAATTGACAAAAAGATATGAAGGTGAAATAGTGCTTCCCTTAAAGACAAAATGGGAAGCCAAGAATAGGAACCATCTAACTCAGTGATTTTCAGTTGGGTCAGTATTGCCCTCCAGGGGACATTTGGTAATTTGGGGGGGGGGTCATTTGTAGTTGTCATAACTGGGTGTGGAAATGCTACTGGCATCTAGTGGGTAGAGGCCCAGGATGCTAGTTCACATCCTACAAAGAGCAGGACAGCTCTCAACAATAAAGAATGATCCAGTCCACAATGTCAACAGTGATGCTCTTAAGAAACTCTTAGCAAAAAAATAAAATAAAATAAAAAGAAACCCTTAGCTATTTTAAGAATCAACTGTAGACAGATTTAATACAGAAGCAAGTATATAAGACTAGAAAATCAAAGAGCCCTTGTATGACACAGGGCCAATTGCCTTTTTTTTTAATTCAAAAAATCAATGAAATTATTGCCCTGGAAAGATAGACCTACATTTATTCACAATTAGCATATTCTCTGAGCAGAAGTAGTATAATGTTGTGAGTGTCTGGGATGACCTACCCTGCTGTACCATAGAATACCTAATCATGACATTCCCTGGAGCAGGAGGAGTCCCATTGTCCCTAGTTGAAATCGGAATGCATTTTCCCCTATGGAAAAAAAATTTAATAAATGGCAGCAAGGTAAAATTAAATAGAGTGGTTAGTGTTAGCTTTCACATCACAGTGTGGCTTAAGGATCCATCATTTTCCCAAATATGTTCTTTACATCTCTAGTTCTGAAAGAGGATGTTTGTAAAAGAAAGAGGTTATCTGGTTAAATATAATTGAGAAACTCTGAATATTTTATCCCTTTCTTGGCAACTAATAAGTCCACATTAGCATACTAAAGGCTTTGAAGGTCTTCTTGAATTTGGATTAGCTTATTGTTTCCCAAATGTATTTGTACGTTGAATCTTTTTTGGTTTGGGTCACAAAATACTCATTAACCTCCCAATGAACTAATGTTTGATAGAGTATATTTTGGAAAATGCTGGAATAGACTTTTATAGCTCCTCTTAAAGACCCATATACTGGGGAACCTGGGTGGCTCAGGCAGTTAGGCGTCTCATGTTATGTTAGGCTCAGGTCATGATCTCCCAGTTTGTGGGTTCAAGCCCGGCATCGGGCTCTGTGCTGACAGCTCAGAGCCTGGAGCCTACTTCAGGTTCTGTGTCTCCCTTTCTCTCTGTTCCTCCTCCACTTGTGTTCTGTCTCTCATTCTCTCTTTCTCTCTCTCAAAAATAAACATTAAAAAAAATTTTTAAGGGGCGCATAGGTGGCTCAGTTGATTAAGCGTCTGACTTTGGCTCAGGTCATGATCTCACAGTTCATGAGTTCAAGTCCCATATCAGGCTCTGTGCTGACAGCTCAGAGCCTGGAGCCTGCTTCCGATTCTGTGTCTCCCTCTCTCTGTCCCCCTCCCCCGTTCGTGCTCTGTCTCTCTCTGTCTCTCAAAAATAAATAAACATTGAAAAACATTTAAAAAAAATTTTAAGACCCATACACCAATGATAAAAATCTCTTTGTGTTTTAAGTTCCAAACAGCTGACTTAATAGATAAGCATTTGGAAAAGCCTCTATTCTTCAGTTGAAGCCTACCCCAGCAGACAAATTGTTGAATGCCATCTTCATTTTTATCTTCCAGAAAAGCCATTTTCTAGAGTAAATCTTATTTTTGATAAAAGTCCGAACTCAAGTAATAAATACTAACTGAAAAGATCAGTGTTGTTCTGTACTCCAGGCTCCTTGTAGAATTACTGGTATCACTGCAAAACAATTTACCAGAAATCATAGAGGAAATAGGTCCTCGGGGGTGGGGGGTGGGGGTAGAAAATGTCAACTGTTACATTGAATCTTCTTAAAAAAGAGATAACTAAAAATTGTACATTGATCACCTTAATGACTAGAGACATTAGAGCAAATAATTACGACAATATACAACCACTTATAAGTATACATATGGTAACATAGCATTGTTTTATAAGTCTCTAAGCTTATAAGTTGACACACCTTTTCACAGCAATGTATTTTCCATCTTCGTTTAAGGCAATGGACAGCAAATACAAAGTTACATCCACAGTTTATGTTCTTATCCTCCATTAGCTCTTCACATAGCTTTTAAGAATTTTTTTACAAGACTTACAAACTGGCAGAGAGGACACTTAAACAAAAGCAGTAATCATACATCTCATTAAATTATTTTTGAAGAAAAATGAATCGGATTTTTGTGTAATGAAATGTTCTTGAATTCATCACCAAGGCAATCTCATGTAGTGAAGAGAACACTGATCGGAAGTTAAAAGTATACTCAGTCGGTTAAGCGTCCGACTTCGGCTCAGGTCATGATCTCAGAGCCCCACATCAGGCTCTCTGCGCTGACAGCTCAGAGCCTGGAGCCTGCTTTGGATTCTGTATCTCCCTCTCTCTCTGCACCTCCCCTGCTCACATTCTCTCTCTCTCTCTCTCTCTCTCTCTCTCTCTCTCTCTCTCAAAAAGAATAAATATTAAAAAAAAATTTAAGTATATTCATGGGCTGACTCTAATACAGACTACCAGTGAAATCTTGAGAAATTAACTTCGGTGTGTCTTATGATTTTCATTTTTCCCGTTCTTGCTAGTTTCACTGAGTAATATAATCCCAAAGAGAAATATCTTTGAAAGGAATTATAAAGTTATTACAAGATGTCATTCTGGTTTATTTCAAAAGAGAGTCTTCATGTGACGAGTCTTAATCATTGTCTTTTTTACTCTTCATGAAAAAAGTTGACTCTTTTCCATATGTTGATAAAGATTTTCAAGATACTGCTTTACTAAGATTTTTTTTAAGTAGAGTGACTAATATTACACTGTATGTTAACTAACTGGAATTTAAATAGAAACTTGAAACTACAAAAATAAAATAAATGGAATAGTTTTTAATTTGTAGTTGTTTAACTTCAAAATGAATTGTTTTAAACCAAATAATATTTACATACTCATGTCATCTTTCTTATCCACTACTATATTAATTCTGAGCACAGCACAGAGCAAGAAGAGTTTAGCATAGCTCATTTTTTTTTACCCACCAGAGGCTTCAGAGGAGGATGCAGAATTCTTTTGCCACTTAAACTATATTTAAACCATCTGAATCCTTCCTAGTCTTCACATACCCTTCTATTGTAGAAGAATTGATTCTATGCACAGTGGCAAACATTTCAACTTAGTACAACCTATCTTTCCAAACTCCAATGTGTATTCCACATGTGCTTTCTTGGTAGAATATTTACAAAAGGTGATTTGGTTCAAAATATAATTAGCCTTGGAATCAAGTGTTAAAAGTTCCATATAATTTTTGAAACACTTCACAATTTTCTCCTTCAATAGTTTTTATGTTAATCCCCATTTAAAGCCTAGATCACTTTTAGAAAGCAATAGGAAAATTTACAAATAAGATGTAGCTTATTCTTTGAAATGAGATTTTAATTGTTTTTGTCCTCCATTAATGAAACTGAAAAGGCTTGAAGTTAATAATAATTGGGTTTTATTTGATTTAGATTGTTAGAAGGCTTTAAAGCCAATACTTAAATCATCACATTGCAATGTTTACAATCCAACTTTTTCTCAAGCTCTTTTATCCAAAAATGAAACTTAAAAAATATGGCCCTAAAGATCAAAGTGCCTGTTTTTACTTATTTTATTAGATCCAGATATATTGCCTTTATTCTTAAAAAAAATTACTGACTTTCCATTCAATTCCTTTTATTCCTCTTTAAATGTGTGATTGTCTACCTTAAATTACCTCGGGATGTTTTCATAGAAATGCAGTCAACCATCTGAAAGTAATTTTTCTGTCTGGTATGTAGGGAGTTTGATGGGTGTATGTGGCATGCTTGTAGCTTAACATTCCTTACTACTCTCATTCTCATCAAAATATTGGCTAAAATAGTCAAAACAGATGTGTTTATGTGTGTATGTATGTATATATATTTTTTCTCCTTAGACTCTAGAGAAAACTTTTTTTGTGAGTGTTAAAGGGTATGTCAGACTTAAGGAGAAATTTCTGTTGAGTCTTTTCTTAAACTCTTTGGTAACTGTTAGAGAGAAGATTGCTTCTAAGGTGCTATTTATCACCCTGAAATTTAATGATTTTAGCATGTTTGAAGAGAGAGTTTAAAAGATGGGGGGATAAATACAATTGAAAAAGGCAGCAATTCAATAGTATTTCAACAGACATGATGGGTAGCCTAAAATGGGAATGCTTCAAAAGTGAATTACTGGGACCTTATGAAGATAAAAAGCTTCTGCACAGCAAAGGAAACAACCAACAAAACTAAAAGGCAACCAACGGAATGGGAAAAGATATTTGCAAATGACACATCGGACAAAGGGCTAGTATCCAAAATCTATAAAGAGCTCATCAAACTCCACACCCGAAAAACAAATAACCCAGTGAAGAAATGGGCAGAAAACATGAATAGACACTTCTCTAAAGAAGACATCCGGATGGCCAACAGGCACATGAAAAGATGTTCAACGTCGCTCCTTATCAGGGAAATACAAATCAAAACCACACTCAGATACCACCTCACGCCAGTCAGAGTGGCCAAAATGAAGAAATCAGGAGACTATAGATGCTGGAGAGGATGTGGAGAAACAGGAACCCTCTTGCACTGTTGGTGGGAATGCAAATTGGTGCAGCCGCTCTGGAAAGCAGTGTGGAGGTTCCTCAGAAAATTAAAAATAGACCTACCCTATGACCCAGCAATAGCACTGCTAGGAATTTATCCAAGGGATACAGGAGTACTGATGCATAGGGGCACCTGTACCCCAATGTTTATAGCGGCACTCTCAACAATAGCCAAATTATGGAAAGAGCCTAAATGTCCATCAACTGATGAATGGATAAAGAAATTGTGGTTTATATACACAATGGAATACTACGTGGCAATGAGAAAAAATGAAATATGGCCTTTTGTAGCAACATGGATGGAACTGGAGAGTGTGATGCTAAGTGAAATAAGCCATACAGAGAAAGACAGATACCATATGGTTTCACTCTTATGTGGATCCTGAGAAACATAACAGAAACCCATGGGGGAGGGGAAGGAAAAAAAAAAAGAGGTTAGAGTGGGAGAGAGCCAAAGCATTAGAGACTGTTAAAAACTGAGAACAAACTGAGGGTTGATGGGGGGTGGGAGGGAGGGCAGGGTGGGAGGGAGGGCAGGGTGGGTGATGGGTATTGAGGAGGGCACCTTTTGGGATGAGCACTGGGTGTTGTATGGAAACCAATTTGACAGTAAATTTCATATATTAAAAAATAAAAAAAAATAATAATAATAAAATGGGAATGCTTCTACATATCCAGAGGCAGGACTTCTCTAGTTCTGACGTGATTACCAAACAGCTCTCTAAGGTTTAATATGTTAAAAATGAAGGAGGTTGGTCAGGTTGACATCCCTGGTTAGAAGGAAGCAAGGGAGGGAGGAAGGGAAAAGGAAGGAAAAATGACGGAGGGGAATGGAAAGTTGACAAAGAGAGAAGAGAAGGGAACTATGAAAATAAAAATTGATGATACAGCTCCCACCCTTTTCAGTCCAGTGTGTGCGGAATGTCCCATTTCCCTTTTAACAAGTTATCAGTCAGTAAATATTGAACAGTTACTATGTTTAAGGCACTGTGCTATGGGCTGGAGATACCACAGTAAACAACAGAGAAATTTTCCTTATGAAATTTACATTCTAGAAGAGGGGCAGGATTCAAGCAACTGATTTAATAAATACTTATTGGACTATAAATGGCATGCTATGAAGAAAAACTACAACAGAAAATGAGAACAAATACAAAGAAACCCAACCAATAGTAAAGTCAAGGAGAGTATCCCTGAAGAAATAACATTTTTGCTTAGCTCTGAAGGGTGTGGGTGTGAATTTTTAGCAAGAGGAAAGGAACACCAGAGGAGGACAGAGTCCTGGGTGCCATATGAAGATAATTTTACAAAGAAGGGAGTAGTCCTCTGTGTTAAACCTAAGATAGATCAGAAAAGTCAAGGGTCCTAAGAATTGTCTACTGGATTTTGCAACATGAAGGTGCTAGTGACCTTGACAAAATAGCAGTTTTGGTATAGTTTGGGGGGCAAGAGCTTAATCAGAGTAGGTTCAAGAAAGACAGAGGAGGAAATTCCACATAAAAGTGAGATCCTACACTATTTGTCTTTCTGTGTCTGGCTTATTTCACTTAGCATAATGTCCTTTGGATTCATTCATGTTATCACAGATTAAAGATTTCCATCTTTTTTATGGCTGAATGATACCCTGTTGAATACATATACCACATTTTCTGTATCCATTCATCCATTAATGGACACTTAGATTGTTTCCATATCTTAGCTATTATGAATAATGCTACAATGAATATGGGAGTTGATATATTTCTTCAAGATACTAATTTCATTTCCTTTGAATATATTCCCAGAAGTAGGGTTGCTGGATCACAAGATAGTTCTGTGTTTTTTTTGAGGAACCTCAATACTGTTTTCCATTTTAAAGTTGAAATTTGAGAGTAGTCCTCACGTGTTCTCACCACACATATACTACACATATAAATGGTAACCATGTGAGGTGAAGGATGTGTTACCTAGATTTTGGTCATCATTTCATATCATATATGTATATTATATAATCACGTTGCACACCTTAAAAATCATTTTGTATGTATGGCCTTAATATATAACATTTTTATTTGTCAGTCATACCTCAATAAAGCTACGGAAGAAAGAAGGAGAGGAATTAGAGACTGAAAATATAAACAAGGCTTTTAGGAGTTTTTTTCTGTAAAGGGGAACAGAGAAATGAGGTGGTAGAGTGGTAGTTTGTGGGTGAAGAGAGGTGGCATTTTGGTTTTTCAAAATTGGAGAATTACAGCATGTTTCTTTGCTAATTGGAATCATTGGGTAGAAAGGGAAAAATTGATGCTGCAGGAGAAAGAAACGAACATTGTTCAAGAGATACCTTTGAGTAAATAAGAGAGACTAGGATCCAGTGAACAGTTCAGTAATTTGGAATACCCATAATGTCTAGTATCCTTCCATTCAAGCATTCAAAATACCTGCTCTGGGTCAAAGTAATTGCCAGGAGCACTTATAACAAAGATACCTAAGACCTAGTTTCTGCAAAAAAAGTAGAAAAACCTCTAACAGACAGATATATATAATACAGTTTAATAATATATAATAATACAAATATACCAAAAGCACTAGGAAGGAGCCCAGGACAGTGGGCAATTAGCTCTGCCAAAGGGCATTGTGGCATTTGCAACAGCACCAAATACGCTTTATTATCTAAGGAAGAAGTTAGTTTATTTTCAAGCAATTCTGTACAGTAGTATTAAAACATAGCAATTCCATTTTAAAACAAGTACTTTAGATCATTATAAAGTACTTCATCCTTGTCAGTGTTCTTAAAATTATATTTAGTGTTCTATTTGTGTTTAATTACAGCTAAATATAGTTCATAATAAAAAAGACTGCTTACCTTTAATTTCAGAATAAAATTCAAACAAAATCCAAAAATAATGACTTTTCAACTCTACTACATTTATTAGAATACAGATACACAGTGCACAATTCTCACCTGTCTGTAAATCCAAGTTAAAAAGGTCCAGATGTGCAATAGATATGAAAGCCAAGTAACAAAGTAGTTTAACTGTGTGACACTAGCACAGAGATATCACAAGGCTTATGATAGGGTACCAAATGTACTCTACAGTTAATAAATGTTTTATGCTTAGAGGAGTAAAAAAATTATGAGGAAGTGGTCAGCAAAATTCTTAGATGGGCTCTTTTTTTTTACTATGTTCTTGGCTATAATTATTAATTTTCATCATTAATTAGTAAATGTAAGTGTCATTACCTAAAGAGATGTCTTAAAATTTTTCAGATTATTTTTAGAGATATTATTAATTTATGTACAGTTACATAAAGAATGAGTCAAATGTGTTTAATAAGCCTTTACAAACCATACAAACCTAAAAATACTTTGCATATATTAATAATAGTGTACATTTGATTTATTTTTTTTTTTAATTTTTTTTTTCAACGTTTTTTTTTTATTTATTTTTGCGACAGAGAGAGACAGAGCATGAACGGGGGAGGGGCAGAGAGAGAGGGAGACACAGAATCTGAAACAGGCTCCAGGCTCCGAGCCATCAGCCCAGAGCCCGACGCGGGGCTCGAACTCACGGACCGCGAGATCGTGACCTGGCTGAAGTCGGACGCTTAACCGACTGCGCCACCCAGGCGCCCCAAGTGTACATTTGATTTAAATCTAACAATGATGTTTATAGTACTCTTTTATTTTTAGCCAGTAGTACTACAGCAACAAGCCGTAAAGTTCTTTTTCCATTTGAACTTTGCTGTCTTGTGAAATTAAAATACTGCTATACGTGCAGTAGCAAACATTTCTAAGCTGCACTCAAAGATCTCTGTATTTGGAATTAGAAATAATTTAAGCTATTGTCTCTTTTTCAATTTGCCAAGGACTGATGTTTATGTAAGAATGTTACTTCATTCTCTTATTAAGTCTGTTTCAATACTGCAGCACAATAAAAAAAATTATAAAAGGAGCAATAGTTATAAGAATATGATTTCTTAATTATTAACTAATACTTCTAAAAATGGTTATTTTTACTTGCATTGCTAAATTCATAGCTTTATAATCAGTAAAAGCAAAAGCCTGATGTCTTACAAAAGTACATTTTAATTAAGATTTTGATGTTTTTTATTTAATTCAATACCTTTTTCTCAATTTTATGTTAGCAATATATAGTATACTTCTATTTAAAAATCACCAAAAAGTGTTTAATCTTCTGCAAAATTTCTCCTGTGGTTAATAATAGAACCAGACATATCAAAGGTTTAATTACATACCTCAATGACTTAGCTTATTGAGAATCTCAGAAGATGACCCAAAATACAACAAATACAATTATGTATTTCATATTCTGTGTGTGAAGTATGTTTCTTCTTGTTTTTGTACACATATATTTGACTTTAAACAACCAATCAATTCTTTGAAAAGTATCAAACTACTTTCAAATAAGATATAGAGCACATAAAACAACTGCTTATTTATTGCATTATTCACATTCTGAAAGATTTTCTTGGTGACATGTAGAAACAGTGTTAGACCTGTTAATTGCTTCAGTTTCAGTGCACATGATGAAATTGAGTTTATTTTAAAAACCAAATTCTGAAGAAATAAGTTGTAGTTTTGAAAACACAGAATTCAGAACATTGAAAATCTGGATAACTGAATATGCCAAGCAGTTGAATAGACATGACAAAGGAGACCTTTCCTAAAACCTTTACACCACGCTGGAAGGACAGAATATATTGACCTGCATCAGCTCTCCCTAAGCTTTCCCTTTGTAAAGAGATCTACTCCATGAGAATTTTGGAATCTTAGATGACTGTCTATAAATTCATTTGCATACTTTGAAAAGAAGCCATTAAATAAACACTACATTTTTTTGGCTCATTTATAATTTTATCATATCTAGTTCATTTTCAGATTTTCCAGGAGCTTAGCAAAATATACTACGTAAACTCTATCATTCATTGTACATAATATAAATCCATAAGGTTACATTTTCTGTAGGAACAGAATTAGAAGTCTCCTAATGGAATTTTTTTAAATACATAGACTGATCATAGTAATTGATCATGAAATTTAGCTGGGCAAGGAGGGAAATGAAGAGGATATACAGTGACCCAGAGGTGTCGCAAGGTGAGAAGATCAGTAGACTAAGGGGGAGGATATTTGGACTTGGAGTGCTGTAGGGATGCACTAGAAATACAGAAGGTGGTAGTGAAAAGTGGGATACTTGAAGGGATTACAGCCTTGGGAGAGGACAGGATTAAGCATATGACTACAGGAAAGGGAGAAGGAGAGAACCTCGAGAAACTCAGTGACCAGAGTATTGGAGGGTGAATATTGAAGTCCCCAAGAATCATGGCACAAGTTTCAACCCTGGTACTACATACTTCCCAACTGTGTGTCCTTGGACCAGTTACATAACCTGTCTCAATTTCTTCATCTGGTAAAATGAGGGTAAGAATAATATATTTCTCATAAGTATGAGGATTAAACAATTTAATACTTATAAAAGCACCTTAGTATTGATATATGACTTAGTACTGTTGTCATGATCATCAAAATCATTGTTATGATCCAGTCCTGTGTGTGTCTTTGCTTTTCATTTAAAGTGTATTTAGCAGTTATTTTATGCCAGGCATTGTGCTTGGTATCCTTTTTAAAGTTTTGTATGATTTTCTTTGGCCCTTTTGTGCTTCAGGAATTTCAAGTTGGTCAAAAATAATACACTGAAGCCTCACCAAAAAGTTATCCTTGAAGTCTGTGCCATGAGTTCTGCTTGCTTAAAGTAAAATGCTGTTTAGTAAGAATATAGACCTAGAGGGGAAGCAGAATAGGCCAAAGCAGTGATTACTTGAATCTGGAAACTAGACTTGTTCACAATAGCAAAAGAGATGCTTGGGGAGAGAGCCAGCTATAGGCCATAAAAGGGAATCTAACCATATTGCTGAAGCATGGTGGTATATCCAGAATGTATTGTGACAGGAGTTGGGGGGCAGACAAGATGGAAAGTTAGCATTGTAGTGTTTCAACATGAAACAGTGGATTAATGTCCTTGCAGGCAGGTTAAACGCAAGGGGCTAGTATCTTGGAGATTGGCTATCAAGATGTAGGCACTTGGGCATTGGAGAACAAGACAGAAGATGAAGTAAAATCTCTAAAATAATGATACTCTTTGTAAAGGACCATGCACTTAAAGTCAAGGGCTCCTAAGAAAGTAAACCTAGGCTATTCTTAATTATTTATAAAAGAATGCCTTAAGATTGCATTATCATCTGGCCAATTACTACAGGCAGTTTCACCTTCTGGCTCAAAACACACATTTTTCATCTACACAAATGCCAACCATAACGTTGCATATGGGTGAGTGTGTTTTGCAGACTGTAGCTAAAAATCAGTGTTAAGTTTGAGCGGACATGGGGAAGAAAAACAATGTGATGTGAATTTTGTTCTCTGTGTTTAGGCAAGCTACGACCTATATCTATGCCAGTGGAATATAATTGGGTGGGGGACTATGAAGATCCAAATAAGATGAAGAGAGATAGTAGAAGAGGTAAGTGTTCTAGAATTTCAGTGTAGGCTGGGTTGTTGGAACAAAAAGCAAATTTAAATGTTCTTTAAATAGGATGTTATGGCTTCAGTGGAAAACTTCATTCTGTCATTGACTTTATGATACACCCAAACCAACTCAGACCAGCATTTGACTATCTTGATATGGTATTAAATAGATATCTTCTCTGAATGTCTCTTAAGGGATTCAGGGTAGATAAGAACACTGTTAAAAAATAAATATCTGATTGTTATTTGAAAGTTACTATTTGGAAAACAAGGTCAGAAGTGTGAAACTGCATAAAAGAGTTAAGTTCAGTGAATAGGAAGAGATTGTAATCAGTCCCCATTGGTCCGCAATGCAAACTCATTACTTTTGTATTAGTAAAATCTTAAAATGAGCATTGACATACATGAGTAAAGCTAATGGAAACTGGGCCAGTGACTCTAATGAAAACCATATAGAAATGGAAAAAAAATGCTTTGCTTTTTTTTCTCTTCTGTTTGCTGTTCAGGGTTATCTTCTTACTTGGGGGTGGGCTACACTTGAAGTATCTACCAAAAGTAAGTTTTTATGTTCACTTGTCCTGCTATTGAGGTGAGCCGTAAAGAGAGCCACTGAAAGTCTCACTACTAAGTGGGATTTGACCAACTGTGGATATGGTAGGCTACTTCTGCTTTCAAAAATAGAGAGTCATAAAGTTGTAGATAAAAAATAAAACAAAACAAAAAAGTATTCATAGAACCTTAGCTCACTAAGCTTCCTTCATAAATATTGAACCCATTTGCCTGTTATTTCTAGCCACTGTACAGAATTTGCCATACAGGGATAACCAAGCACGAATATTTGCTTTATTAGTCTATTCAACACTGGTTTCATGGAGTGAGCGTTTCAGAAATGTTAGTGAATACAGGAACATTGACAGATTCCTTTACATCTATGTATTCATTCCATTTTCCAAACTTTAGTTTCTAACTTCATTTGTTTTATAGAATTAATCAAGAAAAAATAAAAAGAGAAACGCTTATCATACGCCATTTCTGAGTCACTGTTTTGGGAGTTCATATGATAGTGCTTTCTTGGGGGGAAAATGCCTTATGAAGTTCTAAGTGCTGGCTATCAGTGTAAGCATAGATTTTATGAACTGAGTTTCCTGATTCAGAATGTGGGCCAAAAATGCTACCTAGTCAGTTAGAAGTCAGTGTTTGTCATCAATTTTAGCAGAATCCCACTGGGGGAACTTGTTAAAAATTGTATGAGCCACACACCCAGAACTACTGATTCAAGCTTCAGTGATTCTCATATAGTTGGTCCAGAGATAAAATCTGGAGAAATAATCTATAGGCTATTTCTGATTGCCCTATGATCCCAAATAATTAAGGTTCTCTATATTCTCACTACGTAGGTATTTTATAAATAATCCAGTTACATTTCTGAAATGACATCTAATAGCACAATTAGGAGAGAATGGTAAATTTGGAATATTTGCATATTTATATTGGTGTATTTATCTGTTTTTATATAGAAAACTCTCTACTCCGATATATGAGCAATGAAAAAATTGCTCAAGAAGAATACATGTTTCAGAGAAACAGCAAGAAGGACACAGGGAAGAAGTCTAAAAAGAAGAGTGATAAGAGTAATAGCCCGACTCACTATTCACTGCTACCTAGTTTGCAAATGGATGCACTGAGACAGGACATCATGGGCACGCCTGTGCCAGAGACCACACTATACCACGTAAGTAAAATTTCAAAGACTCTGTGCTACAGCTTTTATTGGGAGCCTGGCAAATGACTCTTTGGGGGTAAATTCCAGATAGTGTGTCTTTATCTCATTGCCAGATTTCCACAAAAGATCCTAAGTTTAGAAAATTTTTAAAAAACCTTGATGGCTTGATTTGTTCTTTAGTTCATCTGTTCGGTGAGTTCATATGTTGTACCAGGTTCAATTTTTTAATATAATCATAGGCTCAAAGTGAAGGAGAATTATAATTAATTAGTTGATTAATCACCTAAAATAATAAATAGTAAATGGATGGCTATCAAGTTCAAATTAAAGATGGGATTTTTAATATATTCATGATTTCTGGGGCGCCTGGGTGGTTCAGTCGGTTAAGTGTCCGACTTCGGCTCAGGTCACAATCTTGCGGTCCGTGAGTTCGAGCCCCGCATCGGGCTCTGGGCTGATGGCTCAGAGCCTGGAGCCTGCTTCCGATTCTGTGTCTCCCTCTCTCTCTGCCCCTCCCCCGTTCATGCTCTGTCTCTCTCTGTCTCAAAAATAAATAAAAAACATTAAAAAATAAAAAAAATAATAAAAATATATATATATATTCATGATTTAATTTAAAAATGAGCATCACGGGATGCCTGGGTGGCTCAGTCGGTTAAAGCATCGACTTCAGCTCAGGTCATGATCTTGCATTTCGTGGGTTCGTGCCCCCCATCGGGTTCTGTGCTGACAGCTCAGAGCCTGGAGCCTGCTTCCGATTCTGTGTCTCCCTCTCTCTCTCTGCCCCTCCCCTGCTTGTGCTCTGTCTCTCTCTGTCCCTCAAAAATAAATAAATGTTAAAAAAAAAATTTTTAATGAGCATCTCTTGGGGCACCTGGGTGGCTCAGTCAGTTGAGTCCGACTTCAGCTCAGGTTGTGATCTCATGGTTCGTGGGTTTGAGCCCCGTGTCAGGCTCTGTGCTGACAGCTCATACATAGGCTGCTCATACATAGGCTGCTCGGGATCCTGTGTCTCCCTCTCTCTCTGACCCTCCCCTGCTCATGCTCTCTCTCTGTCTCTCTCTCTCAAAAATAAATAAACATTTAAAATTTTCAAAAACTAAAAAAATAAAAATGAGCATCTCTTACCTATTAGTCTTGGAGCATGGCGCTCAAGGCAAAACTGAGAACACATAGATAGCGCATTATTACATGGAGAGAAAGAAACACCAAGAGTTCTGATGTAAATTGATTGTTGTAATGGGTGGGTACAAGAAGTGTAGGAGGGTTAGGGGAGGGGGGCAGCCTTAGCTTTCTGGGACAGTGAGAAAAGATTTAGAATGGGGAGTGTTTGTGTGAAGAGTGAAAGATAAGTAGCAGTACTATGGGGAGAAGTATATGGAGGTGCACCACATTCTCTTGTGTGAGAATATGGTATGTTCCAGGGACTTCATGATGCTCAGAATTACCAGTTCACTAAAAACAGAGGGAAAGCACATGAGGAGGGGGCAGTAGATGGGCCTAGAGAGGTAGGCAGGACTTAGATCAGGAATTTCAAGATAAAGTACTGAGGCTCTTTGTTGCAGTGAAAAAAAAAATTATTGAAGAATTTTGAACTGGGGACTGAAATGATGAGACTGGCTTGTTGGATCCCTCTGTTGCATAGCACTAATGAAGAGGTAGGAGGCCAAAGTCAAAGCCATTATACCCAGGCTAGGTGGATGATGAGAAAGTAGGACAGTAGCAGTGTGGAGACTGAGAATCTTGTTAGCCAGAACATTCAGTTAACAAAATCAACCCATTGTATGCCATTTTCATTAAAACGGAATTTGTTGTGCCAATGTAACTGTAGCTTCTTACTAGGAACCCTTAAAAAACATGGATTACAAGTTTTTAAGTAATTTCAACAACTCTTCTTGGTGATCAGAATATTAAAAATTTTTAATCTGTCACATGGTAAAAGGTATACCATCTAAGTATATAAAGTGTGAAAGATTTAATCATTTATACTTGAATTACTTTTCTCAGCAAATCTTTTAAATCATCTTCTTACTTATTCTATAGCTCTCTCATAAAACTAGAGTGTAGAAAAATATCTTCATTCATTTGGGTTGAAGTAGGAGAGCAGTTAGCACTCCTAGGTATTCATTCTGTACCCTCTCCAAGCGTCTTCCCCTCTAAGAGAATAGTGCCTGTCTCAAAACCTGCTCCCCTAAGTGACTGACAAATCAAATGATTATATTTGCCACAACCATTCGTAGTCAGTCTGAATCTTAGCTGCATGAAGGGGACCACTTTCGCTCTCACTGTCAGAAATGCTGTCTGAACACCAGGCTCCCTCTAGAATCTAGTGCTCTAGTCAAAAATCCTAAACATGAGAGACAGCTGATCTATTCAAGAAGGAAGTTGGTAGTGAGAGATGAGACTCAAAAAGGAAGAAGAGGCCACTTCACCCTGAGCATGTAAACTATTGAAGAGGTTGGATTTATCCTAAAAGCAGCAGTAAGCCATTGAAGGCACATTTAAACACTCCGCCTGTGCCATCCTGTCGTGCACATCTGGACAGTAGTATACTGTGAGGGAAGAAAATAGATGAATGTTGTGGATTGTGGTTTTACCTTATGGAATATAGTAAAAAGTGAATCAAACTGGTAATCAGGAATATCCCTGAGTATTGAGTATTGTAAAGGAGTATAAACTGTTACCACTTTTCTGAAGGGCATTATTTAGTTACATGTTATCAAGAGCTAGGTCTAGTAACGTCACTTCTAGAAGATTATTCCAAGAAAGAAATCAGTCTCCTTTTTGCCTCCTACTTTTATTATGTGACCTGAGTCTGTAAGAAGGTATTTCCAAGACAGGTGATATTTATCCCAACTAACTTTTGACAGAGGGATAGCATGTAAGGAATATTGTTAATTATGTCAGGGGGGTGGGGAGCAGGGGAGTCCTGCATTGTAACACTGACCCACTAATCCCGTAGTAGAAGTATTGACACTTTCTAACTCTATTCCTTGTTTTAAAATAATTGCTAGCCCCAAAATGTATGCCTAACCAATGTTCAAATGCCTATAACCAACATTCAAAGTAGAAAACATTTATTAGTGAGGTTTTCACTAGGCTCTGAGTTCCCTTGAGGACAGTTATCAAGGGAGCTTCCACATTTATTGTCTTTCAAATCTCATAACAACCGCATTTGTAAATGACAAAACTCAAACTCAGAAGGATTATATGATTTACCCAAAACTGTGTTGCAAAAAGTGTGAGCGTAAGGACTGGAACCCAGATCACCTACTCCAGTGATCTTTGCACACTCTACCCTGCTTCTCTGTGCATGGTAGGATTCCTTACACAAATGAATTTATGCTTTAACAACTAATTGAATGAATTTTCAAAAAGTTTAAGAAACATGTGCCTTCATATGTTGATTTTGATAACATTTTCAGTACCTGGATTGATGTGTACTCAGATTTCTCTTTTGCTCTGTGTTCCTATTTTTTATTAACTTCAGAAAAAACATACAGAGGCACTGCTGTTATAAAGCACAAGTAGTTATTTGGCATGATCTATTGCTGAGACTGTGGAGGATTGTAATTAAAATTCCCTGGACCTTGGAGACAAAACAACATACACTTAAATGATTGCTTTTTATATTTCGCAGGAATACTTGGTTGTTTTTGTTTATACACACCTATTTAAAAATTAAAGTATTTTTCCTTATGTTAAATTGTCCTAAAACAGAAGATCAATATCAGTATTTCATCACCTTCATGATGAACCACTGATCTTCATTCTTACAGTTATTCATTTGGATAGCACAGCCATTTTGAATGGAATGGGGCTGAAGTGGAAGCGGACTATGAAACCTGAGTACTGAGTTTCATAGACTACGATCTCTGTTGTAATATAGAACTCCCTGTGCTCTGGGTTCAAATTTAGAGAAAATTTTATTGAATTTAATGGCAGGATTATATCAATTTTAAATACCCTTTAAACAGTTTAAGAAAAGAATGGTGTGTGTGTGTGTGTGTGTGTGTGTGTGTGTGTGTGTGTGTGTGTGTGTGGCGGAGAGGGAAGACGGGGTTCCCTCTAAGAAGAACAAGATTAAAATCCCCAGTGGTCTGTTTTGGAAGGCAGCTCAATAAAAATACACAAAACAAGGCAAATACAGTTTGGTTTTACTGTTTGACTCATTGCACTTTGCAATTATAGCAGAAATGTTTATTTCATAATAGAGAAGATTGAGACATCTGTGGTATTGTAAAATACACAGATTTTTATTAATTCCATATATTTGTTATTCCAGTTTATATATTTTTCTTAAACTTACTTAAAAGGAAATCACTCACTATGCTCTAACCACCCTGATCATCCACTTTTTGACATGCTGTGCCCTATACTGAAACTGTTTTTACTCCTTTTTCCCCCTCGGCTGACTTCTATCTAAATGTGAAATTACAGAGAGGCTTTGCACGATTACTACTACCCTAAACTAAATCAGCTTCTTCTATTATAATCTCTTAGCACTCTCTATATTTTCTTCAAAACCTTTTTTATGATTTGTAAGTATATGCCTAGTTATGTGATTGCCAAGTGTCTTTCTCCCTTGTACATAGTAGGGAGGAAATGTCCACATGCATGACAGAAAAGGATAGCTTTCCCATTTTGTTCAGCATTATATTTCAACACCTAATATAGGTATAGTAACTTATAAATGCTCAGTAAGCATGTGATGAATAAATGAATGAATGATTAAATGTGACAATAACTTCATTGCCTGTCTCAGGATATCTCCATTGTTGTCCTCAGCCTGCAAACAGCTACCTCCATGTCCTAGGCCAGCCCTGCTCAGCACAAACAGGCCTTCAGTTGGAATGTATGCATAATGGGAATTCCCAGGAACTTATTACCATAGGCTCAGTGTCCCATGTGCCAGGGGAGAGTCCTAGGACTCTGAATATCCTCTGTCATGTTTATCTAGTCCACATTACTAAATTCTGCTTTGGTTCTTGCTTCTTATTCATCACTACCATCTTATTATGGAGGTCGCAATATACCTTTCTGCCAAGCATGTTACAGTATTTTTGAAAAGAGTGTAATTTTATTTTACCTACTCACTGATTCTCTGTCTGAAAATGTGGGAGTTGTTAGCTACCAAAGCCCTCATCTGATCTTGAGAGCACAGGAAGAAAAGCCAGACAGCAGTGTGTGTGTGTGTGTGTGTGTGTGTGTGTGTGTGTGTGTGTGAGAGAGAGAGAGAGAGAGACAGAGACAGAGACAGAGACAGAGGGACAGAGACAGGGAGTGGGAGAGGGAGAGAGAGAGAGAAATTGAAATGTAGTGATAAAACCCTTTAGATAAAGAATGATTAGATTCAGGTCTTTTTTTTCCTTAATAAGATATCCATATGACAACTTGTTCTCACATTAAAGCTGCTGTACTAAATCCATAAACAAAATAATAATTTATTTTAAATCTACATGTTGACATGCCAGAACAAGTAAAATTTGATTATGGATCCAGACAACGTGCAGGTATACTTTCATAAACTGATTAATTTAAAATAGATTTAGAGTAGGTGTTCAAAAATCTGGATAATCTCTTCATAACATTCCAACATTTATATGGTTTGTCTTAGGATATAACAGCAAACTTTCATTTGTTGTTTTACTTCTGATAATTACTTTTATCCATCCTCTTCAACTTGTGAAGGTATTTTTGGTGGAACTCCTGGAGGAAGGAGGTGGAGAACTGTCAAAAGACTTTTTTTAACTTAACATTATGAAACAGACACTATTCTAAGTAGTTTATAAATCTTAACTTATTTAATCTTCATAACAGCCTTATGAGGAAGGTGCTGGTGTTATTCTCATTTTACAGATTAGGAAACTGAGGCACATGGATTAAATAAATAGCAAGTGGTACAGCTGGAATTTGAACATTAGTACTGTGCCTCTTACCATTCTATATTGCCCCTCAAAAAAAATAAATAACGTAATTTAGCAGAAACTCTACAGCAATTCTAGTAGTATCAACCATGTGTAAAGCTCAATGTAAATACTGTAGAATATGTATTAACTAATAATAATATTGCAACTGCTGCTATTATGAGGGCTAACATTTATTGATTGCTTTCTCAGTTCCTATCTTAAGAATTTATACACATTATCTCATTGAATCCTCAAATTGACCTTGTGAGGTTGCTACTATTTTTATATCTATTTTGCAGAACTGAAACACAGAGTTTACCTTACTTACAGTCACACAGCTAGAAAGTAGCAGACTTAAGATGTGAGTTCAAGTAGTGTGGCTCCAAATTCCACATTTTTAGGTGAATAACGCCATTTCTACTCATAAGTGTCTTACCATCTTTTAGAGAAGACAGACCTATTATCACAATGATGCAAACTATGCTATATTGTCAAGATATAAACATTTATAATGAAATTTATCTGTATTCATAAAGGTTAGTTTGTCTAATCACTACCTGACTTGGCTGCATTGTTTCAGGATCAGTGAAACTGAAATAAATTTTGGTGGCTAAAAAGCCATCTCTGACCTAACAGTTGTTTATAACAACCACTTTCTTTGCATTTTTACTTTACTCACTTGGACAGCAGCCATAGTACAGTGTTACATGATGTTTTCTTCACCAGGGTGCATGCAGACATGTTAGATATGCATTATAAACATTAGTGTATTCCCATTTGTATGTTTTCTTTGATTCCCTATGGATGACTTGATTATTTATAGAGTGTTAATGTCATATTAAGAGTAGTTTAGGGCGCCTGGGTGGCTTGGTCGGTTAAGCGTCCGACTTCAGCTCAGGTCATGATCTTACAGCTCCTGGGTTCAAGGTCCACATCAGGCTCGGTGTTGACAGCTCAGAGCCTGCTGCCTGCTTGGGATGCTGTGTCTCCCTCTCTCTCTTTCCTTCCCGCATTCACGCTCTGTCTCTGTCTCTCAAAATTGAATAAACGTTAAAAAAATTGTTTTTAAAGAGTAGTTTTAGCAAAGCCCTGCACAGGAACAACCTGGACTGTGAAAAGCCTTTCCTGTTGGGCCATTTTACCAGAGCAGTGATTCTTCAAGTATAGGCAATCCTTGGCAAAGGGCTCCTACTGGCTGAGGCTTGATGCAGTGATTCTTATGGGCAAATAACACATTTCACAGACTTTCATTTTCACTTGTGACTGGATATTGCTTACTAGTAACCTACGATATAATTGTAAAAAGTTACAAATTAAATAATCTTAAATAATGTATTGATAGAGTTTGCCGAATATTCTAACTCACTGTTTCTCCAAGAAGCCTGGTATCCATGCAGCTGAGGGTGCAATTGAGCTATTATTGTACAAGCATGAACAAATGTAGACAGTTCAGGTTCCTGCCGTTTTCAGGTGGAATGCTATATTGATAATATCATTAGGATTTGTTTTAAGTTATCTGTAGTTTTTGGTTGCTGTTTCCTTTTCATTATAAACTATCATTAGATTTCATCACTTTTGGTTTTAGTTTGTTTTAGGTTGCTTGCTCTTTTACCTTCTAGCATATGATTCACATTACACACGATTTTCTAAAAATGATACTATGAATCATCCAGACCACATGGTACTTATACAGTCATAAAGTGGGGACAAATGGACCATCGAGTCTGTTGGCCTGTCTTAGGGGGCCACAGTCAAAAACTGTTAAGACCCACTACTTTAGATGGAAGCCAGTCTTTTAGGTTTCATGTTTGAACAAATGTAGGTTTCCTTCTGCTAATTCCTGGTTAGATAATGGCTGTCAGGAAGCACAACACCAAATCTGGCTTAATTAGTGAGGCATCATGCAAAACAGGACACAAAACAAATGAATTAGGAATTATTGAGTTGAAATTTATTAAATTTGAATCTTATTACAAATTCCTTGTTGCCTTTGGAAAAATAAAACCTAAATTCTGAGGCGAAGTCTCTGACTTGTTGTTGAGGTCAATGTTTGGAGATATACCTGCCTTGATCAGAGAGGTTAAAGAAGCCCCATTCTCTCATGTTGTAGACCTATGTCATCCAGCTTTCTAGCCGCAGAAAAATTTCCTCAAATTTTGTTGGCAGTAGGCCTTTTTCGCTCCGATAATCATCTCACCCACATTACTTCACCACCATAACTCCTTTAATCAAACATGTCAAGTCTAATAAAATGCCAGGTAAAATTATTTTACCCCTAGAACTCTTTAAAGCCTCTCCTGGTTGAAGGACCATAATCTATATCAAATTATTTTCTTCACTCAGCTCCTAAAATCTATTACCCCCTTGATGGTTTTAGCATCCTCCAATTCCACAAAACTATAGGCCTAGTGATTCGCTGTGTATACACAAATCTCATCCAAAGATTCCTCTTTTGTTTTTAAATATGAAACTTATTGTCATATTGGTTTCCATACAATACCCAGTGCTCATCCCAACAGGTACCCTCCTCAATACCCATCACCCACCCTCCCCTCCGTCCCACCCCCATCAACCCTCAAGTTTGTTCTCAGTTTTTAAGAGTATCTTATGTTTTGGCTCCCTCCCTCTCTAACCTTTTTTTTTTTTTCTTCCCCTCCCCCATGGTCTTCTGGTAAGTTTCTCAGGATCCACATAAGAGTGAAAACATATGGTATCTGTCTTTCTCTGTATGACTTATTTCACTTAGCATAACACTCTCCAGTTCCATCCATGTTGCTACAAAAGGCCATATTTCATTCTTTCTCATTGCCACGTAGTATTCCATTGTGTATATAAACCACAATTTCTTTATCCGTTCATCAGTTGATGGACATTTTGGCTCTTTCCATAATTTGGCTATTGTTGAAAGTGCTGCTGTAAACATTGGGGTACAAGTGCCCCTATGCATCAGCACTCCTGTATCCCTTGGGTAAATTCCTAGCAGTTCTATTGCTGGGTCATAGGGTAGATCTATTTTTAATTTTTGGAGAAACCTCCACACTGTTTTCCAGAGTGGCTTTACCAGTTTGCATTCCCACCAACAGTGCAAGAGGGTTCCCGTTTCTCCACATCCTCTCTGGCATCTATAGTCTCCTGATTTGTTCATTTGAGCCACTCTGGCGTGAGGTAATATCTGAGTGTGGTTTTGATTTCTGTTTCCCTGATGAGGAGCGACGTTGAGCATCTTTTCATGTGCCTGTTGGCCATCTGGATGTGTTCTTTAGAGAAGTGCCTATTCATGCTTTGTGCCCATTTCTTCACTGGATTATTTGTTTTTCGGTTGTGGAGTTTGGTGAGCTGTTTATAGATTTTGGATACTAGCCCTTTGTCTGATATCCCAGACTACATGTCTGCATCTCTTGGCCCATACCTGGTATGACAATGAAGTTTAAGGCACAGTTGTTGACTACTGTTCCGTTCTAGTTTCTTGAAGGTAACTTTTTGAAAAACAGTGTTAAATTGTTTGCAGCCTTCATGGACTCTTCATTGGCTTTTGGCTCAGGCAGCAACTGGCAGTGGGCCAAAGGTCACTGACTCAACCTAGAATCTCAGTTGTAAACGATATTGCTAAATCTGTTTTTTAACATCTCTGCAAATATCAGACTAAGCCAAGAACAGGATCCTAATAGGCTTGAACCCAAAACCATGTTGAGAAATATATCAGTGTTTCAGTTCCTTTTCTTAATGTGAAAATAATTTTAAATTAACTAGATACAAACTTTCCTCCTATAAGAAAGAGTAGATTAAGTTATCTTCTCATATTTCCTTTTATTATAAATTTGGAGTGGCCTCAAGAGAGAGTGGTTCTAGTATTTAACCTCCTCCGGATAAAAGAAGAGAATTGTTTTTTCTGAGATTCAGATGGCCAAGAATAATGCTGTACATATATAACATGAGCTTGAAGTCAGCTGTATGAACCTAGACACATTTCTGAACCTCAGTTTCTCATCAGTAAAAAGAGGATAATACTTACCTAACATGACTATTTCACAATTAAATCATATGTTGTGTATAAAGTTTTTTTCACTGCACTGGGTACATAGTAACTATTTTAATGCCATATGGAACAGAAATTAATCTGTATACATTGGAAGGGAATTAACTTCCTGTCAAGCAAATCAGAAAGCTTTCTAGGACTAAAACATGTGTTTTCTTTGGACATTAATGAGTGTAGCAGTTAGGGTTAAATCAGGGAAGAAGCACTAAGTGACATGGAATAAAGGACTAGATCTTACTCATTTGAGGAGCTGGTTAAGATGCCTCGGCACAGCCAGTGATCATGAAGAAAATCTGGATGTGAAGCCAGGGAGAGCAAGATAAACTAGAACCCATGAGCACAAACTTGAGCCTTGCCTCCAACTTCAACAACAAAGCTGATGCCTTCCACCATGGAGATTCACAGGCTCCCAGTCCAGCACTTCAAGGAGCTGAAGTTGTGGGCTCAGCTGCTGACTCATGCATACGAACAAGCAGCTGAACAGTGACAATGTATGTGAGCCACAGCAGTGACTGACATCCTACACCAACCTTCAGAGCATAAGGGCTGCTGCCTCACTTGTGTTCTCCAAAGTTCACACAAATGTATTTGTGGCCAACCCAAACTAGAACCATATAGAGAAGGGAATTCTGAAAGACATACTTCCAGCTTTGCTAAGGTGGCACAGGAGGAAGCCAGCACACTGAGGTTTCCTTTTCTGTGGCCACTGTATGTGCCTACCAGGTTAAATCTTTGAAAATTGTCTAAGGACAGCCTGTATGAACATCAGTGGTAAAGTGAAAAATTCTAAATTATCATAAATCTGGAATGAACTCAAGGGACAGCCCACCTCTCTGAAGGTATCATCCCTATAGCCCACTGACTTAATCTTCCAAAGCATATACTGGAAAATCCAACTTCAAATTGTCATTTATCTATCTTCAATCAAGAAATTGACTAATAGAAGTAGTAATTAGGATAACATGTCTAATCTACCTGAAGGGGTTTGTACTTAATACAATATGTCTAACAGTTCCTTAAAGAATCTCTTTGCATACTCTGAGGAGGAGTACCACAAGGCTGATACCTGGACCACGTTACCTTAGCCACTTGGCGAATCTCCTTCACATAGTTGCATTGCATCCTGTCCTCATTTTGTAATCAGATGACTACCCTAAGAAACAACCATATGAAATCCAATTCTTTGTTTACTATGAAAATATTTTTAAGGATACTGTGTTTTCTACTCCTTTGTGTCCTCCCCCATATATGTTTTTATAATTGGCTAAAAGCATTGGCTCCCTGTGATAACAATGTATGGAAAATATCTGATACAGTATCTGGCACTGCAATAGTACACAAATATTCTTAGTATCTTTCCTTCAACCATACTCCCAAAATGTCCTCACCAGTGGGATGAGAACAAGCCAAACCTAGTCTAGGTACATTTAAGGCAACCAGTCTAGAGAAGTGGCAGCAAACATCAGGCCCTGTAGAAATCTAATTTTTCATATCTGAGCTTGCATAAATTGCTTTCTTTCTCTTACTCAGTCTTCTCATTTACAAGATGAGTGTAACACTGCAGAGAGGACTCTGGAAAATGCCATCTAAATTGATACCATAATGATGATTTGATTCCTGCTGCAAACACAGAATTAAAAAAAATTCCCATCAAGTCTTTCTTTCCCTTCTGTTAGATAAAAACAGTTTTGCTTTCTTAGTCTCAAAATTGTGTCCTACTAGATGGCCTACTAGATGGTTCAGTATGGAAGAGAAGAAACAGTATGATTTACCTTTTCAACTATTTTATTATCATATAGAATGACTTATAAAACTTTCTAAATTTAATTTTTATTTTTACCCAGTAGTCTCTTTGAAAGATTTTCTGATACAAAAAAAAAAACCTCCAGATCAAGGAAACTGCAGCAAAAGTAGCAGATGTAGAAACACTTGAAGTGGTTGTCTTGGAGAGTTTGTCTAGTCTATAAAAGCAACAATCTCAGAATAAGAGCTCAATAAAAACATACTCTTAGCCATAAAGGTATTTAGATAAAAGCTAGCATTCTTGGAACCCATTACACTGACATGGCAAAAATTTCATGTTGGGAAAATCTTACAATATATCAGAGCAACAAACCTAAAAATAACAGTATCCAGAAAAAGCTGGTTAGTTTCATGTTCTTCTAAGCCAGTAAGTCAATAACCAGGAAAATTTTTCAATAATTATGATTCAGTAATATCATTGCTGACATCATTATCATGCCGTATACAGTGTCTTCATTTGAGATTCTTAGGCTTTGTGCATCTTCATAGAGGTGACTATTTTTATATTATTTATTTCTCTTTTCTTTTACATATAATTTATTTCCTTGTCACTAAGTAGTCTTCAGAAGGAAAATCTGGTTCTCTCAGTTTTTTCTGATCATAAAGGTTTCTTTGTCACAAAAGATGGGTGAATGTACCCTGATTTCTCTGACACCTAGATGTTTACAGTTTGTTAAATGGAAGTGTCAGGAGCAAGAACTGCCCTAGCTCTGCTTTTCACCTGTTTAGACTATCTGCCTCCATCTTGTGCAAAATCTGTGTTCATTATACACATTAATCAAGCACCCCAAAATAGCTGTATGTAATATGGCTGGCAAGAAGTTATTTCCATACATAGTGGAGCTTTAGCGTAAACTTAAGTGCCTTTCAATGAATAATCTAGCATTAAGTATTAAGAATGACACTGATTATGGGTATACATGATTCCTAAAACATCAGTTATTGGATATACATTAGTGACTAAGGAAAAATGGCTATTTTTCCCTTCATTTTAAAGTCAGAATCATGTACAGTTAGTGATCTAAGAGATATTCTAAGAGCATTTGGTCCAAATCCCTAACACTGCAGATGAAGAAATAGAGGTCAAGAATAGTTCAGTGACTTGACTGCAATCATAGAGCTGGAATATGGGCTAGAATATGAAGAACTAGAAGTCAGGTCTCCTGATTCCTACCACATTGTTGCTCCAGTGGTACAAAGCATTCCATTCTTGGTGAAGTATAAATGTTCCAAGTGTGTCACTCCAGCTGGTGTGTTGAGAATAAACTGAAGGGGCTGAGGCAAGTGTGGGCACAGAGAGTGAAGATGTGATCTGGTTGATTCCAGTGAGAGATGACAGTGGCTTACCCCTGGGCTCTGAAGTCGAAGTGCTGAGAAGAGGTTGCACTCTGGATATGTTGTGAAGGGAGACTGGACAGAATGTGCTGTCAGATTACATATGAAATGCCATAATGCATAGCCTCAGTGTCCTGCACACATAGGTGACTAGTAACTGTTTGATTTCATGCTTTCAACAGATAATTGTATGTCACGTCCTGTGCTAGGAGCTGAGTATAGCATGGTGAGCTAAAGCAGATGGTTTCTGCCTTCATAGAAACTAATGCAGTAGTTAAAAACCACATCTTGAGAAAGTAAACCAAGTAATTTTTAGGCATTGCATAATAATCAGCAGTGTATCAGGTGAAAAATTGCATAACACAATGAATCAGCTGCAAGAGATTTCTCCTGGGTAAAGAATTAGTGGAGAGGCAGGCTTGCCTTATTTGGATCACTGATTTCCTCATCAGTATTGACATAGGGTTTTTTAATTGCACTGAGCTCAATTAACACTGTTAATAGGTTTGAATAAAATGTGATTGCAGTCCCATCCTTGTCTAACTTGGCTGAGCCTTATTACCTTTCTGTACCTTAGTTTCTATCTCGTTTGCAAAATTAAAATGTTAACATGAGCCTTCCTCTCATGAAAATATTATTAATGGTCGCCAGAAAAAAAAGAAAAAGCCTGCAAATCTTTATTTTAATCCACAGAGCAATATAACTTGCTAATTAAAATTGACAAAAGCATGAAAATTAGAAATTGATAAAATGTTTCCAGTTTGAATTATCTCCATTAATTTAAAGGTGTTACCCTTAATATCTTTCTGTTATGTAGAATCCTTTCGTTCACATAGCAGTGTATTTATATCACATGTCATGAGAGGTTTTCTTAAGTGAAAGTCATCGTGTCAGAATCAGTTTTTCTTTACTCTCACATTGTTACTATGACTACAGAATACTTACTTGGGAGGCAGTATTGCACAGAGTGCTTAGGAGAACAGGTTTGGGGATTGACAGACCTGGGTTTGAATTTTAACTGCACTATCTCTATGGTCCTGAGCTAGTTGTTTACACAATCTGTGTCTCAATTTTCTCTCCTTTAAAATGAGGTTAATGATAACAACTGTAAAGATTTATTGTAAGGATTAAGATCAATAACTGATGTAGAGTCCCTAATACTATGCCTGACACAGAAGCCTTCAGTAAATGATAATTATTGTGATCCAAGAATGACAGTTCCTGTTTCCCAAGGGCGGTGATTCTTGTTACCCTTCTTAGCTCCTCACCATTAATCACTCTTCTTCCCACCTTACCACCCCATAGGAAAAGTGGAATCACCTTATGGGATCCTGTATAAGATCCTGTATAAGACTCCCTTCACAGTCTGATGTACAGGGTATTCTTTTGATGAAACATAGATTCTGCCCAACCTAATGAGTTTGACCTCTAGATTCCCCTTGCCAATTACTGCCTTTTTATTGTTACTTGACTAATAATTTATTAGCATGCTTAATATTTTTAAAAACACTCTTATTTTTTTTGAGTGCCTGTGGAATCATTTTGAGTCAACATAAGTCGGGTTGGCTTTATTGACGGAACCGAGAGCAACCTCACCCCACTGTACTCAGAGACCTCGTGTGTGAGCAGTGTCTCTTACCCTTTCTGCTCACTTCACAGTTTCCCTCTCAAGCACCAGAATGCGAGGCTACCACCAACAGGAAACGTGTTCAATTCTATGCTGTTATTTCTTGTAAGTGGAAGATTTCTTGATTTAATATTCAGTCCGATTAAAATCTCACCCCACTTCCTTATATTTAGGTCTTTTTTCTGCCAACGGACACTAATGAGAAAGTAAGGCAAAATACTTTTCTTTGTGAAATATTTAAATCTCAAAGGCTTTGTTATTTAAAAATTAAATAGGTGAAAGTAGCTATCATTTATCCCAAGTGTTTCAAATTGCTAAGCACCTTCTTTTCTTATGTATAAGAAAATAAGCTATTGGTTTGACTAGTCACTGCAGAAATGTTGGAACTTTGCAGAAAATTACAGTAAGAGGAAGTTGCTATATTGCAACAAGAGAGTATTTTGATTGCAAATTTTTCCATAAGTGTGGCAATTTGCAACTTGAGAAGAATTTAATAGTAGCTGAGCTTTCAAAATGTAACACAGAAACTGTCATTTTCTTCCACAATTAAAATAAGTGCTTCTGAAAGTTTCAGGATAAGAATGACCCAAATTACCCTCCCCCACATTTCCTCATCCAAAAGAGGGGGGAATGGAGTTTGAACAGAACATCTGTGGACAAAATGAAAGATAAATGGTCTTTTCAGGCAAATGTCTGAAAAAGGGATCTTTTATAGCCAAACAGAATACTATTGCATGCATCGCCATGGTTAAGTAGAGGATCAACAATACTTTCATAATGGCCTTTTATTTTAGCACATTCTATTTTTATGGGTAGAATTATGATTTCAACATGTCCATTCATAATTCATCATATAATTATTCGCATATATATCTTTTGACACAGATTTAATGTCTTTTTGCCAGCCACATCTTGAATTCAAATTTAAACTGTTAAGTGCACTAAGACTGTCTCGGTGCAAGTAATGCTAAAGGAGAGTGGATAAAAAGGAATATTTCTTAACCTACCAAAAGAAAGCCTAGTAAAGAATAGACCTATACATGGATTACTGAAGAAAGGATACTTAGCTTGTTTATATCCCCTGCTGAAGGACTTCTTCAGGTTGAAACAATCACTTTAAGACTTTAATTAAGACTACATGGAGGCAGAGGGGGCAACTGACTGGCTCAGTTGAGCGTCTGACTTCAGCTCATGTCATGATCTCGTGGTACATGAGTTCGAGCCCCACATGGGCCTGCTTCAGATTCTCTGTCCCTCTCTCTCTCTGTCCCTCCCCTGCTCACGCTCTCTCAAAACTAAATAAGGCTTAAAAAAAAAAGACTACATCCAGGGCACTTGGGTGGCTCAGTTGGTTAAGCATCGGACTCTGGATTTCCACCCAGGTCATGACTCATGGGTTCATGAATTCAAGTCCCGCATTGGGCTTTGCACTGGTAGCACAGAGCCTGCTTGGGATTCTCTCTCTTTCATTCCCCTGCTTGTGCTCTCTCTCTCTCTCAAAATAAATAAATAAGCTTTAAAATAAATACTACATCCTTGCTCTTTACTGATGGTTTGCTCAGCTTCCATTCACTCAACCAGTATTTATTGAGCACTTTCTCTGTACTAGGCCCTGTCCTAGGCAAAAGATAAATAGTGCATAAAATAGAATTCCTCTTTCATGCCATTTACATTTGGAGGGAAGGCTGAGTAATAAACAAGAAATATAAGTATACTTTATCTTTTTAAGTTTATTCATTTATTTTGAGAGAGAGAGAGAGAGAACATTAGCACGGGAGGAGCAGAGAGAGAGAGGGAGAGAAAGAATCCCAAGCAAGCTCCATGCTGTCAGCAAAGAGCCTGATGCAGGGCAGGGCTCAAACTTCTGAAGCAGTGCAGGATCATGACCTGAGTCGAAATCAGGAGTCAGTCGGTTAAGCCACCCAGGTGCCCCTAAGTACTTTAATAATGCTGAGTGCTAAGGAGAAAAATAAAGCAAGGATGGAAAACAGGAAGTATTGAGGGCAATGAGAATAACAATTTTAGATAGGGAAGCATAGGAAGAATTTACTAAAAAGGAAACTTTTGAGTAATGATTTGAAGAAATTAAGAGAATAAGCCACAACAACATCTGGGCAAAGAACATCTCAGACAAAGGCAACAACAAGAGTTAAGGCCCTGAGATGGGATTTTACTTGGCATGCTCTAGGTACAGCAAGTGTGGCTGGAGCAAAGTTAGCAAGAGTAGGGGTAGGAGGCAAAGGGGCCAGGCCATACAGGGTCTTCAAGTTCTTTGCAAGGATTTTGGCATTTGTTCAGAATGGGATGAGAAGCCATTTGAGTTTTGTGTAGAGGAATGACATGACTCAAATCATATTTTAACAGAATCACTCTGGCTCTTTTGTTAAAAATAGAGGGAGAGCAGTAAGGAGATATTTCAATAATCCAGGTAAGGGATGATATTGGCTTAGACCAGGATGCTACTAGTAGAGGTAGTAAGAAGAAGTCATATTATAAACACATTTAAGACAGAGTTGATATAGCTTGCTGGTGGATTGGCCATGTGATGTAAGAGTTAAGGTGACTTCAAGATTCTGGATGTCAGCCCCCATGAGGGTAGGGGGTATGGAATTGCTGTTTACTAAGGTATAGAAGACTGAGAGAGAAGCAGATTGGTTGACAGATAGTGGATATCATAAAGTCCATTTTGTATACATCAAATCTATTGAGTTAGGACACCTGCAGCTCAGCCAAGAAGTCCCAGCTAATGATATGAAGTCGTAAATTACTAAAGATCAGAGTTTGTAGACATTCTTAGGGAGAAAGTTCAAAGAACTTTCACCCAGATGCTCACTACAATAAACAGAAAGTATTAGCAAGGGCATTAAAAAGACTGAATAATAACTTAGGAAATAAGATTAAAAATACATTTTTAAGGCAAATAATCTTCACATATGCTTACAGAAGGAATCTATTTTTGGTGGTCAATAAGCATTAATGAGTTTATGCTTTAAATACACACACACACTGTCACACACTCACCCTACTCCAAGCATAAAAAGATATGATCATAGTCAAAAACGAGCTAGTCTCCAAGGACCAGAAAAAAGAACAAAATTGTTCAGTGATAAATGGGAACTAAGGCACATACTTGATAGCCTCTGCGTCCTGAAAGAGGTAGAGATGGCTGTGAGTCTAACATAATGGGTAACAGAGAACAAATGAACTACAACTATTTCAGGAAATGGAATTGACTCACTAAGTGAAACCAACTGGAAAAGCAAGCAGAACTTCCTCACCCATGAGTAAGGAGGTTGAATAAAAAAACAGCCACTGACCAAAGCTATGACTTGTACATGGGTGATACTTTCCTAATTATATACAACTTGTGGAAAATCCACAAAAGCCCTTAAAATAAATTTTGAAATAATAACAGGATGATTAAGAACAGTGGATATTCGGGGGACCTGGGTGACTCAGTGAGTTAACCATCTGACTTCAGCTCAGGTCATGATCTTGTGTTTCATGAATTCGAGCCCCACATCAGGCTCTCTGCTGTTGGCATGGAGCCTGTTTCAGATCCTCTGTCCCCCTCTCTCTCTGCCCCTCCTCTGCTTGTTCTCTCCCTCTCAAAATAAATAAAGAAACTTAAAAAAAAAATAGTGGATATTCAAAAGAGCCAAACTGGGGCGTCTTGGTGGCTCAGTCTATTAAGCATCCGACTTAGCTCAAGTCATGATCTCGCAGTCCGTGAGTTCAAGCTCCACGTTGGGCTCTGTGCTGACAGCTCAGAGCCTGGAACCTGCTTCAGATTCTGTGTCTCCCTCTCTCTCTCTGCCCCTCCCCCACTCACACTCTGTCTCTCAAAAATGAATAAATGTTAAAAAAAATTTTTTTAGAGAGCCAGTACCAACTAGACATCCTGGATATATAAAATATAGCCTGTAAAATAAACACCCTATAAGTGGAATAAACTTTGAATTGGATACAGTAAGTGAGAGAATTGGGAAGTTAGAAGACATCAGAATGAATTTACCTAAAAATCATTGCAGAAATATAAAAGGATAAAAAATATGAAAGATACAAGGATGATAATTGAGAGGTGGCAATATATGTCTTCAGGGGAAAAAAAGACTGGTAAAAAAGACCATTTGAAGACCTAAGACATGAGAATTTTGAGAATTAAAGAAATAATATCTTCAAGTACAATACAATGAATGTGAAATAGGATTAATTAAAAGAAATTATAACATATACACTTCATAGTACAATTGCAGATTATCAGAGAGAAAGAGAAAAATATTTTAAAAGCTACAGAGAGACTAAAGACAAATTGTAACAAATGAGAGAGTAGCTACAGTTGTCCTAAGAGTAGCAATAAATGCTAAAATAAATCAAATATATTCAAAGTGGTGATGAAAATTAATTTCAACCCAGCATTCTATGCCCAGCTAAACTATTATTCAAGAGGGAAGGATTTTTATATTTTCAGACATAAAAATCTCCAAGAGTTTCGTACTCACAGTCTGTTATGAAAGAACTTCTAAAGGATATACTTAAGCATGAACCTGGAAGAAGGATGATCTGAAGCTAATAAGAAAAATACAGGGGCGCCTGAGTGGCTCAGTCGGTTGAGCGTCCGACTTCAGCTCAGGTCATGATCTCACGGTCTGTGAGTTCGAGCCCCGTGTCGGGCTCTGTGCTGACAGCTCAGAGCCTGGAGCCTGTTTCGGATTCTGTGTCTCCCCCTCTCTCTGCCCCTCCCCCACTCGCGCTCTGTCTCTGTCTCAAAAATAAATAAAAACATTAAAAAAATTTAAAAAAAAGAAAAATACAAAAATAAAATATATTATAAATTTTCACTGTCAGGAGAAAAGCATTCATCATCATGAAAGCAAAGATTCCAGGCCTCTCTCACTCTCCCTCTCTTTTTTTAGTTATAGCATCTTATATGATCTGCTGTATTAGGCATTATAGTTATGTGTCTGTTCTTAATGTCATGCTTATTTTAAATTTCTCATGATGTCATTAGAAACAAAAAAAGTGATACCAGTGAAATATTTGTCACTCAGAATGAATATTTCCATCAGTTTTACTAGAAAAGGATTATAAATTTGCACCTCAGGAGTGCTTAATCACACTGTTGCTGATAATATGATAAAACCTTCACTGTCAGGAACTTATTTATGCATATGAACAATGAACAGTTTTTAATATAAGTTTGTAAAGACTCTTTTGATTATGAGGCTGTTTCAGGGGTCCCCAAGATCACACACATGTTAAGTTATTCACTAGAAAGACTCATGAGAGTCAACATGTGGTTCTGCCCACAGCGAAGATTTACAGCAGTGACACAGCAAGGATGTATAGTCAGAGCAGCAAAGAAAAAAGACACCTATGAAATCTGGAGAAATCTATGTGCAGGCTTCCTATGCTCTCTCCTTGTGACAGATCATGCAGAGGGCATTCTCACCCAGGCAGCAAAAATGCGGTCACACGTATAGTGTCTCTGCTGAGGGAAGCACATTAAAGACTCAGCACTGAGGGATTGTATTGGGTTGGTCACGTACACATCCTCTGTCTAGCAACTACAAAACTATAGATTCCTGAAAGGAAAACAGGTGCTTAGTCCATGGGTGGGCAAAACCGTCTTATTGCTTAGTGAATCTCATGTCATTTTAGGGAACTGTTTACCAGCCAAGTTCCCAGATGGCACCTGAGGGTCAACCTTGCAAGCAAGCTCTTCTAAGATAGCAGCCTCAAACCTGCTGTATTAACTCTTTTCTGCAGAGACCTATTTCCTTAGCTGTAGTTTTCATTGTTTTTCTTATGACTTTCAAGAGCATATACAGTTGACCCTTGAACAACACGTGTTCACTTATATGTGAGCTGCGTGGGTCCACTTATATGTAGATTTTTTTTCAATAAATAGGAAAAAAATTTAGAGATTTGTGACAATTTGAATAAACTCACAGGCAAACCACATTGCTTAGAAATACTGGAAAAAATAAGAAAAAGGTATTATTGTAAGAATGTAATATATAATACATATACCATACAAACTATGTGTTATTTGTCTATTCACATTATTGATGAGACTTCTGGTCAAGAGTAGGCTATTAGTTAAGTTTGGGGGGAGTCCATAGTTATAGTGCCCCTAACCCCACATTGTTTAAGGGTCTACTGTACTTCAGTTAATTTTTTTACTTTAGAAAATGTCTAATCACTTGGACAAATAATAAAATCTCTCTTAAGATAATTTCATTGTTATATATATATAATATATACAAAAGACATCTATGGCTTTGTTTATTTGAATGTTGCATAAATCTATATTGTGTACGTATGAGTTCTTGGGTTTCAACAATATGTACACTGACTGTAATCACAATCAGTATGCAAATATATTTATGGGGAAAGAAAAGATAATATTATTAAAAAGAAATCCTAGAAAGCATAAAATATGTTTTTGTATAGATTTTAAAATAGACCTCTATGGGGCGCCTGGGTGACTCAGTGGGTTGAGCGTCCAACTTCGGCTCAGGTCATGATCTCATGGTTCGGGGGTTCGAGCCCCGCATTGGGCTCTGTGCTGGCAGCTCAGAGCCTGGAGCCTGCTTCCGATTCTGTGTCTCCCTCTCTCTCTGCTCCTCCGCCACTCATGTTCTGTCCTTCTCTCAAAAATAAATAAACATTAAAAAAATAATAATAAAATAGACCTCCAGGATCTAAGGAATAGCATGCAAAAGGCATAGGAGGTACCTTCTATAACTCAGTTCTTTCAAGCTGTCTTTTGTCCATGTAGCTTCCTAAAAACAAACCATCCCATCTTTGTCATTTTTAAAAATTATCAGCCATAAGATTATAAGGACCACTTGTGGAAACACAAAAAGAAAATAACCAATCAGTAATTTTACAGCTTAACAATTTAGGGGAAATCATGATATGTAAGTTACCTTTACTTAAGCACACTACCCTGAGTTATTATTTTGGAGCAAAGTGCACTCAGGAAAATCAACACAGCATAATGAGTTTTATCTTTTATGTTTTCTCTGAAAAAATTGATTATGAATTTACATAGCCATGTATCCTGCAAAGTTTTTATAAACACTTGCACACATATACCACGTGCATACATGTTTCTATTGCTTTGACACTTGGGTGATTATTTCAGGGTTATGCTGTACATCAGCAAATTATATGCTACTTACCTTTAGGACTGGTATCCACCCATAATACCATATTCATGAGAATTAAGTAAACCATACGCAAAACAAGAAAATTGCTATTGTAAGTAGAATGTTATCTTATGGACAAAGATACCAAACAAGAAAGTATGTCACAGAATACAAATGTGTTGTATAAAACCAAGACAAGTGAATTTTATGTAAGCAAAATCCAGTTACCCCTTACAGGCATACCTTTGTAAAGAAAAGAAGATTCTAGGTACCTAAAATTCATTTCAAAGGAGTATCTATGAATTGAAATTACACATGTTATCTCTATACTCAGCTAGCTAATCATATAAACACAATTAACCTTATTATACCAGTGAACAACAATGTAGCTTAGCATCTGACTTAGTATCTGACTGGAACCAGTGATTTATAGTCATTGAAAGCTAGACCAGTCAATACAGCTGTGGGTTTTTCTATTAAGACATTAAGCTTTTCTTGTAGTTAGCATGGAGTAGACAGGCAGATTTAACTGATTTAACAGGCAGCTAAACTGACTATTTAGCTAGGCAAGTATGATGGAGAGAGCATGGCTCAAGGGAATGATTGTAATGGTATCTCATGATAACTGAGAAAAAAGAAATAATAAAGTCACAAAAGGGTGGCAAGGTTAATGAAATGGATGCCTCAATGAAAATTTGCTAAAAATTACTGGGTTGGAAATATTGGGCTACATAAAATGTAGGTAATAGAAGCAGTGGTTGGAGTCTGCTTAAGATAACAAACATTGTCAGAAGGATGGGGAGCTGAGGAGAGAAGTAAAGATCATTGGAGATGAGGGACTGAGGAGCCAGGGTACTGACATCACTTACATGAAGATTAGTTACCAGTAATAGCGACAGAAGTAGGTGTGAGAAGAAAATATTGATTCAAGTGCTGCAGTATTTAGCAATTGAGGGGGAGTGCCTAGGAGGATCAGTAGGTGCTGGTGGCTTATGGAAGAGAATGAACTTCAAAATAACAAGTGGTAGTCATATTTGCCTATTTCATAAGACTTTCTGAGAACCAATTGAGATATTGCCTGAGAAAGCACAATAAATCCCTTAAAAAGGGGTAAAAAGTAGTACTGTGTTTATATAAGAGCCCTGAGTTTCACCACTGCTTTATGCCCTGATTTCTCTACCTACAAAAGAAAGACAATGATAATAACCTGTCCTGCTTCATGTGAGATTAGAAAGTTAATTGCCATGATATATATGAATTTGTTTTGAGTCTTTGGAAACAGAAAGTGCTTTCTCTGACCTGGGTTCAGAGTCATTGTTCAACTCTTGAGAGTTCTTAGCAGCATGTTAGCACTGTGGATGGCATCCTGAGTATCAAATAACATTCTTCCATATCTTGGATTTCAGACATTTCAGCAGTCCTCTCTGCAGCACAAATCAAAGAAGAAAAACAAAGGTAAGGAAAGGAAGTGAAATGAAATATATAGCTGCTTATTTTGCACCGTGATAGTCACCAGCATACTTTGCCCATCCTCTCTTGCCTGAGCCCATTGTGGTTTGCAAGAGCACAGCTACCTAGTAAGAGCTGCCAAGACCAGCTTCTCCTTCAATTGTGATGCTAGGGGTACCTTTTACAATAAATGGTCTCAACAGGGTTTGACACTGGGATTACACAATTCTGATTACATTGCATGTCACTTATCTGGGGGGAGGAAGGTATTAAAGATTCCCATAGTTTTCTCTTCTGATACAATGTAAAAATAAGAATTTTTAAGGTTGTTAAATACCCAGACTTATTTTAATGAGCTATAGATTAATCTTCTACCTTCACACTTGTATAAAATGAAAAGAGCACTTTTACCTACTATTATTTTTAGGTCCTATAGCTGGCAAGAGCAAAAGACGAATTTCTTGCAAAGATCTTGGACGAGGTGACTGTGAAGGTTGGCTTTGGAAAAAGAAAGATGCAAAGAGTTATTTTTCACAGAAATGGAAGAAATATTGGTTTGTCCTTAAGGATGCATCTCTATATTGGTATATTAATGAGGAGGTAAGATAAAATATATTTTTTCTGATCCACTTTCTATCTTTAACCCAAAGAATCACCATTTTGAGACTTAGATTTTAAAATCATATAACCACCTTAATGCTAATTCAGGAGAGTACCACTAGTTATTTTTTAATCTGCCTTCTTAAAATGATTGCATTTTGGGAGTTCTGGAAAGATAGTTATCTCAATTATTCTAATGTGGCAGCATATATGAAACAGACAAAATTCTGTGTATCTAATTAGAAATATCAAACTAATTCCAACAATAGCTTAACTAAAAGGATTATACATGGAAATTTGAAATAGATTTTTAAATGTCTCACTTTTGTTCAAAGTTTTCTATTTTTTTCTCTTTGTTTTTGGAAGATGTCCTCTAGTAATTTAAGTAAATTAATATTGCATGAACTTATTTGTTTTTCTTAAAGAATATGTGAACTAGAAGACTAGTTAAAAATCTGCAAGTATTCATTTGACCCAATTGAGGGATGGGGATGGGGATGGGGAGTATATATAATATATTTAAATTGTTCTTATGAGTTCCTGTTTCATTTATAGTAAACAGATCTTTATTCAGAGTAGTTATATTATAACCTACCACCTATCACAACAGAGGCACAAGAGTATACCTTATTCCTTGATATTTTCTTTGACTCTGCATTCATTTTCACTCTTTTGCCATAGCCATCTGTCAGTTCACCTTATTAAGGTTTTTTTAACAATAATTTCTATTGTTAACTTGTTTTCTCAAAAAATGTACATAGTTTAATATAGTGTGCTGACTAGTCTTACAGAAATACTATTATGTTAAGGTATTCATCAGTTTGCATTTGAATATTAATTCTTGAAATATAATTTAACAATATAATTATGCTTACGATTATAACATAAAATATGTAGAGAAGTTATGTTTGTTATGGTTTAGAGAATAGAATTAACCCACCTGAATTACTATGCATCAACTTCCTCATTTGCAAAGAGGGAGAGTAATAATGGAACCGAGCTCACTGGGCTATCATATGGATGAAAAGAATCAATTCATGTAAAGCCCAATTAGAACAATGCTTGGCATACATTCAATCCTCACTAAACATATGCTATTAGTAATACTTTTCAAATTGATCTCTAATTTCATTTGTAAAATCTCAAATTAATCTTTCGCTGTTTAATACAAATGCCTATATTATATAAAAGGATTTGGTTATTTTCTGCACTTTTGATATTATTTGTGCCAATCACATAATTACCTAAAAAATCTTCTATTTCACTAAGTGTATCTTATTTTAGATATAGAAAACAATTTTACCAACATTTTCATGTAACATATATCAAATACTTTTTATATGCCAATCAAGTATTATCCAAATATAGCCTTTGTTTCCCTTTATTTTAAGGTCACTTGTAGATTTCTCTGCTGTATGCTATATCATATTCTTTCAAAGTTTAAGTGATTAAAAACTGAGGCCCTTTTTTATTGAACAGTTGCTAAGTTTCGATCAGAGGTATTACTGTGTTAGCCTTGTAAGAAATGAGTGAATAATCTCCTAGTATACACTGTAAGAATAACTTAGTGTGATTTTTTAGGAGAAATCTCTCATCACATCATTATGGGAAGATTGTATCTATCCCCCGAAATATTTTAAATTGTTTGAAATATAGAATTTTTAAGTTAAAAGACATCAAGGTTGACATAACAGAAATCAAAGTTGAAAGAGATTTGAGACTATTGTGTTTATTTACCAAGATTGGAAGAAAAAAATACTCAAATACTAAAAAAATATTGAAAAAGTTATAATACTCTCTTTTTTATAACACATTTCAGTCACTATCAGTAATATCATATTTTTATTAAGTTTTACATTTATACATACACGCACACGAAAAGAATGAGAATTTGTATTTTTTTTTCTTTAAGGTTAGCAAATGGGGGTGTAACCTCACTTGAACTTGTTATATAAGGGGCCATTAACTGATACAGCACAGATCAAAAAGTTTGGGAGAATAAAAGTCTGAGGAGTTTGGTCATGAGCATGAAAAGGACAACAATGAAAGGATTTAGCCAAGGGTAGTCTTAGCCTATTTGGAATAATTTGTATCTAACATAAGATTTTGGATAATTCTCCTATCTTGTTTTTCCATCCCACGTTAGAGAGAGGAAGATTTTAAGGATTTCATTCAATTTTCCAAGTGGAAAATGATCTTTATATATATAGCATGTATACCAAGCTAGATATTTGAAGATAAAATCAACTTATTTCATTTATAAAATCTGGACTATACAACATATTTAATTCAGGTTTGATAAAAGATTTTTTTGGAGACAGAAAAGGAATTGAATTAGTAAACATCCATATATTTTACATCTGAACATTAAAAGTGACAGAAAATTGTGAATGGTGAATGTGGACTGAAGTTACTTTTATACGTTATAAAAGTATATATACATTCTGGTGAGAAAATTACTCATAAATCATGTTTCATTTTGAGAATTTAAATAGTTTTCTATCTTCATTCTAATATAAAAAGGATTTTTCAGAATTTCTGTGTGTATCTTAATTTGTACTATTCTAAATGTTCAAAATATATCTTCAGTTTAATGGAATATAACAAGTAAGAGTGGAACTCTAATCTCTAAAATGTCAAATTTGAGACATTAAGTAAAAAGATTTATTAGTTTATATTTTTAAGGTGTAGGTCTATAGTATTATCAGCTTCAAACCTATGTGTATAACACCCTAAACAAGATTGTTGCCTCTTTAGGATGAAAAAGCAGAAGGATTCATCAGTCTGCCCGAATTTAAAATTGACAGAGCCAGTGAATGCCGCAAGAAATAGTGAGTTGATTTTATTTGGGGAGAGGGAGAGAAGGGAAGGATGTTTGTTGTTTTTTTTTTTTATTTCTAGCTTTTAAATCATAGGTCACTTCTCTAATGCTTTCAAATTGAGGTAAAAACAAAGCAGTTTTATGGGCAGTAAAAATTTTTTACTGATTTCTGTCATCATGGCATAAGCATTATATATGTGAATTCAGGTTAGATGTTGAGGTAATTTTACCTATAAAAATTATTTGGTTCTAACTTATTTTCCAATTTGAAATAAAATAAATATACTTTGTTTCCTTTTGCAGTGCATTCAAAGCGTGTCATCCTAAAATCAAAAGCTTTTATTTTGCTGCTGAGCATCTTGATGATATGAACAGGTAAAGTGTTACTAAAATTTCAAAGTACTTAGAAAGTCAGTTAGGCTTATAATTCTAAGTTTTCCATATTAATGCTTAGAGAATAATGTCACTGTGGTACATCAGTTTAAAATAAAATGGACTCAGGGCGTTGCTGCATGTAGCCATACCTAACTTCAGAGAACAGCATTTTAAAAGTCAAAATAAACTTGTTGACTGTTTACCAGGTTTACCAAAAATATGCCTGAATCCATATACAGACCAGAAAAATCCACTGTAAAAAATAGAAGATTTTTTTAAAAGTCCATTTCAAGATATGTCTTCAGGGGCGCCTGGGTGGCTCAGTCGGTTGAGCATCTGGCTTCAGCTCAGGTCATGACCTCACAGTTTGTGAGTTCCAGCCCCACGTTGGGCTCTTGCTGACAGCTTAGAGCCTGGAGCTTGTTTCAAATTCTGTGTCTCCCTCTCTCTCTCTCTGCTCCTCTCCCGCTCATGCTCTGTCTCTCTCCTTCAAAAATAAATAAAAACAGTAAAAAAAAATTTTTAAAGATATGTCTTAAAATGTGTTCCCAGGTGGGGGGAAAAAAAAGATACTCACCAAAAAACCTGACTCTTCCAAGTGCTGGGTATTCATGACATAACATCCATCTCAATTATTTAGTCCTAAACAAAGTTAGTATTTCTTTCTGTAACCTTCCTTCTATCACTGAACAAGGTTATACAGCCAAGTGATTAGATGGCTACATGGTTGGGGCGCCTGAGTGTCTCAGTCGGTTAAGTGTCGAACTCTTGATTTCAGCTCAGGTGATGCATGATCTCATGGTTTGTAGGTTCATGCCCTGTGTCAGGCTCCACGCCAGCAGGACAGAGCCTACTTGGGATTCTCTCTCTCTTTCAAAATGAATGAATAAACTTTAGATGGTTGGCTACATGGTCATTTGGAGCTGTGGGGGGAAAAATATATATATGTGTATATATAAATTTCCATCATCTACAACATTCTGCTTCAGATTTCCCACTTTAGCATTTATGAATTTGATTCTTCCTTTTCCTTCCTTTCCCCTCTCTCTTTTCTAGATTTATAGAAATTAGGTTTAAGATTCAGATGTTTCCTTTTTACAGGTCTTTAGCAGGCAGTACATATTACATACATAACTTGCCAACAGTTAGGGAGAGGCAGCACAGCATAGTGATTTAGAGAATAGACTTTGGAACCAGACTGTCCAAATCCCAGATCTCACACTTACTAGCTGTGTGATCCTGGATATAGAACTGGACCTCTTTATGACAGGTATTGACCCCTTGAAAAATGGACATAATAATAATCTCTACCCAAATGACTTTTGTCAGGAGCAAATGAGCACACATAAAGGGCTTACAACAGTCCCTGCTCAATTATAAGTGCTATGTAAATGTTTGCTAGCAATGTATATCCCTTTCATATATTTTGGGCTTTTGCCCCCATTTACCTTTCTTTATGTGTCTCAAAAAAATTAGTATCCAGATATTTTTAAGCACAAAATCGAGCAACTTTATAAATGTACTTGAGCACACTAAATGAACACTTAATATGCTTTTATAAATGATCTTGGTGTTTTGACACTTGGGAGTACAGGCATGGTTTGTCCTAAAGCAAGGATATGAATACAAGGAAATGGCAAACAAAAGTGTTGAGAACACTTGATAAAATGTTTATTATTAATAAGGGAACTGAGTCTTTCTTGTACTTCCCAAAATCTTCTTTTGATGTACATTACCATTCTTGAAATTTCACACTAGGCAATTGGAATTTGGAGAGCTTTTTCTCCTTAATTTGTTCTCAAAATGAAAATGTTTATTCACATGTTCATGGGGTAAGGAGAGGTTATGATACTCTATTTTTTGTTTTAATAATTTTATAATTCTACTGTTCTAGTTATTCACTATTTTATCACATGTTGAGCACAGTGCCTTTGGGATGAATATGAGGGGTTTACATCATGACCAAGCAGAAAATAAGTGGTAAAAATGAGCATTATCCTATTTTACAAGATGGATACACTAGAATACAACCACCTCTATCTAAGAATTAACATGATTTAATTATTCATGAAACATGCTAATCATGGTCTTTTTATGAAGTACGAAACCATGCCTGGTCTCTATTCCCTGCCCTGTGTTAGCAATAACTTCAAAAGTGTGTCATGTCACTGCTCTTCCCTAATAATCCTATAGATGTATCTGATTCAGGATATCATAGAAGAAGCTAAAGCAGGGGCGCCTGGGTGGCTCAGTCGGTTAAGCGTCCGACTTCAGCTCAGGTCACGATCTCGCGGTCTGCGAGTTCAAGCCCCGCATCGGGCTCTGGGCTGATGGCTCAGAGCCTGGAGCTTGCTTCCGATTCTGTGTCTCCCTCTCTCTGCCCCTCCCCCGTTCATGCTGTGTCTCTCTTTGTCTCAAAAATAAATAAACGTTAAAAAAAAATTAAAAAAAAAAAAGAAGCTAAAGCAAACCCATTTTGTTGTTTTTGTTGTTTTTTCTAAGCAATGAGTCAAAGTGAAAATGTGAAACTGATCAAATATGTCATCTCCACATCATACATTTAAAAGTGCTGTTTTATGTAAGCCTTGCTATGGTACACTAGAAACTTCAGAATTAAATTGTCCTGAAATACTGAATTTTTTTAAAACTTTAAGTATAATGGACTTTTATATTTTTCTTTTTCTTTTTTTTTTATAATCATATTCTCAATGTCTACTTTCAATAGGCAAGTTCTTAAAAATTACTTGTTAATAGACGGGAGGAACATCAGTGCTGTAAATAAATAGAGGATTAGAGGTTGGGAGAGATCCCCTCCAAAGATTTTGTTCAGGAACCTGATTGTTACTTAACAGCAAGATAATCTGGGTGTTGGTTCATGCTATATATAATATTTTAAAGGAATGTACCTAAGTCTTCAGAGATTTTATATTTATGATATTATAATTATGCTAATCATAGCTATAAGCTTTATCTGGTTATTTCTTAATTTCCAAAAAACTATCATATACATTTTAAAAATATAGTGCAAGTTTTGACAAGAGCTATAAAGTAAATTTAATTACATGTACCTGTATATACCCAAATATATGTATGTATATACATATACCCAGATATATGCATATATATATATATACATATATATGTATACATATACACACGCGTGAAATATTTAAATCTCACCTTCCATTTTTTGACCAACTGTAAGTTTGATTGTGAGGTAATTTGCAAAAATACTTTGGAGGCCCCCCCCACCATCCATCTGTTTCCTCCTCAGAAATGAGCATTAAAACATGAAAAAAAAATTTTGCCAGTCTTTGTGAAATCTGTGGGAAGAAAACAAAATATCATGTTTCTCAAGTATTCTGAGACTTATTTACTGAATTCATTTGGCCTATATATTCCTTATTATGTCAGCACTTAGGTCTTTATAATTGTGAGGATTCACTCATTTCTATTTGGTAATTACTTTTTGGACATTTTTCCCATAGTTCTTACTCATTTTTTTCCTCTCAATACTTTGTTAGTATTACTTCCTCTCAATTCTTTGTTAGTTATTGATAGCTTCATGGGAAGGCTCAATATCCCCTTACCTATATTGTCTTGTTTTAAAACATCAGTGACAGAGTAAGGTGCTGAATGTGGACCTCATATCAAAGCCCTTCCCCATCACTAAATTCAGTGCTTGTATCCCTAACCACCTTTTCTTAAATTAACCGCCCCCCCATCCTTAGCACCTTTGACTTTCTAATTTTTTACGTTGCTATTTTTGTAAATGGCACTTGACACTACTTGACATATGTTTATTTGTATCCCTGTTTATTATCTGTTGCCCTAAGATGTAGTCTCCTGAGAAGGCAGGCACTTTGTTTGGTTTCTCTCTATCCTTGGAGCTTAGAATAACAGTACCTTGCAGACATAGGTTCTCAATCAATATTACTTGACTCAGTTAATGCATATGTATCTGCTGTTTATAATGGCCTATAAATACCAAATTATACTGCAGCAAGTATATAGGTAAGCCTCTTCTAGTTGAGGCCTTGAAGACAAGTTTACCGAAGACAGCACCAACGATTGTGTAGTGTTCAGCCTTTTGTGCCTATGCACGCTGACCTGAGTTTATCCACATACTTTCTGCAGAGTTTTTATCATGAACAGAATTTTTCTTCCTAAAAGTAGGCTAATTTTTCAATTGTTTTATGACATTTAGCAATTCTGGAACTCATTGAAGGCAGGAATTATGTCTTATTCATTTTTGTGCCCCCAAAACATAGCTCATTGTTCAGCATATAGCAGGCACTTCGTAAATTTGTTGAACTGAAAAATCAAAGAAGCCTTTTTTTTAGTTTCCTAATTCATCTCATAAAGACCTCATTGTTCTTTAAACTTCTGACAAAATGAAATTTCAGTGATATTTTTTATAATAGTCAATATGAGGGGTTCTCATCGTTAAGCATTTGCCTTCGGCTCACAGTTGGTGAGTTCAAGTCCCACATTGGGTGAGCTTGAGCCCCGCTTCAGGTGAACATGAGCCCCACTTCAGGTGAGCATGATCCCCGCTTCATGTGAGCTCATGCCCCGTTTCAGATGAGCTCCAGTCCCGCTTAGGGTAAAAAAAAAAAAAAAAAAAAGACAAAAAACAAAAAAACACAAGCCCCAGGTGAGTCCCACTTCTCTCTCTCTCTCTCTCTCTCTCTCTCTCTCTCTCTCAGAGAAAAGGAGGGGTTGGGGCACCTGAGTGGCTCAGTCAGTTAAGCATCAGACTCTTGATCTCAGCTCAGGTCATGATCTCACAGTTACTGGGATCGAGGCCCACATCCTGCTTTGTGCTGACAGTGCAGAGCCTGCTTGGAATTCTCTCCCTCTCTTTCTTCCCTTCTCCCCTGCTCACGCTTTCTTTCTCTTTCAAAATAAATGAATCAACATTAAAAAAAGAAGCACTGGGTGTTGTATGTAAGCCAATTTGACAATAAATTATAATAAAAAATAAAAAATAAATAAAACAATGTCTAGGTTTATCTATATTAAAAAATAATAGTCAATTTGAGGTACTTCATTAAAATTCACTAATATATGTTCCTGTAGTACTGTTATCATCATTTTCACCCCAAAAGCGCCAGGCACATCTTTCCTAAGAGTGCTAAGATTTGTCTTGTAGTACAAATTCAACCCCATTCTCACTACAAATGACCTATAGACTAAATTTCAATTTTGACCTTTTAACTAAGATTAGAGTCATTTTTTAAAGGTTACTCATCATGAAGTTCACTTATTAACTTATAATTTGTAATTTTTTGGAGTGGGTGTACACTATGCTACTGAATTTATTTGTTCAATCTTTATTTTATTTCCTTTATGTCCACTCCCTTCTTCACTTCCCCAAAATACTTGAGGTGATAATTACATTGTAGGCTTTCTCAAAATAAAGTTGGGTTTTAGGTGACTTATTCTTAACATTGAAGTTTAAATTTCCATGGATGTGATTTTGTCAATTAGAGACACAACTTTCCTCCCTTTCCAAGATATTCTAACTATTTGTTGCCCAGTTAATACTACTGGGCATAAATGATAAAATATATGAGTCACTGAAAAAAGCATCATCTTTCATTTGACACAGTAGATAAGCTCTTGGGAGAAAAAATTCTCAAACAATTTTTTCTTAAAAATATATCTTGATCAGATTATTCCACAGTTTAATGATGTTAACTATACTATTGATTCCAAACTTGAGGTAGTTTGGAAGAGGCGTTTTTCCTCAATTTCTGATTTGGGAAATTATATGTGGATCATACCTCAGAATAAGCTCATGGGAAATTGTCAGGTTAATTTTATTTGATCATCTGGTACAGTATAAAGAGCTGGAATAACTAACACAGGGAGAGACCTGGTGGAACAAAAGATAGAGATTAAAACACTGGAAATAGCATCACTACTGAGAGAGGAAAGAACTAAGATTTATTTTGAAGTTACTATTGTTCATGGAAATAAGTTTTTAAGATCTAAATAGAGGTTAAAATTGTATTTGCTCATTTGGTCTTTAGAAAACAAATTGTATTTAGAGACAAATTTCCAAAATACTCCCAAGATGTGTTTCCCCCTGGAACATTAAACTTAAATAACTTTCATCAAAACTAACACTTCATAGTGAAATTTATTTTGACCGGCAAGGTCCATAACTTTTTTTCTCATCAGTATATATTATATTAAAAGAGCATTTGTTCTGAAGAAACAAACAGCAGAAATATTTGGACTGCTTCTAAATTTGGAGCAATAGAATTGATAGGGCTCTGATCATCTTAAAACCCTCTATATTACATATATTTACAGGTTTGCTTAAGACTTTTCTATCAAAATATCATCTGTACTGTGGCAGCAATTTATACCACAGCAAATTATACAGCTCATTGAAAGCTCGATGTGTCTAAGAGACTGTTAAAAACTGAGAACAAACTGAGGGTTGATGGGGGTGGGAGGGAGGGGAGGGTGGGTAATGGGTATTGAGGAGGGCACCTTTTGGGATGAGCACTGGGTGTTGTATGGAAACCAATTTGACAATAAATTTCATATATTGAAAAAAAAATAAAAGTCTCAAAGAGACTGTCTTGATAAATGTAAAAAAAAAAAAAAAAGAAAGCTCGATGTGTCAAGAATAGCAAAGAACACATCTTTTATGTAGAATTATCTCATATATTCTTAAACATTTTAAAATAAACATTTTTATTAAGTTTTAAATTTTAATTCCAGTATAGTTAGCATACAGTGTTACTTTCAGGCATACAGTATAGTGATTCAACAATTCGGCACATTACTCAGGAATCATCACAACAAGTGCCCTCCTTAATCCCCATTACCTATTTTACCCATCCTCCCACTCACCTCCCCTTTGGTAACCATCAGTTTGTTCTCTACAGTTAAGAGTCTGTTCCTTGGTTTGTCTTTCTTTTTACCCACTTCATTCCTTTTGTTTCTTCATTTCCACATAGGAGTGAAATTATATGGTATTTGTCTTTCTCTGACTGACTTACTTCATTTAGCATAATATACTTTAGCTCCATCCATGCCGTTGCACATAGCAAGATTTCATTCTTTTTTATGGCTGAATAATATTCTGTTGTATATATACCACATCTTCTTTATCCTTAAAATAAATATTTTTTAAAAGTAAAATATACGAAATTCAATTGCAGTGTTACTGATTTTAATAGTTGTTTTTTCAGGTGGCTTAACAGAATCAATATGCTGACTGCAGGATATGCAGAAAGAGAGAGGATTAAGCAAGAACAAGGTAAAGGAATTTTTTTTTTACAGTTCTGGGGTTTTTGTTTTGTTTTGTTCTGCTGTTATCCTATACAGTGATTCACTACTATCAGTTGAGTGAAAATGCATATATCAGGCTGTGGTTATTTTTCTTTTTTGCACTTTGAATCCAAACCATACCATCTTAAAGGTGAGGTTTAGTAAATCAAACAGATGGGGAATAAATTCTAAAATTTTTGGAGCTGCTGATGTGGAGTTTGTTGCTGTCTCTCTCAGTCTGTTTCCAATGGAGGACAAAAATCTTACAAATTTAAAAATCTGTAATTGGTCCTAAATATCGACTAGAGTCCAGGTCCTTGTTGGTGAGGTTTTTTTTTTTCTGTTTAGTGGTGTCATAGACATTTAAGTGGACTTTTATGCAAAGAGTTCAGATGGATGATTCCTCCTTCCATAAATTATCTCAATTGGTTATGTTCTTCAGTTCTGTTACTCTGTAATTCTGTGATCTTATGGATCTTGCCTCAGTATTGACCTCAGATATACAAAACACAACGTCATTATACAGATTTAAATTTTAATGAAAGCTGTGGTCACCATTCTGAAGTTGCTTTACATTTCCAAAAAGTGTTTATTATATATCCCTTGGAAGCATCAACAGTTTTTGGAAATCTTTTGAGGCTTCCTAAAGCTAAAAGAATTCTACAGATTGATATATATATATATACAAACTTATTTCTAGTTGTGTCTCCAGTGGGCATAGACTATTTGTTTATGTGGAAATTCTAAAAACCTTGTGTTCCCTCTCAAAGTAAAACCTCAGCCAAAACTTTTCTAAACATGTAAAAGCTGAAGGTTAGAGATATCTAAAGTAGATATCCAGATCCCAAAACCAATCTGTCAGCAAATGTTTAGGGCAGGGGTTGGGAAACTTTCTGTGAAAAGCCAAATAGTTAATATTTTAGGCTTTGCAGGCCCATAAGATTTCTGTCTAAACTACTCAAATCTGCTGTTACAGTATGAAAGCAGCTGTACACACATGAGGATTCTGACTGGGCTGTAATAAAGCTTTACTTATGGACAGTGAAATGAAATTTCATATCATTTTTTACATTTCAAAAAATTATTCTTCCTTTGATTTTTTTTACCATTTAAAAATGTAAAAACTGTTCTTGATCTACAGACCATATAAAAATAGGCAGAGAGCCTCATTTGGCCTGCAGGCCACAGAATGGGGATGAGTAAGGCAGTGAAGGGTGAGGACTTAGGGCAGGAAGATTTCAAAGAAATAGCAAACCATGATTCCTGCCAATAGGAATATATCATCTTGTTGAGGATATCAAAGATACACACTTGAGGGGCACCTGGGTGTCTCAGTTGGTTGAGCCTCCAACTCTTGATTTCGGCTTAAGTCATGTTCTCGTGTTCGTGGGTTCGCACCTGGCATCCGGCTCTGCGCTGACAGTTCAGATCCTGCTTGGGATTCTCTCTCTCCCTCTCTGCTCCTCCCCACTCAAGTGCTCTTGTGCACACATGCTCTCTGAAAATAAATGGGTAAACATTTAAAAAAAGATACACACTTGAAATTGCTTAAGAAAAATTGAAGAACAGCAGAAAAAAATTAAAGAACAACATAAAATCGATCAGTACTAATGGTTGCACAATGTGAAACTGATTTTTTAAAAATTTGCTAAGTGGATGCAAAATTTAAAAAAAAACCTGGGAAAGAGGCAGAATTAATGAGGAAATAACTTGCTAGAGAAGTTGATCAGTGAGGCTGATGTAAAGTCAGCAGTAGAGAGAAAGAGAAGATATTTTATTCAGTATGAAGTGTTTCTGTGTAAGGCCTTCAACTAGCACACTGATTGACTTAAGGTGAAATAGGCGCCCATCCTGCCTGAAATTACACTGAATTCTAGTAGAAAAGATCCTCTTAATATAATACAGAAAATGAAATGTAAGAAAGTACAAATCAAGTTCTGTGGAAATTAAGCTGGAGAGATTGCTTCCAGGAAGGGAGTGGGGAAAGGCTTTATGTTGACTCCATTATTTGAACCTATTCTCACGGGATGAGAATGAAGTAGATAGGAAGTAACAAAAAGGGGCGCCTGGGTGGCTCAGTTGGTTAGGCATCCGACTTCATCTCAGGTCATGATCTCACAGTTCATGGTTCAAGCTCTGCATCAAACCATGAACTCTGCTGTCAGCAGAGCCTGGAGCCTGCTTTGGATTCTGCGTGTCCTCTCTCTGCCCCTCCCCTGCTCGTACTCTCTTTCTGTGTTTCAAAAATAATAATAAATGTCTAAAAAATAGAAAGTGACAAAATAAAACATTCCTGGGAGTGGAAGCAGCATGGATACTTCCACAAATAATGAGGAAACAATCTCCATCAAATCAGGGTGCACAGGTGAATCCCAGCCAGGACTATGGGGTGTCAGTCCAGTTATTAAGCCACATTTGTTCATTGTTAACAGTTTATTTAAGTTTATTTAAACTTTTCGTACTTCAACTTAATTTATAGGCCTAAAATTGTGTTAAGACTACTAAAAAATCTCTTAGCCTTCCTTCTCACATTTTTTAAAGGCATAAAACTGTATTTTATAGGTGCATATAGGTTTGTTTCTGATTTTTTTAAGATGCAAAAATTAAAAGTATAGACAGTATACTGATAGGAAATGAATCTTTGAAAAACTTGGTTTGCATAAAGAAGGAATCTTGAATTCTCAAGCTTAACTTTCTTATTTTGAAGTTTAGCATGGTCTTGATTTTAGTTAATTTTCTTTGTACGTGGTATTATATAGCCATATATCATTATGGATTAAGGAACTGGTAAGTTATACTGTACATACAGGTTCCAATAACTATTCAATGCATGGATTCATGATGCCCTGGTCTGGCATGTGAGTGCATATTTTAGTACCTTCTGCAGTAGTAGACCGTAATTGGCAGAAGCTTATAATAGTTAACAAGTCATGTCTCCCTTGCTAGCATGCAACCAGAATATCTGAAATAATTTGGTTTTCCACGTAGAGTGTATATTTCTCAGGCACTCTAACATAGGTCAGAAACATAATAGACTTCCTACCTTCTGCATTAGGTCTCATGGTATTCTATATAGAAAACAACTGTATGCATGTGTCTACTCCACACTTCTGTAGAATTATTTGACATCTTCCGAGTACTGTTCTCAGTACTGAAGTTAAGCTTCATACAAAATATAGGTGGTTGAAGGTTGGGAATATTTCACAAACATGCAAAGGAGTAACTCCAAAACACTGTTTTTATTTAAATATCCATTGCAGCTTCAAAGTGACTCTTTCATTGATTTAAATAAAAGTTTAATGAATTAGTATCTTTAGCTACAGAAGTGTAAAGGATGTGGGCTTCTCTTTCATTATTTGTTGTTGTACTTAGAGAAAATAGGGTTACACTAAATTACATGAAGATCAAAATTTGGCTAATTGCCTGTTAATAATTTTTCTATATTTTTCCACGTGCAAGTCAGACATTCATGACACATATTTTCAGTCACACAATGTCTTCCTAAAGCTTTAATCACATAAAAATGAATGAAATATATTGTATTTTTTGGTAGTTCTAGATGAAAAAGTAATTTTTCTCAAATTATCCTTTTGTTTTTAAATATGAAATTTATTGTCAAATTGGTTTCCATACAACACCCATTGCTCATCCCAACAGGTGCCCTGCTCAATACCCATCACCCACCCTCCCCTCCCCCCCCCCCCATCAACCCTCAGTTTGTTCTCAGTTTTTAAGAGTCTCTTATGTTTTGGCTCCCTCCCTCTCTAACCTCTTTTTTTCTTCCCCTCCCGCATGGTCTTCTGTTAAGTTTCTCAAATTATCCTTTTGTATCAACATGAGAAGAAAGTGGAAATCTTCCTGTTCTATTGATGGCACTATTTATTCATGATTAGTTACATATAAAATTGAATATCACTGCAAGACATTAAAAGTATCCATTTATTTTTGCTAAATGGAAAGCTAAGAAAAATAATTTGCTCATAGAATGAAAATCAAACTCATTTCAGCCTCCTGAGCAAACAATGTGCTTATAATTTTCCACACAAACCCAAAAGAAGCCTGACTGAGTTTTCTATGTAGGTTCTTCTCTGTCATTGCTCTCTCAAAGACCTACAACTTACTGTGAGAAATGAAGTTAATTTACAAAGGGGAATTTCAGTCTTTTATTTGGCAACCCAAATAAGCTATAGATTGATGGTACTTTTTAGTAAACCAAAAATTACATCAAGTAGTGGACTAGAATTCTCCCTAATTTAACTGGGGTGGAAAAGCAGATTCTCCCACATCTGTCACTTGTAGTGATAGCTATAGAGATCTTGATAAAATGGTGACCATCTCCTTCTCAGCATGCTGTTAAGGACCCCTTAAGGTGCTAATTCCTTGAGACCCCCAAGGAATCAGTACAGAGGTCAAGGAGAAATTCAACACAGGTGCCATAGTTTCAGGAAATAGTGGGAAAGGTAAGAGCAAAGTGATCTTGGCAAACCACTGCTTAGGGTTGGGATGGGGTGGTGCTTATTCCATTTACCTCCAGCAATGACTTCCTTATAGTATTTCAAACTCCCACAAAACTGCCTAACCCAGATCCCAGAGCTACAGAATTCACTTTTCATTGCTGGAACTTGCTACGAGGAAAAAAAAACTGATGTCCAAGAAGATAAACACAAGGCATTTACCTCCTCTGTGATCTGGGTCAGACTGTCCTAGCATGCTACCTATAAATCCACCAAAGAAAATCAGGGGTCCTAATATCGAGTGCTTTCAAGGTGCAAAGCACTTGAATATGTATTACCTTATTTAGTACCCATCCCCACACACACATATACACGACTCTGAAAGTCAGTTATTATTAGCCCCCTTTTACAGATGACAAAACAGACTCTGGTTTAGTAACCATCACAAGAGCACAGAGATGGTAAGTAGTACACCAAGAATTGAACCTCCATCTGCCCAAGTATATAGTTCATGCTTTTCCCACCATTGTTTGTTGTGTATATCGCTGGACAACTATATCAATTCATATTTGAGAGGAAGCTTAGTATACTAGCTGTCACCAGCATGATCCATTATAAATACCAGACACAAATTTAGATTAAGTAGTTTCTGCTTATCTTTTAGTCAAAGGGAATAATTAAAATAGGAATAGCATTTTCAAGGTTTTTGTATTTTGAGGCCTGAATGTAATAATCTCCACTGCTAAAGAATTTCTTTTCATGATAGCCAGAGTTACAGAACAGCAGGAGGAGGAGGGCTCAAAGCATCATGAATATATGTCAAATTAAACTCTCCCAGTGTGTCATTCAAAAGAGTCCCAGTGATAGCCCTCCAAGGTTTAGGGCAAGGCTATTTCTTAGCTCAAATCCCAGCTCTACTACTTTCTATTCAGCATATAGTAAGTACTCAATAAATATTAGCTATACTTATTCATAAACACCACAAGGAAAATATATATAATTATTATATAATTTTTATATATAAGAATATATATAATTCCTGGGTGGAGAGAGGCTCCTATAAAAGTATGTGCAGCATATAGTAAGTACTCAATAAATATTAGCTATACTTATTCATAAGCACCACAAGGAAAATATGTATAAATATTACAGTAAAAGATTCCTGGGTGGAAAGAGGTTCCTGTAAAAGTATGTGCCATAGTTTTTTCACCTAAATCTGATTATCAGTTAAGCCTAATGATGGTTCTTTTGATTTAGATTTTTTAAGAATAAAAATGGGTAATACTTACAGGTTTTTCCTCGTAAATCTTATAAAGAATTAACCCAGAGTTAAGAGTGGTTGCGTTATTAGTGGAACAGGTTCTGATTATTGGTCTTTGTGCTGTATTTTACTTACTCAACTAATTTATGTCTCAAAATTTTTTCCTTTCCCTCTTGCCTGAGCTCTGCCAAGTCTAGCGGCTTACATTTTCTACCCTTTTAAGTAGTTCTAGAAGTTTGGAACTTGCAGCCCACATCAGCAAATTTGCCCTTTTGCATTTGGCAAGAATCAAGGTTTGCCATGTGTTTCCAAGTAGAGGTGGGAGTATCGTGTTATAGAGAGTCATGTCAGCATGACTCTGGAAACAGTGATTGTTAGATAACCAGTGAATTGGAGCCAGAAAAGAGAATTGAGAACATTATTTTTGGAGCTGTTTATATCTGTAGAGATCTACAGTTGTATATATATTGCTTTTCTTTGAGTATTCATCTTTAGGGTAAAATGATACACCTTTAAGAGGCATCATGTGTTATTATTCACTAATTCAAGCATCAGAATAACTTGGCCTGGAATCTAAAGCACCCTAAACCTGATTTGACTTCTGCAGTGTCTTTTTCTTAACTCCTTAAAATTATAGCTATGTATAATTGCATGCTTTATTGGAATTAAGTGATTGCACTCTTCCTTCTTCTTGAACACCCAGCTGAAAATAAAAGTTTGTGGGCCTGGAGTAGTGGGTGCTGTGGAGCAGGGTATAGGAGTGGAATTTAAATGTCTTTGTGTTAGCTGGTAGTGTGTGTTCTTGAAAATATGGCTAGAAATATTTAATAGAATGAAAGTATGGCTAGAAATATTTAATAGAATGAAAATATGGCTAGAAATATTTAATAGAATGTTGTATCTGTGTGTGTGAATTTACAGATTACTGGAGTGAGAGTGACAAGGAAGAAGCAGATACTCCATCAACACCCAAACAGGACAGCCCTCCGCCCCCTTACGACACATACCCACGACCTCCCTCTGTAAGTTGCCAACAGGAATGGGCATTATTTAGCATCAGATTCTTTGACCCAAAATATCCCCATGTAGTGAATTGCACGTCAGACCTCAGGTTCCCTAAGAGGAAAGAACATAAGGAGTCTAAAAACAATAAGGGGAAAAAATTTAGTATGCAAAGACTATTTAATCAGGAGAAACAGTCACCACAGATTCCAGGCATAATATCTGCCCAGTTTTATTTTAAAAAATCCTGTTTGTGTCAGAGTAGCCTTCCTGGAAATATCAGCAACAAAAATAAGTTTTCTTAGAAAAAGATATATAAATGGACTTTATGTATCCCACACTAATAAAGTTCATTCCTATATCCTTCAGAAATGACTCATAAAAATTAATATTATATATATATGAAACATATTTTGACAGATAGCTCTTCAGATAGTCATGGGGTCTGGTTTAATGTATGTGTTTATATGGTGCTCCAGACTTCTTAAACCTGTGTAAATGATTCTGTGTATAGCCTGTAGTTTATAATCTTTTAATGGGGTAAACAACTGTCCTAGTTTACTTGAGACTATCCCACTTTATGCCCATGGCCCATCAGAACTACTAAGAGCATCTCAGTAGTCTCCCAGTTTTGACAATACATTGCATGGTTACAGCGTCATAAGAGTTAATTCTGGCTATCTTGGGACTGAGTCTTCCACATAGGAAATGGAAGCTGAATTTAGGTGACAACAGCACTCAACCTAATTACACCTCCATATTACTCTAGAGGATTTTAAATAAGACGCTACACAAGATGTTGATAAAATTCTAGGCCATTTCTCAACCTTGGCTGTGCATAAGAATCACTTCTGTAACATTTTAGAAATGCAGATGTTCAGACCCTATCCAGACATTAAATCAGAATATCTGAGACTACAAACAGCTCACTAGACTAGACTGTGGGCCTGCTGTATTCATCTACACATCCCCATGGCTTAGCACAGCACTGGCACTTATTTATTAAGTGCTTAATAAATATTTCTGAAATGAATAAATAAATATTTCTGAAATAAATGAATGGGTCCTTTTGACTAATAACTAAAAGGGAAGCCACATTTTTAATAACAGTGTTTGATGTCAATGTCTCTTAGCTAAGAATTGTTCCTAATATGTATGCACATTTCTTTAATAAATGCTGAGTGTAACAGAATGCGAGGATGAGCTATAGAAATGAAATCATGAAGTCAGTGACAAGATACAGTTTATTTCATATTTTCCCTCTTTGCCTAAAACATCAGGGCCTGAATAATTCCTTTTAAATATTTATAAAAGAGGAAGAAAGGGAAACTGCAGCTTCAGGGAACAGCTCTTTAATCATAGCAACTTGTGAATTTCAAGAAGGAAGCTATTTACATTGTTATTAACATGTGGGAAGATAAACTGCCCCCAGAAGATGCCATTTAACTTCTCCTTTACCCAGAGGGGCAGCATGTGCTTTTACCTCAGCCAGGCTTGTCCTGGCCACCACCTGAGCCCCATTTGCCTTGATCACATTTGACAAATTCAACTCCTCCTGCCAGAAAGGAGCCAGGGCTGATCTGTTAGCCCCGAGAGCTAGAGTAAGCCTTGTCCCCAGTAGGGGCACCTGCAAGTCTTTTACAGCATTCACTTGATGCCAGTCCATTTTCTTGGTTGTACTTTGTACTATAATATATACTCCCAAACTTTAAATTCCAAGAATAGAAATATTCCATTTTTCTTTTGTGTTTATGTACCCTGAGGTGCCCATGCCCAAGGCAGATGCTTATCCCCATCAGAGTATAATCTCACCTTGCCTATATGTTTAACTCTACAAAGTGCCACAAATTGAAAAGACCACAAGAACACCTTTCATTGGGGCCCATAGGAGGATTCATTCACCTATGAAGAAGAGGAGGGGTTCTGTCCGATTATAGGCACCTTCTTTTCACATCCAAAAGCCTCTCTCCTTGCTCTCACCCCCAAACTCCACAAAATCCAGAAATATGAATTTGGCAGCAATTATTCAGGGTTTTAAATTCCTAGAGATTTTTTAAACTTCAGATTTTTCTTAGTTGCTGAATATTTCTTACATAAGCACTCAAATTTTCTTATGCTTCACTGTTGTGCAACTTTGCATGTTAATATGTCAGACTTTTCACGAGAGTCTGGTATAGGTGCATTTCAACACTCCACATCTCAGTCCCTTAAAATATCAGCTGGGCCTAACTTTGAGATGTCTGTAAACTTGACTAGTCATTAACTTGACTGGAAAATGTTAACTGTTAGAAATCTAATGTGTTCCTTGGTAACAGAAGTAGTCTGTTATTTTCTGTGGAGACTGATCAGAGGCTCCTTTCCACAGATGAGTTGTGCCAGTCCTTACGTGGAAGCAAAACACAGCCGGCTCTCTTCCACAGAGACCTCTCAGTCACAGTCCTCCCATGAAGAGTTTCGCCAGGAAGTGACTGGGAGCAGTGCTGTGTCCCCCATTCGCAAGACAGCCAGTCAGCGCCGCTCCTGGCAGGATTTAATCGAGACGCCCCTGACAAGCTCAGGATTACACTATCTTCAGACTCTGCCCCTGGAGGATTCTGTCTTCTCTGACTCCGCGGCCATCTCCCCAGAGCACAGGCGGCAGTCCACCCTTCCAACTCAGAAGTGCCACCTACAGGATCACTATGGGCCGTACCCCTTGGCTGAGAGCGAGAGGATGCAAGTGTTAAATGGAAATGGGGGCAAACCTCGAAGTTTTACTCTGCCTCGAGATAGCGGGTTCAACCACTGCTGTCTGAACGCACCCGTTAGTGCCTGTGACCCGCAGGATGACGTGCAGCCCACAGAGGTGGAGGAAGAGGAGGAGGAGGAGGAGGAGGAGGAGGAAGGGGAGGCAGCAGGGGAAAACATAGGAGACAAAAGTAAGTATGTTGGAGATCCTTAGCCTGTGTACACAGAGTCCTAACCTTTTCAAACTTCTTATTTTAAGAAAATAGAATTTTGTTTCCTTTTTTTTCTTAAAATAATAGTCTTGCTGCACAGGACATTAGGTATCCTTTGCTGTTTTACTTTCAGAAATTGAGTAACATGGGGGGGAGAAAGGTGGATAATGAAGCCTATATCCCAGGACACCCAAAGCTAGAGCAAATGCTTTTCTCCAATTACCCATTTTCCTTGTAAGGTTAATGATAGTCATTTCTTTTTCTCCTACCTCTTATCCACTTTCTTCTCCCTTGTATATATCATCCCTTTGGTCCACAGTCATTGCCCCCTGAGTTTGGGTTAAAAAACTAAATGCTTCAAGCACGGTGTTAGCAGAACCTTGGTTGAATACGTAAGTGAACACAGAAACACACACATACGCACACATACATATACAACTTCCCTTTTCAGTATTAAAAGATTTAAAGGAAAAATTCAAAAGAGTTTTCCAAGAAGAAATTTCAAATAGCATTTCTGTCAACTCCAAATGGCCAAAATTGTTTCTAGAAACCAGTTTGCCAAAAGCATTTATTTATTTTCTTGGTATATATGTTAATTGCAAAACTCAATTGATGTGAATCAACTTTGAAGAGAGACAAAGTCAATTAAGTAATCCTCTGACTTTTTGGCATTAAGAATATGTTTACTAATTCTCAAGTTCTTTATCCAACATGCCTTACCAAGCATCTGTTTATAATTAATGTGATACACCAGTCCAGAAAGCCAGGCTGGTTTAAGGGAAAGGCTAGAACTCAGTTACCTTACTTAGAAAGAAAATCTAGGTTTGGCTGTAAGTCCTAAATGTAAAAATTTCCTCCCCCCTCCAATAAAAAAAAAGTACAGTATTAAAGAAGTAGTATAAAACTGTTTGCATGTCTTTATTCAAAATGAAGTTTGGGCCAGTTAGTGCAGCTGACCCAAGCTAGTGTTGATGAAACCACAGTTTCTGATTTGTTCCCACCAGGGCATTAGACTTCCCTTTTTAAAGGATATAAGCAGACTATAGCCATCCACCCATTTTGTGAGTATACGAGACTTTGATTATGGGATATATTACTGTAAGTTCTTCTTCACAATTGGAAAAACAGTTCAAAGCTCACAGAGGGCCAGCAGGTCAGTATCCTCATGCCCATGTTAAACTTGGCTCATTTAAAATGAGAGTCACTTTGGAGATTATTAGCAAGAAAATACAATAGAATTCCTTTTATGGTCTTCATTGCCTTATTTAAGGGGAATTATATCTTATACCATGAAAATATGAGTTGCTGGTAATAAAAATCATATGTTAAAGCAGTTTCCATGTGAAGTGTATGTTGGCCATAATCTCCATAAGCAGCATTACAAAAGGTATACTGTTGGTGCAGGAAAAGGTAATTACCATCTACTACCTGCCAAGCCCTCCCAACATTCACATTTATCAGAGATTATGGAAGAGACTGGTAAAGAAATATCTAGGAGCCATGTGAAGTCTCTGTAGGACTTCTGGCAAGCATGATAATACATTTTTTAATGTTATGATGATTACCAAAATCAGGATGCTGTTTTCTAAAATTTAACTAAAGATGAGTTAGAAACTTCATTTTGACTGTCATCTATGTGCTGCACAACTGCTGTAACTAAGTATGTGAAGTTTGTTCAGTATTCTGCAAACATATTGGGGAAAATACTTTATCTCTGCCATTTTAAGATAAATTGTGTTGAAATTTGCACAGCGCTCTGAAATAGAGAATTCTGTTCAGAAAACATATCATCATGGCCACAGGTAGAAGTCATCGATGATATCTTTTTCGCTTAAGCCAGTTACTTCCCAGTTCCCTCTGGCCATCGCAGGAGGGAGTCCCGGAAAGGAGAAGGCGCATCCTAGGGCCTGAAAGGAAAACCCGGGCCCACAGAGCATCTATAGTTAGATGGCTTTCGAGTTTGTTCTTCTACTGTCTCTTTGCTGTTTTCTTGATTGAATTTATTTTTACCTTGTACATGCACTACTAAATTGGTGGGGTTTTCCTTCAGGTTCCCAAATGAGTCAAGTGGGCAATTTTTCGGTACTTTCCATCTCTTTCAGTGGCTCTTTTCTTGTGGAATAACTGTGATAAGGCAGAACAGTCTTAGCAAGTGTGTCTATAAATCTAATATTGCACATGTTGTCTTCACAGTTCAATATTTTGGGGCATTTCATGCTATTTCAGTCAGATCTGCTTCACTAAATGTGGCCATGCACTATATTTCAGGGCCCCATTTCTTTCTGGGCATTTTTCCCCAGATCTTTCGCTTGATGTGTCAATGTTCGTCAAACCATTCTCAGCAGAGCACTGCGTTTCATGGTTGTCTACTAGAAGATGCTTTCTATTTAATAGAATGTCTGCCTTCCTAATGATGGTTTTTCTGCATTACTGTTTTTAATATTTAGGAGTGTACGATTTGATAAACACTTCACTTGAGAAACACCAGCTTTAAAATCCATGTTTTCAAAAGAATCTTTAAGGTCTAGTTAAGGGGTGTCATGTTCATGGCTGCCCTGGGTTGGCCATTAGGACCTAGTATTCCAGGCTTATTATTCAAATCAAGCTGCTGGGTATTATGTCAACAGAGCAAAAATTATATACACGAAAGAAGCTGTGGCCATCCCACCAGTCTCAGGCTTACGGCATGCCTTCCAGCACGGAGCATTCACTATGCTGCCCACAGGTTGGCAGGCACCTGTGCTTGTTAGAGTCCAGCAGGGATGTATTACTAACTGTCATGCTCGAGGCCAGCATTTGCTTTGACCTACAATAGTGAATTTGCGCTTATCCAGCACAGACCTGCAGAGGACATAAGTTTTGTGTCTCTAGCTACACACGTTTTTTCTCAGCTTACCAAGAAATTAAAGCTAGAAAGTATCAGGCAAGTGGGCAGAAGGAGTAATGGAAGAAAATGTGAAAATATAGCCTATCTTCTGCTTTAAGGATGAAGAATTATGTCATCACCCAAACCCCTGTCTTATCATTTATGTTTACCTTAACTTTATATAATGTGATCTATATTATACAGTGCTTACAAGTTTACAAAGCAATCTAAAAAGCAAAATGTACCTAAATCGGTGATCTAGATGTGTTTTTTTTTTTTTTCAATTTCCCTGCTTATGAGGTATAAATGTAGCCTTCTTTAGAGCAGTCTTCAATCTGTGTCTTCTCATGGTTGGACTACTTTTTCTCTTATTTTGAAATTCATTTATTTAACTGAATCATACTATGATTTTTCACAGGCAGAACTCATTTTGGTGTAAAATGGATGGTATTAAAATTACACACATGAGACCTGTCTTGTTTTCCTTTGACTTAAAAGTCAGCTTACATATACATTATCCTGACCTACTTCACTGGCATTTGGGAGAAGACAAGTAATTTCCTATTATCCCAATTAGCAGTTTCGAAGCTTACTGAGATGTGGGCCTTATAATACCTCAGTTATATCAAATTATAAATTATGTCAGCCTGTGCAACTTCCAAGGAGTATAAATCATTAAAGTGTGGGACAAAATATAAAGATATACTTCATTCTGAAATCAACTGCTGTAACACTAAAATACTGTTTTGGTTAATACAGCTTGAAGTCTACTTGGGATAGATCTCTTTTCTTTGCCATACTAGGCAGTTTAGATGAGGTTTTCAAAAGCTTTATCCTTTAATCCTGATGATTTCCCTCTTGGCAGTTGTAAGAATACTCTTTACTAGCTATACATTCTTGGTGCCTCCATGTACTCAATGAAGTTATAATGTGCTCTTTTTCATTGTCTTAGAGATAACTTACCAGTATTCTCCCTTAATTTACACATGTATTAGCTTGGTCTTAGGAATGTATAGCAAAACCTACAGCTGTGGGGGATGGGGTTTGTGGGGGTGGAGGTGGAGGGTGGATAAAACCTTGTAGCTACAAGTTTTTATCAGGTTATCTGGCCAAGATATTTACTGATGCTCTCAAAATGAGATTTGCTGAGAAATGGTTTTTAAAGTTATTTTTTTAAATCTAACCTCCTTTGCATAGCATTGGTAAGTTAAGAGTTGTGCAAAGTATGCAGCTCAGTGGCCTAATATCTTAAATTATCTAAGCAGAGAGGATAGATAATGACTGCCAATATAGTGTAGAAGAATATAGATTAATCCTCTTCAATCATTTTAAGGGTCCTAGAGTAATTTCCTGAAGAGTTTCTAAAAGCTATGAATTTTATTTTTTTAAGAACATTCAGGTACAAAGTATGTGGGCAAGGCGAAAATATTCCTAGAATATGAAGTTGTGTTAAAGGATAAAAAGGAGCAAGTTGAAAATAAAGAAAAGTGTTACAGCACTTTTTTACTATTTTATTGATTGTCAAGATAAATTATGCACAAAGAAGTTAGAAGGGCATAATCATCAATATTATCTTAAATTATAATTCAGGCCTAAAAGAACAGATGGAAAAGATATATAAGCAATGTGAATAAAAAATATGCATTAAAGTCAGAAAAAAATAGCAGAGAACCTTAACTTTGTTACTTTTGTGAAGTTTAAGGGCATTATTCTTGGCTGGTTGTGTAACAAGTATATAGAGAGAACACAAAAAATTCTAGAAAGTAGTAAACAAATGTTCTCTTAATACCATATTTTCTGATTTTGAAGAAATACTGTTACAGAGACATAAAACCCTAAAGACTAGATAGAAAGCAGGGTCTAGCTATAATGCTGATACTGATCATAGGTTGGATTTGTAATCATACCTCCCCTCAGTTTTGGCTTAAATGATGAGGAAAAATTATTACCTTAACTTACAGGATGTTCAGAGGTGGGGTTGTTCCAGAGTGAATTTTGTGGCTCTGCAGTGTAAGTCTGTCACTTAACTTTTCTGTAATGCCAGTAGCTCTAAGCATCTCTTCTTATAAGACAGCATCCAGAGAGCCAAAGACCAATATCTAAAGAACCCTATCTGTAGTCCTTTTTCTGTAAGAACAAGGAAAGTCTTTCCTAGATCCTTCCAGCAGACTTAGCTCCATATTTCATTGTCCAAGGTTTCATCATATGCCCAAGTAGCAAGTGAAATGATTATGAATAGTTGAGACTAACCTTGATTTAAGATCATAAAAAACTGTACCAAACTGCTTATCGTTACTATCCACATGAGCCTGTCCACTATTATGTATGTTATATCCTCAAATATATTTGTTCAAGCAGTGTGGCACTCTTTTAATATATATATATGTATACATATATATTATATACATATTATATACATATATATACATATTATATACATATATATGTATGCAAACATATACCCCATATCACATCACATCATTTAAGTCTTGGCACTAACGAAATGTTAGATCTATAAAAGGGGATAAATACTATGTAACCGTTGCAGTGCCTGGGTGACTCAGTAGGTTAAGCATCTCTTTTTTTAAATTTTTTAATGTTTATTTATTTTTGAGAGAGAAAGAGCATGAGCAGGTGAGAGGCAGAGACAGAGGGAAACACAGAATCTGAAACAGGCTCCAGGCTCTGAGCTGTCAGCACAGAGCCCGATGCAGGGCTCGAACTCACAAACTGTGAGATCATGACCCAAACCGAAGTCACACGCTTAACTGACTGAACCACCCAGGTGCCCTGTAAGTGTCTGACTCCTGATTTCAGCTCAGGTCATGATCTCTCAGTTCATGAGATCAAGCCCCTGCGTCGGGCTCTGTGCTGACAGCGAAGAACCTCCCTGGGATTCTTCTCTTCCTCTCTCTCTGCCCCTCTTCCACTCGTGTTCACTCTCTCATGCTCGCTTGCTCTCTCTCTCTCAAAATAAATAAACATTAAAAAAATAATAAAATATGGAGGTTCCTCAGAAAATTAAAAATAGACCTACCCTATGACCCAGCAATAGCACTGCTAGGAATATACCCAAGGGATACAGGAGTACTGATGCATAGGGGCACTTGTACCCCAATGTTTCTAGCAGCACTCTCAACAATAGCCAAATTATGGAAAGAGCCTAAATGTCCATCAACTGATGAATGGATCAAGAAATTGTGGTTTGTATACACAATGGAGTACTACATGGCAGTGAGAAAGAACAAAATATGGCCCTTTGTAGCAACGTGGATGGAACTGGAGAGTGTGATGCTAAGTGAAATAAGCCATACAGAGAAAGACAGATACCATATGTTTTCACTCTCATGTGGATCCTGAGAAACTTAACAGAAACCCATGGGGGAGGGGAAGGAAAAAAAAAAAGAGGTTAGAGTGGGAGAGGGCCAAAGCATAGGAGACTGTTAAAAACTGAGAACAAACTGAGTGTTGATGGGGGGTGGGAGGGAGGGGAGGGTGGGTGATGGGTATTGAGGGGGGCACCTTTTGGGATGAGCACTGGGTGTTGTATGGAAACCAATTTGACAATAAATTTCATATATTGAAAAAGAAATAATTAAAAAATAAATAAATAATAAAGTAAAATAAATATTATGTAGCCCTGAAAATATAGCAAGTTAGATATAATAATTATTGACATTTGAAATGAATAAGCATATTTTCCTCTAAACACTAAGTGATCGGAACTTAGAATATATTCTCTGGAGATATTCCTCCTCAGTTTAAATCCTTGCTTTGTGACTCTACCACTTGCAAATGACATGATTTTTTTTTTTGCTTCTTTTCTTTTTTTTTCTTTTTTTTTTAATATGAAATTTTTTGTCAAATTGGTTTCCATACAACACCCAGTGCTCATCCCAACAGGTGCCCTCCTCAATGCCCATCACCCACTTTCCCCTCCCCCCCAACCCCCATCAACCCTCAGTTTGTACTCACTATTTAAGAGTCCCTTATGGTTTGCCTCCTTCCCTCTCTGTAACTTTTTTTCCCCTTCCCCTCCCTCCTGGTCTTCTGTTGAGTTTCTCAGGATCCACATATGAGTGAAAACATATGGTATCTGTCTTTCTCTGCCTGACTTATTTCACTTAGCATAACACTCACCAGTTCCATCCACGTTGCTACAAATGGCCAGATTTCATTCTTTCTAATTGCCAAGTAGTATTCCATTGGCAAGCGGTATGATTGATGAAGCTATTTAACACTTCTGGTCCTCAATGTCTTCATTGTTACATCAGGTGATAGCAGTACTTGAAGTTAGGTAAGAGTCAAATGAGGTAATAACAGAAAGCACTTAGTTTCCATATCTGACACACTGTAGGTCTTCCAATAAATTTTTTGTAACTATATAATTTATGTAGGTTTTATGCATATTTGGATTTAGGCAGTGAGAGCAATTATAATACTTAAATAGTGAATTAATCCTGGCAAACCTCAATAAATAACATTTACCTGACTACATGCCCTAACTTTGTTCAGTTCTAGCTATTGAGTTGAATCATATGAATTGCTGTTTTTATAGGTCAAAATGATGAAATAGCAGCAATTTTGTACATTTCAACATAATATATTAACTGTATCCTAGGAGCTAAAATAGAAATGTCCCTCACTTTACATTCTTATCACTCACTCACTACTCCTTTCATTTTTGACTTTGGACATTTGAGAATTCCAAATAGCAACAGCCTTCTATATGTTTACTGAAATATGTATTTATAGACCTTGCCAATAAGGTCTCATTTCAAATATTTTCCCCTCAGAGTCCTCCCCTGACAACCCAGTCTGACCCAGATGCCGCTTCACTACCATAGCCACCACCATTCTTTCTCTGCTATGTTACCCCATTTTATATTCTTCACAGCTTTATCACTATGAGTACAATACCAAATATTGCTCACTGATTTATTTTCCATCTCTGCCTAGCAGAATGTAAGTTTGTGAAGAGCAGGGATTTTATTCCTGTTTTGTACACCCAGTGCCTAAAATGATATATGGCCATGGTAGGCTAGACACTATTGGATGAGTGAATGAATAAGTGAATGAATAAATAATAGCTAACCCCTTTTGTCACCAATGCCTTTCCATTTTAGTATATAACGGTTAAAGCTAAAGTTAATGTTCTATCCATCATGTGACTTAAGACATGAATAAAACCATTGAAAAATTCATTTTGGGTATTTTATAGAGAAGGACAAGACTGCATGTTCAGCATATCCTCTTCATGCTGGACATCACAAAGCTGAGATGCAAATAACTGTAATTACTGCTCTTTTTAGTATGGCTCATTTACAGTCACCTTCTCTCCTACTGAAACCATACTCTTCCTGATTTAGTTGCATTTCAAAGACGAAAGCCATGAGAAAATGACATGAGAGATAACCAGTTCATTGTTGGAAACCAGATCTTCCAGCACCCCTAGGCAATTGTTTTTCCTACCAAAATCTGCTGTCTGTAGAAAGAAGGCTGGCCCCCTTGGTAGATGAAGCCGCCTAGCTTCATCCTGATTCATTTGTAAAATGTGTTGAAATTGCAACTTGTACTTGAGTTAATAACCAATAGCCCTGCATTGGCCAGGAAAATAAACTCAGGAATGTTAATAAGCAATGAAGCCAGATTTAAATGGCAAAAGAATGAATTCTAGATGCTACAGAGTCACACCAGTAGAAGATGTGGCCAGATAAGAGTTGAAGTTCACATAAAAGGATGACGAGCCCTCACCAGTATAGTTAGGACAAGTTATGATTTACACTTTGTTTTACCAAGAAACTTGATTAGGTTCAGCCACTGTTTTACTTGCTAATATTTTCACACATCAGAAAAGCAAACCACGTTTCTTCAGATCATTATTAGCGTATTGTCAGTTTCTCAGTGGAATAATTTTCTATTTTATTTCATGAGAACCTGTCCTAAGTTCAGCCTCCTTTTACCTTGCCAGAGAAAGCTGAAGATCATCAATGCTTCCCCTTTTTCCTCTCTACATATGAAATCTACCTCATATGGTCACCAACTACTAGAAGATGGTAAATTAATACATAACAGGATTGTTTCATAAAACATAGCTTGGAAGTTTTTAAATTTCCCCATGTTTTTCTTTTATTGTTTTAATTGAAAACTAATAACTTTCTTATTGCTAAATAAATAAAACAATGGTGAAAGCAAAAAGCTACCCTCTCTCCTTATTCTACAGAATTTCTGTTCAAAGTTAAGGTTTTAAAAATTAATTCTCATATGACTTTGTTTTCTTCATGTATCTTTTTCCTGTCACTCAGTGTGAGTAGGGAGGTAAGGTATGGTTTAGTTGGTTTTCAGTTAGTTTTTCCTCAGAAATTTTTTTGATATGATCATAGTTTACAATATAAGCAACAGTCTTGTGAGACAACTTACCACCTGAGAACCCAGCCCCAACCCCAGCATATATCACCCTAGAAAATGCAGCAATTACCTGTTGACCTTTTCAGAAACAATAGGAGGAGAAGTGTGAGAAGCAAGAAATGATAGTGCCTGTTCATGCACAATTACACCCTCTTATACACACCCACACACTCACTGATCAGAAGCTCCTTGCCTACCTGCCTCATGCCTTGGTGCCATGTGACTTTTGCCCACCCTTCTTTATGAAGGTCTTCCAATAATGTCATCTTATCCCAAAGCTCTGTGCTGAAAACAGCTAAGCCAGAGACAGCTAGCTAAAAATCGTAGCAAGTCTAGCCTCTAAAAGCTAGAATGTAGAACTCAGAGATTGGCTTCAGAACCACTGTGTCTGATGGTCAGAGTTTACCTGTAGCTTTTGGCTTTAAGTTATAAAACGTTAACCCTTCTACTAAACTATCTTCCTTATTTTTTCCAGTGTTCTCATTAGCTGCATTCTTCTGGTGTTTCTTATGTTAGGACATAGGCACATGTTAGTTGGGCTTTAATAGCTCAATCTATTTTATTCTAAAACTTTTCCTTTAATGGAAGAATACTCTTATTGTGTCATTCATAAGAAAACAGTGCTTATTACTATATATTTTAAGTGCAAAAGTGACACCTTGTCATAAAAAAGTATTTTAATATTTAAACCTCATACTTGAGGACTCCTAGAAGGTTTTTACCTCAGGAATGTAATATGACAATTTTATATGCATGTTTTTCTATTACAAGCACAAAGTATGCCAATAAAATGAACCTTCTGAGTTATTTCACAGAATTTCTGAGAAATTGCAGAATACTTGAAAGTAAGAATGACAGTTATTAAACTCGTGGATTAAGTTCAGAGCTACAAATTCTTTAACTTTCTTAGTCATGGATTCTCTAACATTTCAATATCTATATGTAGCTTACTAAAATGTAAACTAAACCTCTATACTGTACTTTTGGTTTGCTGTATCAATGTATAGTCTAATTAGTTCTCAGCATGTATTCATTTATTCATATTCATATATTTGACAGACATTTTTTATTGTTTATTTACTACATACCAGGTACTATGTTAAGAGTCTTTCTTCCATAGCCCTTCCATAAGTGTACTTACAACAAAAATTTATAAATTCTCTTAAAGAAATAAGAAAGATATTCCTTTCTGATAACATGGAACAGAACAAAGAATTTAAAGTATGCAGCATCATTGTTATCTTGTACCAGTCATTTTCCCAAGTAACCAATTAATAATATTATAAAAATGATTCTTTGAGAGATGGCACATCATATCTGTGCTCATTTTAAGGTACTTATCACTTATGCAAAATTGATAAAACTTGTTAGAATAGATAAAACAGATCACTTTTAGAGCTATTTCTGCTTTGGCTCATTCCTTAAACATTATGGTTGGGGGAAAATGTATTCTGGTTACTCAGCTAGTAATGATCAATTTGTACTATCATCAAAGCTATATTAATCTATGGTCAGTATTATACTATACTGACCCTAATACTATACTGGCATAGTATTATACTGACCATAGATTAATATGTCTTTGATAATTGATAAGATGCTTCCTAATTTTACAGCACAACTAACATGGAGTTTAATTTTCGGAAAAATCTAATATTAGCAGAGTGCCTAATACAGAAAATTATGTTGTACTTTTTTTTTAATTTTTTTAACGTTTTATTTATTTTTGAGACAGGGAGAGACAGAGCATGAACAGGGGAGGGTCAGAGAGAGGGAGACACAGAATCTGAAACAGGCTCCAGGCTCCGAGCTGTCAGCACAGAGCCCGACGCGGGGCTCGAACTCACGGACCGCGAGATCATGACCTGAGCCGAAGTCGGCCGCTTAACCAACTGAGCCACCCAGGCGCCTCCTTATGTTGTACTTTTATTGTCCGTTTTAGGGAAATATCAACCTTAGCTTTTTAAACAGTTTTTCACTTAATTCCACATTTATAATCCCTAATCTTCCGTGATGTTGAATCTGATATTTTTATTGTGCTGTTTTCTTGTTTGGTAAATCATTCATAGAATATATTGACTTAATGCCTAAGATCTATTCAATGACCTCCAAACTTTCTCACCCATGACTTTAATGGCTTCTTTAGCTATATTTTTTTCCTTAAATTATTATTGTGGTTGTTCTAGGCCTAATTTAGAGTCTATTCTAACATTATAAAATGGGTATTTTAAAGCAGTCATTCACTTCAGGATTCTCAGTGGCAGAAAATAGCCCACAACTTGGTATCCCTGAACTTAAACTTCATACCTTTTTCCTTGAGCATCTCTGCTGTTTTTTCCTTGTTTTTTAACAATGCCAACACACAGGGGTTTTTTCATGCCTTTTCTAAAAAGAACAGGGAAGAGAGCAACTTGGAATCAGTGTGGCTTTAATACAACCCTCTGCCAACTCTGACAGTAAGTCCCACCCCTCACTTTGTACTCTATTGTCTTCTTACACCACATGGAGTTGCTGGGCAGCCATCTCTGGATTTAGCATCCTGGGTTCTAAGACTCTTTTATTAACCTAATTAGAAGGATTTTTGCCCCAGCACTGGAGGTAGGAAAGATGTTTACCATTCCAAAAATAATTCTATACAAATACTAAATATATTTGCTGAATAATTAAGTGAAAAGTTAGGCTTTACTTTGAATGCTTCTTTAAATGTGTAACACCTTTTCTGGGTTGTTGTTGTTTTCTTTTTTTTATTTTTGGTATATATTACAGCGAACAGTATCTCTCTGGTTAATACTGTAGAACCCATTTTAAATGCTTTATATTAAGGTAAATAATTCATTTAATGGAGTTTTTTTTTTTTTACTGGCATAGGCATATAATATGTGCCATGCTGTATGTAAATATGCATAATAATTAGCCATCTCACCCTAGAACTTAGAGTTTTAAATATTCATTTTCCCACCTAATAGAGAAATACTCTTTATACACTTGAAAAATTATTATTGAGACTCTGCTTGCATATTTTAGGCACTCAGAGCCTACTGCCCCCAGGCAGGGCAATTCATATTGAACAGTTCTAGTTAAAAATTCTCCCTTGTACTGACACAAAAGCTGACTTCCTGTAAGTTTTCCACTCTTGGACCTTGACATTGCAATTTAGAAAACTACACAAGTATTTGAATGGCTGATATGTGGAAGAGGGCTAAGATAGTCTTTGAAGTTTCAGAGGACATAATAGGTGGAAGCTACGGGCGGGGGGGGGGGGGCTTTTCGATTGATATGAGGTGGAAATTTTCCAATGGTTGCATTTGCCCATGAATGGAATATCTCTTCTAGTCAGTTTAGTGGGTTCCCCATTACTATTGCTTAAGAGGAGGGTCAGTAACCAACTACCAGTCAGGGCTTCCCAAGCTAGTTGGACACTTGAACCTGATGGCTTCTTCCATCTCTAAAGTTTTATGGTTCTCTTCAACATAGTGGCCTTGCTTTTACTCTCACTATAGTGCTGTGTACATTGTACATGTCCAAAACTATACAGTGGAATTTTGTTATCTAACATAGTTGGTGTGTCTCATCTCTGAACTGAATGCACATAATCACCTTAACTTTCTGACACGAGTTCTAGATAACTCACCATTCTGGTTACCTTCATCTGTATACCTTGTTTCCTTTTAGAGTCCCCATGCCAAGTGTATGGGAACTAGTACAGTACTTTATTCAAAAAGATATCATACAAAATTTCATCATATGCAAGGCATGCTGCCCTTGGCTTTCCTCTTATCTCCCAAACTATAGATACCGTCCAGAAAGAAAAGGCCAGCTTAAAATGCTTCATTTTTATTGAAACCATGTTGGTCCTTCTGTTGAAATTAAAAAATGAAACTCCTCCCAATAATACTCTATTCTAGAACTTTTCTATGTGTCTATAACAGATTTATCATTTTGTTCTCTGTAGAACCCATGCGGAGTATTGTTTGTTTGGATAAGAGACTCTCTTCAAGCCATAAGTCTCGAGGGATTCTGACAGTGACCCTAAGATAATTTCCAGAAAGTTTGTTCAGTTCCTAAAATCATTCTGCTGGTTCAAAGAGACCACAAGGTGGGTCTTAGTCATCCCTTACGTCAAACACTTCTTTTTAAATTTCCCAGTTTGAAGACTTACTCCATACAGGAAAAACCTAAAATATTTTTGAAGCTGTATGTTTCTACTTTCCTATGTTATTTTTTTTAAAGAAGCTCTATCTTCAGGTTTTTCATAAGCCTCAACGGAACATTTGCCTTCCTGACACTCTTTTTATAAGGAATCAGATTATTTTCTGTTTGTTCATTTCTAGTAGCCTCTTCTTCCATCTTTTATAGAAATCCTCCTTCAACTAAAGCTTAGAAAAATCTCCTTGTAACTATCTTGACTTCAGCTGCATCTCCTTTCCCTATCTTATAGGGACAATTTACATTTGTAGTACTGGAGTTTAATTTTTTTAAACTACTGACTATCAAAAACTAGTATTTGTCTGAAGTTTTAAAATAGTATTTCTTATCATCTAGGATTTATATTTGACTGTGTGTTTTCTCTCTTCACCACTAGAAAAACAAAAAGAAAACCCAAACTGATAGGGCTTCTTCTAGTCCCCTTCACATCTAGAGTGATGCTTACTTCTTCCCTGTGGTTCAGTGTTAGATCCCAAATAGATTTTACTAGTGTCTTTATATTTTTGATTCATGAAATTATCAGAATTTTAATGCATACAGCAATTACTTACATTTATTAATCTCATTTTAATGCAGTACTCTTGTACTTAGTATATTGGTGACAAGCAAAAAAATATTAGAGCTTAAATTATATCATTTTATATTTTGTCATCTTTGGAAGGTTTCATAGATACTGATCCACCAGCTTTTATTCTGCAAATAAAGGGGAAAGTGGATATAAAAATCAGGTGACTTAATTATGACATTTTGCAAGATTTTTAATCCTTTTTTCTTACATCCCTCAATCAGTACCAGAATGTGTCAAGATAGAGTGTTAAAATCATACAGACCCTGGCTGTCTACAAAAGTCAGTAGGAATAAGGAAAGAAGAATGGAGATTTCTACTAACTTATTATTTTAGACCAGTGTCCTATCCCTGGTGAGCCATAGTTCTTGGTCAATTGCATTCACTTTTCCTAAGAATTACCATTTCTATACACAACCCAACTCACATCCACTATGAGTTATAGCCTCAAATTAAAGAAACAAGTTGCATTCACACCTCTTCATCTTAAGCCCTTTTTATAAAATAATAATGGTGGTAAAAATCTATACTATCAGTTTCTGCTCTAAAAAGCCTATGGGGTAAAATTTGAATATTTTTGTTTATTAGATTACTTGCTATAATGTATCCAGTGCTAGATATTTGCTGCCTATATATAAAGGATAAGGCTATTTCTTGAAGGTGATCTTTTATTACAGTTTTTAGGGAATACATGGTAAGATTTTATAACATATGATTTAATGAAAAGTAATGTTGACTTCCATTGTCCATGTTCCTTGAGCTTTTCACAAAAGCCAGTGATACACCTCTCTCAAATGAATAATTAATATAGCTCATGATAAAAATAAAAATAAGCAAACAAACTAGATTTGGCCCTTCAAAAACTGCATGCCTATAGTTCATTGAGCATGCGTGTGTTAAACAAGGTTTATAGCCTGTACCTCATTGTCATGGAACCAAGACTAAACAAATACTGATTAAAACTATTTGCGGGATTTATGGCTTACAAAATACTGTATACTGTTGGAGGAAGAAAGACATGGGTGTCCAAAAATTGATTTCTGATCAACTATAATAAGGAGAATGAAAAAGAGAATGGAATAACTATTCTTCTATAATTCCAGCCAAAATTTAGTAATTCCACCTATTCATTTGAGCTGTGAGTTTATAAATCACTTTCAGGTTTTTAGAGTTTTTTTAAAGAAAGTTTTATTTTTCAAAGGTTTAATTATTTTGAGAGAGAGAGAGAAAGTGAATGCAAGCAGGGGAGGGGCAGAGAGACAAGGAGACAGAGGATCCAAAGCAGGCTTTGTGCTGACAGCAGAGAGCCCGATGCAGGGCTTGAACTCAGGAGCCATTAGATCATGACCTGAACTGAAGTCTGTCGCTTAACCAACTGAGCCACCGGCACCCCAGGTTTTTAGAGTTTAATAAATACACTCCAGCAGTGATAATGAGAGAGCCAAATAACACGAGTGACGCACTATTTAAACATCAGTAATATTTCCGCTGGTGACATCATATCACAGTCTTCAACTTGTGAAATGTGTGAGGAAGTTCTACGCATTACTGATATTCAGAAATATCTTTTTAGTATACTGAGATGATTAACACCAAACCAGGAGCTTTAAGCCAGTTACACTATTTTTACAAAATGCAAAGCTCTTCTATTTTACTGTGTCTTAAGTTTAAAAAAGAAAAAGAAAAAAAAAGAAGGAAAAAAGACAATGCAGTTTGTTTTTTTACAGTCAGTCATCAAAAGCCTAATAAAGAGGGCTGGTTAATATCCCAAAGGTGAATCATAAAAGCAGTCATAAACCACATGTTTTTAACACATCATATATCTGACCAATGAGTAAAAACTCAAGAACAGGGGCGCCTGGGTGGCTCAGTCGGTTGGGCGGCCGACTTCAGCTCAGGTCACGATCTCACGGTCCGTGAGTTCGAGCCCCGCATTGGGCTCTGGGCTGATGGCTCAGGGCCTGGAGCCTGCTTCCGATTCTGTGTCTCCCTCTCTCTCTGCCCCTCCCCCGTTCATGCTCTGTCTCTCTGTCTCAAAAATAAATAAACGTTAAAAAAAAATTAAAAAAAAAACAACTCAAGAACACTTTATTATATTTGCAGTTGACTTTCACAGAGTTAAAATGATGAGTATTGTGCCTATAAAGTTATAATTCTTAAGGATAAAGAATGGGAGCAATCTGGAAAAGGATTCATATCAGAAAAGGAATAGGTTGCCCTTGAGTTTGCAATCGTGACTTGTTCCATTGGTTTCCAAGTTAAGTACAATTATGATGTATTAATTTATTTGCCTAACCAAGCTTTTATTCTATCCATTGCTCAATTTCTAAAATCAGAGGTTGTTTGTATCTGACATGCTTGGATATTACCCCCAATAGCTCATATTGGGTAGCTCATATTCAGGTAGTTATTGCCCAATTAAATGAAAGTGTGAATGATATAAGCCATTAGGTTTGTGAAACTATGTTATAATTATCTCTAATAAGTGACTGAATCTTTAGAAAAGCCTCTTGAGTGATCCAGTGATATAAGAAATCAGATATTTTTAGTGATTGGAGAATGCTTATTTAGAATTAAGATGATCTCAATCCAGCTTTCAAAGATTATTAAAATAAAAGTACGTTATATTCTAAAAGTTAAAAAGGAATGAACAAATGGGTAAATCACTCAAATCTTTGGGTAAATTTTGGCTACTCTTTTTCTGTTAAATTCTCAATATTTTATGGAAATACTGAGATGAATAGATGTGTAATATGGCATTTTAAAATAGTAACTAATGGTTATGTCATAATTGTATCTATTGTACCTGATCCATGTGGTACCGAAATCTAGTCATTCAAAAAATCTTCTTAAAGAGTAAATTTTAGACATGGCAATAAACCCTTTTCAGGCAGTTTGGCTACAAGCCCTTATAATATCTCTTTAGTGTAGCAAAGTGATAAGACTTTTTTTGGCAGTAGTTCCTTCTAATCAGCCTCTGTCAACAGAGGACCTTTAGAGAGTGTAGTTGTAGCTATATTTATAATTAAAAATTCATCCTCAGTGAGATTCTGACTCACCTCATCTACTTCTAGTATGAATGACATGTGAATAACTTGACAATCTAGGTCATTCAAAGAAAACACCCTTTGGCAGTGGTTAGACTATCACTTCATATAAGGTCTAGATCATTCTTTCTTGACATAACAGTGCCATAAATAGCAGTCTTTAACCTCAGTGACCTATCTTCCTAAGGTTCTCTCCTCTGCCACATAGTTCACATCAAAGACTTGATGTAGATCTTTTTACTAGAATTGAAAATCTAGTGAGGTAAAGCTTCTTACCAAGTTGTTCAGTACAGCTCTTTATTTAGTGTTCAGCTTACATTTCATATTCTTAGACATTAAATTAAAATGTATTTTAATTATTTAATTCAATTCAAGTGGTATTTATGGAGCAGCCACAATGTTTTGAGTACCCACTCTGCCAAGTGCTGGAAAAACAAAGATTTTTTTGAAATCACGTAATCAATGTTTGTCATCTAATGGGAGAGAAAAACATCCATATGTAACAGTATAGCATATTAAGTGTTTTCAAAGATAAACATGTTAAGTTCCACAAAAGCCCTTAAGAAGTCTTGATTATTTCTATCTTGTGAAATCAGACAAGGCTTCAAGGAGGATATAACATCTGAGCTGGATCAGTAAAATTTAACCAAGAGGGAAAAAAAGGGAGGGGTGCATTCTATGTGGTAAAAAAAAAAAAGCATCAACAAGGGCAGAAATGGAAAAAAAGAATAATTAATTTTTTTTAATTCATTTATTTTGAGAGAGAGAGAGCATAAGCGGGGGAAGGCAGACAGAGAGGGAGAGGGGGGAGAAAAGTAATTTAGAGAATATGTTTCTCAAAAAAACATGATGGAGAGCCTGTGGAGATCTCCTTAGGAAGATGACAAAATCAGATATCAGTTTCAGCAAGGTCACTCTGATGGCAGTGTGGAAGATGTATTGATGTGAGAGAATGCAAGTGATAGGGAGACCAGTTAGAAAATTATTTCAGCAGTTCAGATGAGAGAGACAAATGTGGAGGCAAAAAGGTATCTGCTACTGACTGGAAGATCAACAGGTAGACAGTAAGGCTTGAAGAGTCTAATGGAAGTTTGGAGCACCCCCAATGGGGAATTGGAAATTGAGCTAACCAACCACTAACAACTGATCTGCCAAGTAGTCCTGAATGACCAAAAGTCAGAAATCAAATTTAGAATGGTGCCAGTCAGCTTGGATATACTGTTTTCTCTAGCATTGTTTAGTGGCCAGGCAGGAATAAGAAAGAAGATGGTTGATTTCTGTAAAGTGTATGTATAGTACATTTTCAAGAGGATGAAGAAATTGAAGGGTCTAGTCAGAGCGGTCCAGATTGGATAAGGAAGTGAATTCAGGAGAGGGCTGTGTTCTTGAGATCAAAGATTAGACATAATAGAAAAGATAGAAGGAGAGGAAACTGGAATCAAGAAAAACTGTAATACTTCAGAGGTGACGTGATTCACCATGACAAGTTGAAATGTGTGGTGTTTTAGGATTTTACAGCAAGAACCAACAAAGAGGGCACTTATTTCAAAACAGTCTTCAATATCTCACTTTTATGTTTGCATCTTGAAGAAAAAAAAATACTTAGAATACTTTGCCACATTAGTATCTAAAGTAAGCTATCTAATTGCAAGAGGAAAATACCCATTGATATAGGAAATAAATCCCATTTAATTATTATGATTCATTATGTATTTCAGTTGTTAAGTGAAATATATTCAATGAACATAACTTCTATTATAAGGAAGTGAAAATTAAAGATGTTTTAACTTGCTACCTCAGCTCTAAAGTAAGTCTTGAATTAACCTGCTTCATTCAGGTTTACAGCATCATTAACTGATCAGTCTTTGAATAAAATAATTTTAAAGATGATATCAAGGGCATTCTGAATGGAATGACTGAATTACATGTATTTGCCCTCTACTTTCAATGGTGTCTCAGGAGAACTCTTTTTTCCTTCGTGTGAACTATACTTGTCTGTTGAATGAAAGACATTTTAGGGATTTATCTTTTCTATAAAGGTATGCTACATAGTCTGGACTTGAAATGCAATCTGCAAAGCTAGGCTTGCTCATAAATCTGAATCTTTCATTATTTTCCCATGTAGAGAGAGAAGATATCTTTCCACATGGAAGAAACACTAAAATACAATTGCCTTCCCTGAGGTAAAGCCAATACATCTATAGTGTGGTGCATTTTGTTTAAATCTCCTATGTTTAGTGAACAGTAATCTATCCAAATAATAGCTGATTTAAATGAGAGCTAACTAGTAGCTGATGTCCTTATATAATATAGCTCATTTAATCCTCACAACAACCCTAAGAAGTAAATATTGTCACTGTCATCTTCTAGATGAGGACACAGTTTAAAGAACATGATCCAGGACTCCCAGCTAGTTAATAGCAGATCTGAGATTCAGACTAAGACATCCTGACAGCAGAGTGAATGCTCTCAACCACTTATTGCCTCCTCAGATTTATCACTTTAATTCAGGTTAAAACTTAGCAAAATGTGTCATGTTTGATCTATATAAAAGAAACTAAATTTTTACATTTTATTACAGCAGGTCAAAATCATTATTAATATGCTCTATCAAGTAAGGCAAAACCTGTGTACCACTTTACCTTTTATTACTAAAAATTGTAATTAGTGTACTTTCCATTTTTAACTTATGAGTATCCCAAAATCATGTACTATGACATATGTAATCAGTGAAACAACTTGACTACACCACTTGAGTCAAAAGTCTTTTTTCATATATTCAAGTTTGACAGGATTCCTTTTACAGCTAATTTGTGCCAAGTTAATATTGGGATATTAGAAAAAAATTGCTACTTGTGAAGAATTAAGTCTTGAGACCAATTTGAAAAGTATTTCATATGGTAGCCAAAGTTTTTATTGCAGTTTTTCCTTCCAGGTTCCTCTTTATCCATCTTCCTTGAAACAATCCAAATATTTCTGCCTTTTTTTAAATCAGCTAATGGATCTTTTTATTTATTTTTGAATCTTTTGGTGGAAGTAGGGAGTGGAAGGAAAGCCACAGATTCAGGGGTACAGTCAGGAGATGCCACTGATTTTCCCAGTTCCTCTTCACAGATGCCAAGTCCGAGGTTTTGTGGGTTGCTTGGTCTTCTCTCGTGATAAAACATTACTTCCTATTCGCTTACGAACCCAGAAAGTCAGCCAAGGAACTATTAACACATGCAATATTCACACTTACATATGTTTCCAACGTCTAATTTCTCACTTTTCCTATACAGTAAGTAGTATCAAATTACCAAATTACCAAATTTGGAAATTACCAAAGCGAACTCTAGTGAAAATCTCACAGTTTCTGCATTTTCTTTTACAATATTGTATGTAGAAGCACTTTACGAAGTGAAAAGCAAACCAGAAATGTGTTAGTATCACAATCCTTGTTATTACTAAGCTAACAAGCTAAATTGATTTGCCTTCAGAATGTTTACACTAAACTGAAGAAGAGTAAAAGTTGTTCAGGGATATTTCTTAGAATTTTTTAAAAAGGAGTTCTAATTAGATTATATGACTTTTTTAAAAACAACAAGGTCTCTATCAAACTCCTAGATGCTATTTAAGAAAACCAAATTCAGGGGCGCCTGGGTGGCTCAGTCGGTTGGGCGTCCGACTTCGGCTCAGGTCACGATCTCACGGTCCGTGAGTTCGAGCCCCGCGTCGGGCTCTGGGCTGATGGCTCAGAGCCTGGAGCCTGCTTCCGATTCTGTGTCTCCCTCTCTCTCTGCCCCTCCCCCATTCATGCTGTATCTCTCTGTCTCAAAAATAAATAAAAAAAAAAACGTTAAAAAAAAAAAAAAAAAAAAAAAGAAAACCAAATTCAGAAACTAATGAATAAATTACTACTTGAGAATTGGCTTTTGATTTGACATTTCAGTAGTAACTGATGTGGGTATCTGTAACCCACCTTCCTTAGAAGATTGCCATGGCAACTCCTGAGGTACAGTACCAGTACACTGAAGCTTCAGGCTTTGTCAGTGCTACATACAGAAGCTGCATTTGATTTCAGCTTGTCTGTTTCTATGGGGAGCAATGTACCACAGTTCTTTACACTTCCCAGGTTTACTTTTTCATTACCATGGAGACCAGATCTGCCCACACAACTAAGATCTGAAACCATTCCTAGTATGGCTAAAACTAAGGCCTTGGAAACCAAGGCCTTCTACAATTAAAGTGCATTGTTTTGTTAAAGAAGAGTTCCTGCTTCTGCCTTTGAAGTATATTGATTTTCCACAAAGAGAAAACAGGCCTTCTAGTCCTGTGCTGAAGATTTACAATAAAGAGAAAGAAAATGTCATCATGACACTTTCCTTGGTCAAGTTCTGGTTTTGTGTTTATTTATGGCGTATATTCTGCATAGTCAATTGCTAGAGAGTAATGTTTCATTTCAAATTATGTGACAGTTTTACCTAATAGTAGACACACTTAACGTATACTTTTATGGTGGTCTTAAAATGCTGCTTTTAATTTGAGTGTGGAATTGTGCAAATTTGTTTCTAAATCCAGTGTTGGTGTCTTTTAAATTAGTTTTTCACTTGCTCACAATAAAATATGTGTGAGAAGTCATTCTAGAAATTTGATCATAACTATACATGGATTTAACAAGAAAGGATTGGTGTCATTTATCACTATAAATCCAGTATAACACAGCCAGATAGATCTGGTGAATTATTTCTGGCAGATCATATACACCAGTACAACTGTATTGTAATGTACCCTTTTTTTCAATTTTTCAATTTTGTCTTATTGTGGTAGTAATGTGGTCCTGTGTGTGTGTATGTGTGTTATATACACACCAGTATCACAAAAAGGGCCAAAGTTCTACAGAGTTTTTTGATAATCATATTTGTTAAGGAGATACTAATTACACCATAGCTGCTCCATGCCCTCCACCCAGTGGCACCAGTCAAAAGAGATGGTAAGGGAATCTTAAGTGGAACTTGAGAATCCCAAATTCACCCCTTGATTTGCACATCCTTACAAATTCTTATCCTTTGTTTGATTTTTTTTTTTACCCTAGAGAAGGTAGCATGGTCCTTGTTTTCATGTAAATACACTAAATAGGAATTTTTTTAAAGCCTGGCTTCAGTGAAATATGGAATTGTCCTTAATTTTTTCAGGATATTATAAATAAGCTAACATCACAAAGTTGCTATGAATTCATTAATTTATAAATGGAAAACAAATGTATTAGTATAATTAGATTTTTTGTTTTGTTCACTAGCAGGAAGTTAGCAATTTATTCCTATATTTGAATACAAATTAAGTTGTATGATACAGAGAACCTTCTGACATTTCAAACATTTGTATCTTGCAAAATGAGCTGTCATCCTAATGAAGTCCCTGTATGATTCTAGTTTTCTGTAATTACACTGATGAGTGTGGAATTCAACATGAGATGCTAAATGTTAAACACAGATATAGCTGGAAACCTTTTGCAGTAGCTATAAAGTCATTTGTATTTGTCCATAAGAATGCTGAGAGTCAGCATATCTCTAACTCTTTAGTAAAACTTACTTTCTTTAAAAGGAAAGTGCTATACAATTTTTTCAGGAGGGAAAAAAATGAAATTCCTATATAATAGGGAATTTTCAGTTGTGTTTTTTTTTTTGTTTTTTTTTTTTTGAGAGAGAGAGAGAGAGAAAGAGGGAGAGAATGAGCAGGGGAGGGGCAGAGAGAGAGGGGACAGAGAATCCGAAGCAGGCTCTGTGCTAACAGCAGAGAGCCTGATGTGGGGCTCGAACTCATGGTTGTAAGATCATGACCTGAGCCAAAGTCGGATGCTTAACCGACTGAGCCACCCAGGTGTTTGCTTCTTTAAGTTTTGTTTTGTCTTGTTTTGTTTTTTGAGAGAGAGAGAGAGAGAACATAATAGGGCATTTTTGAAAAGTATTCTTCATATGTTCTTAGATTCTATAGTTTTCCATCCCAAATGCACGATGAGTTTGCTGATCCAAAATAATTTCAAGACAACTAAGGTTGAGTTTGAATACTCATTCTAACTTCTGATTTTTTTGCTAAGATGGATGTTTGTGCTTATTTCTTTACATCCACGCTACATTTCTTTTTTTAATTTTTTTAACACTTTTTTTGAGAGACAGAGAGGAACAGAGCATGAGTGGGTGAGGGGCAGAGAAAGAAGGAGACACAGAATCCGAAGCAGGCTCCAGGCTCTGAGCTGTCAGCACAGAGCCCGATGTGGGGCTCGAACCCACAAACCGTGAGATCATGACCTGAGCCAAAGTCGGGCACTTAACCAGGAGTCACCCCCGCGCCCCTATCCATGCTATATTTCTAAGAAACATGATTTGATAGTGATTTTTACCAAAATAATGTTTCTTCTTACCATTTATGCAGTACATTTTGAGTACTTAAATGTCATAATTTCAATATCATAATATGCAGAAGACTTTAACAATGGGGATTTATGATAATAGTTTATGGTGTAATAACTATGGAATGAAAAATAAGAGAGAATATGAAACTATTATTGATTAAGGTGGGAAATTAGATTTGTAATAGATTTGAGGTAAAGAAAAATAGGAATTATGATAAGTAACTGTTAAGATACATTTTTTTTTAATGTTTTTGATGTTTATTTTTGAGAGCGGGGTGGTAGGGGCAGAGAGAGAGGGAGACACAGAATCCGAAGCAGGCTCCAGGCTCCAAGCTATCAGCACAGAGCCCAATGCGGGGCTCAAACCCACAAGCCGTGAGATCATGACGTGAGCTGAAGTCAGACACTTAACCGACTGAGCCACCCAGGCACCCCAAGATACAATTTTCAGTTCTTATCTACATCCCTTGAATTTTCTCTTTGACCTTTTTTTGTCACTTGTTTTGCTGGGAAAGGTATTTTTGGTTATCGTTATTGCTACAAAATTTAGTTGGCAAGGCCCCTAGAGCAGTTTCTTCTTGCCAGTGTTGTTAATGAGGAAATAATCCCAAGTATCAGGTTGGCATGCCAAGGAGGTCAGTAACAAGCCATTTTGAAGTTATTAAAGAGGGAAAGTGAATATTGTAAATGTTGTAATATTGTAAGCTCACCCAGAAAAAGTAAGTAGTCTATTTCAAGCTTCTACAATCATAAACAATGTTATAGCATGAAAGGAGATAAGGTCTTTAAATATTTATAAATGTTTTTTTTAATGTTTATTTATTTTTGAGAGAGAGAGAGAGACAGACAGAGCGTGAGAGGCGGAGGGGCAGAGAGAGAAGGAGTCACAGAATCCAGGTTATTTAGGCAGTTGTGGGTGGAATCTAAGCGTCCCGCAGGACGCGGTGAGCCCAGCGTCCTACTACGCCGCCATCTTCCTCCCTAGAATCCAGGGGTCACAGAATCCGAAGCAGTCTCCAGGCTCTGAGCTGTCAGCACAGAGTCCCACGCGGCTTGAACTCACGGACTGTGAGATCATGACCTGAGCTGAAGTAGGACGCTTAACTGACTGAGCCACCCAGGCGCCCCAGGTCTTTAAATTTTTAACATGAGAATTACTTTTTCTTCCTCTACTCCAAAACGTGCACACAGGCGCCCCCACAACTCTACACATGCTTTGATGTACTCTGGTTGAAAAGAATTTATTTTTTTAATGTTTATTTATATTTGAGAGAGAGAGAGAGACTGTGAGCACAAAAGCTGGAGAGGGGCGGGGGGGGGAGGGGGTGCTGTGGACAGAGAACCTGGTGCGTGGCTCAAACACATGAACCGTGAGATCACGACCTGAGCCAAAGTTGGAAGCTTAACCGAATAAGCCACCCAGGTTACCCCCCCAAAAATTAATATTTTACTCACCTTGGCAGATCAGTACCTCTTTTTCCCCTCACTTAGTCTCAAGGGATGTCATGATACTGGAACTGATAATGATATTTTTTAATAGAAGTAATCCCACCAATATCAAGATGGCAGTACTTTGGGGCACCTGAGTGGCTCAGTCACTTGAGTGTCCCACTCTTGATTTCGGCTCAGGTCATGATCCCAAGGTGGTGGGATGGAGCCCCACGTTGAACTCTGCACTGAGCATGGAGCATGCTTGGGATTCTCTCTCTTTCTCCTTCTACCCCTCTCCCCTGTTCACGTTCTGCCTCTCTAAAATAAAACAAAGTAAGATAAGATAAAATGAAATATTTTTTAAAACATGGCAACACTTTGAGGATAGTAAATTAGTTTAGTATTAGAATAAGAATAGGGCAGACTCCATAAAGCAAAACTTCACAAAGATCTTTGTTACTACTAATTTAAAAATATATATGTCTTCATTTATTTTGGATCAAATCTTTAAGAATAAAGTTCTGCCATTGATTGCCTACTTACTAAAGAAGCTTAGGCAACAGTACAATTTGCATAGCATCAAAATTTATCTATCACAATCATGTGTGCTGATCAGAAACTTGGCAGAAGCCATAGAGCAAAGTCCTTTGTTTACTTTGATTAGATTCTGATGGAGTGAACATGCTAAATGTATCTTTATAACCCCCACTCCCCAGGTACAGATACCCTTAATACCCTTACCTTTTATTCCAAAATGTCCAGTTTGGAACATTCAAGTCAAATGTGATGGGCAAATCAAATAGGTTGGGTCACAGAAGTATAACTAGTGTTCTGAAGACATTTTTTACTATCTAGTCACATAAGTGGTTCAGGTTTAGATAAGATTGGAACTGCTTTTTAGCGTGTTTATCAGGTAGCAAAGAGAATTTCCTAAAAGGGTTATAAGTACTACAGAAAAACCCACTGAAAGAAATAGACAAGAAACCAACTGAGATATAGTTGGCCCCAGTTTGCCTTTTCATTTTGGCAGACCAGATATAGTAACAGATGAAGTGTTGTGAGTATCATTTACCTGTTCACCCCATTGGCAGTTCTTACCACTGAGCGATTTCATACCAGTTATCATCTGGAGTGAATATGACCTATTTAATTATATCCTTTTACTATAATCATGTAAGGTGGTAGTAGAGGTTGAAAATTCTCATAAATTGGGGCACCTGCCTGGCTCAGTCAGAAGAGCATATGACTCTCGATCTCTGGGTCGTTGAGTTCAAGACCCACATTGGATGTAGAGCTTACTGAAATAAACCATTAAAAAAATTCTCAAATTAAAAATATTTGGTATAAAAAAGTCTATTTCCTATAGTGGGTTCATGTCTCAGACTTCAACTATGTTACCTCTGTAGCTATTACATCTGGAAATGAGAATTTTAGAGATTATTCTAAAATAAATAATTATTTGTTTATTTTTTTGATGTTTATTTATTTTTGAGACAGAGCATGAATGGGGGAAGGTCAGAGAGAGAGGGAGACACAGAATCCGAAGCAGGCTCCAGGCTCTGAGCTGTCAGCACAGAGCCCGACGCGGGGCTCAAACTCACGGACCGTGAGATCGTGACCTGAGCCGAAGTTGGACGCTTAACCGACTGAGCCACCCATGAGTCCCAAAAATAAATAATTATTAATCATAAAATAGGTTGCAATAGCAACCCATTCTGCCAATAAGCTGCCGTCCACCCACGTTGCTGTAAAGAAAAATTTGCTAGGAATGGGTGTCTTTTTATTAAGGTTATCTCATGGGAGTTTAACATGATTTTTAAATAATCTCAAAATAATTTTATCTATGAAATATTTTAAAATACGGGTGAATTAGTATAGAATGGTTAAAGAATGACCTCAATATTTTATAGAGTAGGAAAAAAACTTTTCCTCCTCTGTCCTGTTAGATTCTTTTGCCTGGGGCCTGCAAATTAAACTGACTAATGACAGATTAACAGAAGAAAATATACATTTTATTCTATGTTAGCATTTTAATTTTTATCTGCACAGAGGCCTTCAAAGAAAAGAAGTGAAGACAAGACCCAAAGAGGTAGTTAGACGTGGAAGCTTATATACCATTTTAACAAAGGACAGTAAATAGTAGAGAAGTGACAAGATAAAGGAAAGGGGTTGGGGCTTCTAGGCTGTGAATTGTGGAAAAGTAAACATATGGGGGAAAATAATGGAAGATAAAGGTTATTTTAGTAAGGTGTGTTTGTGCAAACCATCTTAATGTCAGTTTTCTTTTTTCTCCAGTGATAAGGGTGTTCTTCTCCTGGTATGGAAGAGGAGATGAAGAACACCTTTACAAAGGGAAGTTTATGTCCTGCTTTTAGGCAGATCAGGGAATAGCCAAAGGTCTTTCTGTGTTTACTCCTTCTTAGTTACCTTCAGCTCAAAATAATCCTTATGCCAAAGTGGCATATTTTGGGTTGGCATTTTATGATCCCCTTCATTTTTGAAGTCTATTGTAAGCATCAGAACTCAGCACATACATATATACAGTTATGTTTTAATTGTCTTCTTTAAATGTGCCCTAAATTTTGAGTATTTTTATTTTCTATGTATTCTAATTGTATTTATCAATTAAAATTAATATATCCATACAATGTTATTAATGTAATTATATATATTATGATTACATATAATATACATTATTAGGACAATTGTATAATTATAGTCATATAATTGAGTCTGTATACATGTATGTGTGTGTATGTATATATATAACATATATGTGTGTGTGTGTGTATATATATATATATATATATATATATATATAATAAAGTAGAACTTTATTTTATTGATAATTCTTAACTATAAAATTTTAAGACAAATGGAGAAAGGTCATACAACTACACCATGAACTTTTTGAAATCAGACTCTCATGTTTGTTTATTTATCCCTAACATTTGATATAGTATACATACCCATACATTTGATAGAGTATACATACCCATAGGCATCCATTAAATCCTCATTAACTAATACGTATCTATAAAAATGAATTCCTCCCATTTTCTATTTTAAAGTCTGATTGGTGATATTTAGGATGACAATATAATGTGGTAAAATTCCAGAGTACATTCTTCTGAACTATCTATGGACACTTCATTGAAAATAAACTGGTGGCAAACTAAATTAACATATTAGGTACTTTTGTGACTATTAAATATAAAAGACCTTTTCAGTGATTGCTAATATATGTTACATTTAAAGGGTAGTTTAGATGTGCCTCTATTTCAGATAGTGGTTTTTAATGCAGGTAGAAAAAGCCAAAATAAGTGGTATACTCATAATAACTAATTAAGCCTAAGTGCACTCTAATGTCATAGTATAGTAATAGGTACATTACAATGAGATACTACTTTCATAAGGAAATACTGTCTCCGATGAATTATACACAGAGAGAACTGTGATTTGGCAATTTAGAGGAACATTCTAATTATATGGAAACAGTATTTCCTTATCTGTTTTGCCTGTGGCTAGGTTTATCAAATATTTTATTTTACCTGGAATTGCTATTTAAAGATCTCCATAAGTGCTTTAAGTATAAGAACAAACTGTATTACTTTTTACTACTTATCACTTTATTTTTTTAAAAAAAGAATACTTTGTTGTGAAAATTTTATTTCTCAATCATAAAATAAAGACTTTCCAGTTCCTTTCCCCTATGGTATTAAATAAAAAATAAGCAAAGAAATTTTTTAAAAATCTGATATTCTGTCTTTTTGAACTTAAACCTTTACAAGAAAATAGGCCCTCAAAATTTGGACAGATACTACTTACTCAAGCCACAATGAACAAGTCTCTTGGTTCGAACATTCTGAACCAAGGTGTCAGCCCATTCTTTCCAATACTGACACTGAGAAAAGTATCACTGATTATCAATTCATGGTGTTAGATATTCCTGTTTTTCAAAAAGAAAAACCTAAATCTGAACACACATTTAAAAGGTGAGGCTCCAGATAATAATGTTAAACAAATTTTTTTAAAGCACACAAACCGGTTCTACTCTCCTGAGAACTCTACAGTGTTGTTTGGATGTCTGCACTTGGTGACCTTTGTTATCTGCTAGCAGTTTAAGACCAGTAGTCAGTAGCTTTGCCCTTAAATTTCCCCTCAATCTCAATGATAATGGAATAGATGGAACCAAATTTTCCCGTAGAACCCAGAAGTAGAAAAGTACTGGGAAGCTGGGAAGCTTAAGCGCTTCTTATTTCCATTTTCACATATTTTCTTCTCTTTCATTCATTAAGGAAACGATTTTTGTCACCTATTTTGAATTCAAACTTAATCATTCTCTCGCAAATGTTTGTGCCTATGTCCTTACCCTATAATCTAATTCTCAGGCATTTGATTCAGGGATCATCTGCTATTCCTAGCAGGTACACTATTAGAAGCCTGATTACATTTCTGAAACTTATGTTTCTAGAATCTCTATTTCTGCTAATTATCTGAATAATCCTTAGGAGATTTTTAAATTTATGAAACAAAAAGGAAAGAAAATATCCTCCTCAGTAATTTCTACATAGATACAATCTGTGAAGAGCTTTGCATAGGAGGTGGATCCAGACTGGAATAAGTCATTTTATACATGACTCAACATGGTATCGCATCTGAGTTCACCTTTCTGATCTCTCAAGGGGTTTAGTAACAGTAAAACAGAATCTGTTTCTTTTTATACAGCTAGGCTGGTGGCCTCACAATTGAAGGTTTCAGTGATGAGTGGAAGTTCAATAAATATTTGTTAAGTAATATATCAAAAAGAGATATTACTGATGTGCTTGAAGCAGCATAGATGCAGGTGTGTTGCTGTTGTTTCAAAGTATAATTGTTTAAAAGCTTGCTAAATAGTGAAGTTTATTTTAAGAGCAGGAAGTAGGGAATATTTTCTAAATTTGTCTAATGTTTATTCATTTTGAGAGAGAGAGAGAGAGAGAGAGAGAGAGAGAGAGAGGGAGAGCAGGGGAGGGGCAGAGAGAGAGGGAGACACAGAATCTGAAGCAGGCTCCAGGCTCAGAGCTGTCAGCACAGAGCCTTACCCGGGGCTCAAACCCATAGACCGCGAGATCATGACCTGAGCCGAAGTTAGACATTTAACTGGCTGAGCCCTCCCAAGAGCCCTGGGGATATTTTTATAGTTAGGATACTGGCCAAAAACAAACAAACAAACAAAAACCAATCAAGAACCATGTAATTTAAGGTTTGTTTTTTTTTTTACAAGAACATGCAACTTCCACCTACTCTTTAAAAAACAAGAATAAAACTAGTCTCATTGTAGTAAATTAGTTTTAACTGGTTTGAATATTTTGACTCTTTGGGGATAAATGAAGTTGTCAGCTGCAAAGAAGAGTAGAAATAGGGAGAGAGAGAAAGCCCCACAAAAGTACAAAGGGAAAGAAAAGGAAATACTGTTGAGAATCAGAAAGGGACTTGAAAAAGTTAAATATGAGATTTACAGAAGTCCAAGATAGGCCTTTGTGGAGCAGTATCATTTATGAAGCGGGTTCATTTTGTATTTTAGAGATTTCATGTAGATTAACCATGTACTAGTCCATCATAACTGATCTGCCTGCCGTTTTTCTTATACTGGAGATTCAGAATGCACAGATGTACAGTTCATTCAGTGGGCTGGAGTCTGGAAGTATCTTTATAGTTGTTCTGTTTGCCTCAAAAATTAAAATAAGCTATTTGACACTACATAAAATTTAAGTTTTAAAGAATTTATTCAAGCCGTTTTCCAAATCTTCCTGTATTCTCTGTAGACCAAGACATTTGCATCCAGTTCCTCAGCAAAAACCTTAAAATTGTTTGAGCTTTGATATGCAGTGTTATAGTTGTAGAACTTATGACTTACAGACTACTTGTATATGCAGTACAAAATTGCCATTACTCAAACAGCCCTACCAACAGTATAGCCCATCTCTCTGTGCCTGTCCTGAAGCAGGAGGTCACAAACTACACTGGGTACAAGAATCACCAGGGTTGCTTCCTTAAAACACAGATTCTTGAGTTCCATAGTTCCATACCCAGAAATTCTGATACAGTAGATTAGGGGTAGGGCCCAGAAATCTGTGTTTAATAAGCAAATCTCCACCCCTGAGATTTGGTAGCCAATGGTCCTGACCACTGCTAGTTGAATAAACATCTTGCCCTAAGGAGTTATCTTTTATGCTAATATATACTGACTGGGAACTAGCTGTAGCCATTTGTTTTTGTTTTGTTTTGTTTTGTTTTGTTTTGTTTTGTTTTGTTTTGTTTTGTTTTAGAGAAGGGAGGGCAGAAGAAAGAAAGAATCCCAAGCCAAGCCCAACATGGGGGCTTGATCCCAACCCTGGGATCATGACTTGAGCCAAAATCAACCGAGTCAGCCAGGTGGTCCTGTAGCCATTTGAAGTAGCCATCCTTCTTCCCCCACCATCCTGCACTGTGGCAAGGTGCTCCCATGAGGTGTTTCCAGTGTCTCCGAGTAGATTTCAGCAATCCTATAGAAACAATGTCACAAATGTAACCAAATGTGACTAAATTACCAGGACTCTGCTTCAGATTTAGTGTGAACTAAATTTAACTATTGGTTAGGTGCACAAGGAAATTGGACCTGTCATGTAACATTGTTTCTGAGGGGGAAAGAAGGATGTGTTCAAAACAACAACTTAGAAACTGTTTGAATTGCATAGACAAATTAAGAACAGTTTAAATTTGGAAATGACCTTGTGCTCAAGGTTAGATTGCCTCTGATTTTGCTGTTTGCAATTCCATGACCTAACGTAATAAAGTGAAACAAGCCAAAGTTAGTGTTCCAGTACTATAATTTCTACAAATTGCAGTATTGTCTTTTCTTTCATTTGACCTACATGATTACTTAGTTCCAAGGCCCTTTTCTGCAAAAGAAGGGTATGATATGATAAAATAAAAATTAGTTCTTCTGGGGCGCCTGGGTGGCTCAGTCAGTTAAGCATCTGACTCTTGATCTCAGCTCACGTCTTGACCTCAGAGTCATGAGTTCAGGCTCATGCTGGGTGTGAAGCCTACTTAAAAAAAATAGCTGTATTCTGTTATCTAGATACTGTGCTATGGGCAACATGTCCCCTTCCCATTCTAAGGGAGGTAATAATGAGCAACATGCTTTATCTGTTCCCTCTCCCACTTTGTTCCTTCTTCTTAATATAACTCAAAAAAAGGATGCTATAGGATTCTGGAGATAAAAATCTGCCTCAGGCTAGAAAGAAAAAATATTGCTGATTTGTGCCTGATGATAATATTTGGATTCCCCAAAACCCAAAATAAAATGAACTAAAAAAGACTACAGTTTATGTTATCCTTATTGTTCTTATTTTCCCAGGTCACTTAGAAATTTTGGTCTTTTGTTGTTTCTTAATTCCTTGGCATGTGGCTAATGCTCAGGTGTAAAGTCACCATTTCATCGTGTTTACCCTGTTAGAGCTTTTCATTTCTCTCCACTTTGTATTGGTCAGCATGCAGCCTCCTCATTGGAGCCATACTGATGAACACATGTAGCATATATATGAGGGCAGTTAGGTAGAAGGCAGACCAGAAAATTTTTCCTCATGCTTCTTGATTGGATGAATTCGAGGAAAGATCTCATACAGAAATACAGTTGAATTTTCTTGAAAGACTGATCATCTTAAATGTGTATGGAGCATACTTTTACCCTAAACTTTTCTGATTACAATTATATACGTGCATATACAAGTATAGAAGTGGGAAAAGATGTATCTGCGCTGTGTATTATTTTGTATACATAAGATTGGCATTTCCAAATAACCAAACGTAAAAACAAAAACTGTCCCATTTATGGCCAAGTAGACGTGCATGCCAACAGAAAGACATGATAGTATTAAAACCATATGCAATTCTAGCCATTTTTTTTCCCTTTTCTCTTCATGGGTATTGCATGATGGTATTTCTAATACAAATACTAATGTGCTTTGGAAATAATAATGGCACTCGCAGGTCTTTCATCATATTGTATCACTGCTTTATCATATTAGGCTAATACACTGCGAGAGTTGGTAGAACCTCTCCATGCCAAATCGGATCCACTTCTGTTGGCACTCAACCCATTGGACTCACAGATTGATAAGCTAATGTTTAGAGAATTTAGATCGGAGAGAGTCGGCACGGCGCAGACTCAACATCAACCTCTTGCAAGCAACTAAAATGGCCTCGTCCTTGCTGTTTATAACAGAAAAATGACTTTTAAAAAAGGTTAGATCATCAAGTGTTTTGGATTGGGGGCCTCCCTAAAGGGATATTAAGAGGGGCAGGCCACTCTTAAGAAGAATGCAAGCTTCCTACACTGGGACTAGCGTAAGATCAAAGCCTATCAAGATGGAGCACAGTGACAGAAAACTGCCGTTTCTATGGGAGAACAGAAGGGGAAGGGTACTGACCGGGGAAGGGCTGTGTGTCGTGACACCTCAGTTGTGTTCTCCTGACACCAAGAAAGGAGAGGGATCAGCTCCGATAACTAGACAACCCTGGCTATTTAACGGACTCTTTGGTGGCCTCTTTAAGACAAAGCGAGGAAGCAAATTCTGTGTATTAAGTGTATTTTGCATTTTTAAAACTTGACGTGCTGTATTGTACTAAATTAAGTGTAATCTATTAAGGCAAGGTATACACAACCTGCTCTGAAATTTACTATGTTTATTCTATTATAAAGTGTATTCAGGTGCAACACAGAGACTGCTTTCGGTGACACTAATGAAGAAAATTCCTCATGCCAGGCTTTATTAGATTCCTCAGCTAAAATCCTAACTTTCTCCTTATTTCTTGGCACTTGTATACAAATGGTGTTGCCTCATAGGACAGGCATGAGCTATTCTTTTTCTGTAAAATTTTCCAAATCTATAGGCTGTGGTTCTCACTTTTGAAAAAGTATTTTGTCTGGATGTCTTTCGAACTAGCTTCAGATATTATTTAATACTATGTAACTGGGTCCCCTATGGCTCAATAATGCTTATTTTTCTTCTGTAGTGGATGTGAAATTTCCTTAATTTAGTTGGATTAAGACACTCTGTAATAATTTCAATGCTAATTAATGGATATTTCATACTGTGCAATGAACAAATAATTTAACATTGTATTTGGAAATGTTTTTTTCCTTCCTGTCACCGCAGTGTGTGGTATTGCATAATGTGAATACCTGTAAAAATATAAATTACTTAAAAATAAAAATATGACCAATTGGTATCAAATCTTTTTAGATAGCTAAATAATTTGCTAAGTATGCTTGATAGTAAATATCTTTCCAAAGAGGAGTAATCTATGCTTCTTTTCCACAAATGGAATTTGTGTTGTGAATAAAATCACATTGATCTGCCTTACACTTGCCTCTGTGCTCTAACCATTTTAATGTGTTTTTTAAGTATATATAAAAATGATGGTTGTGGTATGAAGAAATCCATTGAAAAGCTTTTTGTTGGCATCTAATATTAGTGGGATTTTCTTGGGTTATTCTCTCTGTTTAAGTCATGGTAAATTGTTATGATAAGAAAAATTTTAGTTTTTTCTTGTTAAGGAATATGGTGACTCCACATTGATTTTTTAATATAATCATCTCTTAGCTTTGGTTTTAAACTGTCCCCTTTATGAATTCCCATCTGAGAGCAAGGTACTTTGACCTACATGTCTCTACTAGTTAAATTTTCTATATCCTATGGGCAAATCTATAATCTGTCATTTATGTTTGTGATTGTCCTTCAAAGAACCTTCCTTTTGGATCAATATATCAATGCCAAGGACACCAAGATTTTGCCATCTGTACTATTCATCATAAAAACTACTGTAGTGCCCTGAAAATTTGACCACTGTCATATTTGTGGCAGTAAACCACACAATTTGGCAGAAATTACATGCTTAGAGAATGAAGTGTAGAATAAACTTCAGTTCTGTCTCTTTTGTCACATCTTTTAGGAAGTAAGCTTTCATGTTGTGCAGAAGGGATTGACTGACACTAATATGGGCTATACTTAATTCTGATGAAGCACAAGGTCATTCTTGCAGGAATAGGCTTCACATGTTCTTTAAAAAGAGGATTCACTCGAGCTGTTCTTTTAAAAGAAAGTTTTTTCTCACTTGAAATCATTTTTTTCATCATTATTATTTTGCCTAAAAGAATATAAATTACTTCTAATTATGAAAAGGATGGTGGGGTACAGAGCAACAAGTAAAAGCCAGCTTTTAATATCTTCTGCCTTTTTTTTTCTGATATAACAAACTGCCCTCCCTCCAGTTTTACAATGCTAGACATAACTAGTGGACTTATATAAAAACATGAATTAAGAGATCTAATATTTAATTATAAGACAATTCAAATTACAGTGCAAACTCCTGAATACATAATCATCTTTAGCATAAAACCTAGAAGCATTAAACCTGTCTACATTGAACCCATTAAACGTTTAATTATCACCTACATATAAATAAGTTGTTTATTATGGCATGGTAGTAAATTAGTATTCACAGAAAATATTCCCGAGTCTCAATGCAAATATTAATTGCCCTTCTTGACAAGAATAGTACTCCACATACGTGACGCCCTCAGCCTGGAAGCCTCAGAGCACTCTGCGGCTGTACAAAAACGAATGCCTCTCACATCTGACTGGTGACTAATGCTGCTATGTCCAGCCTTCTCTCTCACTTGTGACTTAGCTTTTCCCAGCTTTCTGCATTACCCTGCTGTGTTGCGGAAGGAACAACTGTTTCCACGAGGACATCATTGTCCAATTTTAAAAGAGCACGGTTCCCTTCCAAAACATGTACCAGAACTGATTATCTGTTGTTGGCTTGGTTCTTCAAGAGCCCAGTTGGTATATGCATTTCGTTTTGTTTTATTTTTATTTTTTACTCTCTTACAACATTGCCATTGCACGGTCAGGGAAACGGGGAGAACACCAGCATGAAATTTTAGGTCTCCAAGTCTATATTATGCTCTCCTTAACGTTCACCAAAGAAACATGAAGGAAATTATACAATACACTGTCAGAAAAATTACACAGTCACCTGATAGGGAGTCCTCTTTGGAGTACTTCACTTTAAACGTTGGGTGCAAAAGGCACTATGCCAGGTAGAAGAATGGGGAACGCAAATGAGAAGGAGGTGTATTCTGCTCCGGGAAAGTCACAGTCTGTCTCTGAAGGAGAGTACATGCAGTGCCATTAAGGTTCAGGAAGAAAAAACATTGGAATTTCTCCTCAGGTTTTATAATTCGTCCTTTTGAATTTATTTTCTGTGTCTTTTTTATAACATGCATATCTATTAATATACAGTAATACATATATGTAGGTTATCAACAATAGAAGTGTTTTAACTGGTAAAGATGCACACTGAAAAAAGTTTGGAAACCACTGAGCATGAATGTAGGGAAATACGTCGACCCCAAGACCTTTCAGTGTATGAGAAATGCATTATCATCTGCTAATAAGCCACTCGCAAGAAAGTTCCAACAACGTATTATTTTGCGTTAGCTAATATTTTTCCTTGAACTTTTCTTTATCACCACCTGGAAGTCATGTGCCACCTGAGACCGCCGGACAGTGAGCTGTTGTGATACCACATTCCTAGAGTCACCATATTTCATAGTGTAGTTAGAGTATAAATGAGACAATAGGGGGTCTTCTTTCAACCCTGCCAAGTAGGACACAGCCAGAAATGACCTCCCCAAACACAGAATACAAGTTTAATCCATCAGTGACTTTATTGTGATCCTCAAATCTATCAATGAAATTTTATATCGGAAAGAGGAAATTTATATGTTCACTTTGCTTTTAATAAAAGTGGAAGAGTATGTCATCTGACACAGGATCAATTTGCATATTGTAAAATAACCACAAATAAAATTTGGGAGGGAATTTATTCCTGCCGTAGACCCAGAATTCCTGAGTAATTGGATACAAATTAAAATTCCATTGTAGCAGCTGATACACTTCCTCATTAGGAATTGCAGAAGGTTCCTATGCGCATCCTGTGGTTTGCATGCGGTCTTCTGCACTCTGCCAACTTTCAGAAAACATTCTGTCAAATTGCAAAAGAGCTGGTTTTCCGCCAGTGCTCCAAATGGCTGAACTGGTACACTGAAGGGAAGTCCATTGGGAAGCCGAACTCAACAACTTCTTGCCTCATCTTCGAAAGCAAGCCTCTTCTAGAATAAGAAAAGCCAAAGTTGAAAAAAGAGAAACCAGAAGAGAAGTGAGGAGATGAAGAAGAGGGCAAAACGAGAAGAAAATAAAGGTGCTTTCATATTTTCAGCTGCAACAGTAGCTCCAATTGACTTAATTGCTATTCATCTGAGAAAAAAAAATCAAGGAAACCAATTGAAAATTATAAAAGAAAATAAAGGTCTGTTTTTGTCTTGAATGTTGAGTTCTGTGTTGTTTTGACTGTTGAGCACAGTGAATCAGATTTATAATGTGACTTTGCTCCTCACCCCCGTCCTTTAACAATAAAAGGACTCTTTGTCTGGTCTTAAAATGTTAAGTAATTGGTGGCATTTTGTGGTAGCCTGGCATCTCAATCCCTCATCCTTTCTCATCCCACTGCTCTGTCTTGTGGTGTTGCATATGTGTATGACGTGTATGGACTGGGGAGGAGGGGAGCCTTACTTATCTCTAATAGGAGCCGCACTATTCCCTTAATATACTTGGAAATGTTTCTGTGTTCCGTCTCATTGTGATTCCTTGTTCAAATGTGCTGCCCAAAGATAAATCTATATTCAATTCTTAACAGCTGTCAAACCAGATTCTTCGCAAAATTATGTTGTCCTTTGCTTAAATGCTTTTTCCCCCTTAACAGCAAGAAGGGGGAAAAAAACTTTCCATTTTTATTTATTTAATAGCTGTGTTTGTCACTTTTTAATATGAAATCTTTATTTACCCTTCTTAAAGTAAAACCACATTGAAATTTTACCAAAAAAAATCAGTTCCCTAGCCCAGTATTCCACAAACTTTAAGAACTGGGGAGAAAGAATGCTGGGTAAGAATGTTTTTAAACAAAATATATACGTGCTACAGTATTAGCTACTATGGAAGGTTATTGTATAATAAAAATTTACTCTATAAAATGTAAAAATACTTCTGCCTCCCTTAAATCCTGAAACTCTCATCTGAATCCCTTTTTTTCTTCATATTCTTTCAAAAACTGAAAAACTAATAATACAGTAGGCCACCTGATACATTGACTACTGTAATTCACATAAGTCAGGCCTTCCATCCCCCTTCACTCCAGCTCTACGAAATTACATCTGGCTTTAGATGCAGTCTTGCCCTGAGGCAAAAAGAATGAGGACTACTAATTCCTTAGGGTCCTTTCCTGGCCTGTGATTTTATGAAATGGAATTATGCTGTTCAAATATATCCTGTTTTTACAACTCCCATTTAGTTACTCTGAATGACCTTATGATTTTGTGCCTTCCTGGCTCCAAACCATTCTCAGTCATAATTCCCCATATTACTTTCATCTTGCTCTTAACCCACAAAGCAGTTCCCTCCTTTTCACAGTCCTCCACTCACCCATCCCTCGAAATCCTCTAGGTGTTGCAGACATTCAAGGATGAGCCAACAGAGAATTGAAAAGCTGTTGTTTAAAGGGGTGTTTGTATTTTCATAGTTTTAATTTAGGTACATGATTAGGAAGTTAAAAATTCGTTATAGAGGAATTAATGATAGCATGTGCTGATGATAACAAGGAACTTTCTAATGGAAAGACTCAATAACCATACCTACCATTAGTTGCTAACCTCAGCAGTAGCGCCAAAATTTGAGTACAAAACTGAAATGAAGCTATTTTTTAACCCTAAAGGTGATCCTTTCAAGTTAAGGTACTGTGTTTATGGACTTTGGGGGCACTTTAGGTACACTCTCAAACATTTTTTTAGAATGCTCCTTTTTAAGGAATCCTTACAAATTCATCAACACCTACTGTTAAATACACAGTTGAAATGAACACTGGCAAAATTGGCAGTGTAGAATTCTTGTTAAAATCATGGATTCTGGAGCCAGACTACCCAGTTGCAATTCTGGCTCCACCATTTACACTTCCTAAGTATGTCCTTGAGCAAGGTGCTTCCCTGCTGTAAAATGAAAACCAAATACATCTACCTTCAATATTGTGAAAATTAAAAGAGATCATGAATGTTAATCATTTACCCTTCTGCCCGGCACATACAAGTGTTAACTAGTATTGTTATCAATTAGCGATTACAGAGTCCATTTTTTTTTAACTAGGTCAGCAAACCTAAAATATTCATATGGACCATGGTAGAATGAACAACATTCCATATTTACTCCTTGAGCCAATATAATTAGTATTCCTCAAATAGGATTCTTTGGCTCTCTATTAAAGGAAATGTGATATAGCCCTAATCCTATCTACCACTCAAAGCAAAATCCGAGTTTATCTTTATCATTGTTGAGAAAGATATGACATCAATATTCAGGCAATTAAAGAAGAAGATGGGAGTTTGATTTATTCAGATAGATCTAAGTTCCTTTCCTGAACCAGTCTCTAATTTTTTTTCTCAAAAATATTTAATTGCAGTATTGTCCTCCCAGATCTTACAAATGCTATGTAGCTTCTCTTAGTATGTGCCAGATTTTTCCTTACATTTGCACATAAACATATTCTCATATTTCATTTTAATTAAAGCAATATTTTTAATGATAATATATGATAATTTACTGTATTTACAATGTGGCAGGCATTACTATGGCAGTCACATGAAACCTAATGATCTTCTATGGTACATTATTGGAAGATTTTTATAATCAAATATACTCCAGTGAATGCCATTCCATCTTATGCAGTCTGGAAAAATGTAAAAACCAGCTCATTCAGTATTGCTAAACCAGGAGAGCTCTATTAATCAGCACTTCTGTGCTTCTCAGTATAATGATAAGGGATATTCACTAATGTGTTAAAATATTAAATTATGTGCAGGATTGTTTCTGTGTTGTGTACCTTTTGTACTCTATCTTTGAACTTAATGGACTCAAGATATGTATGGTGATTTGCTATTAAGAGATATTTTGTTAATCAAACATCTTATTATTTGACCATTTTAAAAATTTTACCCAATATAACTAGCAGCTGTGGGTTTTGTTTTTTTTTTTTTTTAATGTAATAGAGTGTTTTCCCAATCATTCATTATTCTGTTTCTCAAATGGTTTGGATTTTTTTTAGTAGATTTTTGGAGTATCCGATAAGTGTTCATTACACCAGATTCATTTCTCTCTTTTTTTTGCACATTGCAGGTGAAAGTAGGGAAGAAAAGTTAGGAGATTCATTGCAAGATTTATACAGGGCATTGGAGCAAGCCAGTCTGTCACCACTGGGAGAACATCGCATTTCAACCAAGATGGAATACAAGCTATCATTTATAAAGAGATGTAATGACCCTGTGATGAATGAAAAACTACACAGGCTGAGAATTCTCAAAAGCACTTTAAAGGTAAGATATGAAATGGAAAGAGAAATTCCCTTCAAGATATTCATTCTTGAAGTCAGTGGATTACCAGATACTCTAAATGAAGAAATACTAAATGGGGAGGTGGAGTGGACAGCAAGTAAACAGGAAGAACCTGAAACTGAGCTGTTCCTATAGGGTAATAAGTGCATAAAGAGGAAGTAACCTTAACTTTTCATTATCATATCAAAGCATTGGCTAAATGTTATTTGACTTAATTCTCAGAGAAAACAGGATGTAATTAAATTTTTTTCAAAAATGTGAGGCTGGTGTTATTCCTCAATCTTTCATTTTCCTAAGATAAATATGCCATGTAGTTATTAATATAGTTATTAAAAGAACACAGTAAGCATGCAGAGTGAAATAGTGGGCACTAAAAGGCTTTGAGATATTTGGTGCCTATCTCCTGCAGCACATTTGGAGTGCAGCCACAGTGATTCATGTTCCATATAGAAATTTTATAATTGTTCTGTTTACGCTATCGGTTCCAAGCTCACATGTTACTTTCTTATTCTGCATTTCCATAAGTGCTTACATTATCTCCAGTCTCTTTATTATACCACCCCCATAGTGGGGAGGAGGTAGTGGAGAGAGAGGAGCAGAGAGGCAGGAAATTGAAGGAGGCAGAAAACAGAGCCCCCTCATTGTGAGTGTATATGAGGGGACAGGGCCTGCTGTACAAAAACTCTCCATAAGCAGGCCTTGCGCCCTTGAAAAATCAAAAACAGAAAAGAACTACCATACAAAGTATGTAGTACAGTAATCTCAGGAAACAAAAGGTCAGAGGGCTCCTTTGGGAAATATTTCAGATCCATAGTATACTGCTGAGGTTTTGTGATTTTAAAGCATAGATGAGTACGAAAGAAACAAAATAGAAAATGCATGATTTGAAAAAGTTTCCAGAAGCAAGCAGCCAAGTTTTCAGAGTAAATTAGCTTTCAGTTGGTATTCATGCAAACACTACTGGAAATCCGTGGGACAACTTAATAGCCTTTTGGTAACTAAGAGCAGAATTTTAAAAAGAGCTATAATATTCATAAGAATAATTCTGCTAACCAGCCCTACTCCAAAGAGTAGTACCCCACCTTCCCACCTTATAGAGCACCCCACCCCATTCAGATCCAAACTGTCTAGTTGCAAAAGCAGAGAGGCATTTTGAAGCAGTTCGGGCTGACATATTTTAAAGACCTGCTTCTGTCTTTCTTTCTAAGCACCTCACCCCTGTCTTTTATACTCTGGATTCCCTAAAAACATTTACTTCCAGTAGCAAAGAGTTTGAGTTCCTGCCAGTGTTCAGTTCATTGAGTATTGGTGCATCACTAGGTATGTGACGCTGTGCTCCACTCTCTGGGGTAAAGATGATGAAAAGTCAGTGTAAAGAAATGCCCCTCATTGATAAAACCAAACTAGGAAGCCCTATACTTTTCAGTGTGGGAAATTAACAGAGAATGCAAATCTCCCATTAGGGAAGGATAACTGCCCAAGCAACCTTGGATGTGTGTAGTCCCTGGAATTGTCTCCCATCCAACTACTAACCAGGCCCGACCCTGCTTAGCTTCCGAGATCAGACGAGATCGGGCGCGTTCAGGGTGGTATGGCCATAGACTGTGTAGTCCCTGGAATTGTAACAGACCTGCCTCCCCAAGCACAGGACGACTCCCAACATCCTCGGCTGCAGCCCCATTGTCCCCACCTGGAACTAGAACAACTACTTAGGCACCTTGCTATCTTTCCTTCCCAGCTCTCCCTACCCACCTCCTGAAGAACATTCCCTAGACTTCCCTATCTCTTCCTTGAGCCCTTAAAAGACAGGCCTTACGGGGTGCCTGGGGGACTTATGGGACGCCTGGCAGGTGCCTGGGTGACTCAGTCGGTTGAGCTTCTGACTTCGGCTCAAATCATGATCTCATGGTTTGTGGGATAGAGCCCCCGGTCCAGCTTTGTGCTGACAGCGTGGAGCCTGCTTCGGATTCTCTGTCCCCCTCTCTCTCTGTCCCTACCCTGCTTGTGCTCTCTCCCTCTCTAAAATAAACATTTTCCACACTATATGTCAAACTAGAATGTAAATTTTAAAAATAAATAAAATTTAAAACAAATTAGAAAAATATAAATAAATATAAACATTTTATTTTAAATTTTTTAATGTTTATTTTTGAGAAAGAGAGTTGGGGGGAGCAGAGAGAGAGGGAGACACAGAATCTGAAGCAGCCTCCAGGCTCTGAGCTGTCAGTACAGAGTCCAACCCAGGGCTCGAACTCACTAACCTCAAGATCATGACCTCAGCCAAAGTCCAACACTTTAACCAACTGAGCCACCCAGGTGTTCCAATAAATGCTTGAAAAAAAATTTTTTTAAAGACAAGTCTCAGCTTCTCAGACTGTCTCACTCCCTCATCTTCCATCCCCCTTCCCACCTGGAAGACTCACTTCTCCCACAGGTGATAGCTGTGCTGTACTGAGTTCTCTCATAATGGAGCTCATTCTTCAGCTGAGAACCAGCCCCAGCTGAGAAGGGAGGGCTACTTTGCATCGCAGACCCCCATTGCTACAGGAAAGCAGTCATGATGTTCATACAACAAGAATTATGTATTTGTAGTGAAAGAAGGGCCATGCCTTCTCTCATGCAAGGATGCGGAGCTAACCATCTGGCAGGAGAGACAGAACAGTGCAAGACTAACTCAAGACAGAATGTGAGAGAAGTCCACTCAGTGGCACTGATAAAGTGTCAGGAGGACATAAATGAGGAAGAAAACCTTTTTTTCCCATTGTTGAAGGAAAGCTTTAAGAAATGAGAGGCATTTGAACCGGCTCTCAAAGAATGAGGAAGGTTTCCATAGGCAGAGACAGGAAACAAGACTGGCCAAGAGTAAAAATTAACCACACACAGTGGGCAATACAGGCATACCTTGGGTGTAGAAAAAAGTACACTAGAACTTGATTATAAATAGCTGGGTTTGAGCAAACCAGAACTGTGTCATATGGGCTTCTTAATATTTACATATTAACTTTTTATTTTAAACTTGAACAAAAGTCTGTACCCAACTTAACTGTTGAATCCTTTTGCTTTTCAGGCCAGAGAAGGGGAAGTAGCCATTATTGATAAAGTCCTAGACAATCCAGACTTGACATCTAAAGAATTCCAACAATGGAAGCAGATGTACCTCGATCTTTTCTTGGATATCTGTCAAAACACCACCTCAAATGACCCATTAAGTATTTCTTCTGAAGTAGATGTAATCACTTCCTCTCTCGCACACACTCACTCATACATTGAAACGCATGTGTAAGTGTATTCTGCCCTCTGGCCATCTGGTACCTTTTGGTACTTTGAATAAGTATATGAGGTAGTTTTATATCAGTGTGTGGGACACTTGACAAGCTATACTTTAATGTTACCAAACTACATGAAACAAACCATATATGGTCATTATACCACTGTCTTTAATGAGCATTTGTATATTTTATATGCAATTAGTGCTCAGCTTATGTTTACCATGTGCAAAATCAACTGTCTTCAATGACTTAAAATTAACTTTTGCAAATAACTCTGAAGACAGGTGGTCTTCAAGTAGTAAAACCACAAAAAGGCAGTTTTCTATATAAGGTCATCTTTTCTCCCTTTAAGTTAATTTTATATAAACAGTCTCTTCAAAAGTAAATCACATTTTTTCAGGTGCAGACATCCTTGTGGGTGGGAAAGAATTTAAACCTTTTTTATATTTATTAAAATGTTCTAAGAATTTTCTTAAACATTGCACAAAGTTTAATGCTGTAGTTTTATTTTTGTGAAATGTAGATGTGCATACAAGAGTTAAGCAAAATAGAAGAGCATCAACATAAGAAAAGTTCAGGTATCTAATATTCGTCTTAATAGTCTATTAACTTGTGAAAGCTGGTTAATGGAAGTATTATTCCAAATCTATGGGGACACTTAATGGTGTATCAGGGCAAAGCTTTGTAAGATGTTTTTGTAACTAAGACCAAAATTGAAGATAGAGCTGCTTTATTTTCTTGGTTTAAATCTTCCTTTATTTTTGTAGTGATGAAATGCTGATTGTGTACAGAGGAATTTGAGAGTGGATTTTTTTAAAACACAGCTAATTCACCCAGAAAGGCAGCTAAGATAGATATATGTGTGTGTGTATATATATATATATATATATATATATATATATATATATATATAATTTTAGCCCAAACTCATGTTTTTAAACTCCAGCTCCTAAAACACAAGGTATAAACTGAAATGACTCAACTTTCCAGTTATTTTTCCAATTTTCCCCCTAGTCCATTAATTAAGCTTACATAATTATACTTCAAGCAGGGGAGTAAAATATGTTTAGTTACAGGCTGGTGTGTGTTCTAATATGAAAACAATGTTGAAAAATAAAAATGTGCCTCTCTCCTGAGGAGCAAGAGGATGATGGTTCATTCAGAGATATATTACAATGAATTACACGAAAGAAAGAATTTATAGAGGTTCTTCCTAGCTTCATGAATTGTTCTGTAGAGTGGATGAAGTCTACGAAAAAGTACTCTTCACATATTTCCATTTATAAGTATCTCATTTTTGAAAGTGATCACAGCATGATAATGACTGTGCTGCTTTTTAGTGTCTGGCTGCATAACGTACAAGTCACAAGTTGCTGTTTTTTTAGGAGGAGGAAGGGGCCCTCCTTTACTATTCTATATCCTAAATCTACTTCTAATCAGCTTTATACTGTTGCCTGTACAGCTCAGTGAATGTACTTTCATCTCTAAGAGTTCAGATATATGCCAGTGAATATTTTTTGCTGTAGGGGAGGAAGTAAAAACTCCACAGCAGGGATCATTTTCTTTGCTTTTGAAATCAACATTGAATCACTATCGTTTTGCAGACTTTGCACACTGTACAGGAGAGTGGCCTTTCTACAGCACATTTTCAGTAATCCTATATTTAGTCAAAATGGATGAGAAATCATGTATTAATGTTTGTATGGAATTTGGGGTCTAGTGTAATATTTTTATCATTTAAAAAACTATTTGTAAAAACATTTATTTACTGCATGGATATTGACGTACATTAAATTTGTGGAATTTTGTATATGTAAAAAAACAAAAACCTCTTGTCCTAAAATGAAGTGTGTTTGTTACAGGTGTTTAGACTTGTTGATGTTTACTAGACCAAATGTGGACATTCACTTAAAAATATCTGTACCTGATGGATGTGTCATGGATACAGCAGCAAGGTTGTACCCTGTAAACAACGAGTTGATGGAAAGACTAGCTGTGTTGCTACTAAGCAGCTTTTACCTTTGTAAAGTCAGCTCTGTTGTTTTAAATGGTAAAAATTAAACTAATGAATTTTAAAAGACTCGTGACTAGCTTAGCATGAAAGAGACCTTTTAACACTATATTTATTGTACATTTTATTGCATTAGTTTCAAATCTAGGAGAGAGGCAGCACTGTAAACTGAAGTGAAATAAATTTAGCTCTTAATGAATCCTTACAAAGCACCTACTTTATTCATGCAGAGTTCCTCACCACATTTCTTTGAGACCTAATCACAGAGCCATCTTCCCCCTACCCCCTTCCCTAGTTATCAGTTCTAACTTTGCCACTCCACTGGTGGTATAAGCCAGAAGCAGCAGCTGTTCAGGGTATGCAAGTATGTTTTCTGAGACCCTGCAAAATCAAGCTGGTTTCCCACTTAACTGCCACAAATTGAAAATTTCACATACTCCTCTTTCCTCCTCTGTTGATTCTTGGGAAGTTGGGGGGGGGGGGGTGCACCACCAAAAATAAGTTATTGTTTTTTGGGGTTGTTTTTTTACAAATATAACCTATGGTATGTCTGCAGAATGAACATTTAAAGATGAAAGAAACAGGTTTGGGTTTTGCTAGATGTGCCGCTTAACCAAAAGAGCCTGATTATTCTGGCTCAGGACTGCTGAGATAAAACCAATGAATGGCCTAAAGCCAAGGCAAAAGCAGGCTAGGGATTAAGGATGAGGGACACAAAAACTTAACCTAGTATACTTTTTCCAAAAACAAGTGCTTTCTTAGAGATTTTTTTTTCTCTCTCAGTTCTACATTTATATTAAACCATCAGAACTATAAACATGGTTCTGGATCATAAAATCATAGCTCTCCTTACAGTGATTTCATGCTATTTAATGAAGGCACTTTCCCTTCACTATTTATTCAGATAATGCCTTATTTTCGTACTATTTATTACAGCTTTTATAGCTAACAATTTTCTAGGTTTTGTATATAATTTCTTGTACATTTTTGGCCTTGTTTGGCACAAGTAATCAGTCTAGCACCTAAGGAAACACTTTAAGAGGGAAAACAGGGTCATATCTTCTTCGCAAAAGTCCATCTCTAGTCCAGCGTGAGTCTTCCTAGACTTCCAGCTCACTGAAGCTGATTCATATATCCTTCTGTTTTGACTCATCCTGTCTCCCATTCTCAGCTTAAGGGGAAATGTTCCTGTTGGGCCAAGCCCTTGTTTGCATATTTAAACTTCAGAAGCCGCCCTGCTCCCAGAGTCCCATTCTTAGGAAAAGCCCACGTATTACTCTGTAAACCTGCTCAAGCGCGACTTTTTCTCTCCTGTCTCCCGGAGACTGCACTAACCCATTAAGCCCAGCATTAAATCTGGCGTTTCTCCGAACACTCCCTCCCTCTCCTCATCCCCACTCTCAGCCAGCTGCAGCACTGCACACTGGAGGCCGTTCCAGGCCCAGGGTAGCGCGCAGCCAATGTCCTCCCAGCGGTCCAGGTCGAGGTCGTAGCCCACCACGTTGCGGGTAGACACCTGCCGCGAATCCCGCCACTTGAGGCCGCCCAGCAGCAGCGCCGTCTCCTCCACAACGGCCAGCCCATAGCAGAAGCGATCATAAGGTAGCGGCCGCAGTCGAGTCCACTGGTCCGTGCCGGGCTCGTAGCGTTCTATCTCAGAGAAGGGCTCATAGCGGCCCAGAAAGGCGAACACCGCGCCTCGCAGCACAGCCATGTGGTGCCCGAAGCGGGCAGTGCTCATGGGCGCCCTCTTGCTCCACGGTCGCTCCCCAGGGCCCAGGGTGTACATGTCCCGGAGGCTGCTCGAGCTGCCCTCGCCTCTCCCCGCCTTACCCCCAGAGATGTACACGATGCCGCGGTCCCCGATGGCCCCCGCGTGGCCATACAACGCCCGCGGCAGCGCCCCGGCAGCCGTCCAGCGGTCCCGGCGAAGGTCGTACATCTCTACCGACGCCAGCGCCTCGCCGTCGGCGCCCAGACCCCCGACGGCCAGGAGCGCCTCGCCCACCGCGCCGCACCAGAAGTGGGCCCGCGCTTCTCGCATAGCGGGCACCGCCGTCCAAGCGTGGAAGCGCGGGTCATAACGGTGCACTTGGGCCGTGACGGCCCGCTGTCCGCCTGCCAGGGGTGAGGAAGCGCCGTCCGTAGGGCTCTCCCCGCCCAGGACGAACAGGAAATTGCCTGCGGTGCACACGCTGTGCCCCAGTAGCGGTGCAGGCAGCCGCGTGAGACTGCGCCAGCGGTGGTTGTACACGTCGAAGGCCACCACGTCTTGGGTGAGCTCCCAATCCTCCTCCTCCTCTTCCAACTCACCTTCCTCCTCCTCCCCCTCCTCCTCCTCGGGCTCCGCCATGGCGCCCCTGCCCCTGGCTACCGGCGGTGGGGCCGCGACCTCCTCGGTCACCGCCTCCCGCGCCCTGCGCCCTCCGACCAACAAGATGCGAGTTTGGGGGCTCCGGACGCTGGTCTGCTCGCCCTGCACGAGCGGCTGGCGGGAGGGCGCAGTGTGGTAGTTGAGGGCCTGGATAATGAGGCCCTTAACCCGGGCGGGCAGCACGAGGCCAGAGCCCGAGTACACGCGCCGCAGCACGTCTGCAGGTACTAGGCCGAAGCGAACGCGCTCAAGCAGCGAGGTGCAGTAGGCCAGGCGTTCGGCCTCAGGCTCCTGCCGCAGCCAGGCCAACGCCAGACCCAGCAGCCAGGTCTCAGGCACCCGCGCCACGTCGGGGGCACCCAACACAGCCTTCAGCGACGTGGGGTTCAGTTCCAGCAGCCCCGCGGGGCCCGCGCCCCGCACCAGCAGCTCCCGCAGGTGGCGCACGATGCAGCGCTCGGCCTCGCCTAACGTGTGCGCCAGGCCGAAGCGCGCAGCCACGTTGGCGGCGAAGCAAGAATTCTCTGGAGCCAGCTGGCGCTCCAGGTAGCGACCGCACAGCCCCAATGCTTCGGTGACTTGCAGATAGCTGGCGGCCTCGAGCGTGTCCTCCACCGTGTCCATGGAGAGCGGCAGCCAGGCGGTGTAGATGAAGTCCAGCAGGCGCTGCAGGCCAGCCGCCGACGGCACGTGCAGGTGGATCACGCGCGCCCTGGATTCCCGGGTGTGGCTCTTGAACAGGGCCCTGAAGTAGTCGCTGGAACACGCGAGAAGCGACCTATGGGCCGGGAACTCGCTGCCCTCGGCCTCCAGCGTCACATCGCACAGGAAGCCCTCCGCGCGCAGGGCCTGGTAGCCGGTGAGCAGTGCACCGCCATGAGCTTTACAGTAAGATAGAAAGTAACTCATGATGTCCAGGGTGGAAAGCGGCCTGGCCGGGGCTGGGGGCCGTTGGGCACGGCCAGAGTCATCTCGGGGCACCGCTCCCCTGGGTCCCCCACGCGAGCCGCAGAGCCCCTAGCAGGGGCCCATTTTTGCCTGCTCAGCTTAAAGCCCAGGGCTCCTTCATCCAGGCCTGCAGATAGCCCTGTATCCCTCTCAGAGCAAACCCGGTCGGGGAACGGTTTCCATAAGCTCTTAGTAGCAAAGGGCACGGAGTTTGGATTCTTCCGGAGGGTGCCGGATTTGGTTCCGGCGTCTGCCGAGGCTGCCAACACGTTGCCCAAAGCCCCCTCCCCGGCCCAGTTTGGGAAGCCCACACCTGCGCGCCAGGGGCCGCAGTGGCCACACACCATCACCTGGAAGGGCCGAGCTGAGGGTGGACTGACTCGGGGTGGGGGTTGCTGGATCTCCGACGGCGCAGATGCAAGGATGTGGCCCGCCTCGGACGTCCCGGGAGTGCGGAACGAGGGCTCTGGCCTCCCGGGGGTGGACGAGGAGGACGGATTCTGCGGGCACCCGCGAGGGCCGGGGACAACTGGGTACGGGGCGGAGAGGGGGGTGAACTTGTTCCGCGCGGAGGATCAAATCAAAGCCTGGGGGATTAAGAAGGGGGGGCGCAGGTCAGCGCGGCGCGTCGGAGGCATGATTGGGCGCCGTACATAACATGCCGGTAGCTCACAGCGACAGGAATAGCGCGCGGCCTCGGCCTCCCCGGCGTGCCCCGCCCCGCGCCCCGGGCTGCTGGCGGTGAACCCAGGGCCGGGGCGCTGGAGGAAGCGGCCCGGGCCTGGGACTTGACTCCGGTGACCCGACCAGCCGCCGGTCACCAGGGGGTCTCGGGAACTCGGCTAGGGCTGTGGGAAGCGCTCACTGGAAGTGCGCCAGTCTCCCGGGACGCTGTACCCGGTGGTGTCTGGGGGAGAGGCGGACGGCTGGGTCGGAGGAGTGTCGACCCCCTGGTGCCTTTGCGCCTGGGAAAGAAGCCCCCTGGCTCGAAACTTTCTGCTTTGGGAAGGTCCTAATTAATCTGGCAGGGGCGGGGATTAAGCGGCGATTTTGCGCGCTGACACCCAGGAGGCCGCTGAGTTGAGAGCTACTAGCGGGAACCACGCCCGGGGGAATCTGGGGCTCCCTGCCAGGGGCGCTTCGTTACACGCCCCTCACCTGGACTCACCCTTTCGAGATGCTGGGCCTACTCTGCGCCCTTCCCGAGGCGGCCCGCGTGTTCCGGGCTGCTTCGTCTCACATTCTGCGCTGCGGCATTTGCTCCTACCCCCGCTCCCTGACCCCAGCTGAGTTCTCCCTTCCTGTTCTTGGACCCAACACAACCCATCCCTTGGCAAAGTGGACAAGAAGATTGCAGGTGACTTGGATTTTCTGCCTTTGAATGACCACTTCCTTTAAGAAAGTAATTCATTCCAGTTTCTCTCCCTGACTTTCCAGACTCTGATCTGATTACTGCCTGCTACATCTTCAACGCTGTGACGAGATAATGGGCAGTAAGGAAGGTCACAAAGTTCCATAGAGGCTAGAGTTTCATAGGGCCCCATTTCATGAAGTTATTTATAAGATGCACCCAGCACAGAAATGGTGACTAAAACCACCCAATCTTGAGACATTAGGAAGCATTTCTCCATCTCCTCCATCCTCCTCTTAAATAACTAAATGATTAATATAACTGTTCTTTCTTGCCAATTTGGAGCTTCTGTGTTTTGCTTTCATCTAGAATTGATTTTTCTGTTTTCTAATGCAACCCCTGTGGCAATCTGTTCTAAGTGAACCTTTTGAGAGCATCTGAAATAACTTGCATTTCTGACAGTTGGGATTGTGTTTCATAAAAAAGAAAAAAAATGTCGAATGAAGGATTAAAATGAGTCATTTTCTTCCTCTTATGCCATTGTACTTACAACGTCTCCAATTAGAATTCTTGAAGTGCAAAAAAATATTAGTAAAATGATCCTGCTTTCTTTGTCAGAGATGGAGCTGCATTATGACTTAAATTAGCCAAATTATAAAATGCAGGCAGAGGCTCAAGTTAAGGGCTTACTTAAACTCCAGAGGCTAAAAATACTCCAATTTGAATTCCTAATGTTAAAACTACAGATAGATTCAGGCGGGGTGCTGGGTGTTTTGGGTTTTTTTTTTTTTTTAAGTACTAAAATTTCTTAGTTCAAAAATAAGATACCAGTTTGGTTCAGTGTGCACAAATGTGAATGGTGAAATTAAATGGACTTAATAGAAATTTGCTAGAAGGGATATTATAGATCATTTAACCAAACTCTCCTTTTCCTCTGCAACTTCCTTGTTTTTCTTTTCAAACAAATGTAGCAAATGAGCCCCAGAGAGAGTACAGTTTGTCTGGGTGACTTGGATATTGAGTTACAGAGTCTGGACGAGAATCCAGGGCTCTCTCCCCACTATATTATGTGACCTCTGTATGATAAAAATAAAATAGTGCAACACAAAGATTACTGAAACCAAATTTCAGAATAGTAAAGTTTAAATACAATTTTTAAACACGTTTTTTTTACCCCAGAATCAATCACATCTTGTCAGGTCTGTCCATCATCATGCATTTAGATTGAATCCAAAATGTCACACTTACTTGAAAATAGAGATGCTGTGGAAGACTCTACATCTTGACATCAAAAAGTCAATTGTGCACAATAAGCTTGTGTTCATTGCCGGCCCAATATGCCAACTTAATGTGTTTTGCCATTGGGGATATAAATGAATTGTGTTAATTGAAGAAATTTTCATATTGGGTGTGTTTCCTAGGTTTTCTCTAGAAAATATAACTATCAGTCCATCCAAGAACATTTTTTTCCTTTGAGTAACGTTTGCAGAAAGGGTCAAAATTTTAATTTTTGTGCAATATTAAGTATACTAAAAAACATTTCAGTGTCCTTTTTTTAGTTGTGTTAGATGTGTGTCTTAAGTTGGGTCCCCTAGAAGCAGGCTCTGCAACCCAACCTGAATGCTTGGTGATGAGCACATGTGATAGGATATGATCATCATGTTAAAAATGATCTGCTATGAGTGGCCTTCCCCATTTAGACTATAAGCTCCTTGAGGGCAAGGACCGTTTCTTGGTCTTTTTATTTCTAGCCCCTGTCACAGTCTTTGGCATAATTAATGTTGGGTTGAACAGATCTAGGTACCTGGTGGTACCATCAGTGGGAGGAGCAACAGGTTATTAAGAGGAACTTGACAAGAACAATTAGTTCCTTCTCTCTGGCTCTCTTTCTTGCATTCACACAGCTAGGGTTGAAGACACATCCTGGTCAGGCTGTGAGCTAACAACACTAAGAATCAAATGGGTAACGATGGGTGGCCCCTGACTGGACCCGACTCTTCAGAAAAGGCCAGACCACCTCATCCAGCCCCCACTGCAAGCCAGCACTGTCCTGCAGCCTGACTCCTTTACCCAGATCAGTCCCACATGGCTCTTGGCATCTAGTCAGACATGCTGCTGCTACTCCTCCCTGGAGGAGGGGCCCCACGTGCCCCAGTAGCTCCGCTGGGTCCCAGTTCACGTGGCTGGGCTTCTACTGAAGGCCCAGATATGCACCCCGGCATGCCTGGTGGGATCCTGCAATTTGCTCTGAACCCTTCACCCCTTGTCAGAACTGTGACCTCCTGTCAGCATTCCCTTCCATACACCTGAACCTCCTGTGAGAGAACCTAGAACCGCAGTCCTCCATGCATACACCTTACTTGCCACGTCAGGGTGGCACTGCTGTCAGCCATGGAGCCCCACTTGGCCTGAATCAGTCTTGTCTAGCTCAACCTACATTTCGTAGTCCTCGTTTCTAAAAGAATTGTGTATGTTTTAAAAAAAATCAAAAATTGCAAATATCCACATATAACAGACACAGCATTTCTTTGCAAATGTAATGTGCTTTCTTTGGTAACAGCTTTATTGAGATATGATCCACATACCATATAACTCACTAATTTAAAGTGTACAGTTCGGTGGTTCTTTTTAAATTTTTTTTTTCAACGTTTTTTATTTATTTTTGGGACAGAGAGAGACATAGCATGAACGGGGGAGGGGCAGAGAGAGAGGGAGACACAGAATCAGAAACAGGCTCCAGGCTCTGAGCCATCAGCCCAGAGCCTGACACGGGGCTCGAACTCACGGACCGCGAGATCGTGACCTGGCTGAAGTCGGACGCTTAACCGACTGCGCCACCCAGGCGCCCCAGGTGGTTCTTAGCATATTTACAGCTAGGCAACAACACTGGAGTCTAATTTGGGGGCATTTTCATCCCCTCATACAGAAACCCTGTACCCTTTCTGCTGGTAGGAATGCAAACTGGTGCAGCCACTCTGGAAAACAGTATGTAGGTTCCTCAAAAATCAAAACTAGAGCTACTCTACAGCCCAGCAATTGCACTACTAGGTATTTATCCAAAGGATACAGGAGTCCTGTTTGAAAGGGGCACATGCACCCCAATGTTTATAGCAGCTCTTATCGACAGTGGCCTAAGTATGGAAAGAGTCCAAATGTCCATCGACAGATGAATGGATAAAGAATATGTGGTATTTATATATAATAGAGTATTGCTTGGCAACCAGAAAGAATGAAATCTTGCCATTTGCAACAATGTGGATGGAACTAGGGTGTATTATGCTAAGTGAAATTAGTCAGAGAAGGACAAATATCATATGACTTCACTCATATGTGGAGTTTAAGATACAAAACAGATGTACATAAGGGAAGGGAAGCAAAAATAATATAAAAACAAGGAGGGGGACAAAACAGAAGAGACTCTTTTTTTTTATTTTTTTTAATGTTTTTATTTACTTTTGAGAGAGAAACAGAGTGCCAACAGGGGAGGGGCAGAGAGAGGGAAACACAGAATGGGAAGCAGGCTCCAGGCTCTGAGGTGCCAGCATAGAGCTCGACACAAACGATGACACCATGACCTGAGTCCAAGTCATATTGCTTAACTGACTGAGCCACCCAGGTGCCCCAGAGACTCTTAAATACAGAGAACAAACTGAGAGTTGCTAGAGGGGTTATAGGTGGGGGAATGGGCTAAATGGGCAAGGGGCATTAAGGAGGACACTTGTTGAGACGAGCACTAGGTGTTATACATAGGGGATGAAGTACTGGATTCTACTCCTGAAATCATTATTGCACTATATGCTAACGAACTTGGATGTAAATTTTTAAAAAAATGAAAGGAGGGAAGGAGGAAGGAAGGAAGGAAGGAAGGAAGGAAGGAAGGACCAACCCACCCCTGTGCTCTTTAAACTATCACTTCTCTATGCCACCAAGCAGCCCTGGCCTCAGCCCGAGGGAACCACTTATCTACTTTCTATCTCTGGATATTTCATATAAATGCAGTCGTACAACACCTGGTCTTTTGTGACCCACTTCTGTGACTTACCATGTTTTCAAGCTTCATCCGTTGTAGTGCACTTTTGAGGAAGAAAATGATTATGTATAGTAATAACATTGGGAACCTTTTCTCAAAACCACAAAACTGTAAACTGTGCTTGTTTGGTATTTAGGATACTGTTTTTGGCAGGTTAACTCTTTATCATCTATCTTCAGTTCTCCTTTAAGTCCCAATATACTTCCTTCTTACGTAGGGCTTCTGGCAGCCTCCATAGAGAGCCTGTTACTAGAAATAGGTACATTTAAGTTAGCTATCTGTGAAAACATGATCACAAACAATAAAGACATACAGTAGAAAAACACTCCCGTGTCATCTTCCCCCTGTTCCAAGACCACTTTTTGTGCACAGGAAATGTATTTTATCTTTGTGACATGCAGTTCAAGCAAAAGAATTTCAAGGGACAGGGTGTGTGTGTTAATCACATGTGATTTTGGCATTCTGGCCCAGCTGACAGTTTAAGAAGCAGCCTGGCAATGGGGAAGGACTGGGCTTTGGGGTCAGACAGACCTGGGCTTCATTTCCAGATCTGCCCCATGTGACTTTAAGCAAGTGACTTAAATTCTATGAGTGTTGTTTTATTGTTTTTAAAAAGAGGATGATAACTGTACACTCACAGGTCTGTTAAAATTAGATTATGACTGCTCATGATGTAAGTACACACAATAAATGTGCGTTTTTCCTTCTTTTTTCTTCCTTGACTAAAGCTTTCTGAAAACTCCTAATACCAGAGTCTAAGCACACTGGAAGTGTAACTGAGTAGTGGTTCTCAGTGATCTTCCTGCAGTATCACCTAGAAACCTATTAAGAAGTGTAAATTCTCAGCCCCCCCCCTCAAACCTACTGCATCAGAAGCTCCACTAGTGGGGAGCCCAGTAATATGCTTCTCCAAACCCTTCTTCAAAAAGTGTGAGAAGCACTGGAATCGAGCATTGTTCTGCTACATCCTGAATTCACCATACTCTGTAACAACTTGTTCTGGGTATGATGTCAGCATTTTCCAAAGAAGAGAAGAGGCACTAGCTCCAAAAGGTCAGAGGTCAGAGACCCAGATGGGAAAAATTAGTGGCCCCGTGTCATATGACTGGTCATATTAACAAAAATAGATTGTGGGCTTATTTGCCTTTCATACTTTACATGATGATAACATTAACAGCAGATCACTGAAGCATGAGATGATGACTTGGTAAGCAATCCAGTTTCTCAAACTCTTGACTGAATACTCAAATGAGAAGCCCTGAGTTCCCATCTGGAGCCACATTTTAAGATGCCTCAGATGGATCAGGTAATGTCCAAAGAGGCCAGCTAGAAGGAGGGGAGGGTCTGGAAACATTCTTTCTCTCAAACAGGGATCAGGTAAAGGAGGTGAAGATTTTAGGCTAAAACAAAAGAATCTTTTGGAGGTTAAATGATCTTTGTTGTCAACTTTCTCAAAGGAAGGAGGGACATAGGTGGTGGTCTTGTGGCTACAGACCTAGGACCAGTAAGAAGAAGTTACAAAGAGATATTGGGCCACACAGCATAAATGGGAACCTTCTAGCAATTTAGAACTTTGAAAGAAAATGTAGAAGTAGAAGTAGAACATACCAGGCCATTAGAAGAGTTACCTGAGCCTTGGAGAAGATAGGGAACTCGTCCAAAGTGACACAGCAGACCTTGTCAGAGCCCCACCCATGCACATCCATCCCAGTCACTTTTACTCCCCAGCAACCAGCACCTGGGTCCCTGGGTGGGCAGCACCCCCCACCCCAGGCTGCTGGAGCCCACCTTGCCACTGCACCTGAACAAAAGAAAAAGTACCGAAAAATTTACACCTCCTGAGGGCCACCCTTGACAGCTCCCTTTCCAGGTGTGACCCACAGTTTCTAGAGATCCCGCATGGGATTGAGCCAAAGCCACCTTCTGTGGGATCCTGCGTGGTGACTTCCTTCTCTTCCCAGTCTCGCCTGCCTACCTATTTTTTCCAGGAATACCTCCTAATAAATGACTTTCACAGGAGTCCTTATCTCAGAACGAACCCCTGCCTCTGGGAAACCCAACGCAAGATATATAAGTGGGAAATTTCTCAGAAGGTGGTGGCACATATTATATCCACAAAGAGCCATCTGTCATCCACTTGCAGCCATGTACAGAGCACGACAGATGTGCTGTGTGAATAGATGTGTGTCCGGTGGCACAGAAGACCTGGGAGTCAGGACAGCCTGATGCTGGGGCTGGGCACCTCCACCTCTACCCAGGTGGGCTTTTAGGGATCTTGTGGGGAACTGAGTGAACTCCAGGGTCCTTTCAAAGCCAGCACACCACACTTCGGAATCACTGGGCCCTGAAGTTTCATCTTCAGGTGCCATTTAAATGTGAGCTTTACCTGACATCTTTATTCTGTAGGATTGATTCGGTTCTTCCGTATCATGCCCCCCCTCCTCAGGCCAGCTGCTGCCTACAAGCCTCACCACCTCCAGCTTCCATCTGCATCGCATGTACCTTAAAGCTATGCCCAGCTTTTTCCTTCTAATACTTCTCTCTCTCCTTCCTACATGGGATGGCCTCATGTCTATTCTTTCACTCTACAACAGCTCACACCTGAGGTCCCACTTTCATCCATGTTTGTGCATGTGGCTTGCCACACTTGGCTGCCACTGAGCTTTGCAACTGACTTGGTTTCCAAAGGGGCAGTTGATGACTCTGGTAACTCTCAGTAAGAGAGATACAAACCATCCGCGGTTCTGACCATGTGGTTGCAGACCATCAGAATCTCAGAGCTTGTTAAAATGCAGGCTTCTGGACTACATGCCAGACCAACTGGATCATAATCCCCAGGCACAGAGCAAGGGTGTCAGCCTTGTAATAAGCTTCCTGGGTGTTTCTCACACACTCTGAGGCAGCACTACTCACAGTGTGGTCAGCCAACCCGCAGCACAGCCTCACCTGGAAACCTGTCAAAGATGCATATTCTCAGGCCTTGTCCCAGACCCCCAGAATCAGAAACTTGGGAGGTGGAGTCCAGCCATGTGTTTTTTATCAAGACCTCCAGGACATTCCAGTGCACACTAAGATTTGAGAAGCATTGCTCTCAAGTTCAAGAACCATGTAGAATTTTCAATTCGTTTATTCAAAGATATTGGGGCACCTGAGTGGCTCAGTCGGGTAAGCGTCCGACTCTTGATTTAGGCTCAGGTCATGATCTCACGGTCATGAGATCAAGCCCCACGATGGGCTCCACACTGAGAGGGATCCTGCTTAAGATTCTCTCCTTCCCACTGTGGGGCACCTGGGTGGCTCAGTCAGTTAAGCATCTGACTTCGGCTCAGGTCATGATCTCCCAGTTCACAAGTTCGAACCCCACATCCGGCTGTGTGCTGACAGCTCAGAGCTTGGAGTCTGCTTCAGGTGGTATCTGTCTCTCTCTCTGTCTCTCTCTCTGTCTCTCTCTCTCTCTCTCTCTCTCTCTCTCTGTTCCTCCCCTGCTCGTGCTCTGTCTCTGTCTCTCAAAGATAAACATTAAAAAAATTATTTAAAAAAAGATTCTCTTCTTCCCTTTCCCTTTACTCCTCCCTTGCTTGTGCTCTCTTTCTCTCTCAAAAAAAAAAAAAATAAATAAATAAAAATAAATTCAAAAAAAAGAAAACATTTAAAAAATATCTATTATGTTCCAGATATGCTAGGCACTGATGGCACAATGATGAGAGAATGAGTCAGAAGTCCTGCCCTAGAAAAACTTAAGCCTTAATGGATTCCATGTCATGTTGGTGCTTCAATATGTCTTCTAGATTGCCAAGAATATTCAGCCTTCTTTGTCCCTTTCACTAGGTCTTTGCCTGTCCTACTTCATTTGGCAATAAGCCGTCTAAGTAGGAGAATCTAGTGCCAGCTCCCAAATGACTGTTGCTGAGGTGCAGACTTGGGCTGGCTGAGGGGTTTCCCAGAAGAAGATGGAACATCCTGTGTCAGCTGATCGCACCCTGCACCAGGTCTGCAATCGGCCCACAATGAAGTGGGTTGGCTTTTAGCATCTGACCCCAGAGAGCCAGCTGTCAACCACTTACAGCTGTGTACAGATACCCAAGCCCATGACTTTTGATGGACCTTCTTCAGAAAGATGAAACAACATTCTTTCTTTGTTTGTTTGTTTTTTAATATTTTTGAGAGAGCACAAGTGGGGTAGGGATGGAGAAAGGGGGACAGAGGATTTGAAGTAGGTTCTGCACTGACAGTAGCGAGCCTGACATGGGGCTTGAACTCACAAACCGAGAAATCGTGACCTGAGCCCACAAAACGAGAAATCGTGACCTGAGCTCAACCGACTGAGCCACCCAGGTACCCCTAAACCACATTTTGACATTAACATCAGGGTCTCTTATGCATCTTTCAAAATGGCTGCATGGTTCAAGGCGCCTAGGTGGCCCAGTTGGTTAAGCGTCCAACTTCTGTTCAGGTCTTGATCCCACGGCTCATGAGTTCAAGCCCTGCATCAGGCTCTGTGTTGACAGCTCACAGATTCTGTCTTGCTTCAGATTCTGTCTTGCTCTCTCTCTGCCCCTCTCCCATTCATGCTCTGTCTCTCTCTGTCTCTCAACAATAAATAAACATTAACAAAAATTTTTAAATGGCTGCAGAGTACAAACCAAGTCATATAATGGAAAGTGGCTCAGATATGTCATTTGAGCATAACCAGAAATAAAATCATGGAATACCTTTGGGGTGTTAGTAAGTTTCTCCAATCACCCATGCCTGTTAAAGGAGTTGCAAAGCTTGGAACATCAGATGCTTTTTTGTTAACTAACACTCCTCTATAGAGGTATTGTACTCTTTCCTGAACTTTTCCTGTATCTGACACATGGCCAACATGTCAGCTGCACCAATTACTTCTGCTATTTTCAGAACCTTTTTCTAATGATGCTGGTCAGTGACTAATACAGAAAAATTCTGCACAAGATCTTGCCAACAGGAGGGAGTTTACCAGATAGTTTGCTCTCAAGTGCTTATAAACTTCTTAAAGGTATTCATAATCTTAACAGCCTCAAAATCTTGTGGCATTTGTCCATTTGTTAAGGAAAATTTAGGGGGCGCATGGGTGGCTCAGTTGGTTAAGCGGCCGACTTCGGCTCTGGTCATGATCTTGCAATTCGTGGGTTTGAGCCCCCTGTAGGGCTCTGTGTTGACAGCTCGGAGCCTGGAGCCTGCTTCAGATTCTGTGTCTCCTTCTCTCTCTGCCCCTCCCCTACTCATTCTCATTCTCTCTCTCTCTCTCTCTCTCAAAAATAAACAAAAACACTTTTTAAATTTTTGAAAAAAGAAAAATTCTGCAAAAGTATCTACTAAGAGTTACCTATACAATCATGGGCATTAAACAGTAACTAAACAAGTGACTGTTCTCTGAGCAATGTTCAATTCTTTCACTCAGGAAGTTTCAGTTTGAATTCCAAGCAGGAGACATTTCCCACTAGAGCAATCAGATCTGCCCTGCCCTCTCACCCTAGAAAGGGCATATTACCATCAGAATTATGAGGGCACAGGGTAAGAGCAGTGTTTCCAGAACCTGCCCACTGTAGAAGGTCCATGCACCACCATATGCAACTAATGTAACCATGCCCTCAGCCTCCTTCAGGAGTTCAGTAAAAATGGCACCAGCCTTCTCCCTGCAAATGGCAGAAAACCCAGTATTGCCCCAGTAATTCTGAAGAAACTCAAAGGACTTACATCTCTCCTAGTAACTCTTTGCTCCAATTCCTGCTTCTGCTGATGCCTCCATATCATTCATGTTTTGCCTCTTGGGGTTGTTCCCTGTTCTCTACTCTGTGCTCACCCACCAATGGAACACAGTCACTAAGCCTTTATTCTCCCCCTTTACTTCTCATACAACCTGTGAGAGTCTATAAAAACTTTTACTGAAGACTTGAGTATGACAGGCACAGAGAAACAGCAAAGCATAGAGTAGCAGATAAAATCCGTACTTAGTCCAGTTTTTAAAATTTCCCACCTGTCAGTTCATCCTCTCCAGGGGCCATTACGCTGTGTAGGGCCCGGTCTCCTTCCCTTCTCCTCTTCTTCCCTGCCCCCACCACACCCCTGTCTCCCAGACTTGTTTTAGAAATCCAAAATGCGTGTCATTTCATTGTTGAGAACACTTCAGATTTCTGTTTTCTCTAGGCACTTTGTCCTGGCCAGACCTGATTATGGGGTGTGTGTGTGTGTGTGTGTGTGTGTGTGTGTGTGTGTGTGTGTTTATTAAAGTATACATAATGCAAAATTTACCATTTTAACCATTTTTAAGTATACAGTTCAGTGGCATTAAGTACATTCACATTGTTGTGCAATTATCACCACTGTCCATCTCCAGAACTTTTTCATCATGTCACACAAACTCTGTATACATTAAACACTGACTCCCCAATTGCCTTTCCCCCTACCCCCTTCCAACCACTATTCTACCTTCCATCTCTACAAGTGTGACTATTCCAGGTACCTCATATAAGCAGAGTCATAAAATATTTTATGTCATACATACATACATAAAAGTCATAAAAACTTTTATGTCTGACTTAGGATAATGTCATCAAGGTTCATCAATTGTGTAGAGTGTGTCAGAATTCCCTTCCTTTGTATGGATGAATAGTTTTCTACTGTATGTATAGAGCACATTTTGTTTGTCCGTTCATCTGTTCATGGACATTTGGGTTGTTTCCCCCTTTTGGCTTTTATGAATATGCTGCTGTAAACACAGGTGTATAAATATCTCTCACAGTCTCTGCTTTTAATTCTTTTGTGTATATATCCAGAAGAGGGATTGCTGGATCATATGGTTATTCTGTTTAATTTTTTAAGGAACTGCCATACTGTTTTCCACAGCAACTATATACCATTTTACATTTCCACCAGCAGTGCATGAGTTTCTCCACGTGCTTGCCAACACTTGTTTTTTTGTTTTTTGTTTGTGTTTTTGTTTTTCTAGCCACCATCCTAATGGGTGTGAGGCAGTATCTCATTGTAGTTTTGATTTGCATTTTTCTAATGATTAGTGTTGTTGAGCATCTTTTCACATGCTTATTGGGCCTCTGCATATCTTCTTTGGAGAGATGTCTTTCCAAGTCCTTTGCCTATTTTTGAATTGGTTTGTTTGGGTTTTTGTTGTTAAATTGTAGGAGCTATTTATATTTTCTAGATATTAATCCCTCTTCAGATAAATTATTAGCAAATATTCCCTTCCATTCTGTGGATTGCTTTTTCACTCTGTTAACAGTGTCCTTTGATGCATACAAGTTTTCAATTTTGATGAAGTCCAGTTTATTTTTTCTTCTGTTGCTTGTGCTTTTGGTGTCATATCCAAGAAATCACTGCCAAATCTAAATTCATTAAGACTTTCCCCTATGTTTTCTTCTAAGAGTTTTATAGTTTTAGCTCTTACATTTAGGTCTTTGATCTATTTTGAGTTAATTTTTATATATAAGGTAAGAGTCCAACTTCATTCTTTTGCATGTGCACATCCAGCTTTCCCAGAACCATGTGTTGGAAATACTGTCTATTCTCCATTGGATAGTTTTGGCACCCTTGTCAAAAATCATTTGACCATATATACATGCAAGGGTGTATTTCTGGGCTCTCTATTCTATTCTGATTGTCTATATGACTGTTTTATGTTTTTATTACTAGTACGTTTTAGAGTCAAGAATTGCAAGTCCTCCCAACTTTGTTCTTTTTCAAGATTATTTTGGCTATTTGGGGTCCCTTGAAATTTTATGTGAACAATAGGATGAAGTTTTCTGTGTCTACAAGAAACATCATTGGGATTTTGGTAGGGATTGCACTGAATCCGTAGATGGCTTTGGGTAGTATAGCCATTTTAACAATATTAAGTCTTCTAATCCATGAACACGGTATGTCTTTCCATATACTTGTGTCTTCTTTAAATTCCTTTTGGCAGTGTTTTCTAGTTTTTTCAGTGTACATGTCTTTCTCCATCTTGGTTAAGTTAGTTCCTAAGTATTTTATTATATGTGAGGCTATTGTAAATGAAAATGCTTTTTTAACTCCCTTTTTTTGGACTGTTTGTTGTTAGTGTATAGAAAAGCAACTGATTTTGGCCTGTTAATTTTGTATTCTAAAACTTTGCTGTACGTATTTATTGGTTCTGTGTGTGTGTGTGTGTGTGTGTGTGTGTGTGTAATCTTTGGGTTTTCCACGCATAAGATCATGTCATCTTTGAGCAGAGACAATTTTGCTTCATTTTCTTTTTCTTGCCTAATTGCTCTGACTATAACTTCCAATTTCATGTTGAATAGTGAATTCAGGAGTCCCTGTTTTTTTCCATGACTATGTCTTCAGCCTTCCCTTTCATATGCAGAGAAACCTTTAAGGCATTTTTATACACATGTCCCTGACTGACAGAACCTGCACTGTGCAGAGGAGATGTGACAGTCTGGCAGAAAGTAAACACCAGGGAAATTTTGGAAATGGTCTAAATTTTGAATACACTCCTGTGCTTAGAAGTGATTTTGTAGGAAGTGTGCCCAGAAAAAATTACTAAAGTAGAGGTGAAGAGGGCCTGGGAATGGAAGGACACCAAACAAGGATGCAGCAGCCAGCAAATCCCTCAAAGGATAACTTGGGTTTGATCCTGAGGAATCCCTGGGACAATAGAGGTCATACCTCAGAATTGTCCCCATTGAAAGCACAGGAACTGGAGTGTTGATACTTCTGGATATCAGTCATTGGTCAAGGACCAAGTGCTCCTGGGGACACTTCCAGCTCTCTCTTTGCACAGGCAAAGCAAGGGCCAGCAGCCAAAGACAGTCCTCCAGCAAGGAGATGCAGTTGCTACTGTTGGGAATGAAACACAAAAATGGTGAAGGAAGGCAAGTGATATGCATGGAGCACTGACTGCATCTACTATGCCCATGTTAAACTAACAGGTCAGCAACATCTACTAATATATAGGGAGGCTCTGAGAACTCAGCATTCCCATCCCAGGAGAGCACTGGATGGATGGTGTATCCATGGTCCCAGCAATACCAGCTATTGATGACATTGCGAGGATCACAATGCGAGGATCACAATCACTCACTTTTGCTCCCTCTCTGTCCACCTACTAGTGCAGTGGTCAGCCAGCATCCCCCATCCCCTACTCTTCAGGAGGACATTATAGAGCAATGTTACTGAAGGATGATGGCAAACTCTTGGCACACTCCTCTCCAAATAAGATTTCTGAGGGTGACTGCGTAAATCTGCCCTTCTCCTTTTGTCTCATCCCCATCTGTCCCTATTTCCCTCATTGATATTTCTTATTCCTCTGAGTCTAGCAACCAGTTGTGACTCCATAAGCAACTCACCTCTCTGTGCTTTTTTACCTACAAATAGAGACAACGTTTAATGTAGTGTTAAAAGGGTGCTCTGGAGCCATTGTGCCCAGGTTCAAATCGTGGCTCTACCTTTCTCAAGTCATTTAGTATGAGACAATTTATGAGGCTTCCCAGTTTCAGCTTTCTCATTCTGGAAGTGTGGAAGTACACAGAACAGGGATAAGGAGTGTGTTAATTCATAGCAGCACTTGGTACATTATAAATAATAAACATAGATACTCTCCCTAAATACATTATGGAAATACACATAGCTCTAGAAAAATGACTCACTCAGGAGTTTTCATATATATTGTTCATGCAACCTCAGTGTAAATATACAAACATCTTACCGAAAAGCATAGAGTGACTCTTGTACTAAGGTATTTTAATAGGCAGGATTGATGGTACAATATATTAACTTACTAAGCAACCATTCATTAGTAATATATGCTTCTGTAGGAAGGAAAAATCACTAAATGGAAGGGATCAGTAAGTTCATGTCCTGTAATGAGATTTTGCCCAGGATCCCTCCATAACACTCCAAGGCACTCAAGCTTACATAGGCACAGAGTCAGACCTGGAACCCAGGTTTCCAGAGCCCCCTAGAATAATATTCTGCAATGTGATGGGAAGTGCTGCAACACAAAAACAGCAGCATGTGAGGTCTTCCTTGTAGTCATGTTCTCAGATCAAAATAAACAGCACGAAGGGATTTCACAAAATATTTCTTTCAGCTGCAAACCTCGAAGGAATGAGTTTGTGTGACATAGATGTTTAATAGTAAATAAACATTGAATAGTTTCACAAATTGACATTGTAAACAGAGTACATCATATAAGCCTGTGACCGTTAATTGGAGGGTGCACCCCAAGCCATGGTGGCCTGGTAATGACACTCTGAGTCAGTGTTCAGATTAAGGGTTGTGCAGATCAGCCATCTTCCTATGCTTAGGGTTATGAAGCCACGTGTCTTAAAATTGACCCATTGCATAATAATATAAATACTGTTAGCATTTTTCTAACTTACACACATTTTCCCCTTAAATAAACTATGTTGTTAATTTTCCCCATCTCTGTTCAAAGATATAGAAATTTCAAATTTTTTGCCAAAACAAAGGAAGCAAAAGTACCTCAAGTCCTTCCGTTCAGTAACAACCACTGCTGTCATTGGGGGTTATTACTGAATGGAACATATTCATATTCATGTAGGCTTAGGATAAATAATTTTGCACGAGTGAGATCACACCATGTGCTATTTTGAGGCCAGCTTTTTCACTTAATTACATGTTGTGGGGATATTCTCAAGCAAATGTATATGGGTCTACATACGCTTTCTAATATTTGTGTAGTATTGTTTATATGAATGTAGCAGTTTAACAAATTCTCTTCTAATAGATATTTACGTTACCTCCTTGTTTTCATTCTTATAAACTAAGCTGTAGGGAACGTCCTTATACAAAACTCTTTGAATTGCTATGTGATTACTTCCTTGGGATAAAGTCCACAAATGTAATTCCTAGATTAGAAAGAATGCATTTTTTTAAATACAATTTATTATCAAGTTCGCTAAAATACAGTCTATACAGTGTGATCTTCTTGGTTTGGGGGGTAGATTCCGATGATTCATCGCTTACATACAACACCCAGTGCTCATCCCAGAAAGTGCCCTCCTCAGTGCCCATCACCCATTTTGCCTTCTCTCCCACTCCCCCCAATCAACCTTCAGTTTGTTCTCTGTATTTAAGAGTCTCTTATGGTTTGCCTCCTTCCCTCTCTATTTATAACTATTTTTCCCCTTCCCTTCCCCCATGGTCTTCTGTTAAGTTTCTCAAGTTCCACATATGAGTGAACATATATGATATCTGTCTTTCTCTGACTGACTTATTTCACTTAGCATAATACCCTCCAGTTCCATCCATGTTGCTGCAAATGGCAGGATTTCAAAAGAATGCATTTTTTAAAAGGAGGCATGTATATAAGTACTTGCATATGCAAATATAAGTCTGGGAGGGTGTGAGCCAGAATACGATCAGTAATCATAACTGAGTGAACTAGGTAATTTTGTTCTCATCTATATATTTAATTTTATAGGGCTATAGATATTTTTTCTCCTCTGTTTTTAATATTCATAGAGCTGTCAGCTAAAACCTAGGTAAGGCTATAGAGAAGTACTTGGGATAATCACAGGAATATAGATGATATATGGATGGATAGATAGATAGATCGATCACAGGAATATGGATGACATATGGATGGATGGATGGATGGATGGATGGATGGATGGATGGATAAATAGATAGATAGATAGATGTGGAAGACGGGTAATGATGAGCCAACATAAGAATAATTGATGTTCTAGAAATAGAGAAGCCCGCTAATGAAAGAAGGTATGCTCATCAGTATTATACAAGAAAATCTCCCTAAAATAAAGAAATAAATGAACTTGCTGATTGAAAGGTAACATTTCATTCCAGCAAAATGTGTTGCAGAACATTCAACAATAAGACATTTCCTTTTTAAGCTTTTGAACTTTGAAATTAAAAAAAATTCAAGTGTCCAGGAAGAAAATGAAAATAGCTACAAGGGGTAAATAATAATCAGGCTGCCTCAGACTTACTCATACCCACTACTCAATAATTCTATATCTAGGAACTTAGTCTAAGGAAGTAATTAGATGAGTTTCAAGATCTATGGGGTGTCTGGGTGGCTCAGTCAGTTAAACATCCGACTTTGGCTCAGGTCATGATCTCACAGTTCATGAGTTGGAGCCCCGTGTTGGGCTCTGTGCTGACAGCTCGGAGCCTGGGGCCTGCTTTGGATTCTGTGTCTCCCTCTCTCTCTGCCCCTCCCCACTCACACTCTGTCTCTCTTTCTCTCAAAAATAAACATTTAAAATAAATTCAAGATCTACATAAAAGGATATTTAATACATTATTTATAAACATTTTTTCAAATATATGAAATTCAAGAAAGATTTAAATGCTAGAATACTAGGCAACCTTTGAAGACTACTTAATGACATGGGGAAATGCCCGTAATATGATTGTCAAGTGAAAGAATCATGTTACAAAAGAGTAATCACAGTATTACTCTAAATCTGTGCACATGTGGAGGAAAAAAAAAATGCTGGAAGGATGTACATGAAAACGAGAAGAGCAGTTATATCTAGCAGAGTATTACAGGGATATTTTTTCTCTTTATCCTTTTCTACATTTACGAAGCAATACAAGTATTGCTTTTATACTGGGGAGAAAATGATAAATTTTATTTAATAAATTATACAAAAGATGTTACTGGTAACAAATCAGCAAGATTTATAATGTAGTATAGAGTTATAAGATTTGGGGCCAGTTTCTCTGACTAGACTTTTGGAAAACTCAGCCAATCCTATTCGTGATCAATTAGCCTGGGGATGTGTTGATAAAAGAAATAAAGTTTTGAACACTTCAAGTCCTGAACCTGCTCATGGTCACCATTAACCATCTTTACTTGGATTACAAATCAGAAGAAATGTCAGTCGGGCTATAAATTTAAGCAGGCTACATTAGATGGGAACATAGAGCATCTCTGTATGCTTTGATAGGCACCATTTGCTTCATGGTATGAATAAATGTATCTGTAAAATGGGCCTCTGAAAAAAATCTAGTATCTGACTGTTGTCAGAACACACATCAATGGTGACGCACGGTATGCATAAAAAAAGCATTTATTGAGAGACAATGTATAAAAGAGTAGAAAGCATGTGCAGTCCTCCCAAAGTGGCATTATCCCACTGCTACCATGGCCAACGTTCCAATAGAGAGGGCCCTCCTCTCCCTGTGATGCTCTACATGTAGGGTCAGGAACTGTGTAACATCGTGAACATTTCCTCTGGCCTTGGTAGAAAAAGGAAGCCTCCAAACCCAGTAACTGGTAGCAGCCTGTCCTTTCCTTGAGCTCACTAGACCTGCTGAGCCAGATTGTCCCTCAACTCCCATTAGTAGGGAGGAAATTAGGCCCCAGAGCCACCCAGATGAGTCTTACATCACTGCTGTTTGATGCATTTAGAGCTAAGACCAAGTTCCTCAAAACTGCTAGATACCTGGATTGCCACAACAAATTTCCTCCACCAAATAGGAAATAAGAGCTATTCCTCTATTTGGACACTCGTCATCCATCACGTGGAAACCCAAGATTTCTGACAAGGCCTTGCCCAAATGACAGCCTGTCCAAAGTCCACCATTCCATTCACAGCTGGAAATGATTTTTTGTCCCAACATTCTGGTTGGATGACACCAGTGATGGCTTCTGAGACTCGTTACAGCTCCTTGGTGGCCTCTCCTGGTGATATTTTAAATTTCAGAACAGTTTTAGTCATTTAGTCAGTCCTTGGTCTGTTATGAATCTACTGTTTCTTTTATTTGAGTCTTAGGAATTTCTTCCATAGTGCAGCAATATGTTAAACTGGAAGTAAGCAAAAGGGGCTCTCTCTCAACATTGTTATGCCCTAAAATCTATTGAAGACAAAAGCCCTTCCTCAGCTCTTAGTGACCTTCCAAAAATACTGCAGAGTTGGGTTTTTTCTTCTCACAAATTTCCTTTTATGATAAGCTTAACATTTCTGCAAAGAAAATGTTACAATACCAGAAACTTGTAAGTTGACATTTACTTAGTTTTTACAAGAGGAATATTTAAAATTTACACAAGGCTTACATCTGAACATCTTCAAGTTTTGTAGGTATAAATCTCAAAGGGTAACTCTAAAACAAAACTTAAGGCCACTGCATTTGCACAGGTAAACAGAAACGTATCCACATGACTGTTTCTAGATCAATATGCTTAAATCCTTGGAACTTTGCTGGGTTATGACCCCAGGTAGCCATCTGCTTGCTAGGGGAAGCCTATCGAGTGAGCTATGTACTCAGAGTGATTCACCGATGAGAAGCAACACGTATGAGCAGTTAATTATTTATATCCCCATGCCATAAAACATACCCATAGACTCCCTCTGGAATTTCGCATGAATACTTTAAAGGAGGCTGAACTATGGATTCATTCCCAGCCTTTCATCATGAGGATCATTTTGCAAAGTAACAACATTTTACAACCCCTCAGTTAATAGTGGCCCAGCTCTTCACAGTTGTCCTTTGGGAGAAAAAGAGACCAAAAGCTCCCCTGTTCTCAGCCAGAAACAACTGTTTTTGAAAATCTAAAAACAGAATGAGAAAGTATAATGGAGAAAATTGTTCACATTTACACATCCAGAATAAAATGTTAATATCGTGGTATGTTTGGCTTCCACAGTTTCCTCCTCTCTTACCTCCTGCCACAACCTTCTTTCTCTGTGTCTTATTTTCTCTTTTTTAAAGAAAAACCAGCCTTTTTTTAATTAAAAGATTTTTTTAACATTTATTAATGTTTTTGAGAGAGAGACACACACACACACAGAGTATGAGGGGAGAGGGGCAGAGAGAGAGAGAGGGAGACACAGAATCCGAAGCAGGCTCCGAGCTGTCAGCACAGAGCCTGACATGGGGCTCAAACACATGAACCGTGAGATCATGACCTGAGCCGAAGTCAGATGTTTAACCAACTGAGCCACCCAGGTGCCCCAAAAAACTAGCCTTCTTTTGTCAACACGAAACATACTTATTTTGAGGTTCACAGTCCCCCACAAAACACCATCCAAAAGCAGTTATCACTGATACTAAGAAGGTTCCAGGTGACTACTAGCCTCATGCAAAAAGATAGATAAGTAGATAGACACAGAGAGCCTTTTTTTTATTTTACTTTTTTTTACTTTTTATTTTTTAAAATTTACATCCAAATTAGCATATAGTGAAACAATGATTTCAGGAGTAGATTCCTTAATGCCCCTTACCCATTTAGCCCATCCCCCCTCCCACAACCCCTCCAGCAACCCTCAGTTTGTTCTCCATATTTATGGGTCTCTTCTGTTTTGTCCCCCTCCCTATTTTTATATTATTTTTGTTTCCCTTCCCTTATGTTCATCTGTTTCGTCTCTTAAAGTCCTCATATGATTTTTGTCTTTCTCTGACTAATTTCACTTAGCATAATACCCTCCAGTTCCATCCACATTGTTGCAAATGGCAAGATTTCATTCCTTTTGATTGCTGAGTAATACTCCATAGCATAGGTATATCACATCTTCTTTATCCAGTCATCCATCAGTGGACATTGGGGCTCTTTCCATACTTGGGCTATTGTGGATAGTGCTGCTATAAACATGCGGGTGCATGTATCCCTTCGAAACAGCACACCTGTATCCCATGGATAAATGCCTAGTAGTGCAATTGCTGGGTCGTAGGGTAGTTCTATTTTTAGTTTTTTAAAATTTTTTTTAACATTTATTTATTTTTGAGACAGAGAGAGACAGAGTATGAACAGGGGAGGGGCAGAGAGAGAGGGAGACACAGAATCTGAAATGGGCTCCAGGCTCTGAGCTGTCAGCACAGAGCCCAACGCGGGGCTCGAACCCACGGACCGTGAGATCATGACCTGAGCCGAAGTCGGACGCTTAACCGACTGAGCCACCCAGGTGCCCCTCTATTTTTAGTTTTTTGAGGAACCTCCCATACTGTTTTCCAGAGTGGCTGCACCAGCTTGCACTGCCACCAACAGTGCAAAAGAGATCCTCTTTCTCCGCATCCTTACCAACATCTGTTGTTGCCTGAGTTGTTAATGTTAACCATTCTGACAGGTGTGAGGTGGTATCTCATTGTGGTTTTGATTTGTATTTCCCTGATGATGAGTGATGTTGAGCATTTTTTCATGTGTCGGTTAGCCATCTGGATGTCTTCCTTGGAGAAGTGTCTATTCATGTCTTTCACCCATTTCTTCACTGTATTATTTGTTTTTTGGGTGTTGAGTTTGAGAAGTTCTTTATAAATTCTGGATACTAACCCTTTATCTGATATGTCATTTGCAGATATTTCCTCCCATTCTGTCAGTTGCCTTTTTGCTGATTGTTTCCTTTGCTGTGCAGAAGATTTTGATTTTGATGAGGTCCCAGTAGTTCATTTTTGCTTTTGTTTCCCTTGCCTCTGGAGACTTGTTGAGTAAGAAGTTGCTGCAGGCAAGATCAAAGAGGTTTTTGCCTGATTTCTCCTCGAGGATGTTGATGGCTTTCTGTCTTACATTGAGGTCTTTCATCCATTTCGAGTTTATTTTTGTGTATGGTGTAAGAAAGTGGTCCAGGTTCATTCTTCTGCATGTCGTTGTCCAGTTTTCCCAGCACCATTTGGTGAAGAGACTGTCTTTATTCCATTGGATATTCTTTCCTGCTTTGTCAAAGATTAGTTGCCCATATGTTTGTGGGTCCATTTCTGGGTTCTCTATTCTGTTCCATTGATCTGAGTGTCTGTTCTTGTGCCAGCACCATACTGTCTTGATGATTACAGCTTTGTAGTATAGCTTGAAGTCTGGGATTGTGATACCTCCTGCTTTGGTTTTCTTTCTCAAGATTGCTTTGGCTATTCAGGGTCTTTTCTGGTTCCATACAAATTTTAGGATTATTTGTTCTAGCTCTGTGAAGAATGCTGGTGTTACTTTGATAGGGATTACATTGAATATGTAGATTGCTTTGGGTAGTATCAACATTTTAACATTTGTTCTTCCTATCCAGGAGCATGGAATCTTTTTCCATTTTTTTGTGTCTTCTTCAATTTCTTTCATAAGCTTTCTGTAGTTTTCAGTGTAGATTTTTCACCTCTTTGGTTAGATTTATTCCTAGGTATTTTATGGGTTTTGGTGCAACTGTAAATGGGATCGATTCCTTGATTTCTCTTTCCGTTGCTTCATTGTTGGTGTATAGGAATGCAACCGATTTCTGTGCATTGATTTTATATCCTGCAACTTTGCTGAATTCATGAATCAGTTCTAGCAGTTTTTTGGTGGAATCTTTTGGGTTTTCCATATAGAGTATCATGTCATCTGTGAAGAGTGAAAGTTTGACCTCCTCCTGGCCGATTTGGATGCCTTTTATTTCTTTGTGTTGTCTGATTGCAGAGGCTAAGACTTCCAATACTATGTTGAATAACAGTGGTGAGAGTGGACATCCCTGTCTTGTTCCTGACCTTAGGGGGAAACCTCTCAGTTTTTCCCCATTGAGGATGATATTAGCGTTGGGTCATTCATATATGGCTTTTATGATCTCAAGGTATGTTCCTTCTATCCCTACTTTCTTGAGGGTTTATATCAAGAAAGGATGCTGGTATTTTGTCAAATGCTTTCTCTGCATCTATTGAGAGGATCATATGGTTCTTGTCCTTTCTTTTACTGATGTGATGAATCATGTTGTTTTGCAGATATTGAACCAGCCCTGCATCCCAGGTATAAATCCCACTTGGTTGTGGTGAATAATTTTTTTAATGTGTTGTTGGATCCGGTTGGCTAATATCTTGTTGAGGATTTTTGCATCTATGGTCATCAGGGAAATTGGTCTATAGTTCTACTTTTTAGTGGGGTCTCTGTCTAGTTTTGGAATCAAGGTAATGCTGGCTTCATAGAAAGAGTTTGGAAGTTTTCCTTCCATTTCTATTTCTTGGAACAGTTTCAAGAGAATAGGTGTTAACTCTTCCTTAAATGTTTAGTAGAATTCCCCTGGAAAGCAATCTGGCCCTGGACTCTTGTTTTTTGGCATATTTTTTATTACAAATTCGATTTCCTTACTGGTTATGGGTCTGTTCAAATTTTCTATTTCTTCCTGTTTCAGTTTTGGTAGTGTATATGTTTCTAGGAATTTGTCCATTTCTTCCAGATTACCCATTTTATTGGCATATAATTGCTCATAATATTCTTTTATTATTTGTATTTCTGCAGTGTTGGTTGTGATTCATTCTTGATTTTATTTATTTGGGTCCTTTCCTTTTTCTTCTTTTTTTTTTTTTTTCAACATTTTTTATTTATTTTTGGGACAGAGAGAGACAGAGCATGAACGGGGGAGGGGCAGAGAGAGAGGGAGACACAGAATCGGAAACAGGCTCCAGGCTCCGAGCCATCAGCCCAGAGCCTGACGCGGGGCTCGAACTCACGGACCGCGAGATCGTGACCTGGCTGAAGTCGGATGCTTAACCGACTGCGCCACCCAGGCGCCCCCTTTCCTTTTTCTTCTTGATCAAACTGGCTAGTGGTTTATCAATTTTGTTAATTCTTTTAAAGAACCAGCTTATGGTTTCATTGATCTGTTTTGCTGTTTTTTTGGTTTCGACAGCATTAATTTCTGCTCTAATCTTTATTATTTCCTGTCTTCTGCTGGTTTGGGGTTTTATTTGCTGTTCTTTTTCCAGCTCCTTAAGGTGTAAGGTTAGGTTGTGTATCTGAGATCTTTCTTCCTTCTTCAGGAAGGCCTGGATTGCTATATACTTTCTTCTTATGACCACCTTTGCTGCGTCCCAGAGGTTTTGGGTTGTGGTGCTTTCATGTTCATTGACTTCCATATACTTTTTAATTTCCTCTTTAAGTGCTTGGTTAGCCCATTCATTCCTTAGTAGGATGTTCTTCAGTCTCCAAGTATTTGTTACCTTTCCAAATTTTTTCTTGTGGTTGATTTCGAGTTTCATAGTGTTGTGGTCTGAAAATATGTACAGTATGATCTCGATCTTTCCGTACTTACTTAGGGCTGATTAGTGTCCCAGTATATGGTCTATTCTGGAGAATGTAACATGTGCACTGGAGAAGAATGTATATTCTGCTGCTTTACGATGAAATGTTCTGAATATATCTGTTAAGTCCATCTGGTCCAGTGTGTCATTCAAAGCCATTGTTTCTGACACAGAGGCTTTTTAAGAGAATGCTGTTATTTAAAATAAGAGTAAAATAGTTAAATGCTATTTTAATTTCTTATTTTTTTTTTTGTTAAAGAAAAACTAGCTTTCTTTTGTGAACACAATACATACTTTGCTTGAAGAATTCAAACAGTTTAGGAAAGCACATTCCATCATATAATGGCATATGCACACAAAACATTAGGTAGCCAGTGTTTTAAATGTTTAAAGGTTCTAACATTTACATCGTTGGTCCATGGTTCCAGAGAGCTTTAAGAGTGTTCCGGTGATATTTGAGAAAATTGGTTGCAGCTTTTGGATGGGCTGTGAATACATTGTTCTTGCCATTTAAAATAATAGAGTATAAGCTTCCTTTATCTGAACATTTGCTATCCCACGTGTTTTCAGGAATGGATTAGATGCAGATAGCAAGGGAGGTCTGCATTCACAAAATTAATGTAGAGAGACTGAGAGGCATCTGCCAAGAATTCCTTCACAGCAGTAAAGAGTCTGTCTGGTTGAAAAACTGCCCCTTTCTTGCCTCATTTGTAACTGCCTCATGACAGAACATGTACATGAGCCAAAGGGGGAAATCGTGGGGTGGTGGTATGAAATACTTTGGGAAATACGTGAAGATTTTTTAGGACTATAAGAAAAAAACAGTTCAAGGAAACCCCAAGGGAAAACTCAAGGCTGTATGGAATAGCAGCTCAGATTCTCACTCCAAAAAATAACAATGCAGAGAGAATGACAGTCTCCAACCAGAACTGATGTGAACCAGATTCTTCAAATAACCTATTTTTGCAGGTTACCACCAGCCACAGCCAGTTAAGGACAGGTCTAAAGAAAACTCCTGTCCTGGTGGAGCACACTTGGCTTCGTTCAAGTGAAGACTCCATTAACCAAGTCTGTACTCAAGCCTTGACATTTCTCACAACAGTCATGAAGAATTCCACTGATTATGTAAAGTTCAAAAGGAGTCAAACAGCATACAGTGATCCAAGAGAAAATTTCTTGTGGAGATAGGTGATCCAGAAAATCAGCTTTACCCTTCTGCTTCAAATATAAACATAGGTCAAAACACACACATTTTCCTTAACTCTGAGAAAATCTCTGTAAGAATAACTTACAAATGCCTATCCAGTACAGGTAAATTACATCTGGCTTGAAATACTCACAAAAGGACCCCAGGCATGTAACACCAAACAGAATCAAAGAATTTCAGCAAGAATAATGCTTTTGATTAGGCATTTATATACCATGGTCAGGGCATTTATTCCGTGACCACATTTGTAAGCCTAAATGATTTCAGAATTCACTCAGCATGTATTGAGTTACTAGAGGGAACCACTGGTAACTTTAAAGTGGAAATTATACTGTTCAGCAAACCTTGATTGCATCGATAGCTATAAGGAATGAGGTAATATGATGCAATACTCATTTTATCTCTGCCTGAAAAGTTTGTCTGTTCTAGGAATTCTGGAAGTGGGCCAAGATTAGTCCTGTTGTAACAATTGAGGCCATATGTTTTCATATTGATAGATTGCTATATTTTCACTAGATATCTACAATGGAAGCACTTGATTCTGTAAAATTAACATGTGAAAGTATATATTCTATAAAGCAACTTCTCATTTCTTGATACAGTATGCAATCACCATTTTGTTCTATTTAAATAAACCTAACTCTATTCATAGGCACAGAATTTTTCTGTCTGCAGACTTAATCCTCCAATTATTTACTTTATTTAGAATATCTTCTATTTTGGGGGCACCTGAGTAGCTCAGGTTAAGCGTCCAACTTTGGCTCAGGTCATGATACCACAGTTTGTGAGTTCGAACCCCGCATTGGGCTCTCTGCTGTCAACACAGAGCTGCTTCAGATCCTCTGTCCCCCCTCTCTCTCTTCCCCTCCCCCACTCACACAAGTGCTCTATCTCTCTCCAGAAAAATAAATAAAACATTTTAAGAAAAGAATATGTTCTATTTTTTTTTCTTTTGAAAACAGGTACATCTCTTTCAAGTCCTTTTAAGTTTTATATCTTAAAACCTTCCCACACTAAAGTTAGCTCTCCTGGTTTGTTGACAAAAACTTACTGAGCTCTCACCATGTGGTAGACACTGAGTTGTTCTCCCAGATGGGCCAGAAAATCCCAAGATTGGCTAGATCAGAGGGAGAGAGATAGTTTAGCAAGCAAGAGCCACAGAATGTAATGGTCCCCAGATCCAAGCAGCATAGGGTCTCTGCAAGCCCTTGCAAAAGGCACTTATCTCTGTAAAGTCCAGGATTTTTTTCTGATGTCCCAGAGTGTTACTAGTATCCTTTTTTTTTTTTTTTTTTTGATAGAGAACACACAAGTGAGCACAAGCAGGGGAGAGGGGGCAAAGGAATAGAGAGAGAAGTGAAAATCTTAAGTACTCTCCACACTCAGCACTGAGTCTCATGCAGAGCTTGATCCCACAACCCTGGGATCATGACCTGAGCCAAAATCAAGACTCAGATGCTAAACTGGGCTACCCAGGAACCCCGCTAGTATCCATTCTAAAGACAAGACATCAAATACCCAACATTCTGAGGTCAAGGAATTTTCATAGGTTAGGGAAAGCCATCTTAGGGCTTGCCAATGGGGAATTAGTTCAGACCCATCCTATCCCCCAAGTCTGCATAATTCTACCAAGAGTGGAACATGTTGAAGGCCTTTGGGTTAGTGCAGCATTCCATAAAAGAGGCTATTTTCTCTTCTCTGAATCTGTTGAAGCAAAAAGAATCACTAGTACACAAGTGTTGGCAGGAAAGGTCAACTGACATTTCATCTCCAATTGGATACTGGCTTAGCCATTGGACTTGTCATTTAGTCCCTGGCTTCCTTGAACAATGGCAAAGAGAACAGGCAAAAGGTGACAGGGCTAAGAAAGGAGCTGGCAACATACTTGCTTGCCTACCCACCATTTCAGAGGGGAGGATTTGGGAGCTTCCTATGGATTTAGTGGACACCTTGCAAGGTATCTGGGCTTGAGCAGTGTTGCTGGTCTCTTCCACCAAAGGGGTATGCTGCAGAAAGAGGCCAAAGGGTAGGCTGTCTTTGTTGTGGTAAAGGGTGGGAATCAAAGTGGTCCTGGTGAAGGCTGGTTTCCCAGGACAGGAAAGAATGCAGTGGGGAAGACTTACCCAGGTGTTGTGAAGGAGCCATATATGTGCTCCATGAGACTCAGGTAGCAAGGAGTCTGCTGAAACAGGTGTCTATTGTTGTGTGTTAGTGTTGGTCAGAGGAGGGGAGAAAAACAAAGAAGAGTAGTGTCAACTTAATCAGTACAGAAAGGGACATTTAGCTCTTTTCTTTTGCCTTTCCTCTGCCCTAACGCATGCAGAAGTTAGTCTTTGTAACAGGGAGGAAAGGAATGTATGTAAACAGACCATGCATCATCCCCCACTTCAAGCCTGACATAAGGGTAGAAGAATCAGATGAATGTTCAGTTGACCTTGAGATTGAAATTTCAGAGTGAAGAGGACTGAATATTTGAGCTGAATGGGAATTGTTCCAATAAGCAAAAGTGACTGGTCAAGATGTTTTCAAGGACCTGCTACCTGGTGGAGAAGGGGGAGGTAGTAATTGGACAAAAACCAAGCACACAGACTGAGAGTCCTCAACAAACCAGTTGCATCTGTTTAGAGGGCAAGGGAAGGCTTATCAGTGGAAGTGGTACCTTGTGATAAATGTTAGTGCTGCTTATGGATAATTACGCTTTTCATCATTCTTGGCACCTGGAAAGATTTTACATTTCTGTCCCCTTAATGTTAGGCAGGGCCTTGGCTTTGTGACTGTTCTGCCAGTGGGTTGTTAATGCAAGTGACCTGTGTCACTTCTAGGCCAGAGAAATCCTTTGTTGGTGTGAGACCAGCTCTTCTTTCTCCCTGTTATGGTGAGTGTGGAAACCTATGCTGATATGAGGGTACAGTCCTCAGCCAGCCTGAGGAGGAAAGCTGTCCTGGAGAGGGGGCTAGGCCTGCAAAGGACCTTGTGTGAGAGAAAAACAAACACTTGTTATCTTAAGCAACTGAGATTGTTTCTCACTGTGGCACAAGATAGCCTATCCTGGCCAATACACAAGTTAACTGAGACCTAACAGACAAAAAGTAGTCAGCCATTGGAAGGAGGACGTGGGCAAAGTGTTGCCAGCAGTGAGAATAGTATGTGTGAAGTCTAGGAAGGGAGAGAAACAATGGTACATTCTGTGACCTGAAGGAAGTAGAGGAAGGTAACGGATGGTGGGATGAGTAGTTTGGAGAGATGAGGTGCCAGGAACCAGATTGTGAAGGACCTTGTCAGGCATATGTAAGAGTTTGTGCAATTTTAAGATCATGATTTCTGTAAGGACCAGGCTATAATCTATCTTCTCCAATGAACCCACTGTGGAGTTAAGTGATATAGAAGGCTTTGCTTCCAAATTGAATCCTAACTTTCAGTTCTTTCCTAGATGAAATTTTACTCCCCTTAGAAGTAAAATTTTCTTTAGGGTTCAGAAAGGGTATCAGATATTTGCAAACTGGACATTAATTTGAAAAATAAAGTGGTTGGCCTACACAGGGACTTTTTTTTTTAGTTTATTATTTATTTTGAGAGAGAGAGTGCAAGCAGGGGAGGGGCAGAGAGAGAGGGAGAGAGAGAAAATCCCAAGCAGGCTTCATATTGTCAGCAGCGCAGGTCATGACCTGAGCCCAAATCAAGAGTCAGATGTTTAAATGACTGAGCCACCCAGGTGCCCCAGGCCTACTTAGAGACTTTATGAACATTTATCAAATGAATGAAAGCACGAATAAATAGAAGGCTGTTTTGATACAGCCACTAAATTGAATGCATCTCCTGGTTTCACAAATATAAGTAGAGAAATCTCCATTATTTTGATATTGATTAATGCCTCCAACAGTGTGCTTATTAAAACATAGCCCACATGCTATATACATGCTCCAATAATTCATGCAGTTTATAAAAGATTAATAAAGTCTATCATATCAATGTACCCATAATTTTGCATAATTCTGTTGAGTCATGCTTCTCACAAGAGTTGATATTCATAGTTTCACCAAATTCTATACACTGTTGGTCTTCATAGCTTGGTTTGTGAAATTGCCTCATCTTCTAAACAGATATCAATGAGCAATCTTTATCCCTTGACCTTGGAAGTACTGCTCAAACCCACAAAAGTTAAAAGTAGAGAACTGGCCTTTTAAGTACCACGAGCACCAGATGCAGGGGGAAAAACATTAGGCCCGTGGCTGAGAAATTTTGTATACATTTAAAACTAAAAACTGGAAAGGATAAAATGTCAAAAGAGTGATTATTATACAAAGTTCTACTATGCAAGTTATTTATGGTGTTTTTTCTAAAACTCCTGACCCTGGAATCAATTTGTAAATCAGTTGAAAACCAAGTTTATCCTGAATGCAACCCATATATCCTCATTCAGAGCCAGCTGGGACTTTTCCATTGTTGTGCAGTCATCCTCCCATGGGTTTCTTAGCTGGGTGTGGAAAAGGGAAGAAGGGAATTGTTCCTTCTCATTTGCCTCCTGCCCAGGACAGATTTTAAGAGACATTATCTCCATGGTTCAAACCAGTTAGTTATCCATACCAATTTGTTGTGCTTTTTTTAAAATTATTATGGAAGAATTTAAATTATGTACCAGACAGAATAGAGTAATAAACACCCACGTACCCAACCACCTTAGCTTCACTCATTACCAAATCATGGCTGATCTTGTCTCATCTGTATACCCATTCAGATCTTCTTTCCCATAAAATTTTGAACTTCCACTTTGTAAGTATTTCAGAAAGGTAAGACCTTGTCTTTGGATAAGAAATCACTACTCTTCCTCCCAGTTCTCTCAGATGGTCACAACAGAAAGTTACCCAACGGAGCTACCTAGAGTCCACTCTTTTCTTGCTGCCCCGAGGCATATATCTTGTCATACTGCCCATGTATCCATCTCAGGAGCTCTCCTCTTACTGGCAGGCAGGAAAATGATAGCCCACATGCATCATTCAGCCAGCCACAGCTCTTTTCGGGTCCGTGGCAGAATCATCAGGGACCCAAATGCTTTTCATAAACTGGAAGTTTTTGCTTATTTCTTTCCCTAAGTATATTTCTTTTATTGATTTTTGGTTTAATCCACTTTGGTCTGAGAGCTTACTTTATATAATTTCAGTCTTTGACTTAATTGAGACTCATTTATGCTCCAGAACGTTGGTCTGTTTTGGTTAATGTTTCATGAGATTTCTCTAGGCATGCTACAAATGTCAATTAGATCATGGGGATTGATAGTATATTTAAATTTTTTATGTCTCTACTGATTTTTTTTTCCTACTTGTTCTAGAAATTAATGAGAAAGTTTAAGTTCATACAAATAAGATTGTTGATCTGGGTGTACTTTTAGTTCTGTGAAGTTTTTCTTTTTATATTTTGGAACTATGTTATTAGAAGTACATTCACATTTAGGATCACTGTGCCTTCCTGTTGAGCTGACTCTTTTTCATTATGGTCATCCTCTTTATCTCTAGTAATACTTCTTTCCCTAAAGTCTACTTCAGCATTAATATAGTTAGAGAGTTTTCTTTTCAGTATGTCTTTCCCATATTTTTTTTTATTTTTTCTGTGCCCTGATATTTTGTTTGTCTTTGTCTTGTCATTAAAGTGTTTATTCCATTTACATTTAATGTAATTATGATATAGTTCGGTTTAAGTCTACCAAGTTGCCTCTATTCCCAACCTCTCTCATTGCCCCAGTTCTTGGCAAAAGCCCTGTTGGAGAAAACTGTCTAGATGTTTGGGGCTTCTCTTGATTTCAGTCAGTTGTGCCAGCCCACACAACTGTTAGAAATTTCCCTGGTTTCTTTTTACCCCATGATGTCTCTCTGCATATGGTAAGTTTGTTCCTCAGTACTTGCCCACATTTGGTAAATGGCTCTGGAGGGGATGGCAGTTGCATTTTTCTGCTTACTTAGGAATGGTTCTTTCCTCTTTGGAAATTTATTTAATGGAAAAAAAAAAAAAAAACAAAAGGAACAGAGAATAAGTGAAATGTGAGGCCCTGTAAAGTAGTCCAAAATTCCATATATCCTATATCTATAGTCACAAATTGTTTAACATCCTGCCACATTTGCTTAATCTTTTTCCAGAACACTCAAGTAATTGAAGATATCATAGTATGTTACCTCTAAATGCTTCAGCATTCATCTACTAAATACATTCTCCTGCATACTGACAACACAATTGTCACATCAAAGAAATGTAATGTTGCTACTATAATATTATCTAGTATACATTTCATAACTTCTCCAATTGTCTCCAAAATATTATTTGTACTTTTTTTTTCAGATTGTGTGTGTGGGTGCATGCACAAGCAGAGGAGGGGCAGAAAAAGAGGGGGAGAGAGAGAATCTTAAGCAGGCACCATACCCAGTGAGGAGCCCAATGCGGGGCTCAGTCTCACAACCATGAGATCATGACCTGAACTGAAATCAAGAGTCAGACACTTAACCCACTGAGCCACCCAGGTGCCCCATTTGTATTTTTTTTAATAAAAAAATTGTATATGGCTGTTATGCATGTGGCTGTTGTGGATTTTTTTAGTCTCCTTTAATCCAGAACAGTCTCTCCATGTTTATTTATCTTTCATGACTACTGACATTCTGGATTTGTCTAATTATTTCCTCACTCTTAGGTATAGATCATGTTTTTGGTCAGAATACTACATAAGTGATACTGTGTCCTTCCCACTGCATCATATCAGGAGGAACATGGTATCAGTTTGTCCCATTACTGGAGGTGCTAGATTTGATCATTTGTTTTAAGGTGGGGTCTACCAGATCTCTCAACTGTAAAGATATCTTTTGTACCTTTGAAATTAATCAGTCATCTGTAAGGTGACATTTTGAGATTATATGAATATCTTGTTATCTAACAGCATCTCACTCATTGGTTTTAGTATCCACTGATGATTTGCATAAATCAATAACTACATTGTTGATTGTGAAATGGAGATTTTTGAATTCTGTCATTTCTTCTACATGTCTAAGCTGACATTCTCTTGAAGAGCTATTCCTCCTCCCACCTTTATATATAGTATTACTGCAGAATCATTGATTTCCTTGTTATAATCCATTACTATCATTAGTCTTTGTGGTCCTTAAATTATCCCAAATTTGGCTTTCCAACCAATGCCTGTGCCCCTTTGATGCATCCCCACTGTTCCTTGAGCACTTCCTTGCTTTCTGCACCACAGGATGCTCCAGGCTCACATTGTACCTTCCCTGCCCCATGCCTGGAATCAGCCATTTCTCCAAGGAGGGTGGTGGTCTTCATGTGGTGTCCAACAGTCAGTGATACATAGGATGTCCAAATGCAGTGGCAGTTCTAATGATGTTTATGTGGTTTCAGTACTGGGGTGTGATTTGTGCATCTTTCTTGGCTGCATAGCCTCCTAAGCCTTATTTTCTGTCCCTACTGAGGATGTTATGAGCCACTTGATACCATTTTATCATTCCTTGTTCATTTAAATGAGCCAGAGTGTCTGTTGCTTATAGCCAAGAACCTTGATTGATACAAGCACCAAATGATTCACATAATAAGACTGAATTCCCTGTTCTCTGGGTGGCAGTAGATAATCCGGAGCCTGTGAAAAAGTGTGATGTTGTAAGGGCTCATAAGAGTAGATTGGATAAAAATGAATTTAATAGCACTTTTCAGTTCCATAGCACTTTAAGCATCATCTTTAATACCCTTGACATGTTTGAGAGCTGTATTATTTTCCTCATTTGAAAGATGGGAATTTGAAGTAAATGTTGTAAGAACATGTATTAAAACTGAACTGTTTGAAGATAAAAGGTGTGCTGAAAACTCAAGCAAAAAAAAAAAAATAGAAAAATATACCCAAATATGGGGGTTTTTTTGGTAGTCACTTCAAGAAGCCAAATCAACAAAAGCATCCAAATGCTACTATCTAAAGCTAGGATCTCTTAATTGTCCCTGAGGGGCCATTTATCTGCAAAGAATTTTATAGTAAATTCATGAAGATATACCAGTAATCATTAAAAGGGACTATACTGAGAATACAGTAAGACCCTGGAATAAAAAGAAATGGGATGTAAATTACTGAGATAGAACATGAATTTTAAATGGTGGTTGTTTTTCACAGCCAATTGAATTAAAAATCTTATCTACATTAACTTCACTCTCTCTTTGTAAATCCCCCATAACTACTCTTGACATCCTCATATGCTTTTTCTTGACTCAGTGATTCTCCATGAGGGTGAACTGACTGGAGGAAGCATGTAGTAGTATATACTATTCCAGGTGTATTAGTTATTGCTTGCTGTGTAGCAAATTACCCCATGTCTTGGTGTCTTAAAACAGTAGCAAATTGCCCCATGTCTTGGTGTCTTAAAACAATACATGTTTATAAAGTCTCAGTTTCTGTAAATCAGGAATCTAGGCATGGCTTAGTTGGGTCCTTTGCTTCATGGTCTTTGATGAGGCTTTGATCAAGGTATTGGCCAAGGGTCCTCAGTCTCATCCGAATTTTCACCCTCTTTACAAGCTCTTCATGTGGTGTCCAACAGTCAGTGATACATTCTGTTAGCAATATTCTGTTATCTGCTGGCTATTGGATGAGGCTTCTCTCAGCTTCTCCCACATGACCACTTACTTCATCAAAACATATAAACTGAGAAGTCAGTAGACAGAGTCTGTTGCAAGACAGAAGTCACAATCATTTGTAACCTAATCATGGAAGAGACATCCTATCACCTTTGCCATATTTTTTTGGTAGAAGCAGGTGACAGGTCCCATCCTCACTCATGGAGAGAGAATTGCACAAAGGAGGGCGGGGATCATTGGGGGCCATCGTAGAAGGCAGACTCCCACACCAGGGACACTGTTCTGAATGTAGTATTGGGGCAGCCCTTCAAAAATGGCCATCCCCAGTGAGATGGAAAACAAATCTTGGGCTTACTGTGATCCATGGTATCCCTGAACCATTCTTTCCTGACTTTCTAAAACATAAGCACTTCGGGGAAACTGTGATTGCTGAACATTCTTGTTTATTTTTTAGCATAGATAGTTCTTAAAACATACATTTTAACAAGTTAATCATCATTTAACAAGGACTTTAGGGACTAAATTTTATTCAACCCAAGACCATATGTGCAGGGAGGCAGGGGAAGGATAGAGGGATGCCCTGTATTTTTGCTGCATGTAAATATAAAATACTCATCAGTGTAAAAATATTGTTACTCATCCTCCTGGGATTCCTTCCCACTATCCCACCACCCCTGCTGTGCTTTCTACTTACATATTTTCCTGTTACCTAGCACTTGCCTATAATTTCCTCTGATGAAGGGCTTTGTACCTCACTCATCAGGAATCTCCTTTGTTAAGCAAATTGCTTGCTTTTACCCTTTGAAATATTCCACACACTTTTCCTAAGCTGTATTTTTCTTCTTATGATCCTATTTTTCCTTAAAAAGATAAGCCCCACAGTTGTGAGTAATGAAAGGTGCCAGAAGAAAAGGACGCTGGGACCTCCAAAATCTGGAAGGATGCTTTATCTGGTTGGTTGAGAAACACAAGATACAGGAGAGAATTGGAAGGGGAATAAGTTCCCCTTCATCCTAAGGAAATTGTTCCCACTCGACCACCAGCCTATGAGGGGCTAGTGGTAGTGGTGCTGAGGTGACTGATACTGGTGACTTTAGTGACACACTGAAGATGTAGGAAGCACAGGACTTGGTGCAGGAGCACCAGGAACATCGAAAACCCTCAAAGGAGGAGTTTGGGAAGGGTCAGGTGCAGGACTTCCCAACTATTCTTCCATGACAGGGTAGGATGTGAAGGCTCTAAACTGCCAATGAGAAAAGAATAATATACCTGCTTTTGTACCACGAATGAAGCCATCAGCAAAATGAAAAGGCAACCTGCTGAATGGGAGAAGATGCTTGCAAACAGTATGTCCAATAAGGGATTGATATCCAAAATATATAAAGAATTCCTACAACTCAATAAAAAAACCCTAAACAGCCTGTTTTAAAAATGGGCAAAGGACCTGAATAGATATTTTTCCAAAGAAGTCATAGAGATGGCCAACAGACACATGAAAAAGATGCTCAACATCACTAATCACCAGGGAAATGCAAATCAAAACCACAATGAGATACCACCTCACACCCATCAAATGGCTTTTATCAAAATGAAAAGAAATAAGTGTTGGTGAGGATGTAGGCAAAAGGGTATCCTTGTGCACTGTTGGTAGGAATGTAAATTGGTGTAACCACCATGGAAAACAGTATGGAGGTTTCTCAAAAAATTAAAAATAGAACCTCCATACAATCCAGTAATACCACTACTTGGTATGTATCTAAAGGAAATGAAAACACCATTCTGGAGAGATATATGCACCCCTATGTTTATTGCAGCATTATTCACAATAGCTAAGACATGGAAGCAACCTAAGCATCCATCAAAAATGAATGGATACAGGGGCGCCTGGGTGGCTCAGTCGGTTAAGCTGCCGACTTCGGCTCAGGTCATGATCTCGCGGTCCGTGAGTTCGAGCCCCGCGTCGGGCTCTGTGCTGACAGTTCAGAGCCTGGAGCCGGTTTCGGATTCTGTGTCTCCCTCTCTCTGACCCTCCCCTGTTCATGCTCTGTCTCTCTCTGTCTCAAAAATAAATAAACATTTAAAAAAATTTTAAAAAAATGAATGGATACAGAAGTTGTGATACATATATTCAATGGAATATTAGCCATAAAAAAGAATAAGATCTTGCCATTGGTGACAACATGGATGGACCTAGAGGATACAGTGCTGAGTGAAATAAGTCAGAGAAAGACAGATACAATATGATTTCACTTACATGTAGAACCTAAAAAACAAAACAAATGAACAAACAAAACAGATCCAGACTCAGATACAGAGAACAAACTGGCAGTTGCTAGAGGGGAAGGTGGTGGCGGGACTGATGAAATAGGTGAAAGGAATTAAAAGGTACAAACTTCCAGTTACAGAATAAGTCAAGGGGATGTAGTGTACAGCATAGGGAATATACTCAATACTGTATTCCAAAGTACTGGAATAACTTTGGTAATAGTAACTAGTAACTATTGATGTGATCATTTTGTGATGTATAAAAATTTTGAATCAATATATTGTACACCTGAAACTAATATGTGCTTGGCCCTTGAACAACGTGCGTATGAACTGCATGGGTCCACTTATATACAGATTTTTTTGATAAAGGGTAGTACTGTAAATGTATTGTCCCTTACTTTGTCATAAAAATATAGTGTATAATGCATATAACATAAAAATATGCATTAATTAACTGTTAGTCTTTTCACTAAGACTTCCAGTCAGTTGTAAGCCATTAGTAGTTAGGTTTTGGGGAGTGAAAAGTTATATGCAGATTTTCAACTGCACAAGGGTCAGCACCCTGCATTGTTCAAGGATCAACTGTATATTGTATGTCAATTATAATTCAGTTTAAAAATGTTTTTAAGGGACACCTGGGTGGTTCAGTCAAACATCTGACTCTTGATCTCAGCTTAGGTCTTGATCTCAGAGTCATGAGTTCAAGCCCCACATTGGGCTCTATGCTGGGCATGAAGACTACTTAAAATAAAATAAAATAAATGTTTTTTTAAAAAGAATACAATGTCCCAACACTGGGAAGTGGGGGGAGAGAGGTGTGAGGTGGTGTGAAAACATGAGCATCCTCATTGTTCATAGCAGGAAGTCTAAAATTGGAACAGGTAGTTAAAAATTTCCAACTTCAGGGGCACCTGGGTGGCTCAGTCGGTTAAGCATCTGGCTTCAGCTCAAGTCATGATCTCGTGATTCATGAGTTCGAGCCCCTCATCAGGCTCTGTGCTGACAGCTCAGAGCCCAGAGCCTGCTTTGAATTGTGTCTCCTCTCTCTGCCCCTCCCCCACTCGCACTGTGTCTCTCAAAAATAAATAAACCTTAAAAAAAATTCCAGGTTCAACCGCTTAATATTTTAGAATCTTCTTTCTTAAACTCAGGAGTCTGTTAGGAAATAATATCTGGTGAGGAAGAGATATTGATTAGGAATTCTTTAGTTTCGCTTCAGTTGCTTTTTTTCTGTGATATTCAAGTAAAACTAAAAGTAACATTTTAATTAAAATACGATTTAACTATTTCATTCTTATTTTAATTAAGAAATAGCATCCTCTTTAAAGCCTCCGTGTCTGTGTCTATCTATATACTTCTGTATCTTTTTGCATGAGCCTAAGCGCTTATCTGGAATCTTCCTAATATCAGTGATAATTGGTTTTGGATAGTGTTTTGTGGGAACTGTCAACTTCCCTAACTTTGTGCTTTTCTAAACTTTTTGAATTCTCTAAGCATGTATTGGGGCACCTGGGTGGCTCAGTCGGTTAAGCATCCAACTTTAGCTCAGGTCATGATTTCATGGTCTGTAAGTTTGGGCCTCACATCGGGCTCTGTGCTGACAGTTTAGAGCCTGGGACCTGCTTGGTATTCTGTGTTTCCTTCTCTCTCTGGCCCTCCTCCACTTGTTCTCTCTCTCTCTCTCTCTCTCTCTCTCAAAAATAAATAAACATTAAAAAATAATAAATAAATGACGAATAAATAAAATAAGCACATATTGTGTTGACAAAAGAAGGCTAGTTTTTCTTTTGAAAAAAGAAAAAATAGGGGTGCCTGGGTGGCTCAGCTGGTTAAGCATCCCACTTCAACTCAAGTCATGATCTCATGGTTCGTGGGTTTGAGCCCCATGCCGGGCTCTGTGCTGACAGCTTGGAGTCTAGAGCTTGCTTTGGATTGTGTGTCTCCCTCTCTCTCTACCCCTCCCCACTTGTGTTCCGTCTGTCTCTCAAAGGTGAATAAATGTTAAAAAATTTTTTAAAGAAAAACTAAGGACAGAAAGAGGGTAGGAAGGAAGAGGCAGAGAGAGAAGAGAGAGGGGAGGAAATTCTGAGAGCAAACATGCCAAGATATTAGCAGTATATTCTGGATGCGTAAATGTGGACATTTTTTATTTTCTCTGTTATGCTTTCTGGTTTTTTTTTTTTTTACATTTTCTCATAATTGACATACAGTATTACTGTTGAACAACATGGGGATTAGAGGCGCCGACCCCTTGCACAGTCAAAAATCCTCATATAGCGTTTGGCTCCCCAAAAACCTTACTGATAGACTCCTATTGACTGGAACCCTTACCAATCACATAAATAGTTTATCACATATTTTGCATGTCGTATATATTATATCCTGTATTCTAACAACAAAGTAAGGTAGAGGGAAAAATGCATTTTTCGTTTGATTTTCAAACAAAACAAATGAACAGAAGAACAGAAACAGGCTCATATTTTTTCAACTTTTGGTGTATGTCAGAATCATCTGGGGAGTTTGCTGAAGCACACAATCGTGTGACCCAGAATTTCAGATTCAGGAGACTGAGTTGGGACCCAAGAATTAGCACTTGTAACAAGATTTCTGGTGATACTGTTGCAGCCTGCATGTAGAGTATATATGAATTTCATCCTTCTTCCACATTCAGTGAACATTGCTGAAATATAGATAACCAGGGTGGAAATAATATCTTTAAGATGCTTTAAATAACCAATGAAAATTACACTTAGTAAAATGAAATAAAAGGGCAATTTTCTAATGATGGTTATTGGCCAATGGAAGAGTTGCCTCAGCAGAGTCTGGTGGCCAGAGGAAGGAAATGGACGCTTCAGTCAGGTTGGCATTTGGGGGTTAGTAAAAGAGTCAGCGGAGCTGTAGAGGCCTCACATCTTAGAAGTCCAAATACAAGGAACTCAGGGTTAGCTTTCTCTGGCATGTGAGACTCCTGAAGTGGGTGTGACTTTAAGCCGTAGTCTGAAGCTGTAGATGTAACAACGTGAAGGGAACAAAAGTTCTCCAAGTGGCCATCTGTTCATATTCTCTTTGCTTAAGGTTATGTAGCTCTAGACAGCATGAGACGGGCCTCTCATTGCATTTTTGGAGCACGGTGCTTACTTTGGTATCGTGCACACACTCACTGCAGCATTGGTTTTGTGGATGTGAGCTACAATTTCTTTTGAAGATTCAGCATTTGGATCCTCTTTTTCCCTTTCCTCTGATTGCTGATGAACATGAAGCTGAATGAATACTACTTTGTGAGAAAACATTTTTCATTTAATGATTGGGAACGCTCACCCTCTGGATGTTGATGGTACACATTTAAACAACATCTATCAGGCGGTGGCCGAGATAGGACTGCAACACATTCTACAGCCTCTTACCTGGACTCACTTGCAAGGTAAACAGGCTTTCTGGAACTTGCTTACTGATTTGCAATAGCAAGTTTTTGATTCAGACAATAAATCTGGAATAAACATTTTTGTAAGTCATTTTAGTGAGTAGTTGGATAGTGAGAGTTCAGATAATGAGGGATACCTGGGTGAATCAAACCTTTACATGTGGCAGGCATAAGCCTGGGTGCTGGGTATATAGTAATCAACACAATAAATATGGTACTGCCCTCATGGTCTTATAGCTAGTGAGAGAGCGAGACAATAAAGCAGCAAAGGAATAAAATGTATACCCCTGCAAAGCGTGATAAAGACCAAGAGGAAAATAACAGGATGCTATTAGAGATAATAATGTAGGGATGGGGAAGGGGTGGGGTGCCCTTCTGAGAAGGTAATATTTTTTGTTTTGTTTTTATGGAACATTTTGTTTTGAGTTTTCTATGGAAATGTTTAAAGTGCAAAAAAGTACCAAGAAGAAAATAACAGCCACCCACATTTCCACCATCCAGAAATAACCTCGTAGCACTTCAGCATTGTTACTTGCAATTAAAGCTTGTGAAAGATCTCCTTTGCTGCTGGGGGGAGAGCAGTGGATTCAGTGGAGAACTCGGGGTGGCCTGGCTTGAGCTCCTGACTGTGGCTAAGGAGAAAGGGGGCTTGGGGATGAATGAGTAAGTGGCTGAGGAAGATGGAAGCAAATAGGATGGACCTCATGTGTTTGGTGTAGTCAAATGGGCGATAATGACGTCATGAAGGATCCAGGAATAGGGTGTGTGAAATAGGCTGGAGGTGGGTAAAGGAAACCAAAAATGCAGTAATTTTGAAGTTTCACATGAAACACCTAAATGGAGCTGTCAAGTAGGCCACTGGAGAAAAGATTCTGGGGCACAGAAGAGAGAAGATATTTATTAGAGATGTTGTATACAGATGCTATTTAAAGCAGGGGGGATGGAAGAGATCACCTGGGAAGAAAGTTTAGAGAGAAAAGAAACAGGGTCAGGACTGAACCTCAAGAAAAACCAACATGAAAATGGAAGCAAGGAATAGCAACTGGGCTAAAAGAATGAAAATGACTAACCACGAGGGTAGGAGGAAAACCTGATGAGTTCTATGGTAGGTAGAACAGTGGCCACAAAACATCCATGTCCTAACCCCTGCAGCCTGTGAAGCTTTACCTCAAATCGCCAAAGGGACTTTGAAGATGGAATTAAGGTTCTGGACCTTAGATGGGAGCACATCCTGGATTCCCAATGTCATCACACAGGTCCTTGAAGTGGAAGAGGGAGATGATGGTGGAGGAAGAGGCTAGAGACAGTCAAAGTGTAGAGAGACTTGATCCACCATTGCTGGCTTGGAAGATGGAGGAAGGGGCCATGAGCCAAGGTACTTGGGCAGCCTCTAGAAGCTGGAAGCTGCCCTCAGCTGCCAGCCCATGAGGATGTGGCACCCTTGGTCCTATAGCCACCGGGAACTGAATTCTTCAGATTCTTCCCCAGAGCTTCTGGAAAGGAACCAAGCCAACACCTCAGTTTTAGCCTGAAGGAACCTGTGCCAGACTCCTGACCTCCAAAACTGTAAGATAATACATCGTGTTGTTTTAAGCCTCTAAGTTTGTGGTAAATTGTTACAGCATTTCGTGCTCAAACAGTATTATCTATTATTATTATACTCTTTGAGACTGTCTTTTTAACTCATGAAAATAGTGATTCTATTTCAGTAGGTGTGGGTAAGGTGAGAATTGCTTCTCTCATCTGTGGCCTGGGGGAGCCCTTAGAAAGTTCAACAAAGTATCCATACCAGAGGGCATCAGAGGCAGTGGCTGGTGAGTCTCCCATTAGGTCAGCCTGTCTTAATTGGTCTCTCAGTTCCCAGCCAATGGCACAGGGATGCCACGTGCACACTGCACAAGGTATGATGGTGTCTCACTCCCTCAGTTCTATTCAGGCCATCTGTAGTTTGCCATCAGAGTCCCTACCCTGTGCCCCCACTAATGCCGCCTCCTCAGAGAAGCAGAGAGGACTTGCATACAAAGTAACACAAGTGTCAAGACACTTTGTGCTCCCTGCCTAAATGTCAGGCTTTGAGAACTGTGCCTTCCCTATTGTTCTCCCAATGTGGGTAATGTCCTATTTCCTGACAGCTGGAATCTGCTCATCTGTTACAGCCACCCAGGGACAACCTGCAGCCCGCTGTCTTAGAGCAGTGCTTCTCAACGTTGGCTGCACATTAAAAGCAGCTGGGAAGTTTTTTGAAAATACTGATTTTTGGGCCCTGTTCCTTTTTTTTTTTAATGTTTTTTGTTTGTTTGTTTGTTTTGACAAAGAGAGACATTGTGTACCTAAGCAGGGTAGGGGCAGAGAGAGGAGGACAGAGGACCAGAAGTGGGCTCTGTGCTGACAGCAATGAGCCTGATGGGGGGCTCCAACTCACAAACTGCAAGATCATGACCTGAGCCGAAGTTGGATGTTCAACCGACTGAGCCAGGTGTTGGGCCCCATTCTAAATCAAGTGAACCAGGATCTTTGGGTGTGGTGCCTGGGCATAGGTACTTTTTGAAAGCTCCCTGGGTGATTCCAAAGCCAAGTGCTGTTGGAGAAGCACTGCCGTATAGCATTTCCCTTTGGCTGCTGAGAGAGGGAGGCACTCCTTATACCCAGGCATCTGTTAAAGTCTGAGGTCCACAGAGCTGATGGACAGAGTACCCACATTGCAGAGATCTTCCGTAGAAGCCAGGAAGAGACATTCAAAGACAGACGTCTCCAAGTCAGAGTGGAGAACTCAGGTACAGCTACCTTGACTGGTGATACTGTGCTCTGGCTCATCTGGGAGATTGGAAGGGGCTAAGGCTTGAGAGACAAAGATATTTCACTCTTTTTCATAAGCTTTATTCAGGATGCTCATTTTTTTTTTTTTTTTTTTTTTTTTTTTTTTTTTTTTTTTTTTTGGCTAAGCCATAAAATTTCCATCAGTTCTAGTTTCACAGTGTGGCAGACAAAATGATCTCCATAGGTCTTAGTCAGCTTGGGCTGCTGTAACAAAACACCACAGACTGGATGGCTTAAACAACAGACATTTATTTCTCATAGTTCTGGAGGTTGGGGAGCCCAAGATCAAGGTGCCAGCCAATTTAGTCCCTGGTGAGAACTCTCTTCCAAGCTTACAGATGGCTGTGTTTTTGCTGTGTCCTCATATGACCAAGAGAGTAAGCTCTGGGGCCTCCTCTCCATCTGTGAGCACTAATCCCATCATGGGGGCTCTACCCTCATGACCTCATCTCAACCTATTTACCTCCCAAAAGCCTCCCTTCCTAATACTGTCACAGTAGGCCTTAAGGGCTTGAACACATTAACTCTGAGGGAACACATTCAGTCCATAGCACCATATTTCCATACAATTTCTTGACAGTCTATAAATTAAAATGATCAGTGTCCTGTAGATATTTCCAGCAACCCAAGTAGCCAGAGCTTAATAAAAGTGGTAGGAAGCTATATATTTAGAATCTTTGGCTAAGACTGACAGAGGATTGCTGTGGTAGGCAGAATGACTCACCCCTCCCAAAGATGTCCACGCCCTCATCTCTGGAAGCCATGACTACCATCACCTTACCTGGCAAAAGGGGCTGTACAAGTGTAGTTGAGGCTACAGGCCTTAAAATAGATTATCCTGGGTTATTGAGGCAGTTCCAATCTCATCACATAAATCCTTAAAAGCAGAGAACCTTCTCTGGCTGGTGGCAGAAAAGACACTGCAAGAGGGGAAGTAGGAGAGACCTGAAGCAGGAGAGAGACTCTGTGCCCCATCAACACAATGAAAATGGAAGAGGCAACATGATAAGGATGTGATGGCCTACAGGAGCCAAGAGAGGTTCTCAGGTGACAGCCAGCAAGGACATGGAGACCTCAATACTCTAACTACAAGCAACTGAATTCTGCCAACAGCATATTCTTCTCCAGAACTTCCAAAAAAGAGCTCAGGCTACCTGGCCCTTTGACCTCAGCCTTGACACCTAGAACAGGGGAAGCAGGGGAGCCCACCCAGATTTCTGACCTACAGAATTATGAGGTGATAAATTCATATGGTTTCAAACTACTAATTTGCAGTGATTCTTTAAAAAGCAACAACAGAAACCTAATGTAACTGCAAGACACATTTTGAACTATTGCCCTGCCAATAAACAACCTAAGTGAGTGTGGAGTACAAACTGCACGCTGACAGATGCAAAACCGGGCAAGCTTTGGTGGTCAATTTACCCCTTGAACATTTAGCCTGACTGTTGATTAGCCAAAGATGAGTTGTGATGATGGCAACTTGGATGAGGTTCCTATCTACAAAGTCCTCAGAACATAGTAAAGGGAAATGCTGATAGGTGTCGGAACTTATTATGCTCAGCCAGGCCTCTTGTGAAAATAAGATGCAGAGGTGTGAAGATTGCAAAAAAAAAAAATGTTCAAAATGCATGATTTGGAAAAGAGGTTTGACTATCGTCAAGACAATTTTCCCCTGTAATAGACCTAGGAGAAAGGTAGGGACTTCTGAGCAATCTATCTTGGTCATTTTCCATGGATGTTATGTTAAGCAGCCAAATGCACCTGCAGCCTTTATGTTTTTCTCAATTTCCCAGCAACAGATTTCTAGCACCTAGCCAAGGGTGTCATTAGGAAATGCCTGTATTTTAGAATCATAGCATGATCCTTTAAAAGGCTTCCTTCTGGGCATATTTTATTAACTCCAACAACAAAAACCAACTCTACTTACCTTAAGCAGAAAATTAATTTATTGCAGTAATTTATTGAATAGCTCACAGAATTAACAGGAAGGTTGGAGAATTGGCTCTGAAAATGGGCCGGAAACAAAGGAAGCCAGGCAGTTGGATCCACTGCTAAAATTATATCATGGCAAGAGTGGATTAACAAAACCACCTCTGAGCCACCAATGCTGTTACCCCTAACTCTGTCACCTCTGGATACTGGCGACTGTGACTGTAGCTGCTAAGAATTCTAAACTGTTCCCTGTTTCTGCTTCCATATCTGAAATCCCAAGTGGAAGGATTTAATTTTTCTCAGCTTAGATAATAGGGAAAAATAAAACTTTCCAGCTACCAAGGGTCAGTACAAGCACATATTTTAGTTTCCTTAGTAGGAGGCAGGACTGTTCTTCCCTCTAAAATTTAGACTGTGTGCCATTCCTCACCCATAAAAAAGGAGCAAGGTGGAGACTCATCTACACATTCGTCTAAAAAATACACACACACACACACACACACACACACATTCCCCCTTCAAATAATGCAAGCTACTCTATTCCCAAAGAATTTCCTAGTATTTCCTCGGTTACTTCTTCTGTACCCCTGCCCACGGCATCCAAGGGATATCTATTTCTAATATAATCCCTTGTCAGCCACCAGCCCACTCTATGTGCAGTAGCAGAGCAAAGGAAGAGGAAAGAAAGTGCAGTCACTTAAAATGTGTAAATATATACTTGGCGCAGTGATGAAAAGAATCTGGAAGAGGCTCTTGTCCTTGTTTCTGATCATGAGGTATTTAGGTATTTAGGACTTCCCTCCTCCATTACTCCCTCATATTCCCATAACCCTCAACCCCACTACAGCTGACTGCAGCAGTATGCTGGTAAGCGTTTAACAATCAGCTCTCCATTATAAATTGTACTGACACAAAGGATGTTTAGCACAATAATAAAATAATAATAAAATACACAATGCTCTTTATTGAAAATTCCATATTGGCAGTTGATTGTCAAAGCTTAGGTTTTTTGGAGTGTCTCATTGGGGTTCTTTTGCCAACCTGTGATTGCAGTTCAACCATGATTAGACAAAACTAGACTACAAATAAAGGCATGATGACTACTCTAACTCGGCCAAGAAGTTGCTCAAGTCATTAATAAGTGTATTTCTGACATGGATATTGGTTGATAATTCTGTTTGCATTAACAGGGAAGATGGCAGGGAAAAATAAAGATATATGACAGAATTGTATTTGTTCATCAGTGACATGAGCAACTGCTTTACTGAATCAAGTAACTTTTGAAATATTAGATGACTGTTTCCTCAGATTTTTGTGATATGATATATATCAGTCATCAGGGGTTTTAAATTATGTTTCTAAGAGTTAAAAAATATTTTTTAGATTGGGGCACCTGGGTGGCTCAGTCGGTTAAGCGTCTGACTTCAGCTCAGCTCATGATCTCACGGTTCATGGGTTCGAGCCCCGCATCTGGCTCTGTGCTGTCAGAGTCTGGAGTCTGCTTTGATTCCGTCTCTCCCCCCTCTCTGCTCCTCCCCTGCTCACATTCTGCTCTCTCTCAAAAATAAATAAACATAATTTTTTAATGTTTTTTAGATTAAGTTATCATTAGTTATTTGTACACAATTGATCAAAATGACATAAATATAAATATTGATAATCATAAAACACAAAAAAGCAAATTTTAATGGAAATTACATTTCTCAGTAATATGGGAGGGGATGATTTTTAGAACCTAGTTCATGTATCTGTGGATAAATATGAATGAGGCAGGGCTCAGCAGCAATTGAACAGTTTATTTCTGTTTTTCATTGTTAGAGATGTAAGTCCTGAGAAGTCTTGCTCATATAAATAAGTATACAAGAATGGAATAGTTTGCCCCTCAATTTGTTGAACTCTTTCCAAGTATGTGCTAAAGTGACATAGTAATCTTGCAACATATGTTATTTTCAGTGAGGTATCAGCTCCTAGCTCGTAGGTTTTTCAGTTTTGTTGAAAGCAAAGAATTAGAACTGTATGATTTAGGAAATAAATTGTCATCTACTCTTTGCATCATTTACATTCTCCATTTCAGAGAGTATACTAAAAATACATTACTGTGACTTACAACACAACTCTTAACATTACTTGTTGCCCTTTCTCCAACAGTCATCTTGCTTAGCCTTTATACTCAGAAAAGTTTAGCAAATCCTTTTAGCTATTTGTTGTTACAGTATTATTTATAAAGTATTTTTATATTGCCACATGCCTTATTTTATTTTTTAATATATTTTTTCATTTTCTTAATTAATTTTTTAAACATTCACATCCAAGTTAGCATACAGTGCAATAATGATTTCAGGAGTAGATTCCAGTGATTCATCACCTACGTATAACCCCCAGTGCTCATCCCAACAAGTGTCCTCCTTAATGCCTGTTGTCCAATTAGCCCATCCTCCCACCCACAACCCCTCCAGCAACCCTGTTTTCTGTATTTAAGAGTTTCTTATGTTTGTCCCCCTCCCTGTTTTTGTATTAGTTTTGCTTCCCCTCCCTTATGTTCATCTGTTTTGTATCTTAAATTCCACATATGAGTGAAGTCATATGATATTTCTCTTTCTCTGACTGACTGATTTTGCCTAGCATAATATACTCTGGTTCGAGCCACATTGTTGGAAATGGCAAGACTTTATTCTTTTTGATTCCCAAGTAATATTCCATTGTATAAATATACCACATCTTCTTTTTCCATTCATCAGTAGATGGACATTTGGACTCTTTCCATACTTTAGCTATTGTCAATAACACTGCTATAAACATTGGGGTGCACGTGCCCCTTCAAAACAGCACTCTTGTATCCTTTGGATAAATACCTACTAGTGCAATTGTTGGGTCATAGGATAGTTCTTTTTTTTAATTTTTTGAGGAACCACCATACTGTTTTCCAGAGTGGCTGTACCAGTTTGCATTCCCACCAGCAGTGCAGAAGGCTTCCTCTTTTGCTGCATCCTCGCCAACATCTGTTGTTGCCTGAGTTGTCTGTTTTAGCCATTCTAACAGGTGGGAGGTGGTATCTCATTGTGGTTTTGATTTCTATTTCCCTGATGATGAGTGATGTCGAGCATTTTTTCATGTCTCTGTTAGCATCTGGAAGTTTTCTTTGGATAATTGTCTATTCATGTCTTTTGCCCATTTCTTCACTGGATTATTTGGTTTTTGGGTGTTGAGTTTGGTAAGTTCTTTATAGATTTTGGATACTAACTCTTTATCTGATATGTCATTTGCAAATGTCTTCTCCCACTCCGTTGGTTGCCTTTTAGTTTTGCTGATTGTTTTCTTTGCTGTGCAGAAGCTTTTTATTTTGATGAGGTCTCAGTAGTTCATTTATGCTTTTATTTCCCTTCCTCTCCAGAGACATATCACGTAAGAAGTTGCTGTGGTCAAGGTCAAAAATATTTTTGCCTGCTTTCTCCTCTAGGATTTTGATGGCTTCCTGTCTTATATTTAGGTCTTTCATCCATTTTGAGCTTATTTTTGTGTATGATGTAAGAAAGTGGTACAGGTTCATTTTTCTGCATGTCACTGTCCAGTTTTCCCAACACCATTTGTTGAAGAGACTGTCTTTTTTCCATTGGATATTCCTTCCTGCTTTGTCAAAGATTAGTTGGCCATACATTTGTGGGTCCATTTTTAGATTCTCTATTCTGTTCCATTGATCTATTTGTCTGTTTTTGTGCCAGTACCATACTGTCTTAATCATTACAGCTTTGAATACAGCTTGAAGTCCAAAATTGTGATGTATATTGCCACGTGCTTTAATTATATTTTCATTCAGGGGCGCCTGGGTGGCTCAGCCAGTTAAGTGTCCGACTTCGGCTCAGGTCATGAGCTCACGGTCTGTGAGTTCAAGTCCCACATAGGGCTCTGTACTGACATCTCAGAGCCTGGAACCTGCTTCATATCTCTGTCTCCCTCTCTACCCCTCCCCTGCTCATGCTCTGTCTTGGTCTGTCTCTCTCTCAAAAATAAATAAACATTAAATTTTTTTTAAAAAAATTATATTTTCATCCAAAGCTTGGAACCACAGCTTTAGATTGAATCATTCAAGGTTTGGAAAATGTCTTCCATTTCATCTGTATGGGAAAGCCCATTTTCATTGTCAGACCAGTTCATCAAGTCATATTTGCCTCTTTTTCCATGTGACATCTCACACTGACTTTGGCTTCTCACAGTGTGGTGGTCTCAAGGTAGTTGGTCTTCTTCCAGGGAGGCTGTCTTCCAAGAAGTAGGAAGCAGGAAGTGTGCAGCCAGTTAAGGGTTACACATAAGACTGGTATGGCATCACTCCTGCCCTGTTCTATTGATCATAACAGCCTCAGACCCCACCCAGATTCAAGAGGGTAGAGAAATAGACTCTATCTCTCATTGGGGAAGTATCAAGGCCACATTTCAGAAGGCTGTTGGATGGGAGATTCTGTATCCATCCTTGGAAAAAACAGTCTGCCACAGCCTGTTTCTGAGAATGTATTTCATCCATACTTGGGAACTGAGGAAATAACCTGGGGATGGATTCCTATAGGCATTACCATGAGGTGGACTCCTGTCCAACATCCATTTATATTCTGACTATTCTGACTAATGGGCCACAGTAACTTCCAGGGTCCTCAGGAATTAGGGCTGTCTTAGAGCCAATGTCCAATAATCCATTAGACATATATGTGTTTCCCTTTTTCCAGTGCACATTTACTATGGTAAACAATACAGTTTCTCTGATGAGGGCCAGAAGAAAGACCCAAGAGGTTCTGGGGAGGTCTCTGCAGGTTCCTTGCTTCATTCAAGGAGCTCTATTCTGGGAGTTGAGTGGCTCAAGTTTTAGAATTAGATGAGAGGGGGCACCTGGGTGGCTCAGTCAGGTAGGTGTCCAACTCTTGATTTTGGTTCAGGTCATGATCTCAGGGTTCCTGAGTTCGAGCCCCATGTCAGGCTCTGTGCTGACAGTGCGGAACCTGCTTGGGATTCTCTCTCCTCTCTCTCTGCCCCTCCCCTGCTCTCTCTCTCTCTCTCTCTCACTCTCAAAATAAATAAATAAGCATTTAAACAAAGAATTGGATGAGACGCCTCAACCAGATATTTTTAGTTTTTGGCACATGCCTAACTCCTTATCTGGTTTTGTTGTTGTTTTAAAAGTTAAATAGGGCCTTAGACTACCCAGGATCTTCATATCTGGAAATCCCGTGATCAGTCCTTTACTGCCAAAGATCCTCGTGGCTCATAATCTTCTGCTTCCCACTCTGGTAGCCATGATCATCTCGATTCTGGTGGTGAAGAAGTGTCCCCTGGCCTTTGTTACTCTGATGTATTTCTAACACATTGATATCAGGAAGCCCATTTCTACATTATCATATCCTGTCAGTAATTCTGGCCTACAGAGAAGAAGCTCTACCATCACAAATTTATTTCTTAAAGCCATGGGGGGGGGGGGGATCTTCTGGGGGTTCTCAAGTGACATCATTAGTGGAAGCACATAAATGAATCAATGTAAACATTACTATGTCTGTAAGTCTTTAGAATCCTTGCAAATGAATTTCTTGGATCTGTATCATTTAAGGTAAGCCACAACTGACTACAGGTTTCAGTGAAGCAGCCAAGTCAACTCTTAGAAATATTTTCAGCCTCTCAAGCTAGCCTACTAGATCCAAAATCTCTGGGAAGTGGACCCATGTTGATTAATTCAGCCCAATATAAAGTTGTGCTTTTCCATTTTTGGTCTAATACCCTCATTTCTACATTTTCCCCAGATTTTTGCTGATTATAAGTGAACATCCTGCAATTATTTTGGTGTATAAGCCTTCTTGTTCTGGAGTGACTTGATGATTGGCTACCAGAACTTGCTGGTCTGACTCTAGTGGTGGGGGGCGTAGAGAGTAAGAATTGGCTTTCTATTGAATTGCTTCCTTTAGGAAGTTAGGAGACAGATACCACATAGTAATTTTGGGTAAAGTTTAAAGTATTACTAACTAGTAATAGGAGATTAGGTACTAAATACTTTGGACAACTGTAAAGAATACAGGAATAGTTGATATAGGGAGCAGCCACTACGTCTAGGCTAAGGCAGAACACCTAAGGAAGGAACAAATATGAAAGAAGCCTTATCAACCAAGGCTGAGATTCAGACCTTGGTAGAGAGAGTAAGGCAGTAGTCCTGGAATGCAGATGAGTTCGCTGTGGTGCCACAGAATAGCTATGGCAAGCTGGAAACCAACTCCTGGAGCATCAATAAAACTCATCAGGAAGCTCCCTGTTGAGATGCTGGTAGCACTTGCCAGGAAACCACCAGTGGGGGTGCACAGACGCTTACTGGATGGCGAGTCCCCTGCGCATCTTGCACCTCCCTGGTTGCCACATGCTGAAGATGCAAGGGAAAGCACACCAGCATCAGGAGAGGCCCCTTCCTCCTACTGTGCCCTTGTAGGTCGTGTCTACTGCCAACACTTAACATCATGCAAGAGGGCAAAGGAGAAATGTCTCCCAGGTCTGGCTCTGGTAGGCAATGAGTGGATAAATGGATAGCTGGCATAGGAATGACCTCACCAAACAAAGGACTGCCCTCAACAATCCCTTGATGTTCACTGGACCTACAGCCAATGATCCTGCCATCTTTCATATTTTCATATTTTCCCTTCTGATCCTCATTGCCCCCCCTTTTTTAGCTTTATTTCTTTGGTCAACTGTTTCATTTCCCTGCCCTGGTTAAACCCAACTCTATGAAAGATGGAAGTAAAAATAAAAACAGCCACCATTTGTGAGGGATGAACAGGAAGTAATGTCCTCTGGAGAAAGGCAGGTTTTCCTTACAACATGCCCAGTGCTCTGGGTTTGTTCAAAGAAGAGATTGAAGACAGAGTGGGTTTTGATGATTACCAGCTAGGGGTTGCAGAGAGCACTTTAAAGGAGGTAGGGAGGGCTGGGAGGTGGAAACTGAATGGGGATATACAGAGCCCTGTGGGACTCTAGCAGAGAATAGAAGGGTAACATGTTAGTCTGGGCTTCTTGTAATGAAGGAAAGGAATTTAGGACACAATGAGACTAGTCCTGGTGGTCTTAAGGAGGCTGATGGTGAAGGGGTGAGTATTAGGGGAAGGTGGGAGAGATGAGAACCTACAGCTGCTTGCCTCTTCTCTCCTGCCAGGAGGAAAATGATCCCACCTCTTGGGCGAGGGCTTCACTTGTGATGCTGCCAGTGGTGATGTGGCTGTTCAAGGGGGAATAAGTCTTCAATGAAGACATTATTCCAAGTGACCATGCATGTTTAATTTGCTGGTTTTCCAAAGTTCTACCCCTTAACACTGTCTTTAGAGCCAACTGGGACAAATAACTCATTCCCAATAGCTTCTGTTTCTCTAAGGCTATTTGTCACATCTCATGCCCAGATAGAAATTTCTGTATGAGTCAAGGTTTATGACTGCACATAGTAGATGCTGACCCATCACTGGCAGGATATCGGATAATTCACATATTCAGTGGGAGTGCTGGAGAAACTTGATTGGAAGGAGAATAGGAGAGAAAAGAGTGAGTGTGTCACCAAATTATGCCACAGAAAAGTTTGGTTAGGACACCAGTGTACCTTACTGAGCCATGCCTCAGGCACTGCTGCCATCAGACTGGGGAGGCCACTTCCATCGATCTGGAATGAAATCTAAATAAATTCTGAACTGTCCGCTGCTCCTTTTGCCATTCTAAAATGGCCTGCCTACCTTAATGCATGTGCCCAAGCTCTGGCTCTCCATGGAGACAAGTATCTGTCCTTTCTGTACAGGCAGGCAGGGAAAGATACAGAATGACAGAACCTCTGAATGTTAAGAAGTGAGCACATTGGCTGGTCAAACAGGAAATCTACTCCAGCAAATAACTCACACGTTCGCATATTCATCTCCATGGAAGAATCGTCATTATGCTTGTCAAAATAAGGATCAACACGAGTAACAAAAAGCTCAAAGTACAAGTAAGTGGTTCTGTTTCTTTCCCTCAGAAATGGAGGCAGTCCAAGAGGAGTGTGGTGGCTCTATGGGCCCCTGCCCACACAGCTTCCAGCACCTAGCCCGGGAGAGCTGCTCCCACTCCCACCATTACATCTGCATCTCAGCTACAAGGAAGGAGGAGCAGGGAAGAAAGAAGTAGCTGACCTCTCCCTTCAGGGATACTTACGAGGAATTATAAACACTGCTTTTGCTTAATGACCCTTAGCCAGAATTTCATCTCGGGACTCCTGTGAGCTGCAAAAGTGATGGCTGTGCAGGTGAAGTTCAGAGGTTTTATTGCTGAGGAAGACAGGGAAGAATGAATCTTGAGGGACACCTACCGCTCTCAGCCACTCTCAAGGCATTTTTACATTAGGCAGCTGGGAAACTGCCCTCTTGCTCTTTTGGACTCCCATCACCCTGACTCACCGTGGCATGGAAGCCACTGGGTGGAAAGGACTTGCTTGCCACCCTTCAACCTCAAGGCTTTTCAGAACCTCATCTGATCTGCTCAGCCACATTTCCACCACCAGTGCTTTCACTTACTATTCCTCCTGGATGCTGTTATCTCATTTGCCATTTTCACTGCAAAGCCTAGCAGCCCACTAGATCATCAATACCGATTACACATTATGTTCAAGTCATCTTTCTCTCTCTAGCTCTTTTTATTACTTTATTCAAGGGTGCTTTCCTATTGAACCGACACTTAAGCCCCAAGTCGTGTACAGTTTTGCAATGACACATAAACAAGAATGACAAAAAGTCAAGGGTGCTTTGGGGCCATGGGGTTTAACCATGAGGATATTTTTTTGCAGTGTTCAAAAAATTCTAGGAGATGAAACTGTTTTTACAGAAAAGAGAAATCTGGGTCTGATTAACTATTTTTCTAGGGACACATCTATCTATTTTAAAAAACATGCCTTCACAGTTATAGTAATTTTGTATGTTAATTGTATATGGAGAGCAAATAAGATTAATTATGTAGTAATTATCTATATTTATATAGATATACTTACTTACATATGTATTTATATAGATATATGCCTTCCTGGCTTTATCTCTAGATCCTTATGATGAAAATGTAGTTTGACAAATATGCAGGAGGGGGGAGGGGGATAGTTGTGAAATTGAGATAAGATGTCCTATAGAATTTCTATTTTTAAAATTATTTGCATCATCAATACTGTTTCAAAATGGTTACCCTTGTAGGAAAAAAAAAAGAGAAAAGGATCCCTATCCATGTGTTTAACCCTTCACTCATCTGTAGTGGGAAAATAGCAGGAATGATTCACTTTCTGAATTAATCTGAATTAAAGTAATGTTGTATATTTTAGCCAGTCACATCTTCAGTAGAAAATGTGTCTGTGATCTTCAATAATATTTTTTTAAATTTTTTCCATTTGTACGTAGAAGTTGTAACTGGCCCTGTGCCTCACCTCTTGGCTTGTACGTTTCAGCACACATGACTCAGCTTCCAACCTGCCAATCACCGCATTCCTTTGTCTGGGGCTTTCCCTGACCTGCCGCTTGCGCTTTGCCTGCTGGTGGGGCAGGCAGCCCTCAATTAACAATGGATGAGGGTTGGTGCATAAATACCCCAGCTCCCTCATTTGAACTGGAGCGAATATTCTCTTCAGACTTCCAGAGCTTCCCCTGTAGAATTAGGCTTCAGTTACTCATAGTTATAACTGCCTTCCCAGCCTCCCTCTTGAGCTGCCTTCCCGGCCTTATCTCACCTCACCAGAGCGCTATTGGCATCCCCTTCCGTATCGAAACAAGTTACCTTCACTTGAATCCTTGTCTCAGAGTCTGCTACTAAGGAAAGAAACAAAGAGCAAACCAAAAAAAAAAAAAAATGCTTATTTATGTGCTTACTACCCTGAACATTTGCCTAAATCATAACTTCTGATTTAGGTAAAGGAATCTGGATTATGGGGGGTTTAAATTAAATCCAAATGTTTGGATCATGACTTAAATCACTAGTTATATAGATTCATTTTAAATCATTGTTGGTAATTTCTCCCTGTAATTTAGCTCTCCATTTGCTCATCAGATACAGCCCTCACTGTCACCCTCAAACAGAGTCTTTGCAATTCTTCTTTGTAAGTGTCTGGGTGAGGGACTCCACAATACAGCGTTCTTTCCTCCAGTAGTGCCTGGCTCTGTGCTGGATTAAGACACATTGCCTATTGATTTGGCCGTAGTTTTAGTTTTGAAAACACATGCAGCATTGTAAGTGACCATTACCCTAATAGAGCAGCCAGGATTTCAGTGCAAATCGATATGAGTTCAGAGACCATGCTCCTGTGTGCAGAACTGTGGAGCTGGTCCAGGAAAGCAGGAGTGCTGCTCAGAGCTGCTCTGTGGGCTGTGGCTGTGTTAATCTCACTGGAGGAAGGAGAGCAAATAAGGGATTAAGAAAGGGCCAGTGCCTGAGTCACCCCAGGGCAGTTCCAGGTCACATGTATAAGACTATGTGACATTTAGATGTCTCGGGTCACCTCAAGCCAGATTATCTTTTAGTCCTTGCTTGGCTCCCCACACGCACTTGGAAGCTCTCATGCATCCTCCTTGCCCTTCAGAAAAAAAATAGATGATGAGTGTTCGATTGTGTACAAAACAGATAGGCTTCCCCAGCTCAGCCAGACCCCTGGGAAGCCACAGAATCTTCTTCAGTGACCTGACTACCAGGCTCTAGAAGCAAATGCTCTCTCTCTTGGTCTCTCATGTCCTTTTTCTCATTCTCTGTCTCTCCCTCCTTCCCTCCTACACACCTTTCTCTTTACTACTTCTTAAGCAGCAAGAAAGCTCTGAAGTTTAAAAGCACATCCTTTGGACATGTCTTTGGGTAAAGTCATGTGACTCCAGGCTGCCCCTCAGACATTCTTTGCAGCTCCCAGCTCTCTCACCCACCCTCCTTGCATTTGGGTCTCTCAGTACATCAGTTATCAGGTTGAATGGGTCAAGTCTCCTGAGGAAGAATCAGTTGTCCTAAAAATCTGATTCCCAGAACCATAGCAAGTGATTTCAGCTTATTTACTGGGATCAAAAGTTGGCAAATAACCATGATGTCTGAGGACAAGAGACTGTTACATAATCATCCTTTGGCAGAGACAATGAGGTCACATGTTTGCCTGTCTAATCACTGATCGGGGACATGTTTGATTGCAGATAATGTGCTCGCTGGCCCACAACTTAATTACTGAGTGTCTGAATCAACGAAGCTTTCAGATGTAGGTCTTGCCTAATGGTGCATCTGTTAGAGATCATTGCCTTTGCTCAGCCTCTAAACAAAAGGTCTGGGGGATACAATGGGTCATTGCCAGCACTGTTCTCGATGACCTCTCATTGAAAAGTATGCCAGTTCCCACAGTTTATTTTCCAAGCCAGCAATAGGCATTATTGTTTATACCCAGGGCCAAATGGAAGGAATGACTCCGGGGTGGCAGATATTGGTAAAGCCTCTGGTGGAAGCACACTCTCCAAGGAAATTAATGCCACAGTCATTTCAGTATATCTGCAGGCAGAGTCCACTTATCCAGATGGGAAGTTTCCAGAGCACAGAGAGGAGAGAGTTCCTTTCCCAGCTGGTAAAGAAAATATATTGGGAAAAGTCTGGGGAAATAAGCAATAAGCAAAGTAGGGCCAAAATGTTGACTCTGTGGTTTGGTGTCCCAGCAGTTGACCAGGATCTAACTGCAGAGTTTGGAGACCAGTGGGTCTCACTAAGGGACATCCCTCCTGGCTTTTTCCTCCTTCTAGATTTCCCACTCCATGTGTGTAGGGTTTACCTGGATTACAAATGGCGCCCCCCTTCCCCCTCCTTGGCCATCATTATCATAACCACAATGCCTGGCAATGACTTAAAGATTTGGAAAAAAATAAATTTGGGGTGGGGGGGGTTTTGGTGTTTTTTGTTTGTTTGCAATTTAAGGAGTCTTGGTCTGTGCACAATTATGTAATCACTAGGCCCATTTCCTTGCCTGCAAATGTAAGTAAATGCAGCATGCCATGTTAAAGAGATTATAATAAAGTTGGATTCACTCAGATTTTAGAATGCCAACCAAACGCCTAATTTCCAATACTGAGCAGAAATATCCATGCCCTCATGGGTGTTGAGCCCCCTAGGAGTTGAGATCTTTTCTTTAGTTTTTTCAAATGTTTATCATCTCCCACTTAATTCAGGAAAGCTCATCTCAGGCTGGGTGAGGAGGGTGAGGATTGCCTGAACCCAGGAATCTTTCTCTGTGTGGTCAGAGCCAGAAGGCACAGTATAAAATAAAACCAAAAACAAAAAAAGAAAAAAATGGGGCACCTGGGTGGCTCAGTCGGTTAAGCGTCTGACTTGGGCTCAGGACATGATCTCATGGTAGGTTTGAGCCCCGTGTCCAGCTCTGTGCTGAGAGCTCAGACCCAGGAGCCCGCTTCGGATTCTGTGTCTCCCCCTCTCTCTGCCCCTCCCTGACTCACGCTCTCTCTCTCTCAAAAATAAATAAAAAGATTAAAAAAATGTTTTAAACCCCTGTAAGTACAAAACCTCCCCTGCCTTTTAAAAAATGTTTTAATGTTTATTTATGAGAGACAGAGACATAGCACAAGTGGGAGAGAGGCAGAGAGAGACACAGAATCCAAAGCAGGCTCCAGGCTCTGAGCTGTCAGTGCAGAGTCTGACGTGGGGTTCGAACTCATAAGCAGAGTGATCATGACCTGAGCCAAAGTTGGATGCTTAACTGACTGAGCCACCCAGGCACCCCTTTTTTCCCACTTAACTAAAGCCTGCCATGAGCTGTAAGGCAGTGTGGCTTGTGTGAGTGCATGGATTGAACTGTGTGTTTCAGAATGTTTCTGAACAAATTCCTCCAGGACCCTGTTTTGTCTAGTGCACCATAGATGCATGAGCAATATTTAAAAGGAGGAATAGTTTCCGGAGAAGCCTAGAATTCTCATTTTGTATGTCTAGAGACTATAAGCAACCCATACTGGGATAAATTCCTGCCTGCATATCCCCCTTCACCCCAGGCACCATTGTTCCACCCAACTCAAGATCACATATGAAAATTAGATTTTAGAGTGCAGACCTTCTTTTGCTTTGCAACTCATCTGCAGGCATCTGAAGCCCAAGAGGAAAGCCCCCTTACCCTGTGGAATCCATGTCTTGAATGTATCCTCACTGAACCAGGGAAAGAGCTGGTCATAAAAAAGAGCCTTGTTATCTAATGGTGCAGTCTCTCCTAGTCAAGGGTGGAACTGAATTATTTTGCACAGAAGTCAAATGTTATGAGAGTGATTTTTCTCCTTTAATAAACAAGTATGGGGTTGAGGGATATGAGGCCAAGTGCATCCCAGAATCTGAAAATGATTACTTAATTGAGGTTGTTTTTCTTTCTCTGAAGAACACCTTTAGGTGATTGTGTTGTTACCACTGTATTCTTATTTTACAGCTGAATTCCTTCTTTTATAATCAGTGTATATATATTTTTTGACAGTATGATTTGCCTTCAGTGCAGAATCTAATCAGATTTGGTCATTTGCTTTGAGCAGAAAATGAACTCAGTGCATAAACTTGAAGGGTTTTGTTCACCTAGCAACATGCTGGTAGAGGTCATGTTCTCCCCAAGTGGTTGTTCTGTGTGGGGCTTGTTGAATGAATACACAGTTGTGTCTGAATGGGATGTTAATATATCCTCTCCTTTAGAGAAATTTCATTAATGGTATATGAGGCAAGGAACTAGCTGTGGACCACATCGATGCCTACATTCAGAGAGAGGTTAAAATCCCAAAGGAACATCAATTACCAGGTTAAATGCTGTTTCTATCTCAAGTTGATTACAAAGCCCTGGGATAATGCCACACACCCTCCAGGGGAACCAGTTGTAATTGATCAACCTGTGGTCCTTGAATCCAGATGAGCCCTCTTCTCATTCCTCATGAAACCTTCCCATGTCTTATCTCAGAGCGGGGAGCCCTGATTCTAGGTCAGCCCAAGAATGTAAGTGTGGTAGCTTCATGGGATGGTACATCCAGATTAGTACTGTTCCTTATCAAAAATGAGAGGCTTTTTGTAAATCCTCTGTTCTAGTTAGAAATAAGGGATTCATTTGAGTCATTATCATCCCCCATACCCTGGGCCTAACTTTTAAAATTCTACTACTGTCATTCATCTATTCAGGAAGTAACCTTGGAAGCAAAGCTAATTACCTTCCAATCTGTGCTCTTAAAATATAAAGATCCTAAAAAATGATTTGTTGAGAGGATTTTGGAGAGCCTTGCGTGTCCCAGATGGCTTCTGCTCCAAAGGAGATGGTTTTCAGGTGTCTCACACAGTCCTGAACCCTGTGGGGTTTTCTCTTTCATCACTCAAACACAGTATTGAAGTATCAGAAAATCCCATATGGGGATGGAGTGGGGAGAGGGGATGTGAGAGAGGGTTTCTAGCAAGGTGATATTCTGGGAGAATGTGCGCTCCTCCCAGCACTTAGCTTAGAGCCTGCCACCAAGAGTAGGCAGCCAGGCAGTGTGGGCAGGGCTGCCGAGATCACACTGGGGCATCCCCACCTATTAGCAGAACACCTGACATTTGTACCATGTAGAGTGCTGGCACTGAAAATGCTGTTCTACCTTATGCTTTACTTTAATTGCTCAAACTGATGTCATGTCTGGTTTTGTTCTCTCTCCTAATGAACCTTCAACTACTTGTATCTTGTTTCTTCCACATGGAAAAGTTGCATAATAATTGGTTGTTTACAAACAAGATATATAAGGCTCTTCCAAATATGAATTGTTAAAGAGCCATTTAGCATGAGGCTTGTGAATATTTTTAAATACCTTCATTGAAAGTAAATGCTGTCTTTTCTTATATGTGCTGTCCAATGAATGATAGAATGTGGAACTTGCTAAATCCCAAATACAGTGAATTTGAGCCTTAACAAAATAAAACACATAGTAAATTAAAAGCTGTCAACAAATCCATTGAATTTGATGACTCTGGTCTGTATTATGCTACACATTTGACTTGGGAGACTGCAGGAAAGTATGAAGACAATTTTTATAACATACAACCAGAATGTAATTTTGAAACAAACATGGATCATTTATATATAAACAAAGGGAATACTGAGGCTAAAAAAAAAAAAAACCCTTCCCAACTACCCTAATTAGGAAGGAGTGGAATTGCCCAAGGCAACACAATGCCACATTATTTAGGACCTGTTCTGCTAACAGGATTAAGCTGGCAGGTTTTGTTCTGACTGATAGTCTCCTCCTATGCATCTATATTAGACTTAGATCACCAGGCTAAACCACAGCCCAGGGACAGGTGCCTTTTCAGGAAAACCTAAACTCATCAGGCCCTCCTGAATCTATAGCCAGTCACGTGTTTGTGCACAATTGTCCTGCTTTTAGAAACTGATCTCTAAGAAACAGGAAAGCTAAAGACTAATTTTTGCTTGGGATGTTTAGAAGAACGTCTGATTTTTTTTTTTTTTAATGAGAGGCACTGAAGCGAGGAAAATTTCATGATGCTGGGGTCTCTGTATACCCGGTAGGTGACACACTTGCCTTTAAAACATTGTGGTTTCCAGAACCTGGTTCCTCAAACCTTCACACTGTGATGTTGCCCTGGTATCTGTGAAGATCAGAAGGCTCTGGAGGGACATGAGTAACTCTTTGGTTTATGATGGTGTTGACCACTGATTAAGTTTCATAGGGACTATCTTAGCAGCAGGAGATAGGTTTCATCTTTCTTTGGACAACTAAGATATGACCTGCCCCTTCTCTTTTGTTCTGATCCTTCTGCTTTATTTTGTTGTGCCTTTTAATGAACTCTTTCCCTCCTGAACAAAGGGAATTTCTGAGCCTCTATGGAAGTAAAATGCATTCAACATAAAGGTCATCCTTGGAGGAGGAATATCAACAATGCCCAGTTCCTAGGGCAGTATTTAACTTCATTTGCAGTGATCAGTCAGCCATAATTTTACCCATGGTACCTGGTTACTCAGAAGAAGAAACCCCCTCTTAAGCAATGTGGGATTTGGTTGGTTCTTATATCTCATTTCTCTCCATGTGGCAGAATATGTAGCTATCTGAAAGTATGAAAATTAATTTAGTCTAGATTCACATTTTACATTTACTCAAGTATTTGAACTCATAAAAAGTTTATTGATATAATTGAGGACGTGAAGAACTAAAATACATTCCCCAAACTGACCAAAATAGTGTGTGAAGTAGTTTAGAGAACTTCCGATGGAAATCATTGTTATTCATATTGCCCTATCCCTCTCAGTAAATCCTGCTCTTCCTTAAAACCACACCATCCAGTTGGTGAATTCTTGAGCTGATTTGCTCTGCAAGGTGCCAAACATGAAGATAAAGTAAGAAGTGCAGCCAACTAGAAGGAAGAGATATAAATGTACAAAGAAGACATTTCTGCTAGAGTCTCAGGCATTCAGGAGGTTCATAATCTTCATACAAATATATAAAATCTTTTCATGAGCTATTTTCATTTGAATCCATTCTCTTTCTCTTCAATTCTTCACATCAAACCTGCAAAATAAAAACCAAAGGAAGAGTTAGTTTTGTTTTCATGGTTATATTTAGGGATAACTTGAAAATCAATATGTTAGGTACAAGTCAAGATTGAAGACCTTATTTTCACTTGGAAACTTCATCTCTTGATTCCATGAATGTAAAATGAACTATGAGTAGAAGCTGTGACGATCAACTTTAGCTCTAGTGATTTAAGTAATTCCAAACTAAATTAGGATGGCTTACCTCTGAAATGATTAGAATATAAGGCTAACCTTACATTTATGACTTGAAGACCTTTGGTCTCTGTGGTAAATTTGCAATCGTGTATCCAATTTTACACCCCTGCCTACTTCCATTGCCATGTAACTTTTTTGTTTCCTACTATTGTGGGTGGGGTATAATTCCTCATGTCTGAGTTTGGCTGTGAGACTTGCTTCAACCAACAGAATGAGGCAGAATGGTCTGCCAGTTATGACCCTGGGCCTCAAGAGGTATCACATGTTTTTGTTAACTCTCTTGCATGTCTGCCATTGGCCTGCCTACTTATCCCAGGAAAAGGATAAGAAACATGTGCAGTTGAGACACCCCAGCTAACATGCCCCAACAAAGCCCCATCTAGCACAGAGCCCCAGCTAATAGAGGTGCATAAGTGATCCCAACCTAAATGAGCCACAAACATATGAGCCAGTATAATGAATGATTTTGTTCTAACCCATTGGATTTTGGTGGGTGCAGCAATAGATCATGGATGTGGTGCCATTTCTTTTAAAATCTCTTGTAATGTAGAGATCTTTGGACATTATTTACACATTTGTTTTTCATTATTCCTGGGTGTCATACCTTGTGATTTTATGTGAATAGGTTGCATCTTTTTTAACAAATAAAATGCTACTTTTTTTTTTTTAATTGTCAATGGCTGGAGAAAGAAAACTCCACAAACAAGGCTCTGCCACTGCTGTGACAGACACTATGGCTTGGTGCTCTCGCTTTCTCTCTCTCTTTCTCTTTCTCTTTTTTTTTTAATTTTTAAAAATGTTTTATTTATCTTTGAGAGAGTGTGTGTGAGCAGGGGAGGGAAATAAAGAGGTGGGGACAGAGGATCTGAAGGAGGCTCTGTGCTGACAGCAGAGAACCCGATACTGGGCTCAGACTCACAAACTATGAGATCATGACCTGAGTCAAAGTCGGAAGCTCAACCAGCTGAGCCACCCAGTCACCCACCGGCTTGTCTCTCTCTGTATCCATTCTCAACTACCTTCACCCTTGTTTTTTCTCTACTACAAAGGCTGATAGGCAAATACTCTACCTCCCAGTCTCTCTTAAAACTAGAGGCAGCTGTGGGACCCAGTCATGGACAATGAGCCCTGAGGAGAATTCTATAGCAGAGGTCTATTTTTTTTCTTTTCAAATTTTTATTTAAATTCTAGTTAGCTAACATACAGTGGAATGGATTCAATGATGAATTCAATGATGCATCACTTACATACAATACCCAGTGCTCATCACAAGTGCCCTCCTTAGTATGCATCACCCATATAACCCATCTCCCCCCCCCCCAACCTCTCTCCATCAACCCTCAATTTGTTCTCTATCATTAAGAGACTCTTAGGGTTTGTTTCCCTCTGTCTTTCCCCCCCCCCACCCATACATTCATCTGTTTTGTTTCTTAAATTCCACATATGAGTGAAATCATATGGCTGACTTATTTTGCTTAGCATAATACTCTCTAGCTCCATCCATGTCGTTGCAAATGGCAAGATTTCATTGTTTTTAATGGCTGAGTAATATTCCATTATATATATATATATATATATATATATATATATATATATATATATATATATATATATCACGCACGCACACACCCCACATCTTCTTTATCCATTCATCAGTCAGTGGACATTTGGGCTTTCTGCACAGTTCGGCTATTGTTGAAAATGCTGCTATAAACATCAGGGTTCATGTACCCCTTCGAATCTGTAGTTTTGTATCCTTTGGATAAATACCTAGTAGTGCAATTGCTGGATTGTAGGGTAGATCTACTTTAACTTTTTGAGGACCCTCCACACTGTTCTCCAGAGTGGCTGTACCAGTTTGCATTCCCACCAGCAGTGCAAGAGGGTATCTCTTTCTCCTGTAGCAGAGGCCTTTTAGAAAGCTTTGCTTTCTGGTGTTTTTTCTTAGAGCCTGTCATGTCATTTAACGCTTATAGCATCACCGTGATGCACTCTCTGTTTACATGGGCACCCCTTGTTCTATTGTGCTTCACTTTATTGCACTTTGCTGATACTGCATTGTTTACAAATTGAAGGTTTGTGGCAACCCTACGCTGAGCAGGTCTATCAGCACCATTTTTCCAACAGTGTTTGCTCACTTCGTGTCTCTGTCTCACTTTGGTAATTCTCACAATACTTCGGGCTTTTTCATTATTATATTTGTTACGGTGATCTGTGACCAATGACCTTTGATGATACTATCGTAATTGTTTTGGGGTGCCACATACTGTTCCCATGTAGGATGGCAAACTTAATGTTGGGTGTGTTCTGATTGCTGCACTGACTGGTTGTTCCCCCATCTCTCTCCTCGGGCCTCCCTATTCCCTAAGACATGGCAATATTGAAATTAGGCCAGTTAATAACCCTACAGTGGCCTCTAACTGTTAAAGGGAAGGGAAGAGTCATGTGATGCAGCAGTCTTCACTGTTGTCTTACTTTGAGAAATTGCCACAGCCACCCCAACCTTCGGTAGCCCTGCCCTGATCTGTCAGCAGCCCTCAACACGGAGGCAAGACCAGCAAAAAGATGGTGACGCTGAAAGTTCAGATGATGGTTAGCAGTTTTTTAGTAATAATGTGTTTTATTTAAGGCAGGTATGTCATTTTTTATATATATAACATTGCTCACTTAATAGACTACAGAATAGTGTAAACATTACTTTTATAAGCACTGGGAAACCAAAAAATTCATTTCAGTCGCTTTATTGCAGTGGTCTGGAACCAAAGCCACAATGTCTCCAAGGTATGCCTATACTCGTTGTCCAGATGAAATACAGAGAGGTCAGAAGTCAAAAGTAGCTCAAAGTCTCATAGCTGGTGAATAGAAAAGCTGGGATTCGAACTCAGGTGTTTTGACCCCAGAGCTGTTTCCACTCCACTAACAGCTGTTTCCACTCCACTAATGGGAAATTCATTTTGTTGGCCAGCAAAACTCCCAGCCTCATCTGGGCCTTCCAGCCAGTCTGTATCTAACCCCTTTCCCTCACACGCCCCACACTCTGAGTTTGCTGGACCCTCACTGCTTCTGTAATGTGAGAAGAGCTGTCAGGCCTCACCCTCTGTGCTTATAACTTTTGACTAAAGTCCCTCCCCGTGACTCTCCGCATTAACACGCTGCACTGTAATTATCTGTTATATGCGCCCTCTCTCCTCTCATGTCGTTCCCACGTAGCTGTCCTGCCACTAGGCTGTGACCTCTAGGAGCGTATGAACATGTCCTATTCATTTTTACATCCCACTGCCTATCATGGCCCCTGACACAGAGCAGGGGGCCTGCTGACTGACCAGTGGGACCACTGGGGAAGTGAGAGCAGGAAGAGAACTGGAGTTGGAGTTACAGCCAAAGCCACCTTCTTCAGTGCGAGGCAGCAGGAAAGAGTGAGGGGGGACACACTAAACCAGAAGTGTTGATTTGATGTGCTACATCCCCATGGTGCTGTCACATCTGCCCTCAGCCCCAATGTGGTACACTCAAGCCATGTGATTACTGTGGTGACCGTGCTGGGTGACATATGGCCAGTCTTTCTGGCTAAGTGAGAGGCCCATGACAATCTGCCCTTGAAGCTGAGACATTCCTCCAGCTTCTCTGAGCAGCATGGAAGGGGTGATGAGTCATAGCAAATTGTCACTGAAGCATGTTCCATGAGGTGTGATTTCTCTCCAAGAAGTGTCCAGACCGTGAAGTGCCATCTGCAACCCAGAAATGGGAACCATTTCTGTAACAGACTCGATATGGACTTTGACCATCACATACATGTCCCAGGTGCCTGAAATTATGGCTGTACTTCTCAGTATAGGATGAGCCATTTGCAATGATCCTTCAGTGAGTATTTAAAAGCCCTAAGGCACCCCTCATGACTGGGTTCAGCTGGTAGACCTCTGTCTTTGGGACAGTTTTGGAAACATAGGGAAATGTTGACCCAGTTTTCCCAAATAACACTTGGCCCTGTAAGATGGCCATATGATATAGAGAAACAAATGTCTGGAGTTCTTTATGCAACACTATTCTCAGGTGAACTGTGCTCTTCCCCTTCACTTAGTGTGCCTGCAAGCCATGGGAAGCATGGGGAACCTGGTGGAAGAAGGGCCCCTATGCCCAAACCATTGGCCTGTGCTTCATAGGGGAATGGAGAAGGAGCTGATGGCGGTGGTGTCCTTTTTGACCTCCTATTATGTGCCACTTTACACAATTAGTTCATTTAATCTACAGTGTGAACTTGATTCTTCCTTGTAGAAGGAGCCAGGCAGGAGGCAGCAGATAGAGCAGAGAGGAGTTATGGCAGCTGTCCTTCTGCAGACCACCCTGTCCTCTCCCACCCCCCAGCTTTCCCTCTCCCTCCCAGGTCCCAATGGAATCCAAGAGGACCCAGCAATCCTGGACACAGGACACTGCTCATAGCTGAGGTCACATATGGTTCTTCCAGCACTGCAAAGCCTCCAAAGGACCAGAGTCTCCATCCTTAGCCTTCTGGGCCTCAGTGTGTTCTTGGGGTACCTGTCGGTTACCAGAATACAAGAATGCAGGAATTCAGAGACCTGGGGTCAGGGCTCAATTTTAGAAATGGGAACAATGGGAAAGGATCCAGAGCTAAAATTGCCCATGCTGCAAAGCACACTTGTTTGTCGAGTTGTTGGAATGCAAGTGTGTTGGGCGGTATCCCAGGCCACACTGCTTTGCTGCCTAGACAACAGCTGTCAGCTATTCTCCTGTGTCCTGTTCTCCTATAGGGGACACTTGTGAGAATGATGGGGAATATGAGGCATTCTGCTGAACAGTCACTCGCCAGGTATCCCACACTCCTTTTGTACTTAAATCAAAAAGACACAGAGTCACCACTTCTAGTTTATATTTGGGAAAGACATACCTTGGCTGGTACAGGGGTGCTACACCAAATACCTTCCTTGTGTCACCTTAAGTCTGGGCTGAGGAGCATGTGATGTTTACACGTTGCCATGACCCATTTATAGCTCTGTTAGTCATAGTGGCTGTGGCCCCTCATACATCATTTATGAAACGGAGTCCACTCAACACTTGTCTGCATTTAGTCCTTTAACCACACACTCAGTGCCTGTGCAATGATTACTTCCTCCTGCGTGGTGCTAAATCATAGAGCCATAAACACAGTGACACTCAAAAGTAGTCAAGAGAAAGGTGTATCTCACATTCTGTCTGGTTCCATGTGCAGGGGGTAGCCATGCACCCAGAGAAAACTAGCTGAAGCTTTGGAATTGGTCAGAGGGCATTGGCAGGGCCCTCCAGAGTTAATGAAGCACATTCACACACACTGTATCATGTAAATGACAGCACGGAGAGGAGGCAGTGCAAGCTATAATCATGGCTCCTACAGAACCTCCCACACCAGGGTCAGGGAAACAAGAGGAAGTGCACAGCCTGGAATTGCACTCAAGTGAACTCCAAACCCACAGTTCTCATTAAAAGAAACAAAACTCTAAATAAAAACTTTAAAAACTTTTTTCTTAAACCATGAAACATCCACCCAAATTGGCTTTTGTGCATCATGAAGCTTTTGGTGGATAAAGTGAAATTTGAAATCTTTCTACCAATAGCTATTAGAAGCAGGGAATATGAGAAAAAGCACAAAGAATAGGACATTTTTTTTTTTTAATTCTGCACCTAAAATCCAGATACAGATAGTGTTCTGTGCTTGACGTGGAAAGTTTGAGTAAGGAAAAGGCAAATTGCATGTCCAGGTCAAATCTCATTAAAACAAGCTCAGAAGGTTTTATTTTAATCCTATTGTACTGCGAATTTGTTGTATTAGGTAATCAAGCCAGAGTCGAGGGCCTGGGACAGCAGCTGAGACAACAATGAATTTGGGGAGATCTTAGTGGAGAAAAGGGCATCATCCAAGACTAGTCACCACTGACAGCTCCTGGTTTTGTGGTCAATTTCTCTCCATCTACCAGAGCACAGACCTCCCTATTTCAAAAGGAGCCAGTGACTTCACTGGAGAAAGCTGACCCAAGACTTCCCACACAAAACAGAACTCACAAACATCAAAGGTAGACAAAGTGATAAAACAAAATGGAGTAGACTACTGTCTCATCCAAGAGATTCTCCAAGTTTCCAAAGATGGCGAAACCCTTCTGTGTTGTTCAGGCCTGAGCATTCAAGGCCTATAGACAATGGTGCTTACATCAGAAATATCCAGCATCCTCTTAGAAGTATCTGGCAACTGTCTGTAGCAGTCACAGGTTCTGCAACATCCAAATGGTAAACCAATTTCTTGACATAAAGTTAACAGAATCTGTAAAATAAATATAGGCCTCTCTGTCTCTCACCCATAAGGCATCCTGGAAAACACATTGCCATTGAGATCACCTTAGAGCTGACTGACTTTGTTTTTACAGTAACAATGATGGTACCAAGAGGTCCAAAGATTCAGTATTCAAATAAAAATATGGCTTTTGATGTACCATCAGGCAAAGAGAGAACTACAAAGCTTTAAAACTATTTTTGAAGATGAACAGAACTAGAATTTTAGTATTGCTTCTCATTTTAGAAATTAGGAAGTTAAAATCCAGATACATTGACTTGCTTGTCTAAGGTCACACAACTAGTTAATGGCCAGTCCAGGATTTAAAACCTTTCTGGAGCTCTTTCCCCTATGCTAGCTAACCCCTTTTTCAAAACCTGTATAAAATGGGCACAAGTAATCTGTACATATTGACAGTATCCGAGTCGCCTTGCCTGTCTGTGGTGTATCAGTAATTTGACTTAAACATTCTTGTACTTGTTCTAATGGACACCAAAATTTAACTTAAAAATATTTCTTGCCATCTCAGAATTTAGCAGGATTTCTTTCTAATATTTTTTGTAGAGTAAACGCACAAATCTTAAGTGAACAACTTGATGAATTTTTTAATTTATGTACATAGCATGTATGGCTTTTATTTTTACATAGATTTTATTTTTTTAATTTAAATTTAAATTAATAATATATAGTATATATAGCTTTTAAATACTACTGTATATGCCAGCATATCCTCAAGGGTTGGTTGGTTGGTTGGTTGGTTGGTTGGTTGGTGGGTTTGAGAAATAGCAGCTCCAAGAGACAATGAAGTTTCACTTTTGAAAGAAAAGGAGGGGAGGGGAAAAAAAAAAGAAACTTTCCATGGTCAGATAAATGGAGAAATACTGGGTTAAACAAAGATAAACCATTTTCTAAGTTTTAGGGCTCCTTGGAGCTTTATTTTTTTAATGTTTGTTTATCTCTGAGACAGAGAGAGACAGAGCACGAACGGGGGAGGGGCAGAGAGAGAGGGATACACAGAGTCAGAAGCAGGGTCCAGGCTCTGAGCTGTCAGCACAGAGCCCGACATGGAGCTTGAACCCACAAACAGTGAGATTATGACCTGAGCCAAAGTTGAAGGCTTAGCCACCTGAGCCACCCAGGCACCCCTAGGGCTCCTCAGAGCTCTAAATATACAGATGCATATTGTGTGTTTTGGATTATGGGGATGACACCATGTAGCATTTTCAAAATTTACCTTATTACTGAACCATTTTTCCAGTTTCTACTATTTGTATTCTTTTTTCATTAATTATTCATTATATAACAAATAGTGTCTGTAGTATTTCATCAGGTGGATTCACCAAAGTTTACTTAATCATAATCCTGTTAATGGGCATTTGTGTTTTTAATCAATTTTGCTATTGTAAATGAATAAAACTTTTCCCACATGAACATCTTCTTTAGGATGCCTTCCATCAAGGCCCAACTGAGTTGGGGGAGATAGAAATTCAGTGGCTGGAACTTTTCCATTTAGTAAGCCCCACACCCTGTGTAGGCTAGCGGAGTGCCTTCTCTACAGAAGACACTATCTATTGAGGGAATGAGCAAGGGCCTGTTCCATGATCATTTTCCCATTCATCTTTGTGAATATTGTAAAAAGAAAATTGGTAACTCTTTCCATTGAGCATCCCTTTGATTACTAGTCAGGCTGCACATTTTCTCATGCTTCTCTAATTATACATCCACTTTTGTGAATTGTGAGTTCATTTCCTTTATCTATTAAGGTGTTAGTGTTTTGCTTCCCAATTTTCACAGGCTCTTTATATAATTGCACATTTCATGCAAAACAATTTTCCTGATAGAGTTTGCTGTTTAATGTTTGGAACTTTTTCAAGTACAGACATTTTTTTAAATTAGCAAGAGTTTGAGATATGATTCTGATGGCTCTTCTTTTTTTAATTAAAGGGGTTTAAAAAAAATTTTTTAGTATACTTGACATGCAATGTTACAGTAGCCTCAGGTGTACAACATGTGATTTGATAAGTTTACACATTATGCTGTGCTCACCGCAAGTGTACCTGCCATCTGTCACCATACAACACCATTACAATATCACTGACTATATGGCTTTTACGTCTTTAAAAAGCTATCTGGGGAAGCTTAAGCCAATGCCTTCATTTTTTCTCCAAATCATTCCAACCATGATTTCAAGTTAGTTACGGCCAAATCCTACATTTTTAATGTTTATTTTTGAGAGAGAGAGAGAGAGAGAGAGAGAGAGAGAGAGAGAGAGAGAGAGAGAGAGAGAAAGCGTGAGCAGGTCAGGGGCAGAGAGAGAGGGAGACACAGAATCGGAAGCAGACTCCAGGCTCTGAGCTTTCAGCACAGAGCCCAATATGGGGCTCGAATCCACGAACCACAAGATCATGACCTGAGCTGAAGTTGGACGCTTAACCGACAGAGCCACCCAGATGCCGCAAATTGACCTTTCAAAACTATCATCAAAGGACCTTCATTTTATCATCTGAAAAGTGATAATAAGTCAAAAAAGAAGGATGTTCATGGAAAGGAAAGAAGCATCACTCTGGAGATGTGAGGACTTGCTTACAGGCTTTTTACAGGAGTAATTTACAGGAGTAATTTTACTCCCAAAATTGTAGGGCAGGTTGTTCTTAAACTATCCACAACAAGAAACATAAACTTGGCTGCACATTAGAATCACCTGGAGAGTTTTAAAAAATCCCAAGGCCCAGGCTGCCCCAGACCAATGACTTCAGAGTCTCTGGGGGTGAGATCAGTATTTTTTAAAGCTCCCCAAGGCCTCTTACGTGCAGGTAGGGTTGACAACCACTGGCCTAGAAGGGCTTCTCAGACTTTAATGCCCATAGGAAGCACCTAGGGATCTTGTTAAACTGCAGATTCTGACTCAGGAGCTCTGGGGTAGAGCCTAAGTTGTGCATTTCTAGCAACCTTCCAAGAGATGCTATTGCATTTGGTCCGTGGACCACACTTTGAGAATCAAGGGCCTAAAGGAGTCATTCACAGTGTGTGGGGTGGTATTTTGCTCCTCCCCATGGACATTTGGCAATATTTAGAGACATTTTGGTTATTACAACCAGGAGGAGGGGATGCCACTGGTATTTGGTGGGTAGAGGCCAGGGATGCTGTAAGCATCCTATAGGGCCTGGGACAGCCCACACCCCCAAAGAATTATCCAGCCCAAATGTGAATATTGCTGAGGTTGAGAAATGCTTCTGTGAAAGAAAATGATCCCAAACTGAGCTGGGACAGCTGTGTGCTCTAGTGTGATGAACGGTCTCTTCTGGGGCATTTGTGATAAAACATATGAATGATTTTCTGATCAACTTTGATTAGATTAATGGCCCCTTCTTGGAAATTAGATTTACCTGCCTCACTAAATTAGCCTTGTAGCAGAGTTTAATGACAACATCTACCTTGTCTAACAATGTTACCTAACCACATTTTTTTCCTATTCCAAGTTTTTGAACTCACTTTTTGAAGCCTCTTTTAGCAACTTTTTGTTGTTTTATTGAATCATAGTTGACACCCAGCGTTACATTAGTTTCAGGTGTACAACATAGTGATTCAGCAAGTCTGTATGATATGCTGTGCTCACAAGTATAGCTACTGTCTTTCACCACGTATTACTATTACAGTACCATTGAATGTGTTCCCTTGTGCTGCACCTTTCGTCTCCATGACTTATACATTCCATAATTGGAAGCCTGTATCTCTCATTCCCCCTTTTTAAAAGCAACTTTGAAATAAAGTGTTCACGTATACTTGCAATCAATTCACCAGAGAAAATGCTTTAACAGCCTTTGCCTTGCCAGCCTCCAAACTGGTTCCCAGGTGGGACCCTGTCTATATGTTCAACTAATGTTTACTGAGCGCCTAGTGTGGAAACATTTTAACGCAGACTCTGCCTTCAGATCCCGGCTCTCCTGCTTCCCAGCTGTGCTACCTTGGGCAAGTGTTCTTTTGAAGTACAGGAAACTAACAGTATGAAGCTTGTAGGGTTGTTGGGAGCATTACTTAATAAAGCATTTACCAGAGTGCCTCCCATATAGCAAAAAACAAAAACAAAAACAAAACACAACTTACAAGTCCCACAAAAAGCTTATGTCAACACATCCCTTCCTCCACCTCTGCCTTCCAAGCAAGATTCAGTATTTGTCATCTTGGCTTGAACCTGTTTGTGGTGTTGACAGCTGGTGGAGGTCTAAAGGGCTGGAGTGTAGAATTGAAAGGAGTAAACTGACTCAAAATTATACGAAAAAAAGAAGGGCTGGGGCAACCAGTGGATAGCTGGGTTTTAGGTAAATAATGAGATATTTGGGGTAAGAAGTCTCCGGGGTGAAGGAATCTTGGGCTGATAATGAATCAAGAGACTTTTGGGGTAGTGTTACTATGTGTTTTACAATGTAAATCTTTCTTAGATGAAGATTTGCATTCATTTTTGAGGCCGTTTTTGGAAATCAATTTAGGTTTCTTTTGGATGTGGCTTGGTGGTTAAATGGTCTTAAATGCCTGGCTTAAGTTTGGTTACATCATATGTCAGAAAATGTATTAGGCACTGTGGGCACACTAGTGGACAAGTGACAAGTTACCCCCTTCAAGGAATTGAACATCTAGAACGAAAGTCAGACAATAAAATAAATGACAGCTGCTGTGGGTGCTGTTGTGGGTGCTATCCCGTTAAGAGGCCATGGACATTCCAGAAAGTGTATTTAAACTGAGACTGCATGAGGGGTGGGAGTGAACCAGCTAATGGGTAGGGGAGGAGAGAAAGACTTGCAAAGAAAATTCTCAGCATGTGTAAAAGACCTCGTGTCAGCGTGGCACCTCCATGGACTGGGAGAAGTTCACTAGGGTTAGAGAAGGAATGCCCTGAAGGGGCAGAAATGCAAGATGGGGAAAAATTGGTGAGTGTGAGCCAGTTAATGCAGGCTCCTGGGGTAATGGGGAGCCACTGAAGGATGTTCAGCAGGGCAGTGACATTATCACTTTTGTTTTTGAAAGGTCTTGACTGCAGGGCTCTGGCAACTACAAACAAGTGAGAAAAGGCTTTGAGAAGGGAAGTGCACAGGTCACTTTGACAGCTGTGGGCCATTAATGCTCCAATTGTTCAGTGAGGTCACCTGTGTGACAGCAACAAGCATAGTGGATGAATGGAGTTTGCATACCTTCTTTCAAGGTGAAGAGAGGGATCAAACATATCAGAACCTCCTACCAATTGTCCAAGGGCTCTCGCCTGAGGATTGAGAAAGGAGGTCCTTCAGTATGCGCAAATGCCCAAGAACTCCTCAGTAAAGCACTTCAGCTCCAGATATCAGACTTCCATCAAGGGCTTAGGAAAATTCCCATGGGCCACACAAGCATTTCTTAGAGAACTAAATAGGAAACAAATAGCAAGTGACCACAGACTGCTGGGCGGGCAGTGGGAACTCATACTGAGCTCTCACCTGTCGGTTCACAGTATTTTGTGGGCAAGGAAGAATCTGAACTTAAATAGAGCAGAAATGGACAGTCTCTCCAATCCCATGGCTTAATTTATTGAATACGGGAAATAAGCCTTGGGAGGGAGACAGATCCGCTTCTAACGATTTAACCATTAATACACCCTGCTATAAATGGAACTCAGGAGAGAAGGTAGCGTGGCAGAGGGCAAACGAGTGGGCCCCATTAGACAAAATAGGTCAAGCAGGGAGAAAGCCATCGTGTCTCCTGACAATTACATTGATCAGAGATGACAGGCCTTGTCGGTTTTTAACTGACTGAAAAGGGATAGAGAATAAGGAAGAGGTTTCTTTCTTATTGCTGCCTTTCTTAGGAGATGGCTATTTCAAAGAGGATCCTGAAGAGAAAAGAACTGATAATATTGATCAGTTCTGAGTCTTGCGGTTAAAAATCTTTGTGTGTATATGTGTGTTTTCAGAAACATAAGTTTTTACAGAAAAAAATTCTGTGATTTTCCTAGGGAGTCCTTGTGGCCAGATCACTGTCTTTTATCTGGGATTAGTGAAACCCAAACTCCTAAGGAGGGTGGCCTTGCCAATGCTTTGATTTTTGGTGATACTCTGATTTTTTTTTCTTATTTATTGTCTTCTTTTTTCTTGTTTTCACCCTCAGAAATCAAAAGAAAGAGCAGGAAAACCATCACAATATGGGAACAAGCTGAGGAGAGAGAAGAGCATGCAAAAAGGTAAAATTTATCCCTCAAACACTGGATTCTCTTCTGGATTTGTCTTCCCTTAGAGGTTCTGCTTTTTTCTCCCTCCTTCTGTAGCACTTCCTCCCTAATGACCCAACAAAATGAAGAAAAACCTTTCCTGAGTGCTCAGAGTATGCACTTTGCTTACACGTTGTCTGGTTTCTGAAGGCTTCTTCTGTTAAAAAAAACATCAGGGAAACTGGCTTCACATTTGGAAATAATCTTTCTAATCTTCCCAAAGATAAACAACATTTGGTGTTTTAAATAAATACAAGAAAGTGTGGGTGGTGAGGATCACTGGGGTTGAAAGAAAAACAAATATTGAAATGTTTAGGCTATGTGACTTTGGGCAAACCTCACTTCTCTGGACCTCAGTGTTCTGTTTTTTTTTTTTTTTAAAGGTGATATTGTAGGCATCCTCCCAGATGGCTCCCAGTGAGTCTTGCCTTCTGGTATTCATACCCGTGTATAGTCCCCTTCACACCAAATAGGGCTAACTTGGGTAATCAGGAGAACATTACAGAAATTACAGAATGTAACTTCTAAGGCTAGCTCATAAAAGCCACTGCATGTTGTACTTTTGCTCCCTCTTGGATCACTTGCTCTGGGAGAAGCCAGCCACCATATTGTGAGGGCACCCAAGTAGCCTAGTGGTGAGGTCTACATGGGAAGGCACCAATGCCTCCTGATAACAGTCAGCACCCATTAACCAGTGGCATGAATGCACTGTCTTGAAAGTGGATCTTTCAGCCTTAGTCAAGGCTTTAGATGACTGTAGTCCCAGCTGACGTCTTGACTGTAACTGCACAAGGGACCCCAGGCTGGAACCACCCAGCTCAATCACTGCTGAATTCTTGACCCACAGAAACTCTGAGATAATATTTATTATTGTTTTAAGCTGCTGGGTTTGGGGAAATTTGTTACACAGCAATAGGTAAGACAGTTGTTCAACAGCCAAATGATGGAAAGAGCCAAAATGTCCATCAACTGATGAATGGATAAAGAAGATGTGGTATATAGATACAATAGAATCTTACTCAGCTATAAAAAAGGAATGAAATCTTGCCATTTGCAATGATGTGGGTGGAACTAGAGAGGATTATGCTAAGTGAAAAAAGCCAGAAAAAGACAAATACCATATGGTTTCACTCATATGTGGAATTTAAGAAACAAGACAAACAAACATGGGAAAAAAGAGAGGCAAACCAAGAAATACTCTCTTAATTATAAGGAACAAACTGATGGCTACCAGAGGGGAGGTGGGTGGGGGGATGGGTGAAATAGGTGATGTGGATTAAGGAGGGCACTTGTCAAGATGAGCGCTGGATGTTGTATATAAGTGTTGAATCACTAAATTCTACACCTGAAACTATTACACTGTATGTTCATGAACTTGAATTTAAATAAAAACTTTATATAAAATTTAAATTAAAAACTGGAATTTAAATAAAAAATATATATATACATATATATACACACATATATACATATATATATATACACACACATATATATATATACATATATGTATATATATATACGTATATATATATACACACACATATATATATATACATATATGTATATATATATACGTATATATGTATGTGTGTGTATATATGTATATATGTGTGTATATATATATGTGTGTGTGTATATATATATGTGTGTGTGTGTGTATATATATATATATATATATATATATATGTATATATTTTTTTTTTACAATTGCTGTAAGCCAAGCCCAGCTCTTATATTTTATGTGTCAATAAATAGGTGTTACTGGTCGGAATCATGAAAAAAATGGCATTTATGTCAAAAACCAGTTCCTTAGCCACAGGGTAGGAACATATTGCTTTGGGCATTTCTGAAATGGTGGATAGCCAGACATTAGAGATCTGGCATCCTGAGAACTCATGGATTCAACTTTGCAGGAGCAGGCCAACATAGTTGACTGATCTTGAACCAAAGCTTACAGTGCAACACTTCAGCACTCAGCAGTTAGTACTTTGCATATCATACTAAAAATATAACCCACTTATATTATGTTTATACCCAAAGGTAGAACTAGTTAAAAGAAACTCCAATGGAATGGGACTTACTTGGACTCTCAATGAGTCACTCCAAAGGGTGCGACTTGAATTATTTGGAGGGGACAACAGCCCTGACAGTTTTTAGAGTGAGGTGGATTGGGATAGAGATAAAAAGTTGCTGAGTTCGTTGTTAAACCCAAGTCACTCTCCAGGGTAGGGGACATATCTGGAAAACAGGGAGTATAGAGAGGACCTACTAGACTTGGTTGGACTAAGTGACACGGATGGTCCCCTACCTATTAGAGTATGACTTTACGTATTGCTAGCTAAATACATCACAACACTGACAAGGCACAGCATACTCACTAGTGGGGACCAGAGAGTCTTCAGCCCCTACTAAGCTCAATATGTCTATTGTTCTGGACTCCTCTGGCATTCTGGATAACAATATCTCTTCCCCATGTGCTATCCCAAACAGAGGCTGTGGCTCACTATTGGACCACCCTATGAATAAGTGTATATCTATGCTACATGGCTTTTCAAGAATGCTTAGCTATTTCCCACATTTAGGGACTTTCATACCAGCAACCTTGACATTCAACCAAAGGAACACTTTTCTAAGCAAGAAACATGTCAGTTTGGTTTGTCCTGGGAGGAATGATAAACATTCTCTAACTCAGTCCTTCTGACCCAAACTGCGTGTTATACTCATCTTAGGATCTTGTGAAACATACCCCTCCCTCAAAGAATTATTTGGTCAGAGGTGGGTCTCAGGTAAGTCCTGGTGATCCGAGTGTGCAGTCTGCACCTACAACCACAGGTCTAGCTGTATCCAGCAATTCACTGCTGCCTGACTCCAAGACTATGATAACTAGAATAAAAACAAAGTGATTCCCACCGAAAGCTCAAGGCTGGACAACTCTGTTGTTCAGAAACTGGCTTCAGTTCTTATGCCACAATATTTGGGAAAAGCTATGCAACTGCCAATCAATCAGCCAAGTAGCTGTGATCCTGGTCCTGTCTTGTATTAGACTTGAAAAATGTTCAAATTTAGAACCTCTTTTGTGTTTTCCTTCCAATCCCTAGATATCCATAACAGTATGCTTGAATAAAGAGTATCAAATCCGGCTTTTTTGTCTCTGCATATATTTGAAACATGGCAAGGCCTTCCTGAGAAATATTTCTACAGAGATTAGAAAAATGATTTTTCTTCTTTCTTCCAAATCATTGCATCCAGGGATCTCTTTGTGTATTTCTTACAACTGTGTGTGAATCTAGAATGATTTCAAAATAAAAAGTTTAAAAAGAAAACCAGGTGGTAAAGTGTATTTGGCCTATGGGCCCTAGTTTGCCAACCCTTGGATTGTAACAGTGTCAGAACTTAATAAACAATTACATAAATTAATGTTGAATCAGTAAGGTTAAGTGACTAGCAGGTAAGTTGATGCCACTGGCAGAATTCCTCATCTGTTATATTAGGAATGTCCTTCTTAAGTTACACAGCACATTTCACCTCTATGGAGCTTACCCTATCTGCCACATGGAGAGTTAGCATGGGGTAATGGGTTGAGATTCAGACATCCTGGGGTGCCTGGATGGCTCAGTTGGTTAAGCCTCCAACTTCGGCTAAGGTCATGATCTCACTGTTTGTGGGTTCAAGCCCCATGTCGGGCTCTGTGCTGAAAGCTCAGAGCCTGGAGCCTGCTTCGGAATCTGTGTCTCCCTCTCTCTCTCTACTACTCCCCTGCTTGCACTCTCTCTCTCAAAAGTAAATTTTAAAAAAATTAAAAAAAAAGTCAGACGACCTGGATTTGAATCCTGTATGCCCCATTGTGTAGTTGTGCCACCTTGGGGGAAGTCACATAACCTGTCTGTGCCTCAGGTTTGTCACCTGTAAAATGGAGCTCTTATGTGTACTAACTCATACTAGAATCACAAGGTAAAATACTTGGCACAGTGCCTGACCCTTGGAAGCACTTTTCTAAGCATGAATGATTGTTGCTTCATTGATGCTTTGTGTATCTGAATTTCGGGAAGGACGTTTGACCAAATTGCTCACTATACGTTTGGATACTAGCTGTAAAACTGTGGACCAGATGATAGGTTAGTTAGGGGATTTTGAATGTCCAGACCTAAACAATCTAGATTGATGCCTCTATGTCAGTGGTTCACAAAGTATGGTCCCCAAACCAGCAGCAGCAGCCCTTGGAAACTTGTCAGAAATGCAGATTCTCAGGAAGCCCTCCACCTGATGCCGATGTGCGAGAAAGTTTGAGAACCACTGCTATAGGCCAATCTCAACGGTTTCTATTGCCACAGTCCACAGGATGCTGTCCTTGGTGCTGCCTCATCCCCACTCTCCTCAGGATCTCAGTTAAAGATAGGGACAGGCTTGCCTCTGCAGTTGGCACATCAGACATGTGAAACCAGCCTGGAGGAATAGCTGCACTCTGGCTGCTAGAATATGGACCTGAAATGACATCATTCGGCTGGCAGTGCCAGCCAAAATTCACAAAGTTGTTTTGATTTTTAATAGAGATAGCTTTATTTTTACTTGACACAAGTTTCTAACTCAAGTTTCTTGGCATTTTAACTCCTTCATGTTCAATGAAGTTGCCAGTGGATGTGGGTATCCAGGCAGTGTGTTTCTTGTTAGCACTGTGGCCAGGGCTGCAAGACTGTAGCAGGCTGACCCTGTGTACAGGAGCAAAGTCCCACCTGCCACCTCTTGACATGTCATAATTTGATCACCTCATTAGAAAGGGTGCCGCCCAGGAGGGAAAAGTGAGTCTGACGTCAGTTGTGAAAGAATGGTAGTGAGATGGTGAGGAGGTTCAGGGGTCATACTATAATGCAGTTGTGTTTCCCATCTGTGCTGGTCTCCAAACACTGCCTCAGCTATTTTGTCTTATCTGGGCCATGATCTCTTCTACCCCTGTACAGGGAGTTCCTGCCAGCCAGGGGCTCTGAAACCAGCTGGGTTGGTGGTATGGCCCGTTCCTGGCAATGGAAGCAGGTCTATAATTGGCCCATAATTGAATTGGATTTGGCTCAGAATGACTCCCAGGCTTTCTCCCCTGACAGATAACTAGCAGTAAACTTCATCTGTGATTCTACAGGGAATCCAGTATGCCATTTCTTGGCTGTTGGTGACAATGAAGAGGTTTCCAGGAGAGTTTACCTTCAGGGTGATGATTTGGGGGTTTCTTAAAGGGAGGTCTTTCCCTGGGGCATTTGTTTGCCACCCAGTCTTCCTGAAATGAAGACATTTCAACCCAATTTTCAAATCTGGGATCGTGTGTGTGTGTGTGTGTGTGTGTGTGTGTGTGTGTGCTGTATGTTTATATGTGTATAAAGGATACAATTTGGGGTGCCTGACTGGCTCAGTCAGTAGAGCATGTGACTCTTGATTTCAGGGTCATGAGTTCAAGTCCCACACTGGACATGCAGCCTACTTAAAATAAATAAAATAAAGGATTAAAATACGATTTTCTAAAATTAGGCAGCAAGAAAACAGTAAATAGAGATGAAAGTTGAGATAGTACATTTCCTTTGACATATAGCTATAGATAGAAGTGGGTAGATTAATCCTGGCTTTCTTTTTGTGTCAGTGAGAAAAATCCTCCTGTTCAGTTGTGGCCCATGCATGGGTCTTTGGTGCCTGCTACAGACTATGTCATGATCCTACTTTTCTAATTAAAAGAGGTCACACCCATTTTCTACAGATGCACTTATCTAGGCTTAATTTAATAATTAGTCTTAAAATGAACTTTCTCTGGAAGGAGATGATGATATATTCCACAATCTTCTATGCTGTATGAAGTTGGAAGTCACATAAGAATGAACTGCAAATTTGGGGCACCTGGGTGGCTCAGTCGCTAAGTGTCTGACTCTTGATTTTGCTTTAGGTCATGACCTCACAGTTCATGAGTTCGAGCCCCACATCAGGCTCTGTGCTGAGAATGCGGAGACTGCTTGGGATTCTCTCTCTCTGCCCTGACCCTGCGCATGCTCTTGCTCTCACTGTCTCTCTATTTCTATCTCTCATAATAAATAAATAAACTAAAAAAAAATGAACTGCAAATTCAATGCCCTGCCTGTCTTATGGAACTGTTGTGAGCCTCAAAAGACAACACAGAAGTAATTTGGAATTCTTAAAATCAGGTGCAAGGGCTTGTTAATATTATTGCTACTATTAGCCTCTCGTTAAAAGATGTGAGTTAGTTTTTGTCTTAAAACTCCAAATAAGCCTCTGTTTCCTCATTGCCTGGCTCATGATACCCCCTTAAGCGGCCACTCACAGTGTCTAAGCTGCCATGTTGTTTGGCGCCTGTGTGTATTAATGACTGCCTACCCGTTTCGCTCTTATTGCAAAGTAGACATTACTTAATGATCAAGTTAAGTAACATCAGAAAGAGGGAGAGAACACTCCTGGAGAGTAATAATAGGTGTAAGTTGGATATGAGTGGGGCATGAGCCAGGACAGAATGTCATAGAGAAGACACCTCTGGGTATTCAGATTGACATGGATCTTGTTTTAGTTTCTAGACCAGACTCCAATAGTACATAGTCTGTGCACAGAAGATTACTAAAAAGATGATATGCCTCTTTTTGCCATCAAGCCCATTCTAAATGCTCAGTAAAATGGTGTCTCAAATGCATTGTTTCGCTTTTCCTTGATAGTAGTGTGGCAGCTTGACCTTCTAAATATTTCTTAAACGATTGCCTTCAGAGAAAAGTCTGAAATTACAAACCGGATGTATCTGCTACTTAAAAATGGTCAGGGGTGGAAATCCCTTGAAGTCTCCATAACAAAATGAAAGTGCTCAAATGAAATGTTTGTAATGTTGCTGTCGAGACAAGGGCTCTGGATACTGGAGCGGCTGCCAGTTTTGAAAAATGGGACCGCAGTGCCTCCTCCAGGAGAATGAGCATACTTACACCTTAGAAATCAGCTCACGAACTGGCTCAAGCTCAAATGATGTAAGGTGGGTGGCAACTGAGAAAGAGATCCTTTCAGATGCTTACAAATGCTGCAGTGAGCTCATCTTAGTCACAGACAGTTAATGGGGTTTCATTTTCAGTGATATTTTTCATATTCCCCAGGCAAAAGATGCAGAGCTATTCTTTAGAGATTATTTCATTTAAAAACCAACCAACTGACCCCCGCCTTTGGTAGAAAGGGTCAGAGGATGGAGGGCATAAGCAAGACATGGAGACCACAAAGGGAATGAACACTTTCTGGATGCTGTTTCATGCCAGGTCACCATCTGAGTCAATTCAGTGTCTTTATGGTTCCCTCTCAAGATAGGTATTACCACTCCTATTTATAGATGTGGCTCACAGTGACCAGGAACTTGCCCAAAGTAACAGAATTACTACGCGATATGGCTGGAAGCGGAGCGCAGATGTACCTACTCTAGCACAGCCAGTGCCTTCAATTAAGTTCTTTCTGATGCTAACATGCTATCATCAGTAATAATAGCTACCACTATGCTGAGGACTGTATACACACTGTGGAGTTCAGTGTTCCTCAGCCTCGGCATTAATGACATTTCCTGTGGGGAGCTGTCCTATGCACTGTGACAAATTCAGTGGCATCACTGGCCTCTACCCACTAGATGCCAACAGTATCTACCCTGAGGGGTGACAACCAAAAATTTCTCCAAACATTGCTAAATATCCCGTAGGGTAGGGAGCAAAATCGCCCCTCTGAGCTAGGTATTTTTGTCATTTTTCAGAAAAAGAAACAGAGCAATTATGCCAAATCACAGACCAAGGGAATTGCAAAGCCAGGGCATGAACCTACACCTGAATCACCTCTAAAGTGTACGCCCTTCCACCTTCTTTCAGTAGAATATCTGTTTTCCAGCATCCTGTCTAGAATCTTCGTCACCTATATTCAAAGGCTGTGTCTTGTCTCATCCTTCCTGCTGTAGCCATTATGTGCTAATGTCGCCTCTCACATCCTAACCTGACTGGACTGGGAGTGCCTGGAGGGGTACCTTCCCGTATCACCTGCCTCTAACATAGTGCCCAGCATGTAGTAGGTGTGCAGATGTTCACTAACTCACTGAGTAAATTATTCCAGTGCTTTAATCCTTCACATTCAAATCCAGTTGATGCTACTACCTTGCATTATGAAGAAAAAGGTTCATTCAGCTGAATCAAATTCCAAGTAGCTCATGTACAAAATGATTAGAAGATGAAAAATAATGAAGTCTGAATAAATGGATGTGTGAACACTCAGAATTTAATAAACCTGTTTGGTAAGTTCACAGGAATTAATCACTGCATCTGAACCTCAAAGGCAGTCGTGATACCTGTCATCTGTGTCCAAAATTGAGGGTGAAGCAAGAGCTAGGCAGTGCAACATGTGTATTACTTGTTAAGGATTAGGCCGTGCCTCCTACGTGTCAGGGCAGGTCTTCTGGGATGGCAGGAAGTGCCACTGTCCTTTCTGCAGAAGGCATCCAATGACTTTTGAGCAAGAGGACATGCTTGCTTTCTGCTATTTTTCCAGCAGTCGAGATGAATTATTCTGAGCACCCTTTCTGCCACCTGCCTGGACAAAAGCAACTCCAATCTGTCGACTGCTTAATAGAAATCTCCCTCAGTGAGAAGCCAGTTGACCGACCCTGCCTGGGATTAAAGCAGCGACAACCTCGCCATCTGCATAAAGCCCTAAACCAGAGAGTGTGGAGTGATCCACAGGGAGCGGTGGCAAGGGACTATGAGTTCAATGTGCAAGTCTTGATTCACTCCTCATGATTCCTTCTCCTTCTCAAATGCCACAATGTGTGGAGGGAGTTAAAATGAGCAGTGTTGTCACAATGCAGCCAAGCCCAATTAGACAGCCTGGAATTCACTTCCCCAGTTTTCTGTGTGGGCTGCACACAGCATGAGAGGGAACGAGAGAAAAGACTTCACGGGTAGGAGCCGGCTGCCTCATGATGACACGGAGATGCCTGCCAAGCCCTCTCTCATCTCCGTGGCAAAGGCGTCCTCTGCAGAGGCCTCATGCTCCTTCTTCTGGTGCAGCTTTGTCAGCACTGAGCCCTGTCCACATTGTCCCCAGCCGCTATCAACTGCTCGTCCACCCCCTTCTTTCCTTCCTTCCCTTCTCTTCCTTTGCCTTTCTTTCAGTCCTTTTCTCTGTTATGCTCTCTCTGATATTTACCCTTCCTCTTTTTCAAGACCTTTAAAAAAAGCCAATTATTTATGCTTCATGCATTGTTCTCCCCATTCAACTGAACCCATCTAGACACTGATTCGTGTTGGCGTCTACAACACTGATATCCTCAGCACCAGGCACATGCTTGATGCTTAATGAATGCACACATGAAGGAAGTAAGGAATTAGGAAACGAAAGAATGAATGAACAAACCAACATGTCACAATTATAGTGTCACCTCTTTGTGAAGGTGACAGTTTCTGCAGTCTCTTTAGCCTTTGCTTGTTTTACTCCAAACTAATACAGTGAAAGATTTGCAAAGCCCGGAAGATAGGACTGAGAACATTTTAAAACAATGCAGTGGGTGATAGTGATTAGAAGGAGTGGCTGTGAGTATGGCAGATAACAGTTTACATCTCACCTCTGTGACTTACAACCAGGGTGACCCTGGTCAAATTTGTAAAGTCTCTTAGCCTTCTTTCCCCCATAAGGGAACGGGCATGATAGTATATACCCCATGTAGTCAGCACGAGGAGTGAATGAAATATGTGAAGCATAAGACATGCCATTGGGCATCTCCTGAACACATACTAAATGGTAGTGCTAACAAGGACAATATAAATGATGACATTGATGTTGGTGCTGACGATTGCAAATGCTTAACATTAATATTTTAAAAGACTTGATGAACTGCTAAGATAACCTACTGCTTTCTGATACATTTAAGATAAAAACCTACAAAAAGTAGTTGTGTTTAAGGCCCAATATTACAACTCAGGAATATTCCATATATACCATATATCATAAATATATTTAGTGTAGCAGCTGACAAAATAATCCTACTTAAGAGGGTTTTATCCCTAAGTCCCTGATTAATGTAAAGAGATTATAAATATTAGGCAATTAATTATTTTTATTAATGTTTTAATTTCTTTAAAATACAATGCACTGATTGTTCGAAAGGTATGTTTGCAAAAAGTTGGTCCTGGCATCAACCTTTAAACTAGGTAAATCAGGGTTACTTACTCTCAGCACTCCTAACATTTGGGACTAGATAATTCTTTGTTTTGTAGGGGGAGGGCTGTCCTTGACCTTATGAGACATTTCCTAGCATCCCTGGGGTCTTCCCACTAGATGACAGTACCAGCCATACCTCCCTCCAGTTGTGGCAACTCAAGCTGTCTGCAGACCCTGCTGCCCTGCACCAGTCCCCAAACTACTGAGACAGGGTAATGAGTTCCATTGTGTTGCAAAGAGGGCAAGTGGTGTCAGTTGTAACTGTCCTTTATCCCATGGAAATCTACATGCCAGTGTCCAGGGTTCTACAGATCTGGGTCCTGAGTCACCTCCATCTTCTACCAAGCTGACTGGAGCATTTGTGCTTCTCTGGTCTCAGGTCTAGTCCCTGAACACTCTATCGCCAGTTCCAACTCCCTCCCACCAGCTCACCTGCTCAGCCCTCCAGATCTCTGTTTTAATAGAAACCATCCAGGGGCGCCTGGGTGGCTCAGTTGGCTAAGTGTCCGACTTCAGCTCAGGTCACGATCTTGCAGTTCGTGGGTTTGAGCCCCGTGTCGGGCTCTGTGCTGACAGCTCAGAGCCTGGAACCTGTTTCAGATTCTGTGTCTCCCTCTCTCTCTGACCCTCCCCCGTTCATGCTCTATCTCTCTCTGTCTCAAAAATAAATAAACGTTTGGGGCGCCTGGGTGGCGCAGTCGGTTAAGCGTCCGACTTCAGCCAGGTCACGATCTTGCGGTCCGTGAGTTCGAGCCCCGCGTCAGGCTCTGGGCTGATGGCTCGGAGCCTGGAGCCTGTTTCCGATTCTGTGTCTCCCTCTCTCTCTGCCCCTCCCCCATTCATGCTCTGTCTCTCTCTGTCCCAAAAATAAATTAAAAACGTTGAAAAAAAAAATTAAAAAAAAATGTACAGAAGGCCTGCACAAGAACGGCCTCAGTCTTTAAAAAAAATAAATAAATAAATAAATAAATAAATAAACGTTAAAAAAATTTTTTTATATAAAAAAAAATAGAAACCGTCCAGATAGCGTCTGTGTGTTTGCTGTGGAGAGGCTCTTAAAGCAACTGCCACAATCAGCTCAAAGGCTCCTTACTTTCACCCTCAAGAGCACTTTACACCCACACAAGTTGTACCAGGGCCTAGAACAATAGCTCTGCTGGTCAGAAAAACAAATGAATAAAACCTTGAGGCAGTTCAGAACCATGGCAAAACTCATCTTTATCCTAACCAAGTGGGGAGAAAAAAAAGAGCATCACAAATCAAAAGAAACATGACTTCACTGGGGAGTGAAAAATCTCAGGATAAAGTCATTTTCTTAAAAAAAAAAAGTGATAGAGTTTCTGTAACTGAGTTGAAGTGGGGAACATTTTAAAATTGAAGACAAAAATTTCTGGCAAACAACAGAAAAGATATTTGGATAAGTCTTTTTTCTTTTTTTAAATTTAGTTATCTGGAAAACAATAAACCAATCCTTTGTCTTCTGGAAAAGAGAAAAGGTTATGAATCATGATAAGCCAAACAGTGTGAGAAATAAATCATCTTAATTCTGAAGGCCACAAAGCAACATAAAGAATACTCTTCCAAGAAAATGTAGAGTGGAAAAAGTAAAAGGAGAACCAGTTGTATTGTATTGTATCCAATATGTAAACTCAGAGGAAAAGACTGGAAGGGTAGCTATCCAAATGAGTCTTATGGTAAAATGGTGATCTTATGAGTGATTATTTTTTATTTCCCACCTTCTATTTTGTTGTTATGGTATCTATACAAATTGATTTTTAACACTTACAATTATATCTTACCATTTGAAAGGAAGGATATTTCCATTTACATATCAGTTTAATCATCTGCCATGATTGATATCAATTAAGTTTAAGAGAATAAAGGGCATATTTCCCAAATATGGAACTGCTAATATTGATTTGATTGGTTGCTAAGTGATTTAAGATCTTCTTTAATGTGTTTACAACTATAAATTTCCCTCTAAGCACTGCTTTTCCTGCATCCCACAAGTTTGGTTTATTGTATTTTTTGTTTGTTTTTCTCCAAGTATTTTCTAATTTCCCTTGTGATTTCTTCTTTGACTCATTGGTTATTCAGGAGTGCTTATTTAAGTTCCACACATATGAATTTCCCAACCTTCTTCTGTTACCAATTTCTAATTTCATCCCATTTCTAATTTCAACATATTTGACATGATTTCAATCCTTTTAAACTTATTGAGACTTGCTTTATGGCCTAACTTGTGGCCAGTCCTAGACAATGTGCCATGTGCACTGGAGAAGAATGTATTTTTCTGTTGTTGGGTGGAGTGTTCTATAGATGTCAATTAGATCTAGTTGGTTATAGTATCATTCAAGTCTTCTATTTCTGCTGTTTGGAGGTAGGGCCTTTTAGAGGTGAGTAGGTCATGAGGGCAGTGGAGCCCTCTTGAATGAGATTAGTGCCTTTATAAAAGATACCCCAGAGATCTCCCTGATCCCTTCCACTATGCAAGGATACAGTGAGAAAATAGCCATCTATAAACCAGGAAGCAGGGTCTCACCCGACAATGAATCTGTCGGCATCTCAATCTTAGACTTCCCCACCTCCAGAGCTCTGAAAAATAAATCCCTGTTTATGAGCGCCCCCCCCCCAAGTCTATGGTATTCTGTTACAGCAGCCCCAGAAGACTAAAACAATTTCCTTGTTATTTTTCTGTCTCTTTCTTCCATCCATTGTTGAAAATAGGGTCTTGGTCTCCTTTTATTATTGTTGAATTATCCATTTCTCCCTTCAATTTTGTCAGTTTTTGTGCCATGTATTTTGGGGGTCTAGTGCTAAATGTACTCTTCATCAAATGTCTACATACGTCAATTTGCCCTCCTGCCAGCAGTCTCAAAATTAGCCCTTGAATCAGCATGATCAACGGTGATGCATAATACTTAACATTTAAGAGTAATGAACACCTTATGCTCTCTTCTAGCAGAAATGGCATCTCATAAATATGTCTTATCTGGACCTAGATGGTCTTAGAAAAGTAAAACCAAATAACTCTTGATAATTAAATGATTTTCTTCTGGTTTTACAAGGTTTTCTCCCCTTTGAAGACTATGAACCAAAACTGATGTCTTCCTTCATTTTTCAGTTTCCCAGAGGAATAATGTTATAATCTGAATTAAAGTCAAATTTCTGAGCCCTTAAGTGATCGTGGTCAACACTGTTGCTTTCAGACCTTGGAAGGAAGGCTAGTCTTACTTTTAAGTAGTAATCTCCCTGATAATAAAAGAATGTGGGAAGTTTACAAGAACGCATTTCTAGGGACCCGCAGACTTGCTATGGTCAGAGCACCTGTGACATTCTACAGACATGCCTTGTGTGTGCATGATCTATCAGGTGCCCCCTAGCCTTTGAGAAGCTATAAACAAGAAAACCAATACATCATTTTGGTAACTATTGTGACCACACAAACAGAAGATGCCAGGGGTGGGACAGAGTGCTGGAAGAAGGCACATCTCCTCTATCAGGCATCATAATAGTTCTTTTCACATACACAAAATCCAGAAGCAAGGCTGGTTGACTGATGTGGGGTATGGGATTGAGGCTAACTTGAGATCATGGTGGTATGTATGGCTACGTAGGCATTGCAGATCATTTGAACTCACTCTCACAGCCCTACCACAGTGTTTCTCAGAGTACGGTCCAGTGCCCACTGGTTGACCTCAGAAGTCTTCCTGATGCAAAAGCACAAGTGCTTTCCTCAGTCCTTAACAGCAAATGGGGATTTGGCCCTTAGATTTTCACTTATATGCATGTCCAAAAGATATTAAGTGGGTTATTAAGAATCACTAAAATGTTGCCTCTTTCTGAAACCCTGGTTTAGTACCTAATCATGAAGTCTGCTGCCACACAACATGTGGCCATGCTGCACTGTCCAACACAGAGAAGAATTCCTGCAGCTTCTTCAGAACGACAGTTTCTTTCTAGTGCTTCATCGGTCCCAGGACTTTCAATTGCTGCCCTTTGTGTTCATTAACATAATTGTAGACCCAAGGCTTTACCTTTATTAATCATTTTTATTTGATATTTATTTTGTTCCTCTCCAATTCTTTGTTATCACTGAGTTCTTTTATTGCTGGAAAAAGAGAAGAGATGGTATGGGCTGGTTGTGGGATCTTATTTTGCTCTGCTCCAGAAGTTTAAGAATATTGCCCTAGAGGAACTGTTTGCTTTCACTAGATTTATCTATTAATGGTGTTCTGGGCATTCCATATGTCCAGAGGCTAATTCTGAGCCTCTGTTAAACTATTCCATTTTCAGCACCTCCTTCAAATTGTCCCTGACCCAAAATCATCATGAGTTCTCCCTCTCATAAATCATAACATAACTGCCTACTTAGGGGGTCATAAACAGCTGTTGGATATCTTGAATCACTGAACTGTTGTCTAATTCTTTAATTGCTGCCTTTTACCTTTTAGAGTATTTTATTTTATCTTTCCACCAAGATTGAAGTATCCTGAGACCAGGGGACCAAGGTTGCTATCTATATATCTTAGCACAGAATGAAGAAAATGGCCATGGTACAGAGGTTCTTTACTGGGCATCTGTGGTCTGATCTGAGGATTGAGAGGGAGCAGAAATGGACACAGAGCGTTGGACACCAGCCCTAAGCCATCCTCCAGGTGGTGGCTTCTGACTATGGACATGGGGGATTCCTGATCAAGCAGCAAACAACAAGCATGGGAGTATTGGAGGGCTCTTGGTTTTCAGACATTGCCGCTGGTCCTGTCTCTTCCTCTGGCTCCTGGGCTTGCTTAAATTACCATCTGGCCACCTTAACTCACAGCCAGGAGAATCCTGAGAGGTACGTGACTGAACACCCTACCCTGCCCCATACCCCACGACTATACCAACCTGGATTGGGGTCCCATTTGGGACAGTACTGTGTCTCTTGGTCTTGACTCAGTACATACTGTCCCTGTGTTGCCTGGCTCTGGTTCCTGATTGGGTCCAGGCCCTAAGTCCTTTGCCAAAAGCCATTCCTGGTCCTCAACTGGCTAGTTACCAGCCTTTCTGGTTCCTATCCTGTAATGTTTTTAACCAATTTCTGTGAAAAATTCTAGCCATGACATAGGACATGGAAAGAATCTGAAATCCTACTTAAAAGGAGGCATTGATCTCAGCTGGAGGAGATGCCAGTCTATCTTACATGTCTAAAATATTGTAATAGTTATAACCTGGACTTTGAGCCTTGAGTCTCGTGGTGTTCACAGTGTTTGATGCTATGGACTTATTCACTCAAACTTCAAACAACAATCTGTTTGATCGAATCATTGAATTGGACATGGTGAGGATAGGTAACAAAATGGTGGCCCAAGAAGGAGGAAATCAATCCAACCAGTGAGGGGCTAAATGATGGCTGGTCCAGGATATTTACTCCTTATAAGTCCACTGAATCAATCAATATTAAAAAAAAATGCTCTCCCTCTGTGACCACAAACCATGACCATGGAAGTCTCAAAATCTGACATATTTACAGGAGAAGAATTGATAAGTCAAAAGCAAACCAACTTAATACCTCTCCTACAAGAAATAAAGATCATTCCTTGGCAATGTCCTCATTTAGAATTCAGATCAATTATTCTGACAATGTAGGTTCTCACATTCCTGTAAGAATAAGGAAAAATAGGCCTCTCTGAGTGGTTTTGCATTATTAGAATTGCTTCGTGAGAGAATAATCATTAAAGTCTTCTCTAGGAAAAATGAAGTAACAAAAATTTGTCCTGGATGTTTGGGTAACTTCTTGATATTTGATTGAGTTGATATTGTTCCCTATTACAGTACCCACAGATGCAAGGCTGCAGAATCATTGCCAGATAATAGTACAAGATCGTCTCTGAGCTAATTTTATTTTATGTTATTTTTATTTCTAATTTTTTTAATATTTATTTATTTTTGAGAGAGAGAGAGCGCGCGCGCAAGTGGGGGAGGGTCAGAGAGAGAGGGAGACACAGAATCCGAAGCAGGCTCCAGGCCCTGAGCTGTCAGCACAGAGCCTGATGTGGGGCTCAAACTCATGAACCATGCGATCATGACCTGAGCCGAAGTTGGACACTCAACCGACTCAGCCACCCAGGCGCCCCTTCTCTGAGCTAATTTTAAAACAGCATTCTTTTGAATCTTCGAAACCAGGTTCTTCTGAAACTGTAACTGGGGTTAAATTTAGGTCTACATGGATTTCATAAAACCAAAACCCTTTAAAGTTTACATTAAATATTCATGTATGTAACTGGCCTTGGTTGGATGATGATGATAAATATTACAAAACATTAGTTTCCCTTCCCCGGGCTTTCTTACAAGAAGGTCCTGCAGCTTTGTCCCAAGCATATTGGAGTATTTCTTCTCCGCCTGGCTATATAAGCAGGACTGAGTGTAATGATGTTCGCCATCAACTTGTGTCATTCTGTCATAAATAATGACAAGTGTGTGTAGCCACACTTTGGGTCAAATCTGCTCATGTAACTTTGTTCCCAACCAGGTTCCTGGGATTCATTCTAGAGTCATAGAGTCCACTGTATTTTATTTTTACTCCTTTGTTCTTTTATGTAAGCATGCTGAAAACACTAGATAGTGTTCTTTTATTTTAACTCAAAACAACTCCTCCTTCTCTGTACTATAAAGTAATCGTTTCCCCAGAACTAACTTGCAAATGTCATTGTAAGTCAGCATAAACATGACACAAGTAACATTGCCATTACACATGGGATTACCCCAGAGAACATTCTGTTCTCTGTTATGTCTACAGGAGAAGACACAGCAGGGCCCCAGTGCTGTGCCTGTACCTACATGGTCAGAGGACCTCACCCTGACACCCACAGGGAGTATGCCATCCTTCATAAGGCACAGTGGGAGGAAGAGGTGAGGCAGGATAACAAGTAAGTGACAGCACTAACTTTGAAGTCACACCTCTTCTTTACGGTGCATGAAAGAGGGGGAAAATCAGTCTTTCTAGAAGATCCATCTCAAGAATGAGGGCAGTAAGTGGGTATCAATAAGGCTCAACAGAAACAATGGATATGATGCTCTTCACACAGTAAATGGCACATGGTATGTGATTAATAAATGTTTCTAGTGCTCAGGACATGATAGCTGCTCAGTAAATATTGGTTGAATAAATGAGTGACTTGATAAACAAACAAATGAATGAATGGGCAGTCAGCCAGAAAAATACCTGTTTTATCATACCTGAAACTAATACAACATGGTATATTAATTATACTTGAATTAGAAAAAAATAAAATAAAAATAAATTTCTCTGTAGAAGTAAAAAAAAAAATAACTGTTTTATGTTATCAATATAGATTCCTCTCTTCTAAACTTAAACTTCTGCTTAAGGAATGGAACAAACTGTGCACGGCAGGACTCAGTAATGTTAGACAAAGTAGATTTGCTCTCAGGCTTTCACAGGAGAGTTGGAAAGGAAGGCCAGGCCAGTTCCATACGCCCCCTGGTGGCAGAATTCGCAGGCGGGTCCGCATGTGTCGGGTCTGCAGATGGAGGGCAGGGCGGAGCCCTCACCAGAGGGTCATCATTGAGCAGATCCAGTTAAAATGAAAATAAGGTCACAGGCCCTGCCTGCACTGCCTCTTCGGGAGGATGGCAGGTACAGTTTTGCGCCTACCCTTCCCTCATGCACATTTTGAGTCATCACTGGGTCCTCTTGGTCCGCTTTGCACACATCTGGGTTACTGGTTTCAAGGCCTAAACTGGTCTCTGCCCCCTTTACACTTCCAGACCTCCTCAGCACCTTGCTCTTCTTATCCCCTCCTCAGGACTTGCTCGTTACGCTTTGTGGCATCTGGGTGGGGAAACTGAGGCATGGAATGAGGGAAGGCTACCTGGACTCCACAATCAAAAGCTCCTCAAGGCCTCCTCCCAAGCATCCCTCCTCCCCCAACCTTGTCCTCCCCCAACTAAGAAAGGGGTTAGCAGGGAGACATCGTCAATGGCCACAAAGCTTTGCTTTCCCAGAAAACCTCTGCACAATAAAAACCACTCTAAACTGAAGGACCTGACGCTTAATCAATGCTTCTGGAATTCCAGACTCCTGTGGAAAACTTCCTTCATCCATTTTACAGTGGTCTTTTTAAGAGGAAGGAAATAATTTTTCACTCACCTTCTTTCAACTACTGCTCAGCTTTGGGGACATACTTCAGTTCACTTTTAATATTCTGGATCTCTGATAGGTTGACCGCAGGTCCTGGAAATTTCTTCACTCCTGGAATTGGCTTCTTCTCCTCATCCAAGGTGGGAGGAGCACCCTGAAGAGAAAAAAAGAGAAAGAGATCAGCTCACTGAAAAAGGCATTTGGTCTCTCTGTCAAAGGGTAATTCTAGCCGCATTCCTGTGCTGTTGAGACACCCTCAGAGTCCCAAGAAGATCTCCTGAAGTCTGTGGAGGAATATGGAATAAAGTTAGAAGAAGAAAACAAGTAACTTCCACATGACTTAGAAAACACAAGAGTACTGTTCAATGTCTGGTAACTAACAAAAATTATGACTAGTTAGGATTTGTGTTTCCAAGAGAAGCACCTTACGAGATCAAATTTAATTTCGTATCTTAGGATCCTAATATGCCTGAACAGCAGAGATTTGTAGAACGTTTGTGCATGGTTGGCTCTAGCAATGACTTCGTCCAGGAGTTTAACATTTTTTTTGTTTGGGGTGCAGTAGCTGTCAGCCTTTGTTCCAACAACGTCTCCTGGAAGCATAAACAAACTGACACTGACATAAGCAAAACCTTCTCGAATGTGGGTGGGACAGTATGGGGCAAGAGGAGGCCCACTTCTCTCTTCCTGCTTTGGGAACTATTTTAAATTCCTTATTATTTGATGTTTTTATATTGTTGCAGCTTTAAGGCAGGACCACATTCTATACTTTTCTTTGTGGCTCCTCCAGAGCCTGGTATAGACGACATGCTTGCCGATTTTTGTTTAGTTCATTAATCCCAAGAATGTACCATAATGACAAATATATGCCTCTGTGTACATACACCAAACATACATATTAACAGTGACTAAAACAATAAGATCAGTTGCTGTGTGTGGCTCCTAGAACTCCAAAGTCATTACTGCAGTAGAAATTGCTTGTTAGCTAGACGCCTATGCTAGACATGGGGAGCATATTCTCCAGCCCTGGAAGGAAGGTGTTGGAGGAACATTTGATCACTGTGGCAGCCATGAGAGCATGCCTGTCGGATCAGCTTTCTGCCAGGAGGGTAATTCAATAACAGTCCCAGCTGCCTCACCCTGCAACCCGCCTGCTGCACCACGCTGAGGTCACACTTCCCACGGCTGCTCGTGGCCAATGACTGAGTGCCACAGGATCCTAAGGCCAGCCCATTCCTGGGAGACAAGGCTCTTGAGGAGGAACTTCGGCTATAGAATTTTCCTTAGAACAGCAGTGAGATCTAAGAGGTTTCGCTCCAACTCTCTGTCCCACTCTTCTTCACCCACATCATGGTCTAACCACCTTCCCATTTTTCCTTACAAATGGTTTCCCTAGTAAATATTTTCCACATCTCAGCCCACCATTGTCTGCTCCTTGGAGGACCCACTGTTACATGGTCACAATGTGGGACTGGCAGGGCTTCATCTGCTCAGCCAACAACTGAATGAATGATACAGTTCTAGGGAAAAGGAGTAAAAAAATGCACATTTGCCTCTGGTTCAAGCCCTAAGCCCATACTTGTTGCCAACCTAATCAGGCAGCGATGTGACTTGGGTATTAAAGCTAATGCTGTTCTTTGCCCCCATCTGGCTCCTACATCTAGTTCTCAAATTGTCTAGAACCTAAAGGGAAAGGGAAGAGACTGTTTAAGATTCCCAACCTCAAACCAATTATTTTGTAGGCATATCCTTTATAGAATTGCCTATTTGAGGGGTAAGTACAAATATAAAACATTGTACATCTACTGTTCTTCTATGAAGGGCTGATGGGTTTTTTTCCTATAGTCATTTTCTTTGAACCTTGGCACAGTACTGATGAAATAGCTAAGATGTAACCCACACAAAATGATAAAGTAATTCAGTGTAGACTGTGCCTGTTGTAAATATCTGGCAAATAGTGTTTCCTCAGGCTGATGTACACAGTCATAGAATCAGCTTCCTTTTGTCATGCGCACACATTCACCATTTATAAATGGCGATTTAGAAGCAATAATCAAAGCTATTAAACATCCACCTGGAGGACCATGTATTCCAAAATGTTCTTTCCTAGACTTTTGGAAAGAGATTTTAAACAAGGCTATAAAATGGGGTTTTTTAATATGTGCAGCAGTGAAATGAAAAATGTTTCCTCACTTATGAATGTTCTGATGGTGGTTAGGTGGGTAGATCTTAATAAAGAAGCATGAAGAAGAAAACTGTTTCCAATTCTTTCTGTTAAGTTCCTGGGTATGTCACCTTCACTGTGTTTGTAATATCAAAATGTGCTCTGTTGGCACATTTAATATGTAAAGCCAATGTGTATAGTTATGTCTATGTGCAAAGACTTATGTGAACATATACAGAAAGAAAGGATGATAATATTTAATATTAGTCACTTTCAAGTTATTAAAACCTCAGTGCACTGTGTTTTTTTAATAAGGTAAGACTTTCGGCACTTGATTTGGTATGGTCACATATAATAGAAATTATAAGTGGATATATTCAATAAGTAGATATGACATTGACTCAGGAAGGGGTTAATGGTGGTACATATTCTTAACTGAATCTTCTCTCATCTTTTAAAAAATTGGGAATCGATTCCATTTCTTCTATAAATTTATTGTAAGAATTATAATAAATAAAGACATGAACAAGCAGGGTTCCAGATGGCTCCATCTGGCTAATATGTGGTACTTTTTTTTCTTCTGTACGTAGATATTTGAACTGAGAAGGGACATGAAAGATATTCTTTGACTGAGATAAAGAGAGCTTGAGAGAAGGTTTATCAGCCCCTGCACCTTTACCAGTGTCAGGAATGGCTGTTGTCAAGGGAAATGTTCCCCTGGGGTGGGGGGGTTATAGAGTATTTGTAAAATTTGGCAAAATGGTGAACCATTTTCCAGCTATCTTGCCTTCATCTCCCTCTTTACTACCACTCTATTGAGTTTTCCCCTAACCTCATCTCTGTGGGGCAATACAGTCTGATGTGCTCATTCATGCTTAGACACTGAGGACTTAGTAATAACAGCAAACACAATGATAGCTATTCTAAGTTACATATGCTAACTCATTTAATCCTCACACCAACCCTATACATTTGCTATTACTATTATCCCTGTTTTATAGTTGAGGAAACTGAGGCCTAAGGCCAGGAGGGAAGGAGTAAGAAAATTGCCCATAGTCTCATGGCTAGGAAGTGTGAGGCCAGAATTAAGTAGTGTGTTTGCATCTTGTAAAGGGACAAGATGGAGAGGGAAATAATTAACAGAAAGTCACAACATGCTATTTTCTGGCTTAATAATGATGGAATTACAGTCAAAAGAGAGATTTGGGAAGCAGAGTGGAGGCTTGTCAGTACCCTTCAAATCGCTTTAAATAAGCAGCTGCCTTGTCTTATCCAAAAGATTGGCCTTGTTTATTAGGATTTGGCTGCAAGGCCTCTGTGTCAGGCACATGCCAAACTCTGGCTGGGCTGGGCAGACGGAGGGTGTACTCCAGCTCTGTGAGCAAAGCAAAGGGCTCCCAGAGACCATAGGTGGGCTGGAGACCCAGCCAGCACTCGCAGGCCTTGTCAGAGGGCCAAAGGCTGGTCCTGGCTTCCTACTGGGATACAACCTCTTCACGCATGAGATGGGGGAGCTACTGGCTGTGATAGAGGTGGCCTGTTGTGTTCAGGGATGGTATGTTATGATCTCCATTTTATACAGTGCTTATCTTAATGCAAGGCTAGGCAACAAATCCCAAAACTAGGTAAGTAAGCATTTTCAGGTTTGCAAATTAGGTAATTTTTTAAAAGTGTGGTTGTTTATTTATTTATCTATTTATCTGTGTATGTATGTATGTATGTATGTATTTATTTATTTATTTATTTATTTATTTATTTATTTATTAAGAGAGAGAGAACACATGTGTATGCACAGGGCAGTTAGAGAATCCCAAGCAGGCTCCATGCTGTCAGCGTGGAGCGTAACTCGGGATTCCATCCCATGAACCATGAGATCGTGACCTGAGCTGAAATCAAGAGTGGGACACTCAACCAACTGAACCACCAGGCGCCCCTGTATAGGTTATTTTTAATTCAGATTCCATTTTTGCCTTCAAACTATACGACAAAAGGTGGCAAACCCACAAAATCCTACTTAACTCACCTTGTAGCCAAGCCAAGCTGCCTAACTGCTCCCCTTGCAATGTTGTTTCCATGAGAAACTTACTCTAAGGTGCAGCCCAGGCCTTGAGTCATCAGATCCTCCCCTTACCTAAGATCCCACAGGTCCTGAGAGCTCATTTCTGCTCATACAGTAATGGAATACCATTCTCAGCTCCACCCTCCCAGCCCATGAGCTGGGATATAGCCCATGAGAAAGATATACCTCAGTTCCAGAAACACTTCTGGAGTCTCTGGATCTCTGTGGATACCTCACTCCCTCCATCCTGTGAAGAATATTGATTAGCCATTTGTACATGTGGCTGGTCATAAAGTAAGTGTTCACAAACAGGCTGTATCAGTTCTTGTCTATTTTAGAATGTGCTGGAACCATCAGACTGGGGACAAGAGTGAGAGCAAAATGTTTTCCCAACCCCCTAACTGGGACACTTGTGAGGAGGAAAGTACCAATTGTACAAAGAACTGAAGGTCATCTGTACCATAGGGGAAGATGAGATGCAAACCTCCAAAACCACTGTTACATACATCAATTTGGTGAGGAAAAGGGTCAAGCCACCTTCTGAATGACTGCCATGGTAGTGACAGACACGGTTTAGGGAAACACAGGAAGAAAACCTAATTACAGATACATGCAAGTGTGGGAAGAGTTCCGCTGCCCTCTCTTCAACCTCTCCATGCCTTTTTCTTACAATATGCAAAAGAATAGGCCTAGGAGTCCTTCAGGAAAATTGGATAATTAGATCAAATGATGAACAATCATTTATTGAATGGTTGGTAGGCTGTGCTGTGTCCATTATGTCACCGACTCCTCTCAGCAACCCTCTGAGGAAAAGAGTGGATCGTATTTGGCAGACATAGGCTCAGAAATACTTGACCAAAGTCCCAGAGGGAGAGCCCATGATTATGAGTTAACTGGATAGCCGAGTCAGTAGCATCAGAGTTTGAGATTATGTACCATAAGAACAGGGTAGTGCTGGGTTTTTTTCAACTTGTAGTTCAAACTTTTTATTCATCAAAGGTGACCTAGTGGCTGAAATTCCAGAACTTGGTGATATCACTCAAATACTCCCATCTCCTTCTTTGAAAACTTACCTTTCTAATGATAGGAGGCTGGAGCTACTAACTCGGGACCATATCAGGAATTATTTACGGGGGGCGGGGGGAGGGGGAGGAGAAAGGTTAGATGAGGGACAACCAAAGTTTTATTAGGAAACTTTGAAATGGTGATAGGTGTTCTTTGGGGGCAAATACCAAAAAGGTCACCTACAAAAGTTCAAAAATAAGTCTTTTTAGAAAGATAAAATACAGTTAGGTATGCCCTATGGCTTTGTTGAATTCCACTTTCCTTGTCTTCTGCTAAGACATGCTCCAAAACCTGCATTTTTTTTTCAGAATTAGACCTTCCAAATTTCATCAGAAAAGTCACAGTTGGAGAAGAAATACAGACCTTGAGGAAGGTACCCTTCTCTATTTAATGCACTTGTTATGAATTTTAGCCTTCATTTCAGCCAAGTGGGCATGTAAATTCAGAGGAAAGGTAAAGAATTGGAGGAAAAAAAGACAAATTGATAGACTCCCTTGCAAAGTCCTCTTTTTGAAGGAAATACACAGAGATTGGGGCTTTTTGTTTGAATCACAAGTAATTTAATGTGCTTATTACCTACGCTCCCACTGGGGTTTGTCACTCATCAGAAGCTGTACTAAATACATCTTGCTCGGTTCAGAATAAGTTCCAAGTGAGACCTTACCAACCTAGTGACTGTTGCCAGACCAAAAGCATGTGAGAGGCTATGCTCCACCCACCACCCCCCCCACACACACACACACAATCAACAAAGAACATGTTAAATTCAGCATCTTCAAGTAACTGTGCCAAGCCCTTAAAGGGCTAAAGAGAAGTAAGGAGCAGTGTGTTCCATGGCTAAGTGAGCAAGAGGCTCAAAGAAATGTATGTACTTTGTGATGACTCCTTGACCCACATCCATTCATGCCTCCCTTGTCCTGGAGAGCTGACACTCGCCTTGCCTTTGCCCCACTCTAGTCAGGAGTCTGGAGGAGAAAGACAGGGCTGAGCTCTGCCACTAAGTTTTCCTCACCTCCTCCGTTTCTGGAGTACACTCTTTTCTTCTGGGGGGTTGCCCAGCTCCCGGCCGAAAGGCTCCCATGGGGATGTTGATATTTGCCTAAAAGAAAAAAGCAGGGAAGATTTAACTCAAAAAAAAAAAAAAGTAGGAACTTGCATTGACACTTGGAGACCGTAATCACTGTGATAAAAACGCATCCAAAAAGTACATCTTTAAATCTTTTTTCCTCAAGAAAATTGTAATAATGACAGTACAAAAATATGCAAAGGGAAATTTGACTTCCATTTATTACAGATTTCTGGTACTCATCTTTAGGTCTGTGCAGTGATTTCACAATTCCCTAATGGATAGAATTTCAAGACAGTTTGTTCTGGCTGTTGCCCTCCTGTGGCACTTCACATTTTCCTCTCCCTCATATGAAAAAGGAACACATAATGATAGGAAAGGAGGAAACAGCATCCTCAGAAGCCATCCCACCTTAGCCCCTCCTTAAGGTTCCTTCAGATTCACCCTAGGAGGGGTGCACTCACACCTCCTAAACTCCTTCCTCCTTTCTGTAATGTCCTATGGCTTTCCTGGCACTTCTGTGGTCTCTGTGATTGACACTCCTCTACCTTCTCCCCAGCACACCACTGTGTGGGTCAGCACATAAGGAGAGTGCTGGAAAGCCAAGTTCCCTGGTATCACACTTCAGAGATTCTTGTCCTTCATTAAGATAACACGCTAATCTCCATCCCCAGTAAACATAAAACATCTTCTAGTAAACATGAAATAGGCTAAATGTTAAATTATGTGAGGAATGTATACTGACACAGTAATTTGAATCTGGGGTAAAGAATTTGTAAATTTGAATTTTATCCATATTTCATCTGATATCAAAAGGCAAGAATGTTTAATGCAGACCAACCAGGAGCATCACTCACATAAAACAAGCATTAAAACTTCTTTTTTAAGGTAGAACCTAATTTTTTCCACTTAAGATAAAGTGTTGCCTTACGAATAACTGGATACGTGGACTTGAAAAGTTGAAATTGCACTTTGATGTTATGCATCAAAGTGATGCCTGAGCGAAGGAAACAAAATATTTTACTACCTTATGATACAGTTTGGACAATTTGGGTACCATATCCAACAAAATTACTAGAAAGTGTGGTAAGGTCCATTTGGAAATGCCTGATGTGAGCTCTGTTACTAGGGGAATGTTCAACTCAAGACACAGGAAATATACAGGGTCCATGTTCAGGGAACATGGCAGATCTGTGTTCTCCCAAGAGAAGGAAGTGACGTTTTCCCCCTAGGGTCTTTAAAACTTCCTTTTGTACTAGAATAATGCTGATCCCACAGAAAGGAAACAGATCCAAAGGTTTGTGGTGGGTATCAAGAGAGGTAAATCACCATTCCTAGGGCCACCAAGCCAAGAAGTATTTTTGATCAGTGTGTACTATATATGTCAAAATATAAGTGCAACACAATCTTAGAGGAAGCCATTTTGGAAAGCCTAAGGCTGAAACTTCTATGCTATTCCTCTGTTTATTGGAAATATCAGTGGCCTAGAGTGGGAGGAGGGAGGGGCATATGACAAGGGGGAAAATATGTCTTATGCAGTGGCAAATGTGGTAGCATACTTCATGAATTCCAAGATGCACCTCTTTTAATACCTCCAAAATCAAAATGTGTCTTATAACCAATGGTTTCTTAAATATCTAATTGGCATATTTGTTTTCTTTTTTAGCAGGACATAAAATAATGGTATTTTACAATTGATAGTGTCTTAGATCGGATGAAATATCATTAGGGTCCTGAAATAAGATCTAAACAATTTAAGACCTGAAGAAGTTTATCCACATTGAACCAATATCTATCTCCGTTTCTACAGTTTGAATGAAAAAAGGGAAAAGTCAATATAGGGACTTTTGGGGAGAAGGTTAACCGGTTAAAAGTTTTATTATATCATCACTACCCTCACCCATTTATTGAGTATCTACAGAGGGTGTCTTCCTAATAGTGAGTTGAAGTTAACATAGTTTCTGAAAGACTTGATTGCTGAACTAACCTATTTAATGAAGTGTGTATACTCTACAGTAGGTTGTAGTTTTCACTAAAGGAACACATAAAGGTCATCCAGGGTAATGTATTTGGTAAAGCACATGCTATGGGAAACCACCTTTTCCTGCTTAGAGTTTAATTTTAGCAACGCATGTAGCCTCTCCACGGTAAACAGGTGGCTTATGCTAGTGAAAAGAGCCCACTGCAAGGAGTTGTTACAGATTCTCTGTACTTGAAAAAGTGACAACTGTTCTGGGTCTCATCTTTCCCATTCGTAATATGAACATTAGGCTTCATCAGTGGTTTTCAAACCTTTCAGCTATGGAACCCTTCCTTCAAGTAAAGTATTGTGAGAACATCTAAAATGCAAACTAGGTGGATGTAGAGCTGCTCTGGCTAAGGTAGTAGGGAGTCCAGAACCCGATCTGATTCCCCCAAACTCTGGGCCATGACAGGTTCTTTCAAACGTGTTGGGCCCAATCTGACAACCCTTGAAAGAGATCATCCCTAAGTGGATGAGTACTGACATGTATTTCAAACGTTTGCTCTTCCCATTGTTAAGTCGTCTGTCATTTACTTTAAACTAGCATAGACCATGTGATATTTTATATGTTCAGTTTGGTTTAAACTACAGCTCTAGAGAGTTCTATTGCTCTGAGAGTTCATCCTCATAGGGTGGTGGTTGGATGGTAAAATATCACTAAGACCACATTCCCATGATTGCTACCCCAAGTCTTTCTGTTAGTCATATGTCCACCAACACCTGAGGTTTTGATGTTTGAAGAAATGTCAGAAATAAGTGGCATGAGCTTTACAAATGGCTCTTACTGATGAAATTAGAGGTTAGGGTATGTAGATTGGTTAAAATATTTTAGAGACAGTCCCCACCCTGCTGAACAGAATGTAAGAAACTGATAGCCTGTAGATTGCATCTTTAGAGACAGAGCTCAACGAGTGATCCCTAAATGGCTTGTCTCAAGCCATCAATAATGAGGATTTCCAACATGAGTCTTTTATGTGAGGTGACAGTCACTTGGAGTACGTAAAGCGAAAAGAGCTAAGGCTTCGTGGAGCTCACAGACAGCCTGCCTGGATGGTTTCATGCCTGCTTGCTAATGAATGTGTGTTTAACAAATGCCCATACATGTGGCAGAGTTGGGCCTGAGACTGGCCTTCACCTTAACCTGGTGTGATGTTGGGGACAGTAACCCCTCCCCGCATGCACCGTTCACTACACGCTATTTTAGCCACCCCCAAGCCCCGATTCAGCCTAGGTCCTACATCCTCACAACAAACTTCTGAGGTTCAGACTATCACCTTTGTTTCACTGATGAAGAAACTGAGCCTCAAAGACGTTAGAGGATTTGCTCAAGGTCACACAAACAGTCTGAGGAAAAGTCAGAGCCACCTCACCTTAGGGACAGACAGTTTCACTCTCTCAAGCCCTGCTGAAGAGTTCTTTTTACTTGGCCAGAATGAGCTCTAACCACTCTAAAATTCTCTAAACTGGTACAAAAATTGCAGGCTTCCACTTTGAAAATGGCCATGGAAAACGGGCGTGCAAAATGGATAATTCAAAAATAGGTGTCAAAGAAAGGCCACATTGAAAAATGAGCCATTAACTTGCTGACTTGATGCTTTTTAATCTTTAAGGCATCACTCAAAAAACCAGGAACCTAAATGGGTTTTTTGACAGCAGATATAGACAGCATCCAAAGCAGCCCAAGAATGCGTCAATTATCCAGTCATGAACATACACCTGAAGGGAGTGTCAGAAGAGTGCTTTGTAAATGATTAGAGATGTTTCATTAATGTAATTGTAGGGTGGTGATATTTGAGTGACAAATTATACACTGAATTATAGCCATAAGAAAAATTCCTTGTAACTTGAATTTGATAGAAATATGTAGACCTTAGCTCTCTTTTTCATTTCATCAGCCAGAGAATTGTGTGATATTCTTGTTTTTCACCGACTCATTCTGTTTCAACACAAATAAAATACTTTCTCAAGGATTAATTTTTCCATCTGCAAGTTGGGTATGGTATTTGCTATTCAAAATGGATTTCTAATATGAGGTACATTTTTGTGAAAGCAAATGGAGTTTGTCCAAGTCATTGATGTTAGACTTTCTGTATGTTGAGTTGACTCCATATCATTGATGTTACTAGACTTTGTTTATTCTATAAGGGTTGGACTTCCTTCTCTATACAGATTCTGTATAAATGCAAAGGAAGCAGGCTTTTGTTTTTCCTTTTGTAACACATTCTCTTGCATTTCTTTTCCCTCATTAACGTTTGTTCATCCTACACATTTTTAAATATGCCCCCCGATACAGCAAGCCTAGCGCATCGCTTTCCCAAACTATGCATAATTTGTTACATCCTTGAAGTTTGGAATGGAAAAAAATCTACTAGATCATCTCTTGCCAGAACAGGATACAGTTCCCTGATAATAGACCTATCTGATGTGAAATGAATACTACACTTGATCTCACCAGGTGAAGAAAAGTAGAAAGAATTCCCTGTAAGTTAATTCCACTACTCCCTTAATTATTTGTACTGTTTTCCTGCTTGGCTCCAGGTTTTGAGCCTGAGGATTCTGGAAACAGTATTCCCTCCACAGCCACTCATATGTGACTTACAATGGAGTGACATCTTCTTTCCTCAGAGGGTTGGATTTTGATAGCTGCCTGACACTGGGTATTGACAATCCCTATCCACTTTGCTTTCCATAGCCATTGTTCTGCTATCTACCCCTCTCTGTTGGTCCCCACTCTGTTTCTCCTTTTAGTGCTGAAGCTTTTGGAGTTTCCTCTCACTGCATATTTGTTTCAGATGACCACTACTGATTCTATCTTTAGTTTTCAAAGGTCTCTAGCCACTCCTGCCAGAATCTATAGCCACCCCACCACGTCATCCTCCCAGGGCACAGGCAGAGGAAACCCCACAGGGCTGCATTTTTCAGTATTTCTTTCTGCACTTTCCTATTCTTAGTGTCCTGGGCCTCTCTGAATGGAGCAGGATATGACATTTTGAGATTTCTAGCATGTTCATAGAATCAAAAAGAATGAAATCTTGCCATTTGCAACTATGTGGATGGAACTGGAGGGTATTATGCTAAATGAAATGAGTCAGTCCGAGAAAGACAAAAATCATATGACTTCACTCATATGAGGACTTTAAGAGACAAAACAGATGAACATAAGGGAAGGAAAACAAAAATAATATAAAAACAGGGAGGGGGGACAAAACAGAAGAGACTCATAAATATGGAGAACAAACAGGGTTACTGGAGGGGGTATGGGAGGGGTGATGGGCTAAATGGGTAAGGGGCATTAAGGAATCTACTCCTGAAATCAATGTTGCACTATATGCTAGCTAATTTGGATATAAATTTTAAAAAATAAAATTAAAAAAATAATAAAATCTAAAAAATAAAAGCAAAAAAAAAAAAAGAAAGAAATAGTAGATCCATGATCAAAGAAAAGGCCTTGATTATACATTAGAACAAGTGGCAAATGAAGGTTCATTTTTACTTTTAAATTTAAATAAAATATTAAAGGAAGATATGTATCATTATATTATTTGTATCTTTAACCACTGTATTTGATTAATGGACAAAATATGGGTGGTTATAGTTTACTCCCTTGTGCCAAGGACACATACTTTTTAATACTAGAAATACTTTTTAGTATTTAGTATTTAGAAATACCGTAATACTTTTTAAACTAGAAATCCTAGTCAGGAAACAGAGTCCCTGACACCTGTCTGTAAAGACTTTTGTTGGGTTGTTTTTTTCTTCCATGAAGCCTTTATTCCCTGGGAAATGAGGAGTGAAAGATCAATGATAACCAGTGGTGAAGGTAAAAAAATATTAAAGCTTGGGGCATCATGATATTCTGTTCTACACATGGGTTGGGTAGCAACAGACAAGTTCCCATAAGAAGCCACACACTCACTAATGATGCAGCATTCATATAATCATTCCTTTAAAATATATAATAAAAGAGTTAGGTTTTGTTTCACAAGCAGCTTAGTTAAGTCAATTAAGCAGAGAGGTGGTAATGCAGTGGCCATGACTGTTTTTACTTTGAGACCATGTGTGTCACCGAGTCACTTTGTACTTTTCACTCTTAGCCAACTAATGTTTAAGATGACTTTAATCAGGGTATGCTATTAGCTTCTTCCCTAAAATGCTGACACTATTTCTGAATGTCACTTGAGCTCTTTAAAAGGCAGGACCTGGCATCCATAAAATGGCAATTGTCCCCTGAGGTAGCCTTGGTACTTATGATTACCCTTTAGATGGTCCCACCCACCCCTCCATTCTCACTCTCTGTGCCAGGGTTGGGGTGGTAAGTAATGAGACAAGAGCATGTTGCAGAGAGCTTCCACACATGGGCTTTGGGATCACATGACTTGAGTTCAGGTCCTGACTCTCCTACTTACAAGCTGCGTGATCCTGTGTGAGTTCTTTCACTTCTCTAAACCTTCCATGATAATCCATGGGGATCTCACTGTACTATGCCAAGTATATAGTAAACCCTTAATAAACTGTGACTATTATTATCATCCTAATAAGAAACCTTAGAAGTTATTCTCAGGAAGTTCATAGACTATTAGAAGCTGCACAGAGGCTGGGAGTCCATATAATGCAACATCCTCCTTTTGCATATCATGAGGACCGGGGGGGGGGGGGGGTGAAGTCACAGAGCAGAGCTACAAGTAGGGCACAGGTCTCTTTTCCATTCAACCATGAAGCTCTCTGATCTCATGAGAAAGGACACATAAAACTCAGCTCACTTTGATCAATGGTGGAGATAAAAGCCAGTGACGACCCAGAGAACATTGGCTCTGGGTGAGCTGAGGCCCATGGTGATTTCCAAAGGGAGTGTGTTCAGGAGGAAGGGGAAGGACAGGCAGGTGCTGCCAGTGGCCAGTGTCACTTGGTCTCATTAGAGAGACTTGCTGAGCAGATCACCGATAGGACTGGATTTCCCACCAGCTCTAGCTTTCCCCACCTGTCATCTCAAATTCTTTCATCTGAAGGGACCAGACCCACTATGCTGAGTGTGCTGATGTTACCTTGGTTGCAACTCCATCCCCATCAACAATGGGGTTTAACAAGCAGCCTGGAGAGTAAATAACCAAGGTCAGCAAACTATGGCCCATGGACCAAATCCAACCTGCCACCTGTTTTTATAAATAAAGTTGCATTGGCACACAGCCACACTCAATTCATTTATGTAATGCCTATATCTGCTTTTGTGCTATAATGGCAGAGTTGGGTAGTCAGAACAGAGACCCAATGATGTGCAAATCCTGAAGTATTTACTAGTTTGCCCTTTATAGAAAACATTTGCCAACATCTGGGATACAGCCTTATAGCTGCTTAGGAGACAGAGGCCCTGTCCAGGCAAAGGAAGGATCAACTGACTCCTGCAGGATATTTTTATGTCCCTGGCATAAATGTGATTGCATTAATACAACTGAAAAGAAATGCAGACTTATATAGAATCCCCTTATAATTCAAAGCCACCTTTTCAATGTGGATATGAAAAGACAACTGTCCATGTCCTCAGAGGTTAGGCCTAGTTCTGGCCTCCCTTATTAATCTGGGGCATGGGGGAGATGGAACCAGCTGAAAAGAAACCAAGGCTATTCCATGCACTACTTGGAGAGTTAAAAGAGACTTCTCTTGGGGCACCTGGGTAGCTCCATCGGTTGAACATCCAACTTCAGCTCAGGTCCTGATTTCATGGTTCATGGGTTCAAGCCCCACATTGGGCTTTGCACTGACAATGCAGAGCCTGCTTCAGATTCTCTGTCTCCCTCGCTCTCTGACCCTCCCCCCCTCTCAAAAATAAACATTAAAAAAAATTAAAAGGAGAGATATCTTTTAAGGAATTGTGTGCTATAAACCAGGGCCTTGCTATTCATTATTTTATTCATTATAACAATCCATAACATGTCTGATGCACACAGATGCAATAGTTCAACTATCTAAATGCCCACCTGTTGTAAGTATAGCTGACAGTGGCTTAAATTGCTCAATTCAGACAAAATAGAGATCTAAGACATTATTTTTTAGAAGTTTGTGCTGCAAAATACTATCCTGCAAAATACTCATTTAAAAGGTCCAGTATATTTAGGGATTCCTGGGTGGCTCAGTTGGTTGAGCATCGGACTCTTGATTTTGGCTCAGGTCATGATTTCATGGTTCATGAGATTGAGCCCCACATTAGGCTTTGCACTGACAGCATGGAGCCTGCTTGGGATTCTCTCTCTCCCTCTCTCTCTGCCTCTCCCCCACTCATGCTTTTTCTCTAAATAAATAAACATTTTAAAAATATAATAAAAAATTAAAGGTCCAATATGTAGAAAACTTTGCATACATCATCATTTTCTTGGAAATACATGAAGCCATTACCAAGTTATGGACTCTGAAAAATTCTGCAGCAAAGATCCTATTCAACTTTGCTTAATGTAGTATTTCCCAAACATTTTATCATGGAATCCTTTAATTAACAAAAAGCATCCCATAAAACTAGTATTCTAAGAGACAGACTTTGGGAACTGTTGAACTAGATGATGGTGGTGATATGATGATGATAATGATGATGATGATGATTGATGATAATGGCTAATATTGATTAAGCAATTATAATAAGCCAGATACTGGCCTGAGTATTTACATGTATTAATTCACTTAACTCTCTGAGCAAACTATGAGACCAGTACTGTTATTAATTCCCCACTTGATAGATAAGGAAACCAAGGCACAAAGAGGATGAACAACTTGCCCAAAGTCACACAGCTAGTAAGGCCTGGAGATTATGAGCTCCTCAAAGAGAGGAATCGGATATCAGTTCATCTCTGCATGACCTGCACTTTGCACAGTGCCTGTCACAAATTGTATACCCAGGAAATGACAGTTGAATTGGAAATAAGATCCTGATAAAAAGGAGAAGCAGAGCACCTGGGTGGCTCAGTCGGTTGAGTGTCTTACTCTTGATTTCAATTCAGGTCATGATCCCAGGGTTGTAGGATCAAGCCCCACATTGGGCTCCACACTGAGCATGGAGCCTGCTTAAGATTCTCTCTCTCTCTCTCTCTCTCTCTCTCTCTCTCTCTCTCTCTGCCTCTCTCCCCCACTCGCACGGTCTCTCCCTCTAAAATCAAAAAAAAAAAAAAAAACAACTTCAAGGGGTGCCTGGGTGCCTCAGTTGGTTAAGTATCCAACTTCAGCTTGGTCATGATCTTGAGGTTTGTGAGTTCAAGCCCTACATCAGGCTCTGCACTGACAGCTCAGAGCCAGGAGCCTTCTTCACATTCTGTGTCTCCCTCTCTCTCTCTCTCTGCCCCTCCCCTGCTCGCACTCTCTTTCTGTCTCTCAAAAATAATAAATAAGTGTTAAAATTTTTTTTAATTTAAAATAAAAAAGAAGAAGCAACTAGAATGTGTTGATTAGAACATTTAAGATCTTTAAGTGGTATTTAAACAATAAAAGCATTCCCTCATCATTTGGGGTTTCTATTTGTTCCAGACAGGACTGTACCCTAAATAACGTTACTATAAACTGTTTTACATAGTGTAACCATTTTCGTATTTTATTTAATAGACCCTACTTTAGGTTAATGCAGAAATTATAGAAAAGTATCAGATAGTGCAGATCCTATTTAGCCACAAGAAATAATATTTCATTTGAAGGTGCCTTAAATTAGTCTTTTTGAGTGGCATAAAGTATATTGAAAGAGGCAATATCACATCCATAAGAAATCACTCTATTGCTTTTGTTGGTAGAGTGGATGGAATTTTTTAAATGCAGTAAAATAACAGCTACTGAGAATAGTCAATAGCAGCTTTTTAAATATTACAGACCTAAAAAATATATCAAGGTCAAAATTAGTAGATAAAATACTGGTGAATTTTCAGTGTAGATGTGAGGGAAGCTAGAAAGCACTAAGGAAGAAAAATCAACACACTTTTAGCTTTAAAAGGAAGAGAAGCAAAGACAGCCTGAGAGAAGACTATGTTTTTCTGTCCTGCAAAATAAAAAGGAAATTTTTTTTAGCACTTTGGGAGCTTTAAATGTGCTGTTTAGCACTTTGGGAGCTTTAAATGCAGTGGTTAAATGGTATTATTTCTCATCACGTTAACATAGAGCATTCCTGAATGATAATTATTATGATAATTGTCACTTAATGAGGGCTTACTATGCTGTTTTAAGCAACTTGTATGTGTAGCTCTAGGACATGAGGACATGATAATAACAATTATCCCCATTTTACAGATGTGGAAACAAAGGCAGAGAGATGAAGTAGTTTTCCCATGATTCCACACTGGTATGGATTAAGGATTCAAACTCCTGTAAAGAAGATTCAAAGGCTCCAGGATGCCCACAGATCTGGGAGGCAAAATAAATTCAAGGTATGTCAGACACTCACTAGGTGGACACAACAGGGCTAAACGTGGCAATGCGGAGTCGGATCCTTGCCAATAGGCTCTTTCTTGGTAGTCTGTTCTATGACTGGTTTCCAGAGGTTGTAATACATCTTTCCACTTAAGAAGCCCATCCACTTAAGACTGTGCATTAGTCATGACAGGTGAAGATTTGTCCCCCCACCCACCTCGTGTACCACCAGTGTGTGCTAGGATTTCTAACCCCACAATCTGGCCACATGCACACCCTTCCACAATATGGTCAATTGCTTATGTTTATGCTGTGACAGTGCATCAGACCCCAAATATTCAGGAACTATGCCTCATGTCCTGTGGGATTCAGAAAAGTCCAGGAAAAAAAAAAGTTTAAAAGCTCCTTTAGAGAAAGCACAGATGACTCCATGTTGATGGAAGAGAAAGATGGAAATTTATACTAAAGCAGTGTGCCCAGCATCACAGTGTGGGAGCCATTTGAGAGTTAAACCCAGAAACCTCAAAAAAATAAAAAATTAAGTATTGAGTAAAAACAATATTGAAAGTTACCTTCGTAATTGTATTTGTGTTCCAAAATGCCTATTTCCCCCTCCCCTTTTTGGGGTGACTCTTAAGTCAGTGGAAACAACCAAAGAATTTGTTTGCTGGGAAGACAGGAGGAGACATAATAGCATACAGACTTTACAAGATAAATACCCAAACCTTGGGAATAACACTTGACAGGAAAGGATATATTCTAAACACATGGGTCAGCAAATTTAATTGGATATAAAAATGGAAATTGATTTTTGTTAATGGCTATCATGAGCATGTCAAAAACATATAGATTGAAAAACGTCCAAAAAATAAACACTGCATTTTTTTGTAGGCAATCATTTGATTCTTAGTTATAACTTTGATTGTCTTACAATTGAGCACAATTGAGCAAAAATAGCTTCTCCCTCCTCAGTCGTACCTTACCAGCCTTATATCCTGTCTCATTTGTGCCCTATGAGTCGCGCTTTTCTTGAAGTTAATTACCAAGTTAGGGGTGAACAATCACAAAAGGTCTGAGTTATTAAGCAAACAGGCTAGGCGTCACAGAGCTGATGTTAAAACAGAAATATGCCTACTTACCTGGATGGCTCTGACATTGGAAACTGGCTGTTTCGACATATTCACGGGGTCTTATCCCTAAAAAAACAAGTGAGAAACTGTTAAAGGTGGCAGCATTGAGATTCTCAGTCTTGATAAATTAGAACTTAACTCATGATTCAACTGGGCAGTCACCCCTTTCACTGGCCATATATTCTTTCCGTCTCAGTTTCCGAAGTTACTAAGAGACTCTCCTTCCTAATGCCTCGGGGAGAGGGAACACTAGAGCGCCCGGATAAATCATTCAGGAGGAGAAATGCTGAGACGCCTTGCCCCTGATCGAATGATAGGCAATGAGAAACTTGAAAGGCGCTATCATCTCCTTCCCTGCCCTCCTGCCCCCACTGCCAAGAGCAGCAAAGCAAAGAGGTTGTGGGAAAAAAACACCTTTGTTTGGGGCCTCAGAAGCTCTCCGCCTGAAACTGAACTTGTGATCTGAATGAGCTGTTGCCGGGGCTGTGTGTCAGTCCACTGGGAGCTCCTCCTCTCCACGAACACCCAAATAGAAATGGCCTCAACTATGTTCTCACTCCTGTGATGCCCTCGGCTCACTGTGCACATTGTCTGTGTTCACTGTGCACAGCCCTGGGAGACGCTGTGAGGATGGGGCCACCTCTCCCCACACAGTGTGTAGACCCCAGGCTCTGTAAACACAGGCAGCCATAAGCCTCACCTGTCTTCTTTTTTTTTTTTAATGTTTTTTCATGTTAATTTACTTATATTGGGGGGGCGGAGAGAGCACAAGCAGAGTAGGGGAAGAGAGAGGGGGAGAGAGAGGATCCCAAGCAGACTCCGCACTGACAGGGCAGAGCCCGATGGAAGGCTCAGTCCCATGAACCTCGAGATCATGACCAATGCCGAAATTAAGAGTCAGACTGAGCCACCCAGGTGGCCGTGTCGTCTCTTCTCTTTCGAAATAGCCTCAGAAGGCAAATAGGACTTACATGACTATGTCATTTACCCAAGATGTAGCAGTGCTTCCTTCCCAAAGGACTTGTGCTTTCTTTCAGATCAGGAGACCTGGCTTAGAGCACAGTGACTAGTGGCCAAGGTTTTCCTAGCGCTAGGGGGACAGAGAACAGCCCAGCTCTGGCATGTTATCACAAGTCTAAGTAGTGTCATAGCTAGGTCTATTAAATGTTGACAGGCCCAGTGGAAAAAGGTGAAAATTGAGTGAATGAAAAACATACTGCTACTTAAACCCAAAGTATAAAATGGGTTGAGTGACATTCCTCTACTGACTGGTGTAAATGCATGTGCTAACCTGTGAATAAATGAACACAGACAGCAGCGTGGGCATTTGCTACAAGTTCTGTGCAACCTGGCCTGTGTCACTCAACATTTATAGGCCCCTATCCTCTTCCTCAAATTCTACCTGATTCACAGGCTGTGGTGAGAATCAAAATGACATAATGTTCCCCAAACTACCACGTGAACACTTAAGCTTGATGCAAATATTTATTGTTTTATTGCCACTGTCCACAGCTAGTGACTTTTCTGTACTTTCCTGATCTACAGCTTCAAGTATGGAGAAAGAATTGGTGGGGGTGCCTCGGTGGCTCAGTCGGTTGAGTGTTCGACTCTTGATCTCAGTTCAGGTCCTGATCTCACAGTTGGTGAGATTGAGCCCTACGTCGGGCTCTGCACTGACAGTGTGGAGCCTGCTTGGGATTCTCTCTCCTCTCTGTCTGCCCCTCCTCCACTCATGCTCTCTCTCTCCCTCTCAACATAAGTAAACATTTTTAAAAAAGAATTGTGGGGCGCCTGGCTGGCTCAGTCGGTTGGGCGTGCGACTTCAGCTCAGGTCACGATCTCGCGGTCCGTGAGTTCGAGCCCCACGTCAGGCTCTGGGCTGATGGCTCAGAGCCTGGAGCCTGCTTCCGATTCTGTGTCTCCCTCTCTCTCTGCCCCTCCCCTGTTCATGCTCTGTCTCTCTCTGTCTCAAAAATAAATAAACGTTAAAAAAATTAAAAAAAAATTGATGTGGGGCGCCTGGGTGGTTCAGTCGGTTGAGCATCCAACTTCGGCTCAGGTCATGATCTCACACTCCATGAGTTTGAGCCCCACATCGGGCTCTGTGCTGACAGTTCAGAGCCTGGAGCCTGCCTCAGATTCTGTGTCCCTCTCTCTCTCTCTCTGCCCCTCCCCCGCTCATGCTCTCTCTCTGTCTCAAAAATAAATAATAAAAACATTTTTAAAAAATTTTAAAAAAAGGAATTGATGTAGTGACGCCTCCACCACTTGTAAAGAAAAAAGAGCTGAGAACTCTGAAAAACATGTTCTTTTAGATTTTCAAAGTCTTAGGTTCTATTATATGAAGTCAAACAGTTACATAATTTTTAAAATCTCGAATCCAAATATAAGTCTTTGGAGTCACATACATGAAAACAATGAGATTTTTTAAAGTTTCACCTGAATGTTTTGGTAATACATAGATATATGGCCTCTATCCGGAAGAGTCTAGTTAGAATCATTTTCATTTTGGTTAAAAAATTAAAAAGTAACAAGAAATTGAACAATTAGGAATGCATTTTTCTCTATGACATGTTTCATATAGATTTCTGTCTTTCCTACAGTGTCAAAGATTCAATGAAGGCTTTTTAATTTTTGGATCTAGGATACATAGTTCAATTTCAAAAGGAAAAGCTTAGTAGTTTAATATTTAATGTCTCTATTCCTCAAAAGCTATTAGAAGTCATGCAAAGCAATAGTTCTCACAGGACTTTAAACATCTCCGTATATAGTTTTCTCTGTGTGTACAGCTACAGTCTAACCAATATCACTTGAAACTTTTAAAAAGTTACTGTACATTGATTTGAAACATGAGAAGTAGGAAATTTCTTTTGTTATTACAATAGCATGTTGAAATGTAAAAAAAATTAGGCAATGAATGATTGTATTATTTATATGACATTGATTTTTTTTTAATTAGGCTGATTTTGTTTTTTTTTTTTCACTAAACTATCAGATTGCTTTGTTTCTTGTGGACCTCTGAGGCTAAAAGATAGATCTACCTTGGGCTTTGTCTCCTATATAGCCTCTGTATAATCTCATTTACATATGAATTCCTTCTTAACATATATGTCAATCTGCAATAGAAACATCTTTAGAAAATTGGTCAGATCCCAGCTCTCATTCCTTGGAAACAGGCTATATAACATTTGTGTAAATCAGTCCTGCAAGCCGTTCCCGCTGTCCTCATTATTTGCAGAGAAATCAGGGCAAAGCACGCTGATGAATAAAAATAGACAGTGTTCCCTGGCTGTTTCCCTGGCCCTGCATTCACCTCCGTTAGGGATGCAGTGTAGAATGCACCTTCCTTCTTTATCTGCACGCCTCGTCTCACCAACAAAAAAGAAAGCTATGCCTTAGACACACAACTCTACTCACAGCTGGCCCCAGCTTTTCATCCAAAGAGGTACTCTTTAAAGCACTCTATTACTGTGTCTCCTGGTTCTGGCTAAAATTTGGGAACACGGAAAGTTTGACAAGACATATTGACTTTTACAAAGCCTATACTATAATGGAAATGCTTGCCAGCTTAGCACAGTTGGGTTTTCCTGGAAGATCTGCAAGTCAGTGGGGGAACTTTAACGGTCTGTATGCTGAGTCATATACAATATACCTCTGCTGATGTTTTGATTGGGCAGCACCTAATATCTGACTTCTAAATAAGACTCTTACACTTACTAAAAATTTGTCAACATTAATATCACTGATTTAATAAAAAGGGATTCAGAGTAAAATAAATCAATATCTGGATAGAAGGGGCTTTGTTTGTTCTTTTTCAAGGTCTACTAAATGGCTGAAGCTCACTCTCACAGGGAATTATCTTCTGTCCCGCAGCTAAAAATAATCCCTGAGAAGAGTGTAGAAAGATGTTCAGCTGTATGAACTGACTAACTCCTTATTCACTTTGCCTGAAATATGCCGAGAGGCAAGAGACACTCTCATCGTTGCCATGTCTCAGAACCTGGTGCCCACAGAGACAGACAAGTGCTGCCCTCCACCCTGCTGGGCATCGGGAACACCTGACCAAAGTGGCGCTTTCAAAAAGATGCCTTTGGAATGTTAATAGATCCATACGTTGATAGAACTTTATCATTGGGGCCAAGCCCGGTGCTTAGGGAGAGGGGCAAAGCATTTTAAACTTGTACTGTGCGACAACTCGGCAATCATTTGCATTTAGGTAAATCAGAGAGCTAGCATTACAGGTTTCCTCTGCTGCAAATTCTCTTGATTATTTCTAGGCTTACAGCCTGAATCACTCTGCAGCTGACTGACTGTAACCCTGGCCATAAGAATGAAAATGACATGATGTTCAGGATCACAGTCATCCTATCTGAACCGTGGAAATTTTTGTAATGGCACCACCAGTGAAAACTAGTTTTAGTTCAATATTCTTTCAAATAGCTCCCTCCCACACACACACACACACACACACACACACCTTATAAAACAGGATCAGCAACAATACCACTGAACGGTGAATTTACACAGAAGCTACATCCACTAGTCACAAGCCTACAAAGTTCTAAGTAGTCACTTCAAGTTAGGTATCAAGGAAATCTTCTTCAGAAATCCCCAGCTCCCTGAGCTGGGTCCTCTTGCTTACCTGCTTTATGTATTTGTTTACTGCCTAAGGAAAGTCCCAAGCAGCCAGATGCAAGAATACAAGGCTCCTCAGAAGGTGGAAGGGACGCCTGGTGTCCTCTGAGCTGTGATCTCAATTCCGATGCTTTGCATGTGGCTGAAATAGCTCAAGTGTTCGGTGCCTCACTCAGTACTGAGAGCTGCTCCCCGCTCGGGGCTAGAGGGAAACTCGGTTTCAGGCTAAGTGTTAAAGAGAATTCCTGTCATAGCTCACAGTTGTTCTTCCTAAATATAGAGTTTGATACAAACCATATACTGGCTTCCTCCGAAAGGCTTGACCGTGCTGAAAGCAGGGCTCAAATGTCAGCCGGAAGGTGGCTACGGAATCTTACTGCCCTCCTAATCTTCCAGAAGATGCTGGCAGCACTTTCTCACATGTTCTGAGGGGACACAGTGAAGTTCAAAAAGTAGGAAAAGTTTCTATCTTTAGCATTATCACCCAGAGGCCAGAAGATGAGGGGTGTTCAATAAAAATAAAAATTAGAGAGAAGCAGCATGGCACCAAGCTGCCTATCAGGGGCACAGACATGCAGCAGTGTTTAAGTCCTAGCTTGGTCACTGAGGAGCTGTTAAATTTCTTTCATGATCAGTACTCAATAAATGGCCACTAAATGATGATAATTATAATATTATGTTGAACTATAAGACATCACCCTTTCTGGGGTGCCTGGGTGGCTCAGTCCGTTAAGCATCCAACTTTGGCTCAGGTCATGATCTCACAGTCTGTGAGTTCGAGCCCTGTGTCAGGATCTGTGCTGACAGCTCAGAGCCTGGAACCTACTTCAAATTCTGTGTCTTCCTGTCTGCCCCTCCCCTGCTCATGTTCTCTCTCTCTCTCTCCCTCTCTCTCTCTCTCTCTCTCTCAAAAATAAATAAACATTAAAAATTAAAAAAAAAAGACATCATCCTTTCTGTAGGTCATAAATGGTCCCAGATCAATCAACTCAGATTTGGTGCCAAGGCTGAGTCCTTGCCTTCTGTGCTCTACAGCCTCTACTGGTGACAATGACTTTGATCACAGACCATATGAGACAACAGCACAAAACAAAACAAAGAGGAAATATCTGTTTTAAATATGACAGGGGACAGGACCAGGTAGGAGGCAAAATACATTTTAAACAGAACACTGCCAAATCCTAAGACACATGCTCATTATTTTCATTTTGTATGGTTTTGGGGGTTGAGAGGGATTGGATTTTCTTTCTCGTGCTCATCATTTTAACGCTTTTTTTTCATTTTTAAATGTTTTTTATTTATTTTTGGAGAGAGAGTAAGCAGGGGAGGGGCAGAGAGAGAGAGGAGGACAGAGGATCTGAAGCAGTCTCCTCGCCAACAGCTGACAGCAGGGATGCCAATGCAGGGCTTGAACCCACGAACCACAAGACCATGACCTGAGCCAAAGTCTAAAGTTCAACTGACTGAGCCACTCAGGCGCCCCAACACTACTTTTATTAATCCATTGATTTACTTTGTTTCTTCAGTCTCTGGAACTTTACACAGAGGCTCCCTTCAGTAGAAGGATCAAACAGAGCAAGCACACTTATAATTCATCCACTATATGAAGGTATGAGTCCCTGGCAGTGTAGTCAGCCAATGAGCTACCGCCAGCCACCATCCCCGCCCAGTTCTCTCATTATGTGAGGAAAAGAAGGTCCTGTTCATATGAGCCCCTGAAGTCACATTTCTGTTCCCTGCAGCTGAATGCATTCCACACGGAAGAAACTAGCTTGTTTTCAGGTTGGTAAAAAGAAAACAAACTTTCTGTAGCTAGAAGGCCAGCAGATAATTGCAGTTCATGTCAGTTTGCAGCTCACCTTTCCATTCCATTCATGTGCTGTTTAAAAGAATCTTTAAACTTCAGTTTAAGCACCATGCTTTGAGATCATGTGGCACAAAAAGTGAGTTATTTATCACTGGAGAACAGAATACACTCAGCACCTTACTATTTCTCTACATGTTTGGCTACTCTTATGTGTCTAGAGCTCTTCACCAAACAGTAGGTTGCATCACTCCTTGGACAAACAAAACAGTGAGCCATTCTTGACCCCTTGCCTTGCAGTTGGTACATCAATTCTGCCACAGTCCTTTTGCCTTCAGTGACCCCTCAGTAGCCAGTGGTGTTATATATTTCAAGGAAAGTTCTCTCAGCAGCAGTGTCCTGTACACAGGCCTGGCCCGACTTGGGCATGGCTGCTTCTGTGGAAGAACTGAAGCGAGCTGCATTATCAGGACTCCTTTGGTCATAAGTGACAGAAACCCAAAGTGAACCAGTTTCAGCCAAGAGGGGGTGTGGCAGATACTGCTGATGCCTTTCTCAATATCACCTGTGCCCTCCTGAACTTCCCTATAGCTGTAGACATTTCCCAGTACGCTGTCAGCTTCACACCTCAAAAGCCTGAATCTCTCTGCCTCTCTGCATTAGGGCTCTCTCTGTCTCCAAGACAGGTTTCCTGGGTGTGCTGCAGGCATGACCTATAGTGCCAGGGAGCAGACACCCTAGGGACAAACCTCAAGTAATGGGGATGGTGGTAAATGCTCCACCTCCCTGTCTTCCGATGGAATGATTCCTCAGTGTGATCTACAGTTTCCCAGAGGTCCCCAGCAGAATTACCCGTACTTAAAGACTGTTTCTTTTCTCTCTCCTTTCATTTGTATCTTCCCAGTAAGAAATAGACTCATGTTGTGCCCATCCACTTGGTAATTGTCACTCACCAATCCAGTTACGTGTTACTGTGTGCCTGGGGCTTCTTCTGTTATATAGGTTCCTTAAACTGACAAAGTGACAACAGTAGTAGAAATTTCAAGGGGCTGTGGTAAGAGGTCAAAGATAAGTATTTGGCTTCTTGGTGCTTCTGGGAGACCACACCTGGGAGGGCTCTTTAGTTCACTGCTATACCCCCTTCGGGAAAGAACCTCATCCACAGGTGTGAACCCCAATGATAGGTGACCTTGCCCCTGGCCAGAAGTTGAGTGACTCAGGGTGGGGGCAATTAGAACCCTGGGATTTTAAAGGTTCTTTTTAATGCTTAATTATTTTTGAAAGAGAATGCAATCAGGGGAGGTGCAGAGAAAGAAGGAGACAGAGTATCTGAAGCAGACTCGGATACTGACAGCAGGGAGTCTAACATGGGGCTCGAACCCATGAAGTGTGACATCATGACCTGAGCTGAAGTTAGACACTCAACTGACTGAGCCTCCCAGGAACCCCAGAACCCTGACATTTTAAAAACTAGAGTTGGAGAAATAGATTTGGCACTCTCTAAGGAGGTCTGAATTCTTGGTTCTGGTTATTTCTGAGGGTCCCCTCCACCCCTGCCACAATATGAAACTCCAGTGAACCTCTCTGTCTTGATTTGAATTGTCTCAAATCCAGACACAGAGACAAGGCTGCAAGTAATGGAATACCTGAGTAGCAGTGGTTCAATCAGTAAAGTCATTTAGTCATCTCACAAGTCTAGAAACCTGAAGGGAGGTAGTTCCAGATTGGTTCAGAAATTTTATGAAGTTGAAAAACCCCAGGAAATTTCTAGTTCTTTAATCTGCCACTCTCAACAAGTCAGCTTTTCATCTTCATGCTTCTTACCTCATGTTCTCAAAATGGCTGCCACAGCTCCAAGAATCAGGATCTTCCACTAACATCCAAACAAGAAGGAAAAGCAGGGATGGTGGAAAAAAAGAGCTTTCCTCTTCTCAAGAAACTCTCCCAGAAGCCCCAGCAGATTTCCCCTTAAATTTGGTTAGCTGTAATTATATCTCATGGTTGCAAAGGAGAAATAAGAAAATCTCCATTTTATAAATGACACCTTTATAAAAAACACCTTGAAAAAGGTAAAGTCATATGACTAAGAAGTGTCTGAGTCAGAACCGTAATCTAGGTCTTCAGCCTCCAAATTCCAGAGGTTTTTTCATGTTCCTCTATGCAAGCCAACAGAAAGAGCCAGGGTGCTCATACCATTGCCCCATCCCTGAATGTCCTCATGGATAAGACTCTTATCATGTGCCCCAAATTACAGGCTTCTTTCGGGGTCCTCTTTCCTCAGTTCTGCTCTATTGTAGGTCTGCCTATAGTTTGGGCAAAGAGTAAAATAAATCATATTATGAAATTTTTAAATGAGTTAGTTAATAAATATTTGTACCATTATGTATAAAGATGTGACCCCAAAAAACTTTGTATGCTGACAGAAAGAAGAAAAATTGATAAATGAAAAATGATTAACTGGGAAGAATTATGAAAAAGAAAGTAGCTGTGATCTATGAAAACACTTTATTTTCCCATAACATTTACTTCTATGTTAAATTTTAATTTTTGACACTGTAACTATGAACAAAGCAATGCTTGGCTTTTTTAATATTTATTTATTTATTTATTCATTCATTCATTCATTTATTTATTTTGAGTGAGAGAGAGAGAGAGAGAGCGAGCAGGGGAGGGCCAGAGAGAGAGGGAGACAGAGGATCCCAAGCAGGCTCCACACTGTTAGCAAAGAGCCTCCTACAGGGCTCGAACTCACAATCCATGAGATCATGACCTAAGCCTAAACCAAGAGTCAGATGCTTAACTGACTGAGCCACCCTCGATGCTTGTTTTTAATCCAGGAGAGCAGGTGACAAGGTTTGTCCCCTGGGGTGCATACTATGTGATAACTTCTTCCCTCTATGATTTCTTGAGCCACTTGTCTCCTTAACCCCGGTCCTTCACAGTGACACAGCAGCCATGTTTATGACTCTTCCCTTGGAATGTAGCTTACTTCCGTGAGTAGCCACAGAGAGGAAAAACAGTTTTTCCAAAAAGAAGTAATGTGCAGAGTTATAACTCTACCCACATGAAAAAATCTTTTACATAATTATGCAGAACAGTTTAGCATCTCCTTGTCTGCAAACTCCTCATTTCAAAAAGGGACCTTCATTTCATCTTTGTATAGCTCAACAGCTTTTTCCCCCCAAAGTATTTTCCTTGCAGATATAAAAGAGCTATCTAGCCTTGGAAGTGAAATTCAGACCCCCAACTCCAAAAACATGGTGCCTGTTTCTCTGTCCTCAGAGAAAATGCTGGCATCCACCTCTCAGTCACTCCCAGCTGGGAGAATCAGATTTCATTCATTTATTCATACATTCATCCATCACTTATTTTATTAAGTGCTTACTATGATTAGGGCACTGTGCTAGATGTTGAGGGTTTAAAAATGAGTAAGATATAGTTCTGTTCACTATGGTCTGGTGGAGGAGACAATAAATAACAAGGTGGTTATTGGATTTGTGTGCTGTATTCAAACTGCTATGGGAATTCACAGGACGGTGCCCCTAACTCTCCCATGGTGCTGAGGGCTTCACAGAGAAGGATATGTTTCAGCCCAATATCCAGAGCTTATACTAAATGCCAGCACCGTTCTTTCCCCACTGTCACTGGGGAGAAAAGAGTGAATAAGCCTATGTTCCTGCCATCAGTACTTACACTGGGGAAAAGAGGGTACAGACCAAGCTAAGTAAACAAATAACAAAGTAATTATATATCCTATTAAGTGATATGAAAACAGACAAAAGGCTGAGTTAGAGAATAAGTTGGGGGAGGTGTGGCAGGAGCAGCATCTCTCCAAGAAGTCAGATTTACAGAGCAAGAAAAGAACATTTCAGACAGAGGGAACTGCATGTGCAAAGGTCCTGGGATGGGAAAAGACATTCTCAGGACTCAAAAACAAAAACAATGCAGCCCCAACACAGTGAAGAAAAGCATGAGACAAGGTGAGAAAGAGAGGCAGAAGCTAGCAGGGACTTCATTGGCTGTTTTGGCAAGAAATGCTGATCTTCTTCTAAATGTAGTAGGAACATTTAGAAGGTTTTAAGCAGTGGAGTTGCCTGATTTCAGCTTTGATGCGCTCCCTCTCACTGTCATGTGGAAAGTGGACTGTACTAAAACGAGCAGAGAAGAAGGGAGAACCATTAAAAGGCTAGAGATGATGGTGCCTGAACAAAGGCATTGACAGTGAAGATAAAGTCCAGAAGAGAGGTTTGAAATGTATTTTACTAATAGAGTCAAAAGTAATCTTGCTAACTGATTGGATGTGGGAGGACAAAAAAGCGAAATGTGGTGCTTTGGGGGTGGGAGTGAAGTAATGAGACACATCTGAAGTGCTGGACGTAGAGTCTGACACATAGTAAGCTCTTAGATGGGCCATGAAGAATTAGAAATCCAGTGGTGGCATCAGAGGGAAGCGTTTCCACAGACTGTGGGGGCTGGTTCCAAACCCATATCACTGCAGGTTGTGGCACCAATGAAGAGTTGAGGCTGCGAGTGGACCCATCTCTTCTAGATCTGTGACTAAGAATGGAGAAAAAGGATCGTAGTTGGGTTTGGAGATTTCCAATATGGAGAGAATTTGAGGCAGCCTGTATCTTATAACAGTCAGAACAACATTTAAACATATTTAGAAGCCAGAGTGACAGGGATGATAAAGGTCAAAAGGAGGTCACTGATGAGTGAAGTCCAGAGGAGAAGATGAAATCTTGCCCATAGAGGCAGGAACACATGATCTTTCCTCTGAGGAGGAAATAAGCTGATCCCAAAAAAGGTGGTAAGAGGGTCTGTGGGGTTGAGAAGGAGGAACGGGGAAAACGGAGGCCACCTGACAGCCTGCCTCACCTTTCTAAAAGTCTTGAACAAGAAACCAGTCATAGAGAACAGGGAAGAGCTGAAAGTAGCACCCAGCAGTGTTGAGGATCCAGCTGAGGTTGGAAACCTTGCTGCCTTGGACATGGCTACTTTGTCAACAAGGTGACTGCTCTGTGGGGGTATTAGTTCTAAAGGACACATGTCTTCAGTTGGGTTCCTCCAGAAGCAAATCTGGATGTGAGGATTTGTGTACAAGTGATTAATGAAGAAAATGTTTCCAGGAAAAACTGGGAAACAAAGATGAGATCTCAGTTCCCATAGAAGGTATCGTCCTTTTGATCTGGAGTGTAAGAACTTATTCCATAGAGTTGTTCTAACCCAGGCAAAGGAGTGGGGCTGTCATACTCCTGTACCTGTCTGTCATTGCTTCAGGGCTGCCCAGGGGAACAAATTTCCAGGGCTTTTGGCTCTCCTTACCAGCTGTAGAGGCCTGCTCCATAGGCCGGAGGGCAGGCCTCAAAAAGAGCATTGAGGTGTTGGAAGCAAATGCCTGGTGAAGCCAAGAGCAGACAACAAATGGGGAAACAGGATCTGAGGGGGTCTGGGCTGGGTTCCATCATTATCTGCCCAACACAGCCGTCCTTTATGGCACATAGGCCTCAGCAAAGTTGAGCAAAGTCTGACTACATTGGCATCTTGTATCTAAAAAGCCAAGTTTATTTAAAACAATCTTACAGGGGGGCCTGGGTGACTGAGTCAGTTGAGCGTCCAACACTTGATTTCGGCTCAGGTCATGATCTCACGGTTTGTGTGATCAGGCCCCCTGTCAGGCTCTGTGCTGATGGCGTGAGCCTTCTTGGGATTCTGTCTCCCCCTCTCTGTCCCTCCCCTTCTTGTGTTCTCTCTCTCAAAATAAATAAAAACTTTAAAAGAAACCATCGTACAAAGTTATATTATTGCAATGTTGAACACTTCTGTTTCTTAGCGGTCATGTTCTATGAGTGTTAAAATAGACTATTTTTGCAGAGCTTTGGCTGCCCATAAATGTATTTAGAAATGTATTTTCTGGAATTGTCATATGAGACCTCTATAACCTAGCTCTTTTTCAAATATGAGGTAACTCTACTCCCTTTGGTGTTACATGGTAGATGGAAGAGGGTCCTCCTCCAGGGTCTGAGGAAGTAACAGTAGTCACCTGACACAGTACCAGAGATCTGGAATGTAACAGAAACTTCACTGCAGCCTGTGTGCCCTTGAACAAAATTTTTATCCAACTGGAATTGCACCCAAGGTCATGATCTTTAAAACTGGGGAGAATCACAGTTGCACCATATACTGTTCAGGGCAGTTTCCCAGTCTCCTTTCCTTCCTGTCCTACAAAACTGGGCTTTTCTAACCTAGATCTTGGAACATAAATAAGACAATACACTTGTAAACAACTGGGTCCTCCTAGAAAGAAAAAGGAGTAAACCCCTGACTTACTGCATGTTGCAGAGGCAGTGCTGTGAATTCAGCACTCTGTCTTCTCTTCCCGGCACATAGGACACTATATTTTCCAGGCCCACTCATTTGGATGGGGCCATGTAACTGAGTTCTGGCCAATAGGATGTGGGCCCAATTACTACAAGCCCACAGTACTCACTGGTCTGTGCACCAGTGCCCATTTGCAGATTGTTGCAAGTTTGCAATAAGCTAATACAGAAATTTTAAAGTAAGTAATTAGGGACTTTTATAGCAATTTGACATTACCACTATATCTAATCAGCATTTCTTTTTCCTAGTAATTCATTTTTGTTGCATTTTTATAAAAGCATTGGTCTGTGATTGATTTAAAAATTTCATCCTGAGAAGGTTTAAGAAGCACTACTCTAAGCCATTCCAAGCCTGGCCTTTATTTTTTTTATTTTTTAACATTTATTTATTATTGAGAGACAGAGAGACACAGAGCATGAGCAGGGGAGGGGTAGAGAGAGGGGGAGACACAGAATCTGAAGGAGGCTGTCAGCACAGAGCCCGATGTGGGGCTTGAACCCACAAACCATGAGATCATGATCTGAGCCGAAGTCTGTTGCTCAACCAACTGAGCCACCCAGGCGCCCCCCAAGCCTGGCCTTTAAAAGCATCCTGTGCAATCCAGACCTGTCTCCCCCATCTATAGCAATCTTAGAAGCCACTGCTCCTGGATGTCATAGCTGCAAACTGCAGAAGGATCACTAGACCCACATGAGACTCTGACATGAATGACAAATGAATGTTCACCATGTAAGTCTACAGACATTCAGGCTTGTAACTGGCATGGCCTAGGGTCATTTAACTTATACAAGGGATTATTGCCATCTTTCTGGGAGTTGGGCCAGCTGGGGCTGGAGGCCCTATTTCCAGAATGGGTGTTTGGCTCCCATGTCTGGCGCCCTTCAGCAGGGATGGCTAGAAGGTAAGTCAGCTGGGGCTGACACCCAGAATGCCTACATGTGGCCTCTCTAGGATGGTGCCCTCAGGGTACTTGTCTTCTTACGTGGAGATTCAGAGTTCCAAGAGCAAGTGATCTAGTTAAAAGAACAGAGGCCACATGACCTTTTACGTCTTGCCTTGGAAGTCACATAGCATCACTCCTGCTGTACTCTGTGGCCGAAGTAGTCACAAGCCTGCACAGATTCAAGGGAAGAGGACATGGACCTCCCTTGCTATGGGAGGAATGCCGTAAAATTTCTGGCCATATTTTAGTTATTTTTTTAAGGCTGAAATCCTTTTATTTTTTTAAATATAATTTATTGTCAAGTTAGCTAATATACAATGTATACAGTGTGCTCTTAGCTTCAGGAGTAGATTCCCATGATTCATCGCTTATATACAACATCCAGTGCTCATCCCAACAAGTGCCCCCGTCAGTACCCATCTGGTCATATTTTAAAACCACCTCACCAGGATTATGATTTGTGGTTCTGGCTCCATATTATCTTATATTCCTTTCAAGCCATCTGATCCAGAGCCTTACCCATAGCAGGCATCCACTAGGTGTATATTGATGATAGGAGAGGGGGAAGCCAGGAGTATTGCTACTGTTTTGAGGATAACTGAGTATGTGGTTGTGGGAATTTGAGTTTGCAATAATTCACGGATTCAAAGAGTCACATTTTTTACATTTTAACATCTCTAAAATTGACACTTGTTACAAGTTATGACATCTTAAAAATAATTTTTAGCACTTCTTTTTCTTTCTTAGGGTACATTAGATGACTGTGTACCATCCACCCAGTAGCTTATCAGTTGAAATACAATAAATGCCAGGGACTCAATATCTACAAGATGGAGCCTTAGCTAATAAGAAGCAATGAAAGGAAAGTAAATGATGGGAAAATGCCTGCTGCCACTGAGCTAAAACTGATAAGCCGACAAAAGAGGCCTGATGGACAGCTTGCGGTCAGTGCAATAAGACATTCCTAACATAGTAAGGAACCCAGAAGGACATCATGTCCAAACTCTTGCCCAATAGCTGCCCCCCCACCACAGTTGCTCCAAATGTCCTCAGTGTCTAGACATCCCCCCCACACACATACCCCATGCCATAACAGAAAATGCCATAAGCCTTGGAAAGGGGCAGTTGAAGTTCATATCTGGGCTCTGCCATTTCCTCTCTCTGAATTTCTATTTCTTCATCTGAAAAATGGGTATCTATAATAACACCTACCACCAAGTGAGCCAGTAGAAATAAAGCACAGGGCCAGGCACATAGTACATGACCCATCAATGTTATTTTCCTTCTCTTTTCCTTCACTAAACTCTCCCATTGTTTCAAACTTGTCTATTTTCTTGAAGCCTTGAGATAATCCTCTTTGTTACTTTGTAGGCCTTGAGTCTCTGCTTTCTTAAACAAAATTATTGAGAATGTTCTCAGACTATTTCATATTCCAAGGTCCTAATCCCAAGTCTGAAGAATCTGACACAATGGCCCCATTTTAACTTTAGGAATATTGCCATCAAGTCACCCATGTCTCGACCTCCCACTCTTTCTGAAGGTTTTCCCAGCTGTTTCACTAAGCCATTCATTCTTTTTTTTTTTTCCAATATATGAAATTTATTGTCAAATTAGTTTCCATACAACACCCAGTGCTCATCTCAAAAGGTGCCCTCCTCAATACCCATCACCCACCCTGCCCTCCCTCCCACCCCCCATCAACCCTCAGTTTGTTCTCAGTTTTTAACAGTCTCTTATGCTTTGGCTCTCTCCCACTCTAACCTCTTTTTTTTTCTTTTTTTTTCCTTCCCCTCCCCCATGGGTTTCTGTTAAGTTTCTCAGGATCCTCATAAGAGTGAAAACATATGGTATCTGTCTTTCTCTGTATGGCTTATTTCACTTAGCATCACACTTTCCAGTTCCATCCACGTTGCTACAAAGGGCCATGCTTCGTTCTTTCTCATTGCCATGTAGTACTCCATTGTGTATATAAACCACAATTTCTTTATCCCTTCATCAGTTGATGGACATTTAGGCTCTTTCCATCATTTGGCTATTGTTGAGAATGCTGCTATAAACATTGGGGTACAAGTGCCCCTATGCATCAGTACTCCTGTATCCCTTGGGTAAATTCCTAGCAGTGCTATTGCTGGGTCATAGGGTAGGTCTATTCTTAATTTTCTGAGGAACCTCCACACTGTTTTCCAGAGTGGCTGCACCAATCTGCATTCCCACCAACAGTGCAAGAGGGTTCCCGTTTCTCCACATCCTCTCCAGCATCTATAGTCTCCTGATTTGTTCATTTTGGCCACTCTGACTGGCGTGAGGTGATATCTGAGTGTGGTTTTCATTTGTATTTCCCTGATAAGGAGCGACGTTGAGCATCTTTTCATGTGCCTGTTGGCCATCCAGATGTCTTCTTTAGAGAAGTGTCTATTCATGTTTTCTGCCCATTTCTTCACTGGGTTATTTGTTTTTCGGGTGTTGTTGGTTGTTTCCTTTGCTGTGCAGAAGCTTTTTATCTTCATAAGGTCTCAGTAATTCATTTTTGCTTTTAATTCCGTTGCCTTTGGGGATGTGTCGAGTAAGAGATTGCTAAGGCTGAGGTCAGATTACTAAGCCATTCAAACCAGGGGGAAAGAAGGCACATGGGTGGCTCAGTTGGTTAAGCATCCAACTTCAGCTCAGGTCATGATCTCATAGTTCATGAGTTCGAGCCCCACATCAGGCTCTGTGCTGACAGCTCAGAGCCTGGAGCCTGCTTCAGATTCTGTGTCTCCCTGTCTCTCTGCTCCTCCCCATCTCTCTCTCTCTCTCTCTCTCTCTTTCTCTCTCTCTCTCTCTCACTCACTTACTCTTGCTTTCAAAAATAAATAAACATTTTTTTTAAAAGCAGGGGGGAAAGAACATATAAAAGAGGCTCCCAATTCAGAGGAAGAAAACAGGCTGAATTCACTCATTTGTTCATTCAGTCATTCAACAAATATCTTTTGAGCATCTACCATGTGCCATAAACTGCACTAAGCCATGAAAATAAAGCGCTGAACAAGACAGGCATCCTTATAGTGTTCACAGTCTATGAAAAAGACAATAAATACAAAGTCACTACAAAGAGGGGTGGCTTCACTCAAGGCAGAGAAACCTAATCTAACTGGAGAATCAGAAAAGGAATCTGTATTAAAAGCAGACCCTGGGAGAAATTGGGTGCAGGTAGTTGCTTTGGGAAGCCATCCCTAGGAACAGGAACAAGGGAGCAGGGAGAATGAGATGAAAAGATTTTTGTAAAATCCAATGAAAGGTACCATAATGAGCAACTTGCCTTTGTGGGCAACTGAGGCTCAGTCCTGGTGGGGACCCTTTAAGAAACCCGTGGGGAACACACCTCAGGGTTACCCCACCAGAGGACAGGAAGCTACAGGTATTTACCCACTGGCTCTGTCTCCCATTCCTTGAGGGCTGCCCCCAGGAGCATTAATGCACATACTTCTGAGTTGTATCAACATCAGTGTTTCTTGGCCAGGCACTACTGACATTTGTTCTTTGTTGTGTGTGCAGGGGGTGGGTCCTAGACATTGTAGGTTGTTCAGCAGCATCCCTGGCCTCTACCCACTGGATGCCAGTAGCATTCATACACACACACCAAAGTGTGACAACCAAAAATCTCTCCAGATACTGCCAAGTGTCCCCTGGTCTACATGCAGCTGAGCGAAGCTCCAGTGCCAGAACATTCCCTTAGTTCGAGGAAGAAAAGGATGCTGGAGATGAGGGGTAAGCTGTGGGGACATGGGGCTGAGTATCAACAGTAGCCACTGCAACTTCCCCCAGGAAGTGACAGTGGTTAAGCTGTGACTTGGAAGAATGAGTAGGAATTCCCCCTCAAAACTGGAAAACAAGACTGGAAGCACACTTGTTTTGTTGATGATGGAACCCCCAGTGACATGTAGTAGGAGCTCAATTCAAACTTAGGCTGCTTCACATCAAAAGAAGTGTGAAGAAACATAACCTAGGTGAGCAAAGGGACAGAGTTCCATGAAAACCTTCTGTCTTAAATATACCACCCTCACTCGCAGAGGGCACAGCCGCATAGGCACAGGGCTTAGCAAATGGAACATGCTTGGCTGACTTTCAGTCCCACTTGCCCCCTTGTTTACCCCCGTGTATATCCAGGAGCCCTGCCATAGGCCCCACCCTGCACCCACCCCTCCTTCCTTCATACCTCCAAATCAGCATGTACAAAAGTCTGTGGTGTGTGGGGAAGAGGCTGTAGTGTATAATGGAGGAGGGTTGTCACAACACACAGCTTAATAAACAACTTTAAGCTATTGTCCTGATTTCTTTGGCTCCTCCTGCTGTGAGCATCACTAGCTACCTTTCTCCCCAGGCCTGCATTCTGCCATGTTGCTCTCTCTGACCTGCTCTCAAGTCTCTTTGTAGTTGTCTCTACCTGTGGCTCTGTCTGCACTTGTCTCTCTTCGCTTTTTGTCTCTCAGTCAGTCTCTGTCTCCCCCTCCCCAACTTTTGATCATTCCTTCCAATTTTTTGTCTCCCCCTTTATTATGTTCTCCCTCCATCATGGCATCCCACCCAGGGCCATTTGTCCTGCATTAAAAGGTTTGGAGGGGGGAACCTGGGTGGCTCAGTTGGTTAAGCATTGGACTTCAGCTCAGGTCATGATCTCATGGTTCATGAGTTTGAGCCCCTTGTTGAGCCCCGCGTTGGGCTCCACACTGGCAGTGCAGAGCCTGCTTGGGATTCTCACTCTCTCCTCTCTCACTGCCCTTCCTCTCCTCATGTTTTCTCTCTCCCTCTGAAAATAAATAACCTTTTAAAAATATTTTTTTAAAAAGGGTTGGGTTAGAGGGGTGCCTGGATGGCTCAGTCAGTTGAGCGTCTGACTCTTGGTTTCGGCTCAGGTCATGATCTCATGGTTTTGTGGGTTCAAGCCCCACATCAGGCTCTGTGCTAGCAGCGTGGAGCTTGCTTGGGATTCTCTCTCTCTCCCTTCTCTCTCTGCCCCTCCCCCACTTGTGCTATCTCTGTCTCTCTCAAAATAAATAAACTTAAAAAAATATTTTTAAAGGTTTGGAGAGGCAACTCTAATCCCTGAAACAAACATGCTCATTTGCTGTGTCCCTCTCACCCCATTTCCTACTCCACAGGTGGAAAGGTGTGGCCTTCTGCATTTAGAAGGGCCAAGAGTCAATGTAGGTTTAGGCTTTGAAAAGAAGGCTGGCTTTTTAGGTGAACCTGGATGGGGTGAAGGAAGTTTCTGTGATGCCCATGAGTTGGCAGTTTGGTTGGAAGCCACAACTCCATGATGTAATAGAGCCTAGTTTGCCTCCTGTGTGCATCTGTTTCCTTGAGGACCATATCAGGAGGTGGGGTGGGGGAGATAACGACTAGTAAAAGATTAATCTGGATATTCCTAAGTTCCGTGTAAGAACTTTCTTTTAAGTTTGTATTTTTAAAATCACCTCAGAACTAGGCAGAAGAAGAATAACTGTAAAGTTTCTAAGGGAGGCATCTGCTTGTCATGCTAAACCAAATGGTTTTAGAGCAGTAAGCCAGAGGGTTAGAAAAAAACATCCACAGTTAGATCATGCCAAGCCTTAGAGAATCTGCTATGCACCAAATACAATTCTAGGTGCTGTAGGTACCTCAGCAGACAAAACAGGAATCCCTGCCCTCTTGGATCTTATATTCTAGGAAGAACCTCCAGCTCCAAGCTTGGGCAAGTCAGTGAATAATGAGGTAGGGAATTCTGGGTTGGGGCCACTATGGAAAAAGCATGTTTGGGGGCAGAAAACAAAGTTTGGCTTGGACAATGTTAAGTTTGTGATGCCTATTAAATCTCTAAATGGAGACATAAAAGAAGTTGGACATCCAAATACAGAGTTCAGGAAAGAAGTCCAGGCTGTGATCCAAATCTGGGGATCACCATTGCAGAGGTAGTATTTAACACCAGGTGGTTAGATGAGATTTCCCAGAGAAGGAGTGTAACTAGAGCAGAGATAGGGTCAAAGTGCTGAACCCTGGAGCATGACAACATTTAGAAGTGCAGGGGAGACTGAGGATTGGGGAAGGGATGGGGGCTAGTGTTTCATAGGCCCAGCACTTCCATTTTGCAAGGTGGAAAGAGTTCTGTGGATGGAGGGAAGTGATGGCAGCACAAAAATGTGAATGTACTTAATGTTACTGAGGTATAGCCTTAACAATGGTTCATATGGGGGGGCATGTGACTGGCTCAGTCAGTGGAGCATCTGACTCTTGATCCCAAGGTCATGAGTTCAAGCCCCACGTTAGGTGTAGAGATCACTTAAATAAATTTTTAAAAAGTTTTGAAAACTTTAAAAAATGGTTAATGTGGTAAATTTTATGTCATATCTATTTTACTACAACTTTTAAAAAAGGAAGAGAGAGAGAGAGAAACGGGTACAAAAGCCCAAATGAAAGAAGTGTTTCCAGAAGGCAGGAGGAGTCAATCAAGTCAAATACTGCTGAGAAATCAACAAAGAGTTAACCCTTGGTTTTGGCAATGTGGAGAGTGGCAGTGACTTTGAGAACAAAGCAGGTGGAGGTAAATGCTTGCTTGAAGTAGGCTCAAAGGCATCAGGAGGATGAGTTAGGCAACATGGAGAAGGTGGCTAACTCCTCAGGCAGCAGAAAAATGGGGACAGTGGCCATAGAAGGAGTCTTATTTTAACACAAAAGATAACACATCAGAGTTCAAGGCTGAGGTTGAAATGGTCCCACAGAGAGAGAAAGACTGATGAAACAGGAAAGAGAGGGGACACTTTTTGCAGTGGGGCTAAGCCCTGAGCAGCTCCAAACTGTGGGGACCTGATTTACAAGGTGGCGGCGCTGGCCTCTGTAGGCTCAAAGACAGCTGACTGGTTTGACAAGAGGGGATGAGGCATGGGATTCGGAGGCAAGCAGGTTGCTTTGCTTGCCAGGGGGATGTGCTTTTCTGATGGAGAATAACTTTGCACTGAAATAAGAAACAGGTTGGCAGCTAAGAGTGAGGACTAAGGAAGAAGTATGGGAATTTCAAGAAGGTTTAAAATAGCCCTCTTAGAAAGAGAGAGGGAATTGCCCTGGAAAACATAGTTGGGCTGTGAGGTAGCTCTTGGGGCCCAATTAAGGTCATAAATTTCAAGTGAGACCAGGATCACTTTTCGTCTGAAGATATATTATTTTCATTAATATTTTCTTACTAGTGTGTAATTTCAGTTTTGATTTCCTCTTTTATTCATGTATTATATACATGAATTTTAAAAATTTGTTTAATGTTTATTCACTTTTGAGGGAGAGAGAGAGCATAAGCAGAGGAGAGGCAGAGAGAGAGAGAGAGAGAGAGAAACACAGAATGTGAAGCAGGCTCCAGGCTCTGAGCGGTCAGCACAGAGCCCAATGTGGGGCTGGAAGTCATGAACCACAAGATATGACCTGAGCCAAAGTAGACGCTTAACCGACTGAGCTACCCAGGTGCCCCATACACGTGCATTTTTTACATATTTCTAAGAAGTTAAGAGTATTTTTAATACAAATATAAGCCACTAAAGTATATCAATCATGAATCTCTAAGTACTGACAACATTTTATCAAAATATAGAAAGCAGAGACTATTTTAAATACACAAAAGTTCTGACAAAACACCTCTTTGGAATTGGAGAAAATGTTAAAATGGATTAAAAAAGACTTTAAAAATGTTAAAAATGGACACAAAAGACTGTAGTATTACAGTTATTAAACCCAACTGTCTATATATCTATACTATATATACTATATCTATATCTATACTATATAAACTACATATACCATATCTATATATCTATACTATATATAGTATAGATATGTAGACAGACTAGAGAGAGAGCGACGTACATGATTATACATGTTACACACACACATACATTTTTTTAAATTTTTTTAATGTTTATTTATTTTTGAGAGACAGAGTGATTGGGGAGGGGCAGAGAGAGAGAGAGACGCCGAATCCGAAGCAGGGTCTAGGCTCCAAGCTGTCAGCACAGAGCCCGATGCAGGGCCCAAACCCACGAACTGCGAGATCATGACCTGAGGCAAAGTCAGACACTTAACCAACTGAGCCACCCAGGTGCCCTCACACACATAAATTTTTGTAAATTCTATATTCATTTCTTACTGCAATGAAATATTTTAAAAAGTGTTAAGGTACACGAGACCAATAAAACCTGAAATCCCCACATTTAGTACTTGCATATTCCAAGTATGACCCAGATGCTAAAAAAACAGAAGTTAACAACAACAAGAAAACGCTAAAACTATTAGGAAAACTCTGAAATACTCTGCAAATAACTCAGGGGCTGAAGAATAAATGAAAATTACAAGTACAACCCATTTATAAATTAACCACATTGAAAGCAATGCACATTCACAGGAAAATTCATAGCCCTAAAGCTCTGCTTCTTGATGCAAGAAGCTACAAAATAATGTGGCTGTATTTTTCAATCACCATGAAGGCAAAAAATAATAAGGCTTACTGAAGTAATGAGGAAACTTCTGCAGGGTATATCTTCTTATTTGGATGATACTTTTGAGAGCCAATTTAGTAAGCTCAAATACTTCTTGCTTAGGAACAAATGACTCAAAGTGGAGGCCAGTAGCAGTCAACACTTGGTCCAAAACCATCACCATAACATCTCATCCTGTCCAGTCTCTTGTATCTCAAGGACATGGCCAGACTAAGAGAGCATCCTGCCTTGTTTCCAAGGTCTGGAGAATAACAAAATAAGGGATTCTGTCTTTCCCTTCTTTGTCTATGCCCATATGAATAGTCCTTCTTTCATTTTTAACTGTCTGGTGATGGATGCTCAATTAGGTTCATCCACACAGGCAGGTTAGATATGAGGAAGAAAAGCCTCTGACTCCACCCTAATTCTTTGGATCAACTGAAATATCTTTAGGAATACAAATAGCACAAATATGGAAGATTGCAAATGTACAAGAGTCACAGGAACAGTTGCCTTGAAGGGTAAAATGCATCACTGAGTCAGAGAAAATGAAGTAAGTAGAGAAGTACAATACATGCATTGAGTTCACAGGAAATGCACTGAGTTGATTCAACACATACTGCCAGGCACTGGAGAACAAGATCTGACACCTGTCTTCAAGGATCTCACAACTGATAGAGGCTCTCATACAATGTTGATCAAAGCTGTCCTCCTTAGTGGTGAGAAAAGAATTGAAATCTAGAGTGATCTAGTGAAAAATGTATGTGGAATTATTTGAAAAGTTATAAAGCACCAAATTCTATAGTATTATTTCTACTATTTATTACCTAATCATAATGGTCTCCTTAATAGATAAATAGGAGAAGTTGGCAAAGTAAGTCCTGCTGGCTGTGTTTGTAAACAAAGGTTTATTGGACCACAGCCACACCCATTCATTTACATACTGCCTATGGATGCTTTCCCCTACAAAGGCAGAGTAGAGTAGTTGTAACAGAAATGACATGGCCCAACAGGAGTCCCAATGTTTACAGCAGTAATATCATTGCTACTCAGCAATGAAAAAAGAATGAAATCTTGTGTTTGCAACAATGTGGATGGAACTAGAGGGTATTATGCTAAGCAAAATAAGTCAGTCAGAGAAACACAAATATATTATTTCATTCATAGGTGGAATTTGAGAAATTCAACAGATGAACCTAAGGGAAGTGAAGGAAAAATAAGATAAAAACAGAGAGGGAGGCAAACCATAAGAATCTATTCTGATACAGAGAACAAACTGAGGGATGCTGGAGGGGAGGTAGTTGGGGACATGGGTTAAATGGGTGATGGGCATTAAGGAGGGCATTTTGGGGGATGAGCACTGGGTGTCATATGTAAGAGATGAATTACTGGGTTCTACTCCGAAAGCCAAGACTACACTGTATGTTAACTAACTTGAATTTAAATTTAAAAAATGGTGCATCCCACAAAGCCTAAAATATTTACTATCTGCCTTTTACAGCATACGTTTGCTGACTTCTGATACATAGTGTCAATCACATGTTCCCTGGGTTACTCATTTCTTCTAAATCTTCTTTCTTTTCCCTGTGGGGAATAACTGTATTTGCTTTCTTATGTGAAAATGACCACCTTCATTCATACAAATTCTTTATAATCATGTGAAAAACATGGGATGGTATGTTCTCAACTGTTCCAAAAATACATACAATTATATTTATGTAGTAATACATTTAACACAGAATTATAATTGTTTGTTTCTATCTTAATTATTAGAAATAAAATTTTGCTTTTACAAATGAAAAAATGTATTCTACAATGTGGTAACTTGCTTTTTTCTGGTTTTTTTAAATGAGAGCTTTTTTCCCCCTTAAATTGTGACAGTCTGTCTTGTAGAAGAAATAATTGCTTTGTGTTAAGGTGACTTGCTTTATTCTGTTTTATTATTGCCAAGCAACCTCATCTTAAATCCCAAAGTTCTAACTTCTTTTAATAGACATAGAGGTGTTAGATAATACCAATAGTTCCAAGAATTTATATTAAGCTCTTACAAAGCGTATTATGAATGTAGCCCACACGAACACTGAAATATAACTCTGGGACAGCTGCATTAACCCAAGGTTGGTTTCAGTTACCACTTAATCTTTGAATGTAGAAAATATCCAGCAGTGAAAAACTCTTTGGGAAACTAACATATCAGGGGAGCCTGGGTGGCTCAGTCAGCTGAGCGTCTGACTCTTGGTTTCAGCCCAGGTCATGATCTTGTGGTTCGTGAGATCAAGGCCTGTGTTGGACTCCTTGCTGGTGGTGTGGAGCCTGCTTGCGATTCTTCCTCTCCCTCTCTCTCTGCCCCTCCCCTGCTCATGCTTAGTCAGTCAGTCTCTCTCTCTCTCTTTCTCTCTCTCTCTCTCTCTCTCTCAGAATAGATAAATAAACTTAAAAAAAAAAGAAACTAACATATCAGTTGGCATTGGATTAGTCCCACATAGGCCTTGGTGATCATCAAAACCCTGCAGCCACAGCCATGTGACCTAACGAAGATAGCATTATGAACTTTCTTCTTCCCTGCCGAGTAGTACTTTTTATGTATTCTAAAAACTATCACTCCACCTAGAATCAACAGGTTTTCTTTCTGTCCCTTGACATTTGAAGTAGTTTTAGGAAAAAAACCTTCAGCTTATTTTTGAACTAGAACTTAGGCCCTGAAAAAAGTAAGAACTAGGTAAATTTTAGTTTTGAAAACCTCAACGATAGTGATACTTAATATTCACAGTCTTCTTCATTACTGCCATTTGGACATATCACTCCTGTAGTCTATGACTTCTCTTCCAATAGTTTGTTCTACTCACCATCCATTGAGTGTTTTGGGGAGTGTTAGATCACCTGCTGCAATGGCTGATATTGTCCCAAAATAGAAGCGAAAAGCAGCCTAGGCCAAGCAAGGCCTTAGACAGAAACATATGCATTAACATGAGAATATTTTGGAAAGAAGATAAGGGGAATGTCCTCAGGATAAAGGAAGGAAGAATCCTGCTTATTTAGAGAAAGATGCTAGAAATATTCTTGCTAATTTTATGTCCACACTTTCTTTATCTGAAGATTTACCCATTAGCAATCTACTTCTGGGGCATAGCCAAGCTTTAAAACCATGATTGGTGCTTTTCCCATTAATAGATGTTATGCATTGATTTGTGTCCCCTCAAAATTCATATGTTGAACTATTAACTCAGAATGTGACTTAATTTAGAAAGAGAATCATTGAAAATGTAATCAGTTAAGATGAGGTCTTACTACAAGAGTATAGTGAGCCCCGAATCCAATATGACTGGTGTCCTTATTAAAAGGAGAGATTTGGACACAAACACGCACACAGGGAGAACGCCATGTGAAAATGAAGGCAGAGATCTGGGTAATGTATCTACCAGCCAAAAAAAACAAAAAACAAAACACAAAGGTTGCCACCCAACCAGCAGAAGCTAGAGGAGAGGCACAGAACAGTCTCCCTCACAGCCCTCAGAAGGAACCACCCTGCCAACACCTTGATCTCCAACTTCTAGCCTCCAGAACTAGAAGACAATAAATCCCTGTTGTTTAAGCCCCCGGGTTTGTGTACATTGTTCTGGCAGCTCTAGCAAATGAACGGAGTCCCCATCAGATTCTCAGACAGCATCTACGTATCTGTAACAGCATGGCTCCGAGATCACGGGGCACTCCCTCTCACTTTATTTCTTCTGTAGACCACTTTGGAGAAAACTCAAGTCAACTGTACATAAGTTAGTGTTACTATATATGGTAATGGTTAGTTCACTTTTCCATTCCTCTATTAAAGAAGCCATTTCCCAGCTTACTAATTTTTTACTCCTGGTTTCCAAACTAAAGTTCTTTGGCAAATTAAAAACAATGCATACATTCTTCCCTTGTCCCTCATTGGATTAGAACGAATGTAATATCAGAAAAAAAGACACTAGTTTTAAAACACAAATAGCCAGAATACTCACTGAATGCTTTTCTAAATCAGTTTATGCATAATCACCTCTGGTACATGATCTTAATTTCCTTCATTATTTTTCTCCTGATGAACAGTAACTATACAAGGCCCCACCAACTCTCTACATTTAAAGAGTTACGTTTCACTGAGCCAAACAAATCTCAAATATGAATTATTCAAATTCTCTCTTTAAAAGTAAAATTAAGGTAATAAAAGAATCCTCACAAAAGCATAATAGTCAACTTTGTGAGAAAAAATGGTTTGCAGACTTCAGCTATGATCAAGTTCGTAAGACATGAATAAAGTGGAAAAGAATGTACACATAATAAGGCTAAAACATATCTAATGTTTCTATATTGAATGTGGTTAAGTGTTTTATTCCACTGCATAATCTTTAAGGTAGGTAGTACTGTTATTTTTCCCATTTTAGAATTGTAGAAACTGAGATACCAAGAAATTAAGTTAATTGCCTGAGCTAGCTTGGTGGCGCAGCAGTGATGCTCTGGCAGCCTGACTCCCCAGTGCACACACCAACCTCTCTGTGACACAGCCTCCCAACATTCTGGCACATACACATTTATATTTTGTCTCTCTGTTTCTGCACATGGGAAGTTGGAGGCAATATTTGTTTCCAAGACAAAAGCCTGTAGTCATTTAAAGACACTGGGGGTCCAGAATTGGGGGAATTGATTTTTAATGCTCTTAGAAGCAATTAATTATCATATGTTCTAATTGTAGGTCCACCACCTTTTTTAATTCTTGCTATAATTCTGAGAGGTAGGAGTTATTTGCTTTTTAAAAAAAGACGAGGAATCCATAAGGAAAGATTTTGTACATATGTCACATTAATAAGATCAGGTACCAAGGAAATCTATGGCATAAGTAGGAGAGACTCATTGCTTTTCAAAGCGACTGATAAGCTTTTAGGCAAAGGCACTGATTATATAAAAATAGAGTAATCCTTGTCCCAAATCCGAGGCAAAATTATGAAGCCCGTGAAACTGAGGTTCTGTGTCCTGATGCCTCTTGTTTTTTGTTCCTGTCTTCAATAAAACTGGCCTTAGGAAGGAAGAGAGGGAGAGAGGGGGAGAAGACGAATCCAGGTCTTAATTTGTGTTCCCTGGAGGCAGAGCCTGTGATGGGACTCCTGGTCTCAGGGTTGTGGTGCGGGTGCTGTGGGAGAGAAGGGCTGGGAGGGAAACAGGATAGGAAAGGTAGATGTTTTGCAAGAATGTGGTCTCAGCTGGAGACCAACTTTAGCCTGATGCAGTAAAGGGCTGTGGAGCTAAAAATGGCAAAACAGCAATAAGGGGCAGCATTGGCACCCCCATGTCTTTCCTGGGGGATTTGAGATGGGAGAATCTACATTGAACCAAGGGCAACTCTGGAGAAGGAGCACCCAAACTCACAGGAGCTGGAGGGCTAATGCACTGACTAGTAAAAGAGATCTGGGTAGAACACCAACAGCATTCACTAGACTTAAAGAACTTGTCCTCCAAGTTCCTTTTCAGATGTCATTTCCACCAAGAAGCCACACTGAACCTCCAGTGTGGGTCTGAGAGAATACCCCATTTTTTAAGTCTGCCTTCATACAGCAAGACCAGACTTTCATGCATTTTCCTTGGACTCTAGCAAGCCAACAGGCTTGTCATAATAAAAGTACTGGATTTCTACAACTACACCCAAATAACATGGGGGTTAAGGGCACCTGCCCCTCACGCAGTCAAAACTCCAAGTATAACTTTTGACTCCTCAAAAACATAACTACTAGGAGTGTACCGTTCACCAAAAGCCTTACTGATAATATAAGCAGTCAATTAACACATATTTTGTTATATGTAGTATATACTGTATTCTTACGTTACAGTAAGCAAGAGAGAAGAAAATGTCAAAATCATAAGGAAGAGAAAATACATTTACAGTAGTGTACTGTAAAAAAATTCACATATAAGTGGGCCCACGGAGTTCAAATCCATGTTGTTCAAGGGTCAACTGTAATACAAAATCGGAAGGAGGTCTAGCTGTATCTGGTACATCAAAGATATCCTCCCCAGTGGCATGAAGATTTGTCTCCCTGTCTTTCCCCTATCTTTTGTTAGTCTGCTTTCTACAGTGGCCTTCCTCAACCTCCATTACTTTTTTCTCTTCTTCTGTTCTTTATTGCCTCCTGTGACTCCATCCAAGGCTACAAGTAGAGTATATCATGGACTTCATTTTCTGACATTGTGCAGGGCCAACTTCAAAATGACAGACCACAAGATGGGGCTGTGGGCTAAGGGTCCCACGTCAAACAAGGCAGCCATGCTTTGATCTACTGTATATAATTGGCCTTCCACATGAGCTATTGTTCAAAGATAGGGCTTAATAGCTTTACAGAGATTCAAAACCACTGGTCTACACCATAGCTGGAATTTATAGTGTTTCATTTGCGCAAGTTGAATCCTTCTGGAGACCCTGGATTCTTACTTTTCTGCCATGGACCCTTGTGCGTCTAGTAAAGCCTACGGGTCCCTTCTCAGAATAATGCTTTTAATGCATAAAATAAAACACATAGTACTACAAAGCTAATCAATTATATCAAAATATTAAAGATAAATCTGTGATATACATGCTGATTTATTAATGCGTTCACTGATAAAATCTAGAGGTAGTTCCATTAACTATCATAATTTCCAATTGATGAGCATAAAGGTTTCAACAACTGCAATAATTATAATGTCCTTGGAAAATACCTGTTCCACTGGTGATAAAGTTACAGATCAATGCCTAATATTGCTGCGGTTCATTGCCTATATTCGTAATAGAGATAAATACTAAATTTCAGTTAGAAGATCATGAAAAGAAAGAAGTCTTAAGCCCCTAAATTAACTCCAGGTTAAGAAGCGCTGGCATAGGTAGAATTTAGAAGATGAGTATCATGTCAGTCTTACAAACTGCTAGGTAGCTTGTACAAACACACATATACACAGAACGTAGACATTTCTGTGCTGCATTTCGTCAAGTTGAATGCCATGACCAGTGACTTGGCTCCCAGGAAGCCCCAAGGTCATCTTTCAGGGTCTAGTTCATCTTACAGCCCTTGGAAACAAGGTCAGACACTAGACAGATGCCCAGAATGTCCTTGAAAAAGTAAAGCATTTTCATGAACATGTACATTTATAAAATCCCCACAAATTTGGAATATGAAAATTTAGTGATAGAAAATCACTTGCCAACACAGTGTGAACTACGTGGTTTGCGAAATGTTAATTGCAATTGGCACTTGGGGGCCTGGTGTAAGATGTGTTGTTATTTATCTCCAGAGTTGTTTCTGACCTGCTTTCTCCCTGACCACCCCACAAGAAAAAAAGGAAGAAAAAAACTTTGAATTTGTTCTAAATGTTTTCCTGAGTACTTTTAATTAAACCATTTTGAAGGATAATGTGCTTTCATAAAAATTGTAATGGCACTTTATGTCAGCAAGCAATTATGACCTAGATTGAACAAATTTGGACTTGACTCATTTTTCTATTAATATAGTAATAATCCCTCATGAATATTCATAATTCCTTCATTCTTACTGTTTTTACACATCTCCCTTAGATGAAATAGCTTAAAATTTGCACTTTATCATGGAGAAAATAAGCATAGTTAATTTCAAACAGGTAATGTAAATTTTTACCACACTTGGGTTAGTTTTCTTCATTGATTTTTGTGTAAACATATTTAATTCTCAAATGAACCTCAAGTCAAACAAGTCTCAATTTTTTTTATTTTTAGGGTTTTTTTAAGTTTTTTTTTTTATTTATTTTGAGAGAGAGAGAGAGAAAGCCGGGGAGGGACATAGAAAGAGAGAGAGAGAGAGAGAGAGAGAGAGAGAATCCCAAGCAGGCTCCACACTCTTAGTGCAGAGCCCAGTGCAGGGCTCAAACCCACAAACCGCGAGATCATAACCTGAGCCAAAATCAAGAGTCAGACACTTAACTGACTGAGCCACTCAAGCACCCCAAATGAGTCTTAATTCTTGAAGACTATCTAACACATCATGTTCTTTTTTCCCACTCCCATACTATCTCTCTTCTCTAATAAAAGAATTGTTTATTCATTCCTTAGCTATTCATATGTTCTAAACTTCAATTTATTTGTTCAACAAATATTTACTGAGATTCTCCTCTCTGACAGGCAGTGAATTAGACCTGGGAATGCAACAATAAATCAGACATGTTCTGATCCCCGAGGGTTTCACAGTGAGAAAGACAGATAAACCTAACCAGACTGCTAGTACAATAGAAACAGGAACTGAATGCTGTGGAGGTACTGAGGAACTCACCATTAATCTGCATAAGGGATTAAGGTAAGACTTCAAAGAGATAATGATTTTTGGATTGGGTTCTGAAGGATGAGTAGGAGTTTTCCAGGTGGAGAAGCCTGGAAAGACACTCCAGTTCTGAGATATAGAATGTTTAGAAAACAAAATTTTGTTAAAAATTTAAAAAGCAAACCTAAATATATCAAACCAAAAATTGAATGATAAGGATACATATGAACTGCATGAAAACAGTTGATTCTAAGAATGGGAGAAAAAAAATGGGGAAAGAGATTTCAAGTTTAGCTATAATACCTCTTCTATATAAAACCTAAATTTGGGGCACCTGGGTGGCTCAGTCAGTTAAGCCTCCAACTCATGATTTCAGCTCAGATCATGATCTCACAGTTGTGAGATTGAGCCTCACATCAGGTTCTGTGCTGGGCATGGAGCCTGCTTAAGATTCTCTCTCTCCCCCTCCCTCTGCTCCTCCCCTGCTCACATACAAATGCTGTCTCTCTTAATTAATTAATTAATTTGATGGGATGTTAGTAATTAGCAAATTTTTGTTCGTGGGTACAAAAGTATTCATTATATTGGTCTCCATACTCTTCCATATTTCTAAAAAACTGTCAAAATTAAAAATAAGTAAATAATGAAAAAATACAAAAGACATTAATTTAAAATGGAGAAGGTTAAGGTAGCTAATAAATTCAAATAGAAGAAAGACAGAGATAATCTTTTATCCATTCCTTATAAGGAAATATTCCCCAACTCATAAATTGCAGATCTGCCAGGAGTTCCTAACATTTTACTTGGTCCACCTCCAAACCATTTGCCAACACAATGCCTCCCCTCTCTGAACCCCCACCCCTACACCTCCAATTTCCACCTCCAGAATCAAGAATGTTAAAATTAAAATGTATAAAAATAGATACCAACGTAAATACAATGACATATCAGGGAGGTAAAGTATTATATTAAATTGCTAATGAGCTGGTGATTAAATCAGGGAGGTCATATTACACAGGTAAAATTACAGAACAAGACTGAAATGAAAATAATTTCATTTCAGTGGATAATCTGATTCAAATTCTTTTCTAGGGTTCTTTTATGCCATTCTTTCAGTCAAAGACTGCCCGATACTTCTCTCCATCATCTCTAACTTGTGCTGTAGAAAGCTATTATGACTCATATACCCAGTGATATTTCATGTACCTTTGATTGATATTCTGTTTTTTATCATGCAAGTAAGATTTCACCCTTACAACGATTCAAACACAATGAATATTCTCATAATTTGTCCTCCAGGGTGTAGTTTGGCTATAAATAATTGTATTTCCTCAAATTCCAGTCACTTCCTAACTTTTATTGTCACTCTCCCAGTGTCAGAACAATTCCCAAACTCATTTTTGATGAAAGTTTCTCTGGCTAGATCCATTAGGTATGTCTTCCATGAATGTGTTTGTTATATACCTATAAAACAATGTTCATATTTCAAAACCAATATCAAATCAATATGAATTTGGTATAAATCTATAAACATTTTTCAAACACATAATTTCACAGAACACTCCACCTGTGGAAGGAATACAAAGAGAAATAACTTCTGTCCTCCTAAAAATCATGTTCCATATGAGGAAACCAACATGTAAATAAATACTTAGGATGTTTTGGGATGAGCACTATACTGTTACTGAGGTTTACACAAAGCATTGTGACAGCAATAAGGAAAGGGGGATTAATTTGGCTCTGCAAGGTGTCTTTACAGAGGAGGTGATATTTGAGCTAGGTATTGAAGGAAAGTCAGCCACATGTAAAATATGATAAAGGTATGAGGAGAATAAAGGCTAGAGCTTGAGGACAAACAGTTGGGAAAGTGACATGATCAAGTATGTGTTTTGCAAACACACTAGTGTTTAGACCACCAGTATGTACTTCATATTTGCCCAGGAGGGAGACTCTCATCGCCTTAAATGTCAAATGAGAATGCCAGAGAGAAAAGAAGAAATATGAGGAAAGAGAAAATATGAGGTATCCTGGTACGAAGTAAGACATTGAGAAAAAAAAAAAAGAAAGCTGAGAAAGAACAGACTAGATGCAGACACTAAAGAAGTTGTAAACGTGCTAAACCTGAAGCTGATTACCAGTGGTTGTGAGCAAGAGTATGGTGTGGCTTAACTCTGCTGTGTACTAGCCAGATTTCCAACTCTCAGTACCTGTAGTCCTTGGCTTCAGAGACTTGTCTGGTTACTACTGCCCATTTTGCCTAGAGGCTAGAAGTGGCAGGGAACTAAGGCCCCCCTGGGAGAAGTCCTCAACCAAAGACTGGCAATAATTGGTAGATACAGTCCCTAGCTCCCCTCCTCCATGGATGGCATAACTCTGAGGTATGTGTTTACCTTTTTAACCAAATGAAGCTCTAGTTGCCCAGAGCTGACACCCTTGATAATGCATCCTTTATTGTCTGCCTTCCCCATTCCCAAAGTGAAATTTCCTAGGATCACCTCCCAAAGAAATGACTTGTATTTTAATTGTCATTCCATTTGTTGATTAGAAATAAAGTACATGTGAGAGCACAAATGAGAATGGAAAAGTGAAAGGTTGAAAAGTGAACATGAAAAATAAAATAAAAGGAAGGAAAGACAAAAAGGAAACTTGTTAAGTCCTAGAATAGATGAAACAGAAGAATCCAACCACAGATCCCTTAAAATCAGAGGATTTAAATTTTGGCTGCATGTTAAAATCACCTGAGATCAAAAACAAAGAAACCATTCTTTTTTATGGCTGAGTAATATTCCATTGTGTATATATACCACATCTTTATCCATTCATCTATTCATGGACACTTAGGTTGTTTCCATTCCTTGACTATTGTAAATAATGCTGTACTAAACAGAGGGGTGTGTATATCTTTTCAAATTAGTGTTTTCATTTTCTTTGGGTAAATATTCAGAAGTGGAATTATTATATTGTATGGTACTTCTATTTTTTATTTTTTGAGGAACCTCCATATTATTTTCCATAGTAGCTGTATCAATTTACATTGTCACCAACAGTCACAAGGTTTCCCTTTTCTCCACATCCTTGCCAACACCTGTTGTTTCTTGTGTCATTAATTTTAGCCATTCTGACCAGTGTGACATGATATCTCATTGTAGTTTTGATTTGTATTTCCCTATGATTAGTGAGGTAGAGCATCTTTTCATGTGCCTTTTGGTCATCTGGATGTCTTCTTTGGAAAAATGTCTGTTCAGCTCCTCTGCCCATGTTTTAATCAAATTATTTTGTTTTGGTTTTTTTTTTTTTGGTGTTGTATCAGTTCTTTATATATTTTGAATATTAACCCCTTATCAGATACATAATTTGTAAATATTTTCCTCCATTTAGTATGTTGTCTTGTTTTTTTGATTGTTTCCTTTGCTGTGTCAAAGCTTTTTAGTTTGAAGTAGTACCAATTGTTTATTTTTGGTTTTGTTTCTTTTGCCTGATACAGAATCATACAGCTAAGGTTGATGTATAAGAGATTACTGCCTATGTCTTCTTTTAGGAGTTTTGTGGTTCAGGTCTTTCATTTAGGTCTTTAATCCATTTTGAGTTTATTTTTGTGTATGATATAAGAAAGTGGTCCTCTTTTATGCTTTTGTGTGTACCTGTCTAGTTTTCCCAGAACGATTTATTGAAGACAGTCTTTTCCCCATTGTATATTCTTGCCTCTTTTGCCATAGACTGATTGACCATATAAGCATATGTTTATGTCTGGGCTCTCTATTCTGTTCCATTGTTCCATATGTCTGGTTTTTTTTGTTTGTTTGTTTTTTGGTGTTTTTTTTTTTTTTTTGCCAGTACCATATTGTTTTGATTACTACAGCTTTGTAGTATGTCCTGAAATCTCGGGTTGTGATACTTCCAGCTTTGCCATTTGCCACAATATGAATGGACCTAGAGAGTAGTATGCTAAGTGCAATAAGCCAGACAAAGACAAATACCATATGATCTCACTTATATGTGGAATCTAAACAGCAAAACAAACAACAACAAAAGAGAGAGAAAGAGACTCATAAATATAGAGAACTAACTGGTGATTGCCAAAGGATGGGAGGGGGGATGGGCCAAATGGGTGAAGGGGATTAAGAGGTTCAAACTTCATTGTAAAATAAATAAGTCACAGGGATGAAAAGTACAGCATAAGGAATATAGTCGATAATACTTTAATATACTTACCGTGGTGAGCATTTCTTAATGTGTATAATTGTTGAATCACTATTTGTACACCTGAAACTAGTCTAATATGCTTAAATTATGCTTCAATTGCTTCAATTAATATGCTTCAACTATGCTTCAATTTAAAATTAAAAAAAAAAAAACAGTACCGAGTTTCCACACAGAAATTCTGATTTAACTGATCTGGATTTGGTTTGAGGTATCTGATTTTTATAAAAATTTCCCATATGATTCAAATGGGCCGTAGGCTGAGAACCACCACCTTGAAGGGACAAAGACACTGTTGAAGAGGTAATAGGGACACAATCATTGTAAATATACAAAGTCAATCTCATGACTCTTATGCCCCTCCAACCCCTACTTTGTGCTACTCTGATAATTGGTATCCTTGTGATCAGGGGAATAGGTAGAAATGCATACTTGTAAGAGCAAGTGACTGAAAATGAATGGAAAAGGAAGAAGAAACAAAAGGAAATCTAGCTGAGTACTGAACAAAGATCTGGAGGGGTACCTGGCTGGCTCAGTCAGTTAAGTGTCTGACTTTGGCTCAGGTCATGATCTCACTGTTCATGAGTTCAAGCTCCATGTCCAGCTCTGTGCTGATGGCTTGGAGCCTGGACCTGCTTCAGATTCTGTGTCTCCCTGTCTCTCTGTCCCTCCCCCACTCGTTCTCTCTCTCTCTCTCTCTCTCTCTCTCTCACACACACACACACACACACACACACACAGAAATAAATAAATAAAAATGTAAAAAAATTTAATAAAAAAATGTAAAAAAAGATCTGAATTGCTCTTGAAGTCTTTGGAATTAGACTCAACACTTTTTTAATGAGCATTTGGTCGATAAGGTCTGCAAGAGGAAGGAACAGAACAAATGTGCCCAAGAGAGAACATATGGCTGGATCTGGGAATTCCTTTTACCTCATTGGGGATAAACCCAACAGACTAGATGACACTTATTCATGATCTCTATTGCCCTAACTTGGGGTGGAATATAATTTTCTATTTGATTTTGGACAAGCTCTTAAGGAAAATAACGACACTGCTCCATGTTTGTTGAGGACTGGGTTGGCATGGAGACTCAGTATGGGAATAGATTGAGGATCCGCTCCAAGAATCATCATTGAGTGAGCCAAAGGTTCTTACTTCAATGAGTGGGATGAAAATAAACACTGCAATAAATGGAAGTCCCCTAAATTTCATCTTCTCAAGGAAAACAAAAATTAGTGGTATAGATGACATATCAGCAACCCCCCTTAAAGAAACCTATAGCAAATTTAGAACTAGAAAAAAAATTAAGTTTACCTTCATTCATCAGCTGTTCTTCATTTATATCATTTAATTACCATTTTAAAAAATAACTGGTCGTGAATGACACTGTATGGTGCAATGGTAAGAGTTGGACTTTGAAGTCAAACACACCTGCATATAAATTTCAGGTTACTAGGTGTGTATTCTGATGTTGACTTCATTGGGTTGTTGCCAGGATTAAATGAGATAAAGATATACAGATATTGTGCCTGGTGCATAGCTAGTGCTCAATAAAATTAATCAGCAGTTACAGTAGTAGCACTAGTAATAGAAGTATTAATACTAATTAATAACCTTTCTGAACATCACTTTCTTCATCTGTAAAGTGAGAAAAAAAAGACTCACCTTGTAAGGGTTTTGAAAATAAACATGCAAATGAAATAATTTATTTAAAATACCCAGGCCAGCATCTGGCTCAAAGTAGATATTCAATTAATATTGTCATTGGTGAGCTATTCTTTGCCCAAGACTTCATGATGTTTCCTTACTGATCCCTGCCTCCACTCATCAGACATGTCCTCAGAATCTCTGCGTGTCAGATATTTGACCAATGGGCCATAGTTATTTTTCTACCATGCGGCATGTGACATGCAATTAGAAATGTATATCATCCTAATAATACAGCAGATAAGAAAGTCAGTTTGGTTTGGTCTGCACTCTGAGTTCTCTGTCCCTGATTCCTTTGGTACTCTTTCCCCTCACTGGCACTCTTTAGCTGTTGCCAACCCCCTTTAAGTCACTGCTTAAACATAAGTATTTTTATCTGAGGAAAGGAAGCAGGATTATTTCTTAAGACAAAGTCCCCAGCAAAATACAGCACCATTTCTTAATAAAAACCCTCAAGAAAGTTGGGATAGAAGGAACATACCTTAACATCATAAAAGCCATATATGAAAAGCCCACAGCTAATATCACCCTCAATGGGGAAAAACTGAGAGCTTTCCCCCTCAGATCAGGAACACGACAGGGATGTCCACTCTCACCACTGTTGTTTAACATAGTGTTGGAAGTGCTAGCACCAGCAATCAGACAACAAAAGGAAATCAAAGGCATCAAAATTGGCAATGATTAAGTCAAGCTTTCAGTTTTTGCAGATGACATGACATTATACAGGGAAAACCTGATAGACTCCACCAAAAGTCTGCTAAAACTGATACATGAATTTAGCAAAGTCTCAGGATATAAAATCAATATACAGAAATCAGTTGCATTTCTATACACCAATAATGAAGCAACAGAAAGAGAAATCAAGAAATCGATCCCATTTACGATTGCACCAAGAACCATAAAATACCTAGGAATAAACCTAACCAAGATGTAATAGATCTGTATGCTGAAAACTATAGAAAACTTATGAAAGAAGTTGAATAAGACACAAAGAAATGGAAATACACTCCATGCTCATGGATTGGAAGAATAAATATTGCTAAAATGTCAATACTATCCAAAGCAATCTACACATCCAATGCAATCCCAATCAAAATTGCACCAGCATTCTTCTCAGAGCTAGAACAAACAATCATAAAATTTGAATGGAACCACAAAAGACCCTGAATAGCCAAAGCGATGCTGAAAAAGAAAACCAAAGCGGGAGGCATCACAATCCCGGACTTTAGCCTCTACTATAAAGCTGTAATCAGCAAGACAGTATGGTATTGGCACAAAAACAGGCCAATGGAATAAAATAGACCAATTGGAATTGGACCAATGGAATAAAATAGAGAACCCAGAATTGGATACACAAATGTATGGCCAACTAATCTTTGACAAAGCAGGAAAGAGTATCCAATGGAAAAAAGACAGTATCTTTAACAAATGGTGCTGAGAGAACTGGACAGCAACATGCAGAAGAATGAACCTGGGCCACTTTTTTACACTGTACACAAAAATAAACTCAAAATGGATGAAAGACCTAAACGTGAGACAGGAAACCATCAAAACCCTAGAGGAGAAAACAGGTAACAACCTCTTTGACCTGAGCTGCAGCAAACTCTTACTTGCTACATGTCTGAAGGCAAAGGAAATAAAAGCAAAAATGAAGTATTGGAACCTCATCAAGATAAAAAGTTTCTGCACTGCAAAGGAAACAATCAACAAACTGAAAGGCAACTGATGGAATGGAAGAATATATTTGCAAATGACAGATTAGATAAAGGCTTAGTATCCAAAATCTATAAAGAACTTACCAAACTCCACACCCAAAAAACAAATAATCCTGTAAAGAGATGGGCAGAAGACATGAGTAGACACTCTGCCACAGAAGACATCCAGATGGCCAACAGACACATGAAAAGATGCTCAGCATCACTCACATCATCAGGGAAATACAAATTAAAACCGCATTGAGGTACCATCTCACACCAGTCAGAGTAGGTAAAATTAACAACTCAGGAAACAACAGATGTTGGTGAGGATATGGAGAAATGGGAACCCTCTTGCACTGTTGGTGGGAATGCAAACTGGTGCAGCCACTCTAGAAAACAGTCTGGAGGTTCCTCAAAAAATTAAAAATAGAATTATCCTATGACACAGCAATAGCACTACTAGGAATTTATCAAAAGGACACAGGAGTGCTGATTCATAGGGGCACATGTATCCCAATGTCCATAGTAGCACCATCATGGAAAGATTCACTAATTATGGAAAGAGCCCAAATGTTCGTCAACTGATGAATGGATAAAGAAGATGTGGTTTATATATACAATGGAATACTACTTGGCAATGAGAAAGAATGAAATCTTGCCATTTGCAACAGTGTGGATGGAACTGGAGGGTATTATGCTAAGTGAAATAAGTCAGGCAAAGTAAGATATCATATGTTTTCACTCATATGTGGAATTTGAGAAACTTAACAGAAGACCATGGGGGAAGGAAACAGGGAAAAATAGTTTCAAACAGAGAGGAAGGCAAACCGTAAGAGACTCTTAAATACAGAGAACACACTGATGGTTGATTGGATGGGAGAGAGGGGAAAATGGGTGATGAGCATTGAGGAGGGCACTTGTTGGGATGAGTACTGGGTGTTGTATGTAAGCGATAAATCATGTGGATCTACTCCTGAACCCAAGAGCACACTGTATACACTGTATGTTAGCTAACTTGACAAAAAATTGTATGTAATAAATAAATACATAAATTAATTTAAAAAGACAAAATCCTTAGGGTAGTCACATTAGGAGACCTAGTTAGTCTTTTTGCTTGGACATGGAAGTAACAGCCCAAAAAACAGGTACAACAGGGAAGAACCAAACTCCTGGTCCCCTGAAACACAGGATGAGCCACGTGGTATCAGGCAGCTGGTGAAAAATGGAGACCGCTTCTTGTTTTGTAGCTTATTTATAAAGCCCAAGTAACCTCCATCTTGTTGAAGGGGACCTTGAATCTTTGTAATAGAACTGATCCCAGCTTTGATTAAATACCTTTACTGTGAATTTATAAAGCACCTGAATTTATAAAATGTGGCTGTTGCAAAGCCAAATTGTGCAGAGAAATCTGACTCATGATGACAAACCCAACCAAGCACAGAAGAAACAATCATTTCCTATTCCACTCAGGTTGCTGAGGTTGCTATCTTTTTCATTTATCTTAAATTTCTTTTGGCTTTAATGCTAATTGTTTCAAATAAGGAGTGAATATAGAATAAACATGGCCTTTTTTTAAATTAGCTATTAAATCCTATAGGACTAACGTTTCCATTTTCCATTTCCTGTCTTCTGTCCCAGTTAAACACAATTATGAAATGATGTACAGCTTGATTCAATCAGCTCACTCAAAAGATATATATATATATATATATATATCTTTTTTTCTGGATAGTAAACTAAAATATATTCATTGTGAAGGAAATGTAGAAACTCCACAAAGGCCAAAGAAGAAAGAAAAGTCTCTCACTGCCCCACCAGAGAAATAAACAGTATTAATATGTTGGTGAAGACTACTCCTACACTTTCATATGCATTTGTATGTTTTATCCAATCAGGACGATAATATACATATTGCTTTTATGATCACACTGTAAAGTCATTCAATTTCTTTCTCCATATGATTTTTAATGACTGTATAGTTTTTTCCAAGTGGTTAATTTAGATAACCAATCTCTAATTGTTGACCATTTGGGTTGTTTTGAGGTATTTTCACTATTTTAACACTTCAGGGAACATTCCTGTACACACATTTGGGCACAACCATGATTATTTCTCAAGGATAAATTCCTAGGAGGAAAGTTTCTGTACAAATGGCATGTTTATTTTAAAAGGTAATTTTTTTTTTACTTTGTAGAACCATCACAACTACAACAAAATGACGATTCTGGTAATTATTTTTCAAATGACTGATTTGCCAAGTAGTCAGTAAGTTCTAACATTTTAGCTTCCAGTCTCTACCTCTCTCACTGTCTTTCATGTCTGAAGGAAATGTAAAAATCTTTTGTCAAGAACATGTGTCTATGTTTTTAGTTTGGGAAACATGGTGGCCATAACCACATGCCATGAAAGTAAAATGTTCAGTAAAGTCCCATATATTTGCACATCTAACACAGAGTCGAAGCTCAAAAACTTCTTCTTGAATAAATGAATGAAGGAATGGTTATCTGGTAAGGATTACATCAATTTGCATCCCCACCAATGAGAGGAACTTACACCTTATAACTTCAGTCAGCCAACTTTTGGGCAAAAATTCTATGTATTCCATGTATGCTCAATTGTTTAAGAAAATATATTTTAATTAAGCAATAAAGCTATCTAAAGGAATCACTCAGTCTCACCAAAGTTAAAAAGCATGTGATGTTAATTTATATACTCTATGTTTCATTCTAGAACAGCACTGACCAACAGAAATATGATGTAAGCCACTTATATAATTTTAAAATTTTTAGTAGCCACATTAAAAACAAATAAAAAGAGCTGATTGGAATTAATTTTAATAATATATTTTATTTGATCCAGTATGTCTAAAATATTATCACTTCAACATGTAGTAAATAAATATAGAAAATGTTAAAATTTTACATTCTCTTCTTCATACTAAGTCTTCAAAATCTAGCGTTTTATACTTATAGCACACCACAACTCAGACACTAAATTTTCATCATAAATACTTGACCCATGTTTAGATTTCATAACATTTACAGTTGTTCCATACCCAAAGTGTTCCAAATACTCGCAACTCAAGTTGTTCCAAATATACTACAAAGTTTTCCAAAAACTAAATCAAGTATCAGTTTTTTTATTTTAATTTAAATAAAACAAAAATCAGTTCCTCAGTAGTCATTTTTCAAATGCTCAGTAGCCAAACATGGCTACTGGCTGCTATACCGGACAGCATTGCAGAGGCCAGCCCTTTAAATGAGTATGGCCTATTAGCATTTAACAAGTTATCATATAAATTAGATCTTATTATCCCTGTTTTCAGATAAGGACATGGAGGCTCTGAGAAGTTATCTTTTGTGTAAGATCACACAGCTAGGAATTCGTTAAGATTCAAATCTAGGCATGCAGACCCCAGAGGCTGAATCCTTTCCCCCATCCCACCAGCTGGAAAAATAGCAAAATGGAACATCTGTGTTAGGTGTGCAAATATCTAGGACTTTCCAAGACACTTTGCTTTCATGGCATATGGTTATGGCTACCATGTTACCCAAATTAAAAACAGAGACACATGGTTCTGACAAAAGATTTTTGCACCTCTTTCAGGTATGAAGACAGTGAGAGAGACATAGTTTGGAAATGAAAATATTGGAATTTGATGACATTTCAATAGTTTGTGGCAGTTGTTTCCAACTTCTTTTAAGCAGAAGAACCCTTTTGTCCCTGAGATCTTAGATAGAACCCCAATATATAAAATCAACAAATGTGAAGCTGCCCTATGAAATCATAGGTAAGGGCCCCCAGAGGATCAACAGCCACTCCACATGCCCCCTGTCACTCCCTCCCCTTACCATAGCAGCCCCTGAGGCAACACCCCAGAACCTTAGGACCCCATGAAATGGCATTTATAAACAACTTTCAGAAAGGAATTCTGCTTTCAGAAAGATAGAGTGGGTGTACTTTGCCCTATTTCACCCACTAAGTAAAGCTTAAAACTGTTGGACATTATATATAAAACAAATATAAGGAGACTCAGAAAAGTAGAGAAGAAGGTAGACAAGCTAGTGATCTTGAGGCCTGAAAAACAACATGGTGGTGAGTTCCTGGTTTTTTGCTTTTGGTTTTTGCTTCAACTATATCAGTTTAGGTACTGGGGAATCTGGCAAACTGGAACTCCAATGGGCATGAACCAAAAGAAGCCCCCAAGGAAAGCCTACCTTCTCTAACCAAAGAAAGGATCCCAAAATGGACAACCAAGAAGGACAGAAAACTTTTAGACAATAACCACTCTACCCCAGATAAACACCAGAGAAAACACTGCAGCCTCCATGCCCATCTTCATCAGCAAAGGCCAAGTGGGAAATCCATACTTCTACACTCGCCAGGCTGTAAACAAGGACCACAAGTCCCCCAACAGGCTGTTATCAGAGAAGGCCAAATGAGGAGCCAGGACTTTCATCTCTGCTGGGCAGTAAAAAGGCTCACCAACCTTCTGGTGTCAGTGGAGACCATGTGGGGAACCTGGACTTCCACTTCTACCTGTCAGTAATGAGGCACCACCCCTTCCCCATTGGAGTTGTGTCAAAGCGGGCCTAGCAAAGAGTTAAGGCTTTTACCACCACCCAGTGGTAATGAGGCCTCCCACCCATGATGTCAGTGGAATGTATGTGGGGAGCAGTAAAGAGGCATTCTTGTTCCTCCCAGCCAGGGTGGTATTGGCAGAGGCCCGGTGGGAAAGGAACATAACTCCCACCTCAACCTAGCAGTAATGAGGAGGCCTCTCCACCCAGGTGTGAATGGAAGCCAAAGGAGAAACTGGATCTCTACCCCCACCTAGCAGTAACAAGGCAGCACACCTCTCTTCTCCCTGCCAGAGTGATATCAGAAGAGGTCAGCTAAAACAGAAACTTCAAATAAGATCCACCATTTCATTACATAATACCAAACATATCCAAGTTTCAACAGAGAATCACCTGTCACACCAAGAACCAGAAAATCTCAACTTGAAAAAGACAGTCAACAGACACCATCACTGAAATGACACAGATGTTAGGATTATCTGACAAGGATTTTTTTTTTAAGTTTATTTATTTATTTTGATAGTGGAGTAGGGGCAAAGAGAGAGGGCAAGAGAGAGAATCTCAAGCAGGCTCCGCACTGACAGCACAGAGTCTGATACGGGGCTCAAACCCACAAAGCCATGAGATCATGACCTGAGCCTAAACCAAGAGTCGAACGCTTCACCAACTGAGCCACCCAGACACCCCTGACAAGGATTTTAAGCCAGCCATAATAAAAATCATTCAATGAACAATTATGAACATGCTTTAAATGAATGAAAAATTAGAAAGTGTCAGCAAAGTAAGAGAAGACATAAAGAAGAAACAAATGGAAATTTTAGAAGTGAAAATACACTAACCAATATTAAAAATTCACTGGATGAGCTCAACAGCAGAATGTAAAAGATGTACAAGAGAACTGGTGAACTGGAAGACAGAATGGTAAAAAAATTACTCAATCTGAACAGCAGAGAGAAAGTCTACTAAAAAAAATTAATGATAGAACCCGAGGAACCTGTGGGACTATAACAAATAATCTAATATTCATATAATCAGAGTCTAAAAAGGGAGGAGAAAAGTCAGGCTTAAGAAATATTTGAAGAAATAATGGCTAAAACTTTTCCAAATTTAGCAAGACACAAGCAGATTCAAGAAGCTGAGCAAACCCCAAATGGGAATTTCACACAAAGACACATCATAGTCAAACTTCTGAAAATAAAAGACAATGGAAAAATCATGAAAATAGCCAAGAAAGAAATGACACATTACCTACAGGGGTAAAACAATTCAAATGACAGAAAATTTCTCATAAAAAACTGGGCAGGTCAAAAGATTTCTCAAGTGCTGGAGAAAAAAATGAACTGCCAATCCAGAATTCTACATCCAATGAAAATAAACTTCAAGAATAAAGGAAGAAATAAAGATATTCTCAGATCAAGGAAAACAAAAGAGAATGTGTCACTAGCAGACCCATGCTAAAATAACGATGAAAGGAAATTCTCTAAACAGAAAGGAAATGATAAAATGAATCTTGGAACATCAGGGAGGAAGTAAGAATAATTGAAAGGATAAAAATATGGGTAAATAAAATAGACCTTTCTTCTTCTCTTGAGTTTTCCAAGCTTTGTGTGACAGTTGAACCAAAAATTATAATGCTGTCTGGTGCAATTCTCAATGTGTGTAGAAGAAATATTTAAGACAATTATATTATAAATGGAAGAGGGTAAAGGGAGTTAAAGAGAAGTAAGATTTCTATACTTCACACAGACTGGTGAAATGTTGATACTAGCAGACTATAATAAGTTATGTATATGTAATGTACATATTAAAGCAACCATTTAAAAAGTTATTCAGAGAGATATACTATGAAACACAATACATCAAACACAAATAAATCACAAAAACATAAATAACTCAAAATGGAATTCTAAAGAATATTCAAGTAACCCACAGGAAAACAGGAAAAAACAAAACAGAGTAAACAGAACAAAAAATAGTGACAATACCAACTTCTTTCAAGGGTGTAGAGTAAGTGGATCTCTCTTACACTGCTGGTACGAATGAAAAACTGTACAGCCCTGCTAGAAAATACTTCCACAGTTTCCTAAAAAACTAAACATATATTTACCTTATGACCCAGCAATCTCACTCCTGGGCATTTATCATAGAGAAATGGAGACTTAAAACTACACAAAAACCTGTGTATGATTTTTCATAGCAGCTTTATTTGTAATAACCAAAACCCAGAAACAATTAAAATGTTCTAAATAGGTGACTGGTTAAACTGTGGTACCTCCATACCATGGAATACTACTTAGCAATAAAAAGAAACAAACTCTCAATATACACAACAATTTGGGGCGCCTGGGTGGCTCAGTTGGTTAAGCATCCGACTTTGGCTCAGGTTATGATCTCACGGTTTATGAGTTTGAGCCCCGTATTGGGCTCTGTGCTGACAGCTCAGACCTTGGAACCTGCTTCAGATTCTGTGTCTCCCTCTCTCTCTCTTCCCCTCCCCTGCTCATGCTCTGTCTTTCAAAAATAAATAAATGTTAATACACACACACACACACACACACACACACACACACACCAATTTGGATGGATCTCAAGGGCACTATGCTGAGTGAAAAAGGCGATCTCAAAAGGTCACAGTCTGTATGATTCCATTTATGTAACATTCTCAAGATGACAAAAGGATAGAGATGGGAAACAGCTTAGTGATTGCCAAGGGTTAGGATGGGGTGGGGAGCGTGGTGAGTAGAACCATATAGGGATAGTATGGGGGAAATCTTTGAGGTGATGGAACAGTTCTGTATCTTGATTGTGGTTCTTCCAGTTGATCATTATTTCAAAATAAAAAGTAGAAAAAAAACAGAAGTCAGACTGAACCATTATCAAATGGTGGAAAGAATGTGGAGTAACTGTAACTTTCATGTGCCTTGTAGAGGAGTATAAATTGATATAATCACTTTGGTAAACAGTTTGGCCATTCCTACTAAAGCTAAGTGTGTGTGTGTGTGTGTGTGTGTGTGTGTGTGTGTGTGTTTACTCTCAGAGTAAACCTTTTGGCTTGAGATAAACACACACACACACACACACACACACACACACAGATACCTTTTAGTTTGACAACTCCACCCCTCAATATATATTCAAGTGAAATGAGATCATATGTCCACCAAAAGATGTGTAAAAGAATGCTCATGGTACTTTTATTCATAATATCCCCAAATTAGAAATAATTCAAATATCCATGAACATTAAAATGGATGAGCAAACTGAATTATATTCATACAATGGAAATGAGACAGTCATAAAAAGAACAGACTACTGTTACACACAACCACATAGAGGAATGTTAGAGACATTTTGCTATGAAAAGAAGCCAGACACAAAAGAACACACATTGTATGATTCTATTCAGCTGAAATTCAAGAACTAACAGAACGCAACTGATACAGATGGTAGAGGTCAGAACATTGATTATCTCAGGAGATGGGTATGGTTATTGACTTACAGAGGGCATGAAGGAACCTTCTCAGGCTATGGAAATGATCTATATCTTATTCTGGGTGGGGTCTACATGGGTGTATACCTTTGTAGAAATTCATCAAGCTGTACACTTAAGATCGTAGCACTTTAGTTTATGCAAGGAAAACCTCAATAAAAAGTAGCAAACAAACAAGAAATGACAAACCAAATCACTAGTATTAGGAGACTGTTCTGCAGTGTCCAGGCTATTGAGTCACTGTGAATGGGGCCTAAAGCGAGGAGCTGTGTGTGATGGACACAGACACACCTTCCTGTGCTTTGGGGCCTGTAGCATGGAATGCCCTTCCCACCTCTGCCACCTCCCCTAGTGGAATCACATAAGCCCCAAATCTGGTGTCTCTGACTCTTCAACCCAAGCAGTGGTTATGTTTTAGTACATTTACGTACCTTTTTAAAAATGTTTATTTATTCTGAGAGATAGAGCATTGTGTGGTGGGGAGAGGCAGAGAGAGAGGGAGAGAGAGAATCCCAGGCAGGCTCCACACTGTCAGCACAGAGCCTGACACAGGGCTCAGCCTCATGAACCATGAGATCATGATCTGAGCCAAAACCAAGTCAGACACTTGACCAACTGAGCCACCCAGGTGCCCCAATTTACTTACCTTTACTAAAGAAGTTATCATACCTTGAGTAAAAATCTGCAAATATTTGCAGAGAGATATGTGGCACAGTGCTTAGCCATGTGGGCTGTGGAATCAGATTATATTGCCTGGGTTTGAATTCTTATTCTGTCACCTACTAACCTTACTGTGGGCAAGACTTAAATTCTGTAGCTTTTCACTTTCCACCTTACAGTGGGTATGATATCCAGTAAACTCCAAATTAAAGATAGGTGAAATAGGTGTAATATGCCAGTCTCTCACTCTTAGGGACAAGAAGCAAATCTGATTCATTCCTTTGTCCCTAACAATCCAATGCCTGCCACACAGCAAATGACCAGGATAGCCTAATGGTTAAAAGAAAAGACCTGGAGCCACAGAGACTTGGGCTAACATAGTACTAGAAGTCTTAGCCTCAGCAATTAGACAACAAAGAGAAATAAAAGGCATCCAAATCAGCAAGGAAGAAATAAAGCTTTCCGTATTAAAAGATGACATGATAGTCTATATAGAAAACCCAAAGACTCCACCAAAAAATTGCTAGAACTGATACACAAATTCTGCAAAGTCGCAGGATACAAAATCAATGTACAGAAATCTGTTGCATTTGTATACACCAATAATGAAGCAGCAGAAAGAGAAATCAAGGAATTGATCCCATTCACAATTAGACCAAAACCACAGGATCCCTAGGAATAAACCTAACCAAAGAGGCAGAAGATCTGTACTTTGAAAACTCTAGAACACGTAGGAAAGAAATTGAAGAGGACACAAAGAAATGGAAAGACATTCCATGCTCACAGATTGGAAGAACAAACAATGTTAAAATGTCTATACTACCCAAAGCAATCTACACATATAATGCAATCCCTATCAAAATACCACCAGCATTTTTCACAGACCTCAAACAAATAATCCTAAAAGTGGTATGGAACCACAAAAGACCCCAAATATCCAAAGTAATCCTAAAAAAAAAAAGAAAGAAAATCAAGAAGCATCATGATTCCAGACTTCAAGCTATATTACAAAGTCAACAAGAGAGTATGGTCCTGGCACAAAAACAGACACACAGATCAATGGAACAGAATAGAAAACACAGAAATGGACCCATAACTGTATGACCAACTCATCTTTGACAAAGCAGGAAAGAATATCCAATGGAAAAAAGATAGTCTCTTCAACAAATGGTGATGGGAGTGGGGGCTCCTGGGTGGCTCAGTTAGTTGAGCACTGATTTTGGCTCAGGTCATAATCACACAATTGGTGAGTTTGAGCCCTGCGTCAAGCTCTGTGCTGACAGCTCAGAGCCTGGAGCGTACTTTGGATCCTGTGTCTCCCTCTTTCCCTGCCCCTCTCCCTGTTCATGCTTTGTCTCTATCTCAAAAATAAAATAAACATAAAAATTTTTTTTAAATGTTGTTGGAAAAACTGGATGGCAAAATGCAGTAGAATGAAACTGGACCACTTTCTTACACCATACACAAAAATAAATTCAAAATGGATGAAATACCTAGATGTGAGACAGGAAGCCATCAAATCCTAGAGGAGAACACAGGCAGCAACCTCTTTGACCTCGGCCATAGCAACTTCTTACTAGACACATTGCCAAAGGCAAGAGAAACAAAAGCAAATATGAACTGTTGGGACTTCATGAAGATAAAAAGCTTCTGCACAGTGAAAGAAACAATCAACAAAACTAAAAGGTAGCCTACAGAATGAGAGAAGACACCTACAAATGATATATCTGATAAAGAGCTAGTATCCAAAATCTATAAAGAACTGATCAAACTCAACACCCAAATAACAAATAATCCAGTAGAGAGGGGCAGAAAACATGAATAGACATTTTTACAAAGAAGACATTCACATAGCTAATGGACACATTAAAGGTGCTCAACATCACTCATCATCAGGGAAATACAAATCAAAACCACAGTGAGATACCACCTCACACCTGTCAGAATGACTAAAATTAACACAAGAAACAACAGGTGTTGGTGAGGATGCGGAGAAAGCATCTGTTGGTGGGAATGCAAAGTGGTGCAGCCAATCTGTAGAACAGTTTGGAGGTTCCTCGAAAAGCTAAAAATAAAACTACCCTACAATCCAGAAACTGTACTACTAGGTATTTACCCAAAGGAAACAAAAATACAGATTTGAAGGGACACATGCACCTCGATGTTTACAGCAGCATTATCAACAATAGACAACCTATGGAAAGAGCCCATATTTCCATCGATTGATGAATGGATAAAGAATATGTGGGGTGTGTGTGTGTGTGTGTGTGTGTGTGTATAATATATATGTGTGTATAATATACACACACACAATGGCATATTACTTAGCTATCAAAAAAATGAAATCTTGCCACTTTCAACGACGTGGATAGAGCTAGAGTGTATTATGCTAAGCAAAATAAGATACATACCACATGATTTCACTCATATGTGGAATTTAAGAAACAAAACAGACGAACATATGGGAAGGGAAAAAAAAGAGAGAGGAAAACAAACCATAAGAGAGTCTTAATGATAGAGAACAAACTGAGGGTTGATGGAGGGATGTGGGAGGAGGGGGATAGGCTGGATAGGTGATGGATATTAAGGAGGGCACTTGTGATGAGCACTGGGTGCTGTAGGTAAGTGATGAATCACTGCTGAATTCTACTCCTGAAACCAACATTGCACCATATGTTAACTAACTAGAATTTAAATAAAAATTCGAAAAGAAAAAAAAGCCAGCTCTACCACTTACCAGCTGTGTGGCTTTGGGCATATAACTAAACCTGTCCTTTTTTAAAGCTTTTTTTAATGTTTATGTATTTTTGAGATAGAGAGAGAGAGCTAACACAAGTCGGGGAGGGGCAGAAAGAGGGAGACAGAGGATCTGAAGCAGGCCTCACGCTGTGAGCAGAGAGCCCCATGTGGGGCTCGAACCCACAAACTGTGAGATCATGAACTGAGCTGAAACCAAGAGTTGGATGCTTAACTAAGACACCCAGGTGCCCATAAACCTCTCTGATATCAATCTCCTTCTCATTGATTATAAAATAAGAGAACAAAATGACAATTCATAGAAAATGCTCAGCACAGTATCTAGTGCATAGTAGAAGCTCAAAAATATTAACCTTAAAATAAATATTTAACTGAATTGAACCATCACGAGATTGTAGTTGAATCTACAGTATGAACAACTATACTTCTCTGAGTAATCTGAACCTAAAGTCTGTGTGGGTTTAGAAGAAAATATTTGCCCGCAGAGTATCCATCATAGCTGAAATGGATAATGTATTATTAAGGGGAGAGAAACTTCTTTTACTTCAGACTCGGCCTCTGTGGGGAGAGGAGATGTAAAGTGTCCCTTCCACTGGAGCAAGATGGGTGGGCCAGAAGGAGGGGGACAAAGAGCTGTCCTTTCCATCCCCTCCTTGTGGATACAGGCAAACTACTGGAGGCTAGTGTGTGGCACTGGGCCCACTGAGGGGTATTGATTTGTTCTTTCCAGGAAGAAATGCACATTAGTCATTTTTTAATAGGCTGTCTTGTTCTGGAAGGCAACTCCTGTGACTTTGAAATAATGCACTTGTGTGGTTTAGGTATTGCTTGCTTTGGAGGGAAGGTATGCTGTTTTGATTAAGTGGGTACACAGGAGACCTCTGTTCTCGGTCCCATGATTAATGGAGGAAATGTCCTTAGTCCTGTTCTCTGCCTGTTCCTTGCTTGACTCTTATGTATCCCATCTCCCCAGAGCTCGCTATGACAAATAACTTGTTCTATGGTGCTCTCTTCTCCCATTCAGTCAAGTGTGTCATTCTACATGCGGAGTTGAAAAGTTCCTAGTCCAGTATCACTTGCCTGGCACTGATCACTTTCCTAAACACTTCTGCATCACCATATTATTTTGTCCTCACGACAAAAACCCAGTGAGGTCACATACTGACCTGTTCCACTGCCAAGGAAAGTAAGGCACAGGCAGTAGAAAATGGAGGACAGAAAGAATGAGAGATAGCCACCCTGAAGAAGGAGGAGCCATGGAGACATTTAGGACCTAATTGATCATTTATTACATAGTCATACTGTATAGCAGATGGTGCTTTTTCTACTAAGAAAAATAGATATATTGAACACTAGGAATGTCAGATACTTAAAAACACTTTTCCCAAAATGCACTGGCACAACTTTATAGAATAGGGATTCCAAAAAATTGTACTAAATATAATTTCCTATATCTGTGAGTTTATTCATTAATTATCTCTATAAATACCTACTGCATGCCTCTTCAGTATAAGACACACTGGAGAAATGGACAAATGAAGAAAACCATGTGACCTCAAGAAGATTATCATACACAGTAGAGGAGATTTTAAGGTACATAAATAAAACCGAGTATGGCAAGTGACTTTAGGTTTTCAGAGGAGGGAGAGGCCTATGAAAGTAGCAAGCAGTCCTGGGGAGCTTTTCATAAAAGGCAGTGTGAGCCTTTATGAAAGGCTGTGAGGAGTTCAGAATTGCATGCATGAAGAGGGTATGAAACCCCACCAGAGAAAGGAGCTGCCATAAATGAACGCATCAGAAGCCGGAAAGCACAGGCCTTTCTCCAAGTGTCAGAATGACTACAGCTGGGCCTGTTACTAGTGAGGCGTATTTTAGAATGCTTCAGAGAAGGAACATGAAGTAACTTCTCTCATAATGTGGGTTCTGCCCACTTGGTTTATGCGTTGTGCAAATTCAGAGCAGCGTTTGTGTGCTTTCTGAAAGCACTGGTGCAATTCTCTGCAGCAGGGATGTGGCAGAGGAAACTCTCCTAATCATATATGGATGCTAGTTTTAGTATAAATTAGTCCCAGTGAAGCTCACAAATAGGGCCTGATTGGACTTTGCACCTTCTGACTCTAGAAATTATTTGGTCTAGAAGGCTGCTTTGAAAACCACCTGGGGTTTCCAGCCAAGCAGGTTTTGTACCCTCCAAGATGTGTGTTGCCTTGTTTGGTGAGCCTGAATGTGGATAGCTGTACAGTTCTGGGCTGACAGCTCACCTACTCTGGATTTGTCCCAGGCAGCTGTTCTCCTGGCTGTCTTTGCTAGATGACCTTTTCTATTGTTGCTTCTACTCGAAGGATAAACCTGGAAATGAGGTGTAAACTCCCTTCCCAGCAGGCTGTAGGACCGGGGGATTAGGATGCCACCTGGTCTATGCCCTCACAGAATTACTGACCTCAGTGGCCTGGAATGACCTCTGCAGTTATTTTTAAGCCAAGTAGTTGAAAATTAGTCATCACCTAGAATTTAGTATGTGTTTCTTGGCTTCCTAACAGAACACTGTGCTCAGTACATATGTAATATATTTACCCTTGGATGCAACATATAATAAAATAGTGCTGTTTTGTAATAGTTACTCATATTATAGTCCAGGATGATGGATCATCTTGAGCTTTAGATGCTCACTTTGGTCTCAAAAGGAAATTGATTCAAAGATCTTTTCCCACAGGTGTGCTTGGGTCAGGATGGGCCCTTATCTAGATGCCCTCCCTCACAAACCAAGATCCAACAGGGTTTTATCCTATATCAGCAAGAGGGATACAAGAGGTCTTCTAGCTTAGGGGGAGTGTCCACAGGATCAAGACTTGTTAATTTCCAGGTCCTATATTGCCTTCAGGATGACTAGTTTGGCCCCCGACCCCTACTCTGCCCAGCTACTTGGCTCCTGTGGATTCTTTGGTTCTTTACTACAAAGTCACTATTTGACACTCTGTCTCTTGCCTTCCTGGCTAGTCAGTCTCTCTGGTTGTCAGCTCTGTTATACCTTCCCTGGAGCTCCTACAGTCTTTCCACAAAGGGACCATTTACCCAGCTCCTGACCCCTGGTTCTGTCTTCACCATGGACCTAACTAAATCTCAGCATCTTATAGGAGAACCACATGGCCCATTTCTTCCCAACCTTTTTTTCTCCTTCATATGGTTCTGATCCTTGCCTCAGCCCTGTAGACATGGCTACATGTCTTATCTTTGCAAACCTCCACTGCCTGTGTTGGTAAATGACACCATGTCTACATGTAAAATCTTTATGACTCAGCATCCCCACTCCTAGGTATCTATCTAAAAGAACTGAAGGGGGGGTGGCACCTGGGTGGCTCAGTCAGTTAAGTGTCCAACTCTTGATTTCAGCTTGGGTCATGATCTCATGGATCATGAGTTCAAGCCCTACATTGGGCTCTGCACTAACAGCGTAGAACTTGCTTGGGATTCTCTGTCTCCCTTTCTCTCTCTGCCCCTCCTCTCTCTCTCTCTCTCTCTCTCTCTCTCTCTCTCTCTCTCTGTCTCTCTCTGTCTCTCAAAAATAAATAAAAACATTTTATAAAAATAATAAATAAATAAATAAATAAATAAATAAATAAATAAATAACTGATGGAGCGCCTGGTGACTCACTCAGTTAAGCATCCAAGTCTTGATTTCAGCTCAGGTCATGATCTTGCATGCAGTTCGTGTGTTCCAGCCCTGCATTGGGCTGTGCTCTGACAGCACGGAGCCTACTTGGGATTCCCTGCCTCCCTCTCTCTTTGCACCTCCCCCACTTGTGCACATGCATGTATGCATGTACACATACTCTCTCTCTCAAAATAAATAAACATTAAAAAATCAAAAAATAGAAGAACTGAAAGTAGGGACTTCAACAGATTTCTATACGTGAATGATCATAGCAGCACTATTCACAACAACCAAAAAGTAGGAACAACTCAAGTGTCCATGGACAGATGAATGAATAAACAAAATGTAGTCTATACATACAATGTAATATTATTCACCCATAAAAAAGAAAGAAGTTCTGACGTGTTATAACATGGATGAACTTTGAAAACACTATGGTGAGTGAAAGAAGCCAGACACAAAGGAAAAATATATTGTATGATCGCACCTATATGAAATATCTAGAATAGGCATATTCATAGATATAGGAAGTAGAGGGGTGCCTGGGTGTAGTTCAGTCAGTTAAACATCCAACTCTTGGGGCGCCTGGGTGGCGCAGTCGGTTAAGCGTCCGACTTCAGCCAGGTCACGATCTCGCGGTCCGTGAGTTCGAGCCCCGCGTCAGGCTCTGGGCTGACAGCTCGGAGCCTGGAGCCTCTTTCCGATTCTGTGTCTCCTTCTCTCTCTGCCCCTCCCCCGTTCATGCTCTGTCTCTCTCTGTCCCAAAAATAAATTAAAAAAAAAAAAAAAAAAAAAAAAAAAAAAAAACGTTGAAACATCCAACTCTTGATCTCGGCTCAGGTCATGATCTCATGGTTTGTGAGTTCAAGCCCTATGTCACCCTCTGCACTAATAGTGTGGAACCTGCTTGGTATTCTATCTCTCCCTCTCTCTACCCCTCCTCTGCTAACTCACACACACACATGTTTTTTTTCTCTGTCTCTCTTTCTCTCTCTCTCTCAAATAAATAAACTTAAAAAAAAAAAAAAAAGAAAGAAAGAGCGGGGCACCCAGGTGTTGGGTTAAGCACCTGACTTCGGCTCGGGTCATGATCTCATGGTTCATGACTTAAAGCCCCACATCAGGCTCCATGCTGTTAGCACAGAGCCTACATTGGATCCTCCATCCCCCTCTCTCTCTCTGTCCATCTCTCTCTCTCTTTCTCTCTGTCTCTCAAAAATAAATAAATAAATAAACGTTAAAAATAAAAGAAAAAGAAATAGGAAGCATAATAGAGGTTACCAGGGTTGGGGGAAGAGGGAATGAGGAGCTGTTGTTTAATGGGTATAGTTTATACTGGGGATGATGAAAAGTTTTGGTGATGGGTACACAGGATTGTGAATGTTATTAATGCCAATGAAATGTACACTTAAAATGATTAACATGACAAATACTATGCACATTTTACCACAACTTTAAAAACTATTTTTAAAAAAGTCTCTATTAGCAGCCCAGTATGAGTTACCCCAAAAGGGCTTTCTTCTTTTGGTGCCCTGCACCCACTTTGCCTCTCAGTACATTTGTGGAGAGTAGTTGGCACATAGAAGTGCACAGATATGAAAAACAGATGAGCTTAACTAAGGATAGAATTGACCATATACTAAAGGCCTCGCCATTTCCAGCAGAGTTTATTCAGCAGGACTGCCACAGCCTTTCAGAGTTACAAAGACAAATGTACTCATAAGGGAAAGAGTCAAGGCCTACATCTCTTAAGAGAGCAGAGAAGAGCGGCAGAGTAAATTTAAAAGGAGAGGAGGTACCTTGCATATCCCAGAAAGCAGGAACACAGAGTTCACAGCCCCACTCTCATTCTTCAAGCTTCCTTCTGTATCAGCACAATCATAGGAGAAACCTTGTCCCTGAACAGCCATTCTGTTCCTGGCACCATTGCTTCCCCAAGAGGGCAGTGTCTCTGGAATTTGTCCAAGAGCAAAATGGATTTTTAGGGATCAAAGACTTAATTCACATAAAAAGCAAGGTTTACAGCTGGGAAGAATTACTATGTAGTGCTTTTTTCCTCTCCTTTCTGTAATTTATTTCTGGCGTGTTAGAAAGCCCTAGGGGAAAATTAATGTGATTTGTTCAAAATTAAGACTGGCTCCAGTGAAATTTTCATTATACTCCCCAAACCTCAAAATTAAAAAGCACCATGAGTACTTATAGAAATGTCCCTCAGTGCTCTAAATAATTTCTTTAAGGTGTACTCTGTAATTTTTATTGTGTCCCTGAGTTTAAAATTCACTTCCTAAAATATGTGAATGACAGTATCAGGCAAAGGATGGACACTCCATTTTGTATACAGAAAACAGAAACCTAGGAATGAACAGTAGCAGCCTGCTTTGATTTGTTTGTGGGAGAGGCGGGACTAGAGCCAAAACCTCCTAATTCTTAAAATCCAGGCCTCTTTTCAGAAATACTGTTCTGAACAGATATAATGCAGGGATTAAGATCAGGTTTCTTGGCTAAGGTCAAAATGACAAGTCAGCAGCATGAAAAATTCTGAGGAGTGAGGGATAAAGCACCCTGAACTCAAAATCTTCAGGATGGAGAGGAGCAGTTTCTAGACCTTAACTTTCCAAGCTGTGTGGGTCCCAGCCAGTGTGGGCCTAGCTACAAGACATGATGGGATATTGCCTCAGCCAAAGGCCTATCAGGGAAGCATGAGTAAGGCAGAACTGGGCAGGACTGGGACTAAGGGATCTGACCTTGCCTTGGGTGGCCTGTAGTTTAAATAAAAATGTTCTAAATAATAGGGAAGCCTTAGGTCTAGAAGGGCATCAACACAGTGAATGGGACACCATGGCAGGAATATCTGAGTAGATTCTGCATGTGAGAACAGGTAAGCAGGGCATCCTTGGGTCTCAGCCAGTGGCTGAAGATAGTCAACTCCAGCACCTTGGAGAGAGAGATAAATGTAAAAGCTGGTAAAGCTATCAAAGCCTGGTCAAACAAGGGCCTGCCTCCTGGCCAAAGGGTACACAAATCAGGAGAAAAGACAGCAGTTCAGGTACACAAACTAGACACACAGGGTGAGAGTTAAAGCATAATTTGGAAATACTTCTAGCTATAAGTAACAGAAAAACAGCTAACAGTGGCTTAAACCTTAAGAGCATTTATTGTTTGAGCAGTCCCAAAATTCGTTCAGGAGCTCAACAAGGACATAGAGATTTCAGGTTTTTTCCATCCTTCCCTTCTACCATTCCTCAGCAGATTGGCCTTTCTGCCCTTGGCCTTGCTACCCAATGGTCACAAAATGGTTGCCACAGCTATAAGCATTATGTCCTCAAATAACTGTCCCCAGAGGCAGAAAGTAGGGGAATATATTTCTCAGAAGAGTTCTCCTTATGTCTCATTGGCCAGAGCTGTATCACATGACTACCTACAAAACCATGTAGTATTTGAGTATGCACTTCTACAGTGTGAGGTAGGAAAAGGAAAAAGAGGAACAGTTATAGGATAACCAGCCAACAGTACCTGCCACAGTGTGGCAGAGAGGCTTCAGGTTGATGGGATATGCTGGGGCTCAGGGTCTCCCCACCAAGCATCCCAGACACCAGACCCCGATTTCCTAGTAAGGATGGGGCTACTAATACTCTTGTTCAGATGGCACAGGGCCTGTATGAGACTAAATCTTTGGTTCAAGGTCTTTAGCACAGACATATGTTTTGGAACAATCCCCTTAACCTAAAACTGTGTGTGTAAAATACCCTCTTCATATAAGATATAATGGCAAAGTCCATCATTTATGCCCTTCCAGGAGCCTGGCTGCTGCCACCAATTCTCTGTCCATCTTTACACCCATGTCAGGAACTGCCAAGCCTGCCCTGCCCCCACCCGGTGACAAAGTGTAGTGAAACTGCCCCCTAAGACTCTGGCCTCCTTGGGTGGCCTTTGGGAAGCCAGGACCTCAAATTAGTGCCTATAATAGGCTTTCTAGATGTCTTGGCAACTGAGTGTTCTTTTATTTTATTTATTTATTTATTTTTAATATATGAAATTTATGTCAAATTGGTTTCCATACAACACCCAGTGCTCATCCCAAAAGATGCCCTCTTCAATACCCATCACCCACCCTCCCCTCCCTCCCACCCCCCATCAACCCTCGGCAACTGAGTGTTCTGATAAACCAGATGGACCCTCTCCTGGCAGATGTAATTCCAAATCACAGCAACTGTAACCAGAGGCAATGATGGCTAATTAGTGACAGCTAACACTTATGTAGCATTTACTATGAGCCAGGAACAGTATGTTCTATCCCCTTTATATGCCCAAACTCATTTAACCCTCATAACAACCCTGTGAGTAGGTAGTTATCATCATACCCATTTTATACATGAGGAAACTGAGGCACAGAGAGGTTAAGGAACTCACTCAAGGTCACACAGTTAATAAATGGCAGAGCCAGGATTTGCAGTAGCACAGCCTAGCCCCAGAATCCATGCTCTTAACCACTACACTGCCTCTTATCCAAGTAAACTTTGCAGTGCTTTGAACCAAACATTGCAAAAACGCAGCTCACAGAGACAGTAGGAAGCATATGGATGAAGAAAGAATGCTGGGCACTGTCATTCATTCATTCATTTTCCCCCAGGGTCTGGTGACTTTACCCAGTACTATTGTGGTAGGTTGTGGTGGCACCCACTGGGCAGTGAGGGCCACTCCATCTCAACAGTGGCACACTGTGTTAGTGAGAAACCTAAGTGGGGGTGCCTGGGTGGCTCAGTTTAAGCGTCCAGCTCTTGATTTTGGCTCAGGTCATGATCTCACAGTTTGTGAATTCGAGCCCTGTGTCGAGCTCTGTGCTGACAGCATGGAGCCTGCTTGGGATTCTCCCTCTCTCCCTCTCTCTGTCCCTCTCCTGCTCGTGCACTGTCTCTCAAAATAAATAAATAAATAAACAAACAAACAAACAAATAAATAAATAAATAAATAAATAAACTTAAAAAAGAAAACAAGAAACCTAAATGGAGAGTATCTAATCCAAATATTTGTGTAAAGAGCAGTCTCTGTAGCTAGGCTACTCTGGGCCAGGCAAGATCAGACACAGCCTCTGTTAGAATGTAGTTGTCACTTGGGTTATACTTAACATTCCCACATAATAGAGTCTTTGTGAACTTTTTATGATACATAAACAAAACATCTTGTTTCTCATGCAGTTACTTCAAAGAGATTTTATGGCTGCCTGCCTAATGCTGACATGAAATTGCTTTTGTCTTAACTGCCAGAGTCATGAGGTAACAATATTTGAAACACAAAGCTTGCTCCTGTTTTAATTGCTTTGTGACTTTTTTTATCCATGAAGTACCAAATGTAAAATTCATTTTAAAAAGGTTTGTTTATATATACAGATTTCCTCCAGGGCTCCTTTTTAAAGGGCACTCACAACTTTATAAAATATATAAAATTTGAGTTAAAATATGCAGACTGTTTCATGACCTTGGGTTTGGGGGTTGCAATGATGAAAGTCAATCACCCTCTGACTTTGGCAGAACCTTTAGGTAACTCGGCCTCTGTTGAAGGGAATACCAAAATTCTAAATGCTCAAAAATAATATTTCACCTAAATCGGGTGTTTGGGATTTGCTTCTAGATAATGTGTTAATTATAGGGCAAGTATATAATATTTTCAACCAAAGTGTGACTCCCTAATGACATCATCTACTTCTGGAGCCACCATTACCTCACCTTAAGCTGATTCACTTTAATTACACGATGGGTGACATTAATGACATAATGTGAGAAATAATCACCAATGAATACCCTAATTCAGCCTCTTCATTTAAACATTGGTTATGAAAAAATAAGCTATATAGAATGAGGACTTTGTTTTGCACTGCTAAAGTGGAAACTGAAATTTAATATTTAGGATACAGTCCAAAAGCCACCATCTTAAAAGTTCCTTCTGCCTCTGATTAGGGATCTTCTTGTGAGAGGGTCGGCCACATGGAATGGTACCAAGTAAGAACCTTCTAAGGGTCAGTTACAGAGCTAACTCTTAGGATTGGCCCTAAGCAAATGTATGAAGGTCAGGAAATTTTGCCTGTCTGCAGCCCCTTTTCTTGGCTTGGCCCCCTTCCCCTCACTCTCCCACATCTCTCTCTTGCTTTCTCTCTAGTGGAGGAAGGGATAATCAGGGAAGGCCTCAACATCACTGTCTTGACTAAACTCTTGGCTCTTATGTTCCAGTTATCCAGGTTGATTAGATCTATGTTCCAGTTATCCATGTTGCTCAGGCAACCCAGACTCAGAGGAAACGAATTTGTAGCAGCATTCTAAATTAATAGCTTTCAGGAGAAGGGCAGTTTTCAGGCTGACCAGTGGATAATACATTCCCTCACTTGCAAGACAGCCTGCTTACAAGGCAGAAGAAAACTGCAATAGTCAGAATAGCTAAGTTAGCCTGTGGTAACAAACAGCTCCAAAACTCAGTGGCTTACAACCAGCAAAAAATATTGCTCACTCACACCAGATGTCTAGCACAGCTCTGCTCCTTGCCATATTCACGCAGACTGTTGAGGCAGAAGGAAAAGAGAAATCATGAGCCACAGGGAAGGGGTACTGAAGAGAAAGAAAAAAAGGGACTATTTGGGGGAACAGTAATACAATCTGCCACAAGTACATGAAATATCTCAGAAGACCCCTAAGCTTAGAGTCAAAAAATGGGGTTCCCCTTCCAGCTCTGCTGCCTAACAAACTCTTGACCTTGGACAACTCACTTCACCCCTCTGAGCTTCATTTTACAATTAGGAAAATAAGGAGACTGAATTCCATAACTCTCAAGGCTCAAGGTAGCTTCCAGCTTGGAGACTTGAGGTTCCTGATTGCTAAAATAGGGATCCTTTTACCAGCCAGAGCCTTCAGTACTCTGCCAGAGTTTTTCTCTAAAAACTCTAAACTTTTCTGACTCTATCAGAAGGTACCTTATTTGGGCTATAAAAAGCCTGATGTCCCAACTGGGAGTCCATTTCTGAACCCCAGAACACAGAAAATGATTCATGTGATCTGTTCTCAATTCTCCCAAGGAGAACTAAGAACAAGTACCATTCTAGATGTACACGAAAGAAGTTAATTCATTACATACAATGGATGCAAATGTACCAGGGTCTAGTTCCCTCTTGGAACTCTCTTCTGATTATCACCTGGGTCTGTTCTTTGGATTTGAAGGAGCTCAGCTCAAGCTTCCCCAAATCTTGTGCAAAATTCAATGCTGTCCCCAAATGTCTGCAAATAGCTAGGAGCTCATGACTTCCTGACTTCTTCTTAGTAGAAAGTCTAGGTCTTGCGGAGTCTCACTCATACATTTCTCCCTATTCTGTCATCTCATCTCTGTCCAGGTGAGAAAGGCCTTTTCCTTCATCTAGTTGAGGGAAATTAGCTACCCCCAAAGCAAAAGAACTCTATGTTACATGTCCCAACAGTTAAAAACCCAACAAACAAAATAGATCCTTAATGCTTCATTCCCTCAACGTTAAATCTCTTGGTTCTTAGTGAATACTGCAGTTCTCTTTTTTTTAAGATTTTACATTTTAAGCAATCTCTATGCCCCAATGTGGGGCTCGAACTAATAACCCCAGATCAAGAGTCACATGCTCTATCAACAGAGCCAAAAAGACATCGCTGCAATTCTCTTTCTTTTTTAAGTAGTCACCTGAATCTTTTCCCCAGTGAACGCTCATTCTGTTTACTTTGACTCCCTTTTCAAAATGTGTACTTGAATTGCTTTTCAAAATTGCATAAATTTTTTTATGAATACAAGAGTCTCCATTCCCTGTGGATCCCAACACAGTTGCTGGAAGGGTAGGGGCATTGTCTTGGACACACACATAAATAAGGGAAGTGGTAGAGCTGATGTATTGAGAACCGAGGCAAAGTGACACGTGACTCTGGCTTGTAGGTGCTCTCCTCCTTTCTCCTTACATGAGTATTTTTAGTAAATGTCAGGTGTTGCTATTTCAAAAACTTTTGAGACTGTGGTCTCATTTCCACATCAGTTTCAACAGAAAACATTCCAAAAAGGCCTAAGTTTATAGTAAATACTGACTACTGGATGACCTTGTTCTCAAAGTTATCCACCTGCTCACTGCCAGGAATTTCTCATGAACTCAGCCTATGGCCCAATGCCCAATGCCTTGCCCACTCTTGCTCTCAGCTTCATGTCCACCCTGGGCCTTGCTTCCTCACTCACTCTGTATTTCTTCTTCTCCTTTCTCCTGTCTTCACTCACTCCAGGAATTCTCATCCATCCTTCTGTAGGCAATTTTGCCAGTACCTGTGTTGTCTCCTTTTGCTCTGTCCATGTGCTTCATCTTCCATCCCCCAAGCAGCCTCTCAAAGGATTTGAGGCCCTTCCCTAAATTCTGGTAGCAGCTGATATAATCAAATGTTCACCCTTCTGTGCTGCCTTAATACTGCAGGTTGGGTTTGATCAACCTTAGTAACCATGTCTCCAGGTTTCCTATCAGTGATCTTAGCCTCCCAGTATCTGGGAACTGGGCTTCCTGTCTATTTTGGTTCTCTCTTGTTGCATACAACATACTCCATAAACCTAGGGGCTTAAACAACCATTTACTTCTTTTTCACCAGTCCCTTGATTGACTGAGCTCAGCTGGGTGATTCTCCTACTCCACATGACATCAGCTAGGATTGTAGTCATCTGGGGCCTAGCTGAACTGGAACATTCAGGATGGCATACTCACATGGCTGGCAGCAAATTCTGGTTGTTTGCAGGGATGTCAACTGGGGCTATTGACCACTGTACCTCAGTTCTCCTTTATGTGGCCTTGCCATGTGGCTCAAGCTTCTCATACCATGGTGACCGGGTTATGGGAGGAACTGTGTCAGGAATGCACAATGCAAGAGGAAGAAGCATAAGCTGGTAGTTCTATGAATGACTGGACTCAGAATTCCCAGAATGTCAGCATGAAGCCCGTCTCAAGGCAAGCCCAAATTCACAGGGAGGGAAAAGAAGCTCTACCCTGATGTAGAGAGTGGCATGTGTGTAAAGGCAGGGGGGAAGATATTATCGGGGCCATCTTTGGAGACTAGCTAGCACACTGTCTACTACTCCCAGGCACTCAGTGCCCACTTCCCCAATACATGCTGTCAGATCACTGTGATAACTAGATTTTGTAAAATCTTCTACTTATCTGATATAGCCCTACCATACTGACATTTCAAATCTTGGGCTATCCAAAGATAGTCATATTCTATTAGTCCTTTCCTTGTAAACCTTTTGGTTTGAAATTTTCTTTGCAAAGCTCCTAGAATTTTTTTGCTACTCCTGCTCTTATATTTAGACCCTTGACTATATCATTTAGGATCCAATCTGGAAAGCAGAGCCCAAACTAGTTATTTTATAGAGTAATTTAATACAGGGATTTAGTAAAGCAGGTTACTGGAGACCTGGAAACATAAAATGGGAACAATGAGGTAACACAAACACAATTAACTGCAAGAAATAGCCGGCTGAAGAAACAAAGGGAAGAAGTCAGTTCCCAGAGTCTACAGGCCCAGAGGAGAGGTCCCATGGAGCTGGGACTCAGACTGGAGGGGTGGAGGGTGCTGGGATGGCTGGTTCCTCAGAAGCATGGGAAGATGCCACTGTTGACAAAGTGTGGAGTGTAGTTGCTCGCTCATGCTGGCCACAGGAAGGAGCAGTCTCTCTCCAGCGCCCCTACAGCAGAGCCTAGCAGGGACAGCTGGCAAAACAAATGTTTGCAGAGTCCCCCACCCCAGCATCACAAAAAGCATGGAATTGAGGAACAATGGCTTAATAACCTGCACTCTGCTTTACTGTGAGTGGCAGGGGTTTTATTGAGTTATTTTATTTCCATGAATGATGTTTATAATATCATTTATGGAGATTAGTGGCGGGGGGGGGGGGGGGTGGAGTACAGGAATTGCTACAGGAATGAAAATGTACTTTAATCTACACCCCAGGGGCAGTTAGTGAACCCTGAAGGGCTCTCATCAGTGAACCACATTCCAGGGTAGCTATGTGCATCTGAATATTCCCTAGGGCTTTTATATTAACTCAACAGATGTTAGAAATAATTGCTCATTGCTGAAATGAGTGGTGTTGGAGGTATATGAGGGGTCAGAAAGACTATATGAGCCTCATGACTCTTACATAAATAAGAAAATAAGAATCTACTAAACCGAGCTGCCTAACGTGTACATACACCATTCTATTTGATCTGGTGTCCGCTTCTTTCAAAAAGGACAGTGGGGCCTGATCTCATTAAAAGGCCTGGTCATCTGTCTTCAGAACAGTGCTGGGTCTGCCTTGGGTTAAACATTTGGCACCAGGTGCTTGTCAGAATGCCTAAGGAACCGAGAGTGAGGTCACTGAACTCACAGTAACAATTTGTCTGTTTGGTGACTGTTCACTCTAAGTACTTGTATGTTTAGCAAAATTAGGTTTGCTTTTACAGTGATATTCACCTGGTTGTGGGGGAGGAGATCTATAACTCTCATCTGTCTCTGATCACTAAGTATTTCCTTATAGTAACCAAAAGCCCTGATGATGACTGAACAGTCACACTGGTTCAGGTTCCTTTACAAGAACTCTAACAGTTCTTGGTGGTGGTAGCAGCAATACCCATGAGAGAACCCCAAGGAGGTCAGATTTAGGTGAGTCAGAGAACCATGGTCAGCAGATCATCCATCTGTGAAAGTTCTCCCGGGGCCTCTTCCTGGAACCCTGGCAATGTGTACATTGAGAAGCCATTTCTTCACCTTGTAATCCACAATCTTCCAGTCCTCCAGATCCAGGAACAGCCCCTCCCTCTAGCCTCAGCCATTTCTCCCTCACTTCCACTCCTCACCCAGGCCCTATCCTGCTGGGCTCCTCTCTCTGGCCACTAAAACAATTCCCACCTGCACTTTGAGAGGTTCACTGTCCTGTGAATAATGAACTGGGAAGAGGGGAAGTCTCCAAGGCCACTGTGAAGTTCAAGCAGCTGCCCTGAGAATTTCATGACAACTTTTGAAATAATTGGGAGATAAAGTGTCACAAGACAAAGGATGGGAGATGTTTTGGAAAAGATTAATCATACAATCTAGAGTTCTCCACATCTCTGCTTGGACATGTGAAGTGTTTCCACAGTCTCTTTATAACCACCTCCTACTGCTCCCAAACACACACGAACCCACTCTTCCAAAGAGATTACTGATCTCATCTGGGAAACAATTCAGTGTTGCCAGTCATACCCTTAAATTAGCTAAGAAAAAAAATCATGCTACATTTATAAAGGACCAAGCTTTATATAAGAAGAAATTCAGAAAATAGAAAAAATAAATAAATGCATGGGTCTGTACTGTAACCTAGGATGATTTGGGCCCTTTGGGGGAAACTATTTGGCAGCTTTGGTTATGATTTCTGTTCTACTGTTTGGCCAGGATGGGATTTTTCAAGGCATTCATGCAGCTCATTAAATATGTTATTATGTTGGCTTATGTATCTCTTTCAATTTAAGAACTCAGCCCTTAGAAAACATTTGCCTGAAATGAATCCAAGTAGTTTAAACCTCAGAAGCAAATCCATTTTGACTAATAAAATACTAATTCTCTAAATAAGCAAGACGGTTTTTCTTAAATGAGAATCTAATTGTGAAATCCTATATCCTTAAATTTAGCAAATTACTAACATAGACATTTCTAAGCCTATGCGACTTGGATCAGATTTCTCATCATCAGAAAAAGGAATAATTTCTCTATCATCAGAATTTGAAATGAGCTGCAAGAACACAGACCTCAGCTGGCAATCACCTCTCGAAGTAAACAAACCCATATGCTGGGACCTGGAAGATTTGGGTCTTCCATGACTTCCACCATCCTCCCTATGTACACCCAACACCCACCAGCCAATCACTTTCAGATCCTTAATTGGCCTCTTTGCCCTTCATTGGGGACTAGGAATAGCTCCTGTCCTTAATGAAATTTTCTTCCTCCAATTCCAGAGACAAAGCATTAGTGCACATATTTTCATGTAGAGCAGGTAGTCAGGTGTGACTGATCTACTCTCCCAGCCCTCAAGCCAGAATTGCATAAATTGACACACTCTAAAAGAGAAAATTAGCATGTAACATCTGGGTCTCTTCACTCAGAAATGCATCAATTAAGAATTAGTCTTCTGGGGGCGCCTGGGTGGCGCAGTCGGTTAAGCCTCCGACTTCAGCCAGGTCACGATCTCGCGGTCCGTGAGTTCGAGCCCCGCGTCAGGCTCTGGGCCGATGGCTCGGAGCCTGGAGCCTGTTTCCGATTCTGTGTCTCCCTCTCTCTCTGCCCCTCCCCCGTTCATGCTCTGTCTCTCTCTGTCCCAAAAATAAATAAAAAATGTTGAAAAAAAAATTTAAAAAAAAAAAAAAAAAAAAAGAATTAGTCTTCTGGCTCTAAACAAATAACTTAGAGCAGTGTATCTTAAAAAGGCAGATCCCACCATTCCCTCCTAGGGAAGATGCTTTGTCCCTTGGCATACAGTCGGCCACAAGAGCTGATCAATATTCTGGCTGCATCCTTTGAACTGTTGCAAACATTATCAGCCCAGTTCTATCTTTTTATTACAGCCACAGGACAAAGTCTTTCTTCAAACTAGTAGAGTCACCTATAGGCTGCCTTGCAATATAGTATGTAGATGGCAAAAGTCTAACAAAGGGGAGATTTGTGTAATGAAAATAAGCAGCAGAGACCAGAGACGAATTTGAAAAAATGAAAATGCCATATACACATTTCATTACCTTGAGTCTTTTGGACAATACGTATACCTTAGACTTTTCAGAATAAATTACTTTGAGCAGACCCTCAAGCCAAATTGTATTCTCAGTTGTTTGTTCTCACTTAGGTATACATTCGTTGACTAAAAACAAAATGACTACTTACTATATGCAAGGCGCTAAGTGTATTAGTTGCTGGGGACAGGTTCATGATATAGTTACAGTTTCCAACCTCGTGAAGGTCCTAGTCAATCATGGGACACAGTCAATTACATAAGAAAAAGCAATGTCTTGTGGTAAAGGTTCTGATAAAATCAAGTGCTGGAGCTTTGGCAATGCAGGCAAGGAGTAACTAGTTCATCCTACAGGAGGTACCATTTACACTGGCAGCCAGGAGAGGTGAATCCCCTGTGGTGAGTGGGAGCAGGGAGGTAGGGGTGAGAAAGAGAGACAGAAGAGTGCCATCAGGAGAAGGCAGTAGCATGGATGAAGCCTTGCAAGTGAGATACATCATGCCCTATTATTGCACCTGATCATCCCCTGATCATCAAAAGACTGAGGAGAATGCAGTGAGAGAAGTGGAGAAGCTGCAAGAGAAGAAGATGGAAAAGTAAGAAAACAGATTGTGAAGCATTTACAACTGGACCCAAAAGTCAAAGGAAAGTGAGGTTGATTGGATTGTTGCTCCCAGTTCTTCACTTCCTTCATGTTATAGAGAAAGGACTCAAAAAAAAAAAAATCACAAATGAGAGAGGAAAGATCACAACCAACAGCACGAAATTACAAACAATTATAAGAGAATTTTATGAAAAGTTATTTGCCAATAAACTGGGCAATCTGGAAGAAATGGACAAATTCCTAGAAACATATAAACTACCCACATTGAAACAGGAATAGAAAATTTTAACAGAACCATAATCAGCAAAGAAGTTGAATCAGTAATCAAAAATCTCCCAACAAACAAAAGTCCAGGACCAGATGGCTTCCCAAGGGAATTCTACTAACATTTAAAGAAGAATTGAGGGGCACCTGGGTGGCTCAGGAGGTTAAGCCTCCGACTTTGGCTCAGGTCATGATCTCTTGGTTTGTGGGTTCAAGCCCTTCATCAGGCTTTATGCTGACAGCTCAGAGCCTGGAGCCTGCTTCTGACTCCATGTCTCCCTCTCTCTGCCCCTCCCCTGCTCACACTCTGTCTCTTTCTCAAAAATAAACATTTTTAAAAAAATAAGAACTGATAACCAGGACACCTGGGTGCCTCGGTCAGTTAAGCGTCTTTTTTTTTTTTTTTTTTAAGATCGATTGACTGATTGATTGATTGAAAGGGAGTGCAAACGAGGAAGGAACAGAGAGAAAAGGAAAGAGAGAGAATTCCAAACAGACTCCACACGGTCAGTATGGAGCCCAATGTGAGGTTTGAACCCACAAACCAAACTGTGAGATCATGACCTAAGCCAAAATCAAGTGTTGGATGCTCAACTGCCTGAGCCACTCTGGCACCCCTAGCAACCAACACTTGATTTTGGTTCAGGTAATGACCTCACTGTTAGTGATATTGAGCCGCATTGGACTGTACACTGACAGGGCAGAGGCTGCTTAGGATTCTCTCTCTCTCCCTCTCTCTCTCTGCTCCTCCCCCACTCAGGCACATGCATGCACACACACGCACGCAGGCTATCTCTCTCTCAAAATACATAAACTTTTTTTAAAAAAAAGAAGAGTTAATATCTGTTCTTCTCCAACTGTACCAAAAAAAATAGAAATGGAAGGAAAACTTCCAAACCCTTTCTACGAGGCCAGCATTACTATGACTCCAAAACCAGACAAAGACCTCACTAAAAAAAGGAGAATTACAGGCCAATCTCCCTGGTGAACATGGGAGGCAGAAATTCTCAACAAGAGACTAGCAAATCCAACCCAACAATACATTAAAAGAATCATTTACCATGATCAAGTGGGACTTATTCCTGGGCTGCAAGAGTGGTTCAGTATTTACAAATCAATCAACGTGATACACCACATGAAAAAAAGAAAGGATAAGAACCATATGATCCTTTCAATAGATGCAGAAGAAGCATTTGAAAAAGTACAGCATCCATTCTTGATAAAAACCGTCAACAAAGTAGGGATAAAGGCCATATACAAAAGACCCACAGCTAGCATCATCCTCAATGGGGAAAAACTGAGAGCTTTTCCTCTACAGTCAGGAAGAAGACAGGGATGACCACTCTCAGTGTTGTTATTTAATATAGAACTGGAAGTCTTAGCTTCAGCAATCAGACGACAAAAAGAAATAAAAGGCATTCAAACCAGCAAGGAAGAAATAAAACTTTCAGTATTCAAAGATGACATGATAGTCTATATAGAAAACCCAAAAGACTCACCAAAAAAAATGCTAGAACTGGATACACAAATTCAACAAAGTCACAGGATACAAAATCAATGTACAGAAATCTCTTGCATTTCTATACACCAATAATGAAGCAGCAGAAAGAGAAATCAAGGAATTGATCCCATTTACAATTGCACCAAAAAACATAGGATCCCTAGGAATAAACCTAACCAAAGAGGCAGAAGATCTGTGCTCTGAAAACTCTAGAACACGTAAGAAAGAAATTAAGGAGGGCACAAAGAAATGGAAATACATTCCATTCTCATGGATTGGAAGAACAAACATTGTTAAAATGTCTATACTAGCCAAAGCAATCTACACGTACAATGCAATCCCTATCAAAATACCACCAGCATTTTTCACAGAGCTAGAACAAACAATCCTAAAGTTGGTATGGAACCACAAAAGACCCCAAATAGCCAAAGAAATCCTGAAAAAGAAAAGCAAAGCTGGAGGCATCACAATTCCAGACTTCAAGCTATATTATAAAGCTATAGTCATCAAGACAGTATGGTCCTGGCACAAAAACAGACACATAGATCAATGGAACAGAACAGAAAACCCAGAAATGACCCACAACTATATGGCCAACTCATCTTTGACAAAGCAGAAAAGAATATCCAATGGAAAAAAAAAAGTCACTTCAACAAATGGTGTTGGGAAAACTGGATGGCAACATGCAGAAGAATGAAACTGGATCACTTTCTTACACCATACACAAAAATAAATTCAAAATGGATGAAATACCTACATGTGAGACAGGAAACCATCAAAATCCTAGAGAAGAAGGAACGTAGGCAGCAACTTCTTACTAGACACATCACTGGAAACAATCACTCTTTATCCTTTCATTAGTTGATGGACATTTGGGCTCTTTCCATAGGTTGGCTATTGTTGACAATGCTGCTATGAACACTGAGGTGCATGTACCCCTTTAAATCTGTATTTTTGTATCCTTTGGGTAAATACCTCCTAGTGCAATTGCTGGATCATAGGATAGTTCCATTTTTAACTTTTTGAGGAATCTCCATACTGTTTTCTACAGTGGTTGCACCAGTTTGCATTCCCACCAACAGTACAAGAGGGTTCCAATTTCTCCGCATCCTCACCAACACCTGTTGTTTCTTATGTTGTTAATTTTAGCCATTCTGACAGGTGTGAGGTGGTATCTCATCATGGTTTTGACTTGTATTTCCCTGATGATGAGTGATGTTGAGTATCTTTTCAAGTGTCTATTGGCCATCTGGATGTCATCTTTGGAAAAATGTCTGTTCAGGTCCTCCATTTTTAATCACATTGTTTGGTTGTGTGGTTTTGGTTTGTTTGTTTGTTTGTTTCTGGTTTGAGTTATATAAATTCTTTATATATTTTGGATATTAAACCCTTATCAGATATATCATTTGGAAATATCTCCTCCCATTCAGTACGTTGCTTTTTTGTTTTGTTGATGGTTTCCTTTACTGTGCAAAAGCTTTTTAATGCTTTTTATTTTGATGTAGTCCCAGTAATTTATTTTTGCTTTTATTTCTCTTACCTTAGGAGACATATCTAGAAAAATGTTGCTATGGCCGATGTCAAAGAAATTACTACCTGTGTTTTCTTTTCTTTTTTTTTTTTTTTTTTTAAAGATTTTAAAAAGGGTCACCTCAATGGCTTGGTCAGTTGGGTGTCCTGCTCTTGATTTCAGCTCAGGTCCTGATCTCACAGTTCGTGGGTTTGAGCCCTGTGTTAGGCTCTGTGCTGACAGTGTGGAGCCTGCTTGGAATTCTCTCTCTCCCTCTCTCTCTGCCCCTCCCTCTGCTCACATGCACGCACTCTCTCTCAAAATAAATAAAACATATTTTTAAATATTTAAAGATTTAAAAAATGTAAGTAATCTCTGCACTCACCATGGGGCTCAAACTCACGACCCCAAGATCAAGAGTCATATGCTTTACTAACTTAGCCAGACAGGTGTCCCCTTCCTGTGTTTTCTTCTAGGATTTATATGGTTTCAGGTCTCACATTTAGGTCTTAATTTTGAGCTTATTTTTGTGTGTGGTTTTAATAAGTGGTCTAGTTTCATTCTTTTACATGTAGCCACCCAGTTTTCCCAGCACCCTTTAGTGAAGAGACTATCTTTTCCCCACAATGAAATCAGGTTTTATTAGCCTGACATAATTTCAGCATTTGAGGTATCAGGCATTTTGGATATTTGTTGACACTTCTCTCCCTAGGACAGTGCACAGAAAGGCACTACCCATGTTTACCTAGCGCACCCTGCTTTTTTCTATGGCTCCATTACTGACCAGTTCTTGTTTTTGATTGACACTTGGGTTTCCAAAAAGCTTTTCAAGACAATTCCCTACCTGAAAGCCATGTAGCTCTCCCACGTGGAATGTTTAAATCCAAAAAGGTTAAATAGGCCAATGCAGTTTTTAAAAACAATCTGCAAGTGAAGTATTAATGCTAAATAAATTAAAATTTGGATGGCTCTTCTTATAAAGCCAATTGTAGTACTACAGTGCTGACACACTGATTTTCATTTGGGGTTTTACCTCCATGACAAAGCATTAGGGAAAATGTCACAGCTGTCTGTTTGAACAATCTTTAGTCTTCCAAATGAACCACAAATTAATAAATAATTCTGTTAGTGATGTATTCACCCTTACATCTCCTCCAACTTACCCCTAATTGACTAAGCAGTTGCAAGATAAAATTGCATGGTACTGAATAAAATGTAAGCATAAGCATGTAAATAATATCACCATAGATCACCATTCTTGTCAAACTTAGCCTGTCTACATTTACCCATGCATTTACTGCTCTACAGTTTACTGGAACAGACTAGCAGCTTTCAATAGGCAGTTGCTTTAGAATCACCTGATAGGGCGGGAATGGCAATATCTTGCAACTTTCTACATTCTAACTGGAACGGGAAGTCCTTTCATATTTACTAAAAACCCTTGATTGGCTTATTAGTATTTCTGCTACAATTGGTACATGATTTCCAGCATAAATTGTTGCTTCTCTTTTGAGGTATCTGTACTCCTTAGATGTCTGGTTATTTTGGCCTATGAACTGATATTCCCATGGAGGTACTGGCTGCTTGACCTCATATCTACAGGTAATGGCTGAAGGCCAGCCCCTAATCTGGGTCAACTCCAGAGTGCAAGGGAAGCAGCAAGAGGGAGTACTCCCTATATGCAAGTTCTTACACAAGGTTCTAACTATATTATATGCTAGGGATAGGGTGGCAAAAGAGTCACCTGTTCACTCTCACCCTATTGAGCAAATTCTCAGACTAGGGGTACACCTTTGAACCCTTAGAGTAGTGGCACTTGGAGAAGGCAGTCACTATGCAGGGAGCAGGGTGATTGCCTAAGGTTAGACAGTCCATCTTGTCTCAGCCATTCAGCACCCCAGGAACACCTGGTCTCTGCTTAACTTACTTCCACAGTCCCCTACAATCATGGTTTTGTCTCACTTGATTGTGCCCCTCATGAGAAGTCCTGCATTTGCTATTTCCAAGAGCCCTGAAAATGTTCCAGTCTGCAACTATTTCTTAAACTAATTTCCTAGTTTGGGGCTGTCAGACCATAGAATATAAATTCAGACTGAAAACTACCCTGAGGAAAGTCGATGATTATTTATTCCCATGGATATATTTGTAAGTACATATGTGTGTGCGTGGGGGGTGGGGTATGTGTATTCTCCACCCCCACCCCCACTCAAAGCTCAGACAAGGGTAGACAAGCTTCTTTGTTTTCTACCTCAGCTGACGGATGGCTTTGCTTTCTACTCCACTGTGGCCCTCTCAAGAGTCCCAAGTTTATACAAGGTTCTTAGTTCTAGTTCCCCATTTTGTCTGGTCCCAGACCCTTTTCTCTGGACCTGAAAAGTTGTTAAAACCAACTTGGTTGCAAAGGTAGGAGTTCTGTCTTCCTCTTCTGGGGGAAACAGTGTCAGCAGCTGCTTACCATATGAAACTATAGGTCTAGCTCTGATTTTGGCCTTGAAGTATTTTCCTTACTATGCATTTAAAATGATACTTGCCTTCTACAGGTGCTTGGGTGGCTCAGTTGGTTAAGTGTCTGACTCTTGGTTTTGGCTCAGGTCATGATCTCACAGTTCATGAGATCGACCCCCCATGTCAGGCTCCACATTGCACTTAGTATTCTCTCTCCCCCTATCTGCCCCTCCCCTGCTTTTGCTCTCTCTCTCAAAATAAATAAATAAACATTAAAAAATAAAAATGGTTAAAAAATGATACTTGCCTTCTAAAAAATAATAGACTTTAAGAAGGGGAGGCACGGGGCACCTGGGTGATTCAGTCAGTTAAGCATCCAGCTTTGGCTAAGGTCATGATCTCACGGTTCATGAGTTCAAGCCCCACGTCAGGCTCTGTGCTGACAGTGCAAAGCCTGCTTGGGATTCTCTCTCCCACTCTCTCTGCTCTTTCCCCATTTGCTCTCTCACTCTCTCTCTCTCTCTCTCTCTCTCAAAGTAAATAAACTTTAAAAAATAAAATAAAATTAAAATAAAATAAAATAAAATAAAATAAAATAAAATAAAAATAAAGGGGAGGGGCTGGCTGGCTTAGTCAGAAGAGCATGTGATTCTTGATCTCAGAGTTATGAGTTTGAGCCCCACGTTGGGTGTAGTAGAGATTACTGAAAAAATAAACTTTTTAAAAATGTTTATTTATTTATTTTGAGAGAGAGAGAAAGAGAGGGAGAAAGAGAATCCCAAGCAGGTTCTGCGCTGTCAGTGCAGAGCCTGATGCAGGGCTCAATCTCATGAATTGTGAGATCATGACCTGAGCAGAAATCAAGAGTTGGACACTTAACCGACTGAGCCACCCAGGTGCCCCCCAAAAATAAATAAACTTTTAAAAAAAGATACTTGCCTTATTTTATCCAGCACTTCTAGGTGTTCTATAGAAGAAGGGCTTTCAGATTATCCAAACTGCCACATGACACAAAAGGGAGGTCCTGTGGGAGGCTAAAAAACATATAAACACAAACATGTCCATGCTTCAGCCTCAGAGAGTCCCAGCCTTGCATCCAGCCAGGGCCCAGGACCAGGAGTATTCTGTTTTTTGTTTAGTCTTAAATTTTTTTTAATGTTTATTTATTTTTGAAAGAGAGAGAGACAGAGACAGAGCATGAGTGGGGGAGGGGCAGAAACAGAGACTGAATCTGAAACAGGCTCCAGGCTCTGAGCTGTCAGCACAGAGCCCAATGCAGGGCTCAAACTCGGGAATGGTGAGATCATGACCTGGGCCGAAGTCGTACACTAACTGACTGAGCCACCCAGGCAGCCCAGGACCAGGGGTATTTTGAAGATGCACCATCCTCCAAGTGATTCTGATAGGTGTCTCCCCTTAAAAACCACTGGAACAGAAAATAATAAGCCTGTATCATTATAGCATGTAAGGAGACTGTTAACATTTTGCTGGAAAATAATCTCTGCCTATTTTTCAAAGGAAATGAAACCTTTATTGCATCTACAAAGATAAAATGCTTTTGCTACAGATGACTGCCTTTTGATGGTTAGTTCATTTTATAACTAATGGGATGCAGAAGAGTTTGCTGGAATTATGTATTATTATAGTGGACAATTCCATTTTCCGAAGGGATAATAAAAAATAGATGCTTGCATAATGTTTCCTGCATGAAAACTTTGCTTGGCCAAAATTTTGCTGAGTTCTGAAAACATTTAAAAATTTTTGCATCATTTGCTTTGGCCTGTCCATATGCTAAAAACCAGTATCAGAGATTTTGACCTTTGGCAGTTTTGTAGTTGAATAGATAATAATTCAGCAATTTTTAATTGTGTCACTGATAAGATAACTGAATAATGAAAAATTTTCAGTGCCAAGTACAACTGTCTAGTTTGCAGTTCTCACCAAAACCCATTAAATCCAAATGGATAAAATTTCCATTGTGAATACTGTACATATTATACAAGATTTGTCCAGAACGTACAAGCTAAATTTTTAAAGTCACCTATCAGAATTATAATTACTATTGACACAACATTTGCTTTGTGTAAAGGCGATAAAAATAGAAAGTTTTAAAATTAGCTTTCTGCAAATTTCTCAGTTATCAAAAAAATATTAGAAAATAAATGGAGGGGCACCTGGTTGGCTCAGTTGGTAGAGCATATGGCTCTTGATCTTAGGGTTGTGAGTTTGAGCTCCACCTTAGGTGTAGAGATTACTTTAAAAAAAATAAAATCTTGGGCTGCCTGGGTGGCTTAGTTGGTTAAGCGTCCAACTTTGGATCAGGTTATGATCTCAAAGTTCGTGGGTTTGAGCCCCACATCAGCTCTGTGCTGACAGCTCAGAGCCTGGAGCCTGCTTCAGATTCTGTGTCTCCCTCTCTCTCTGCCCCTGCCCCACTCATGCTCTGTGTCCCTCCTGCCCTTCCTCCCTCCCTCTCTCCCTCTCTCAAAAATAAACATTAAAAAATCAATAAATTAATAAAATCTTTTTTTAATTTTATTTTTTATTTTTTTTAATTTATATCCAAATTAGTTATCATATAGTGAAACAATGATTTCAGGAGTAGATCCCTTAATGCCCCTTACCCATTTATCCCATCCCCCCTCCCACAACCCCTCCAGTAACCCTCAGTTTGTTCTCCATATTTATGAGTCTCTTCTGTTTTGTCCCCCTCCATGTTTTTATATTATTTTTGTTTCCCTTCCCTTATGTTCATCTGTTTTGTCTCTTAAAGTCCTCATATGAGTGAAGTCATATGATTTTTGTCTTCCTCTAACTGACTAATTTCACTTAGCATAATACCCTCCAGTTCCATCCACGTAGTTGCAAATGACAAGATTTCATTCTTTTTGATTGCTGTGTAATACTCCAGTGTGTGTGTGTGTGTGTGTGTGTGTGTATCACATGTTCTTTATCCATTCATCCATCGATGGACATTTGGGCTTTTTCCATACTTTGGCTATTGTGGATAGTGCTGCTCTAAACATGGGGGTGCATGTGTCCCTTCGAAACAGCACACCTGTATCCCATGGATAAATGCCTAGTAGTGCAATTGCTGTGTCATAGGGTAGTTCTATTTTTAGTTTTTTGAGGAACCTCCATACTGTTTTCCAGAGTGGCTGCACCAGCTTACATTCCCATAAAATCTTTTTTGAAAACGAAAAAAAGAATTTTCTTCTCAGTTATTTTGACAACCCTCATTATAATATCTAAGTGTCTCCTTGCCCAACTTGAAGCAATCAAAAGTCCATATTCTGTATACCATGATAGTTTTTTTTTAAAGATTTTATTTTTAAGTAATCTCTATACCCAACGTGGGGCTCAAACTCACACCACCAAAATCAAGAGTCACGCACTCTACTGACTGAGCCAGGCAGGTACCTCCTGATAAGTTTTATATGAGGTATCTCATTTATTTCTTGCAAAAAACCCCTGCTCATACTATCCACATTTTATAAATGAGAAATGAAGTAATGTGTAAGATTGCACAATTGATAGGTGGTAGAGTATTGATTTGAACCTAGAGCTTGTATGTTTAAGAAAACTGCACTGTCTCTCAAAGTAAAAAAACTAAAAAGCATCCACATAGAAGCAGCATCTTGTGTCCTTCTCGAACCTCTGTCACGTACAGCCTAATTGCCTCCAGTCCAGCCTCCACCATGTCCATCAGAATGACCCAGACCTCTGACAAGGTGTCCACCTCCAGCCCCCGGGGCCGTCAGCAGCCACTCATACACATGAGTGCACCTGGCGCCTGCATCAACTCTTCAGCCTTCTCCTGTATGAGCAGCAATAGCAGCTTCTGGGGTGGCCTGGGCGCCAGCATGTGTATGGTCGGGGGTACAGCAGGGCCAGGGTTATGGGGCACATCATGCCTGTCTCCGTGAACCAGAGCCTACTGAGCCTCCTTAAGCTGGAGGTAGACCCTGACATCCAGGCTGTGAGCACCCAGGAGAAGGAGCAGAACAAGACCCTCAACAACAAGTTTGCCTCCTTCATCGGCAAGGTGAGGCACTTGGAGCAGAGCAAAATTCCGGAGACCAAGTGGAGCCTCCTGCAGCAGCAGAAAACAGCTCGGAGCAACACGGACAACATGTTCAAGAGCGACATCAACAACCCTGGGCGGCAACTGGACACATTGGGCCCGGAGAAGCTGAAGCCAGAGGTAAAGCTTGGCAACATGCAGGGACTGGTGGAGGACTTCAAGAATAAGTACAAGGAGATCAAAGAGTGTGCAGACATGGAGAATGAATTTGTCCTAATCAAGAAGGATGCAGACAAAGCTTACACGAACAAGGTAGACCTGGAGTCTCACCTGGAAGGGCTCACCAACAAGATTACTTTCTTAAGGCAGCTGTATGAAGAGGAGATTCATGAGCTACAGTTTCAGATCTCAGACAAGTCCATGGTCCTGTCCACAGACAATAGCTGTTCCCTGAAACTGGAAAGCATTATCGCCACGGTCAAGGTTCAATATGAGGACATCGCCAACCACAGACCAGCTGAGGCCTAGACCACATATCAGATCAAGTATGAGGAGCTGCAGATATTGGCTGAGAAGCACAGGGATGACTGCCATCATACAAAGACGGAGATTTCCAAGATGAGCCAGAATATCAGTCAACTCCAGGCTGAGATTGGGGGCCTCAAAGGCCAGAGGGCTTCCCTGGAGGCCTCCATTGCTGATGCAGAGCAGCATGGGGAGCTGGTGATTAAGGACACTAATGCCAAGCTGGCCAAGCTGGAGGCTCCCCTGCAGCAAGGCAAGCAGGATATGGTGTGGCAGCTGTGGGAGTACCACAAGCCCATGAATGTTAAGCGGGACCTGGAGATCGGGATCGCCACCTATACTGCAAGCTGCTGGAGGGCAAGGAGAGCCAGCTGGAGTGTGGGATGCAGAACATAACTACTCAGGTGGGCTGAGCTCAGCCTATGGGGGCCTTAGAAGCCCTGGCCTCAACTACAGCCTGGGCTCTTTCCAGTCCAGCTTCAGATGTGGAAGGGCTCCAGTTTCCTCATCCAAGTCAGCTCCTCCAAGGCCGTGGTTGTGAAGATCAAGACCCATGATAGGAAGCTGATGTACAAATCATCTGATGTCCTGTCCAAATGAACAGTCACTGTAGTCCCTCCCACCCACCCACCCCACTCCTGAGGCTGCCATAGAGCCTTTGGGGTAAGAAGCTGTGCATGGGGAGCATCAGGAATAGGAGACCCACTAAGGCTCACCCTGGGCCTCAGCCTACCCTTGGGGTAGTCTGCTGCCCTGGGTACTCCCTCTTGCCCATGCCCCCAGCTAAAATCCAATCCCAAATAAAGCCTCAGATGGCTCTTCCAACCCCCCTAAATTTTTTTAAATAAATGAATACATAAAATAAAAACCTAAAAAGCAAAAACACACAAATGGGAAACAAACTTAAAGAACAACCTAGGATCACAATGTTTAACATCAAGTTTCATTGGCTTGACCCTTGCAAATATATGCTAAATCCAACAACCTCTCACCCCCACTGCCTCTCACTGGGACACTGCAATCAGGGACCTCAGTGGTTCACAGAGCACAGTGTGGTCTTGGGATCAGCAGCATGAGCATCACCTGGGAACTGGTTAGAAATGCAGATTCTCTACCCCCTCTGCCACCCGAGACCTGATTATTCAGAAACTCTGGGGGATGGGAGTGGTGAGCTGTGTTTTAACAAGTTCTCCAGAGGCCTCTAGTACATAGTCAAGTTTAACGACTGGCCTAACAGAAAGATGCAGTAGTCTGTTCTTCTGACAGTTCTGCCAACTTTAGCCAGTCTTTACTGAACCATCCGTCTTTTAAGAGCTACTCTTCTGTCTTTACTGAATAAAAATTTACCTTCAAGACCACAGTGATCTTCTTCAGTTCTTCTCAAGTATGTGCTTACTTCAACAGCTGAACTAAATCTGCACAAATCCAAAACCTCAGACCTCCTGTGACCCTGAGAATTTCCGAGGCTTTGTGTACCAGTCTATGCACAGAATTCTTTTTTTCTTAAGTTTATTTACTTACTTTGAGAGAGAAAGAGACAGAAACAGAGAGAGCGCATGCACATGCGCACAAGTTGGGGAGGGGCAGAGAGAAAGGGAGAGAGAAAATCTGAATCAGGCTCCATGCTGTCAGCACAGAGCCCAACATGGGGCTCGATCTTACAAACTGTGAGATCATGACTTGGGCCAAAATCAAGAGTGAGATGCTTAACTGACTGAGCCACCCAAGTGCCCCTGCACAGAATTCTTTATACTGAAGCAGAGTTTAACAATGAAAATAGTTAAAAAGGACTTCTATTCTCTGCTTGTGCCCCTCAATGAACATTAAAGGTGACTACAATTAAAGGACCAAAACTTTCAACTCCTTGTATGTCAATAATATCTCAACACAGCTTGAAGAAATGTTTTAAATATCAAGTCTGGCAAGGATATGGAGCAACTAGAACTCTCTCACATTGCTGGTAGGAATGTACATTGGTACATCCACCTTGGAAAAATATTTAACAACAAAGACTAAAGACACAGGTATGTCCATTCTATGACCCAGTAATTCCATACATGGACATACACCCAACATAAGTGAGTGATTATATCTACCAGCACATACATATATACAAGAATTGTCATAGCATTTATAATAGACAAACACTGGAAACACTCAAATGTCTGTCAAGTATACAACAGATAAATAATTTGTGGAATACTGCAAATAAACTGATTTTAATAAAAAAAAATGAGGGGTGCCTGGGTGGCTCAGTTGGTTAAGCGGCCAACTTCAGTTGAGGTCATGTTCTCATGGTTTGTGAGTTAGAGCCCAGCATCAGGCTCTGGGCTGACATCTCAGAGCCTGGAGCCTGCTTTGGATTCTGTGCCTCCATCTCTCTCTGTTCCTCCCCCACTCGCACTCTGTCTCTCTCTCTCAAAAATAAATAAAGATTTAAAAAATTTAAAAAATAATAAAAATTAAAAAATAACCTGCTTTTGTCACTTGCAACAATATTGGTGTCTTAAAGATGTAATGTTGAGTGAAATAAAGTATACAAGAAAGAGTATATATGATTCCATTTTTATGAAGTTAAGAAAACACACAAAAACTAATGTGTGGTGATAGAAGAAACTTAGAAGAGTGATAACTTCTTAGGGAGTGGACTGAGAAGGGGATGAGGAAGACATGTGGGATGTTCTTTATCTTGAGCTTCATGATAGTAGACATATGTAAAAAGTCATCAAGCTCGATTCTTAAGATTTGTGCACTTGACTATACATGAGTAACATCTCAAAATAAAGGAAAAACATGAAATTAAAGAAGAATATTAAAGGGGATCTGAATCATAACTATAGAAATAGCGCTAAGAGTCAGCTTTCCTCTGCTCTCCAGTTCACTAACCAGACTCCCAAACTCTCTCTGACATCCAGCACACAGTTTTTCCTTTCTGTCTCCCTTCTTTCAACCTTAATCCCAGGTTTAACTTGGCTTTTCACTAAATCTTTTCTTCTTGCTCAGCACCACCTCTCAGGTCCATCTCTTTCTAAGTCTATCTTGCTCTCCCAATTCTGCATCCTGAAAGATCTCAAACAGGAGAGCAAAGATAAAATTCTCTTTGCTAGATAGCTATGGAGAGAGAAGTAGAGAATGCTCAGCCAGTCATGTATCTCATCTTCTCACACACTCTTAGTTATGAAGTTAATTAAACTTTCCTAGGGAAATGGTACCACTGAGTAATTATTACTCTTTAATGAGAGTGTATACCCATACAAATAACAGACTCTTCACTTAAAATGCAGTAAGCTTTGACCTTGTTCTTAGCAGTATCTACTAGCCTATACGAGGAATTCCATGCAGCATGTTTTTTGCTGAAGATTATAAAGCTTAAATTGGGAAACAGCAGGGCTTCTGGAGAATGGCAGAAAAGCTAAATTGCAAATTCCTAAAATATGAATATTGGCAGCACATGTCAACTTTAAAAGGAACTGGTCATGGGCACAGAGGACAGAAATAATCAATAGCACTTCCCTGGTGTAACTCGCCAATGTTAAATTTATAGTCTCTGACCATTTTTTTTCTCACCCTAGGATCTGAGAATACCTGAGGTTCAGCAGATATATTCTTAAAGATCTGCAGTAACTTATCCCTTTAGAAAAGGCCCATAGGAGGCTACCAGGGGCTGAGAGGAGTGGAGAATAAGAAGCTATTATTTAATGGTTTCAGAGTTTCTATTTGCGATGATGAAAAAGTTCTAGAAATAGTGATGATGGTTATATACCATTGTGACTACAGTTAATGCCACTGAATTGTACACTTTAAAGTGCTTGAAACAGGGATGCCTGGGTGACTCAGTCGGTTAAGTGGCCGACTCTTGTTTTCAGTTCAGGTCATGGTCTCACAGTTCATTAGTTCGAGCCCCACATCAGGCTCTGTGTTGACATTGTGGCACCTGCTTGGATGCTCTCTCTCTCAAAATAAGTAAAATTTTTAAAAAAGAATTTAAAATGGTTGACACTGTAATTTTTATGTTATGTATATTTTGCCACAGTTTTTAAAAAGGTCTGTAGGGACTTCCAATTCCAGTAATATGGCATATTAGCTATCCTAAAAATGTTCCTAGGACAAAAATACATGAAAGGTTAGAAAAGTCTTTTAAATATTTAATAAATGCATGGTTGAGGTAGTGGAAAGTAAGTGAAATCCTCAGAGGTTTAAAAAAAATTCAAGATGAGGGGCACCTGGCTGGCTCAGTCAGAAGAGCATGCAACTCTTGATCTAGGGGTCTTGAGTTCAAGCCCCACGTTGGACATAGAGATTACTTCAAAATAAAATCTTTAAAAAAAAATTCAGGATGATAAAAGGTAAATTCAGTGAGGGGGCTAAGCTCTAAAACTGGCAGCTGCCCTGATGTCATCTGCTGACCTTAGCTATTTTAATGGACCTTCATTAGAGACAGAAGATAATGCCCAGAGATGTGGAAACTGGGCCTCAGTGAGTGAACTAGACATGACCAATCATCCCCAGAGTGTTACCTTGAAGAAGAAACTTCGGCCTTCGCTATAGATGGAGGAGAAAAAAAATCTCTCGTGAAATTTTTTTTCTTAAATTTTTTTAATGTTTATTCTTGAGAGAGAGAGAGACAGAGCATGAATGGGGGAGGAGCAGAGAGAGAGGGAGACACAGAATCCAAAGCAGGCTCCAGGCTCTAAGCTGTCAGCACAGAGCCTGATGGGGGACTCAAACCCTTGAATGATGAGATCATGACCTGATCCAAAGTCGGATGGTTAACCAACTGAACCACCCAGGCACCTCTCTCATGGAATTTTCTGATTACAAACTGGCCTCCAAGCTTTGGAGCCTATAAGTCTTGATAATTCCTATTGCTCCTAGATTAGACTTCTTTCCCACCATCTTTTTTTAAAATGTGAAAAATCATAATAGATAAATTTTTTAGGTACAACTTCCCTAATTCATTCACCTGTTGTTCATATAACATATTTTCCAGACACATTTTCCAACAGTCTTCCTTTGGGTACTTTCTGGTGTGTTCCAGTATCCTCTTAAGGAATCATGGCCATGATGGGAAATAGTTACACAGATTTGGCTCAACCTGTACAGAGTAGAGTAGGACTATTACTGCTTGTGATTGGTGTAATACTTATCTACTACTGGGTAACAAATAACTCTAAAATTTAGTGGCCTGAAACAACATTTATGATCTCACAGTTTCTGTGGGTCAGGAATCTGGGTGCAACTTAGCTGGGTCCTCTTGCTCAGGGTCTCTCACAAGAAGGCAGTCAAGTCATTAGGTGAATGGCAGTCATCTCAAGGCTCAGCAGGGGAAGAATCTGCTTCCAAACTCACTCATGCACTTGTGGATAATATTCAGTTTCTTCAGGCTGTTGGTCTAAAGGCCTCAGTTCCTCACTAGCCGTTGACCAGAAGCTGCCCCCAGTTCCTTGCCTCTCAACAGGATAGCCTGTAACACAATAGCTTGCCTCATTAGAATAAGCAGGTGAGAAGAGCCTGAGAGAGAGAGAGAGAGAGAGAGAGAATAAGGAAGATGGAAGTCATGGTCTTTTATGACCCCTCATTTTTGCAGTCTTCTATTTATCAGAAGCATATCACTAGTCCTAGCCCACACACAAAGGGAGGATTACACAAGGCATGATTACCAAGAGACAATGATCACTGGGAGCCATTTCAGAAGCAGCCTACCACAACTGGACATCACACTTCTAATCCACCTAACTGGGACCTTAAAAAGCTGTACATTAATGATTTGGATTTAAGTAAACCATCAGGTTAGTGGGGCTCTTAGGTACTTGGCAAAAGTAAATGTCAATCCCCTCTGGAGGAACTTACGTTAAGCTGAGGCATTAATTACTTCCACCAGATAGAATTACAACAAATAGGAGTTTGCAATAAAAAAGGAGAAAAAAAACACACTACCATAAGCAATAATTAGCAGACACAGAGGATCAGAACTGCCAATGTTATAGCTACTGGAATCATCAGATACACAATATATAATAAACATGTTTAATATGTAGAATTGAAAATATAGCTAAGGAAGAGAAAGTTAAAAAAGCAAACCAGATTTGAAACAAAAACAAATATAATTTCTAGAAATTAAAAATAAAATAATTAAAATTGTAAAATCAATAGACTGGTCAGAACAACAGATTAAACACAACTGAAGTAAGAAATAATGAACTCAGGGGCATCTGGGTGGCTCAGTCAGTTGAGCGTCCGACTCTTGACTTCAGCTCAGGTCATGATCTCACGGTTCATGGGTTCTAGTGCCACGTCAGGCTCTGGGCTGACAGCATGGAGCTTGCTTGGGATTCTCAATCTCTCCCTCTCTCTCTCTGCCCCTCCCCTGTTGGAGTGCATTTTCTCTCTCTCAAAATAAATAAATAAACTTTTTTAAAAAATGAACTGCAAGATGGATTTCAAGAAACTACTCAGAATGCAGGAAGATAAAGACATGGGAAATATTAAAGAGAGGGGAAAAGACATGGAGGATAAAAAGCAATTACATCTAATGGGACTTTCAACATGGGGGGGAAAGCAAGGTAAAAAGAACATTCAAAGTAAGAATGGCTAAGAATTTGCCATGTTTGATAAAGATGACAAATCCTAAAATTCAACAAGCTGAATAGTGCTGGGTACCTACCTAGCCTTCAGCTCCACATTCATCCTTCTATCCCTGGCAAAGTAGCACTGGGATTGGGTGTTTGTAAAATGCTTTTCCAGGCTCCTTTAGCAGGTGGCTTCCTCCTGGATTCTACCAATAAGAGGCACTGGTACCTAATCATAAGTAGGAAGAGGGTAATAGCAGAAGTTTTTCTCATACTTGCTCTCTTCCTTTTTCTCCTTCTGGCCACAAGCGCTTAGCGATATTTCCTCCAACCATCCAGCCCAACCATTCATGGGATGGTGGATCCCTCCCCCACCCCCCAAGGTTCTGGTAGCATAACCTCCTCCCTTTGGTGCCTTGAACCCTAGGGATAGGCTAGCTACTTTATGCTTTCTAATCTCCCAGCTACTTCACCTTTGTTCCGCTTTCAACCTTCCACTATATATGTAGCCAATTCCCTTATAAAATCCTCTCTCTTTTGAAGTACCTAGGATGGTTTCTGTTTTCCTGCCTGGACTCTGACCGATATGCTAACAAATGGCAAGCAAGTTAAATAAAAAGAAATGCGCATCTAGACACGCCAAAGTGGAACACTAGAAGGAAGACAGACTACCTAAAACAAGAGACAAAGTGATGCCAGACTTCTCAACAGCAACAATGGAAACCAGAAAATAAGTAACATTCTCAAAATGCTGAATGAAAACAAGTTTGAAACTAGAATTATATGCCCTATGAAACTATAATCTAAACTAAGAGGGAAATCAAGATATTTTCAGACAAGCAGTAAAAGATTACTCTTACAGCCTGCTGCGTTAAATAACAGGGATGCACTGAAGTTTGTTTAAACTTTGAAACTTGGGGTTTGGGATGTTGTTTCCCCCTGGGACTTGCCTTTAGAAGTCCAAAAGGCTGAAGTGCAGCAAAAGATAACACTCCAGAATATACTTCTTCAGCATATTGATTATTTTAAACTATTTTTTAAGAAGCAGCAGATACAGGAGAAGCTCTGAAACTGAACAGAAGTTACCCTTTGAAAGAAACAGTTACAAGGCAAATCTCCATTTGTAGGGTTGTCTCCCTCTCTGTACCAGGAAGAGGAGGATGATTCTCAATCTTTAGAAACTCTTATCAGTGCAGAAGGCAACAACTTAAATCTGCTTAACAGCCTTACCCTTGTTTATTGTGCTTTTCCTGGTAACCTCCCATAACTGGCTCCCCCCACCAACATCTTTTATCTTTAGCTGAAGATGATATTTAAAATGGTAGCCTGGTTCAGCTGCAGACTAGCCAAGGCCACCAGCATCATTTCAAACAACTTCTGACTGGAGAGGATCGTGGGTGTGAGATGTTTGTCATAAATAAATAACAAAAATAGCAAAAAATAAAAATAAATAAAGTGATAGCCTGGGCCATTTCAAGGAGTTACTCAGTTTTCCTGGATCTTTCCCATGTATATAGGAGGTATACACATTATTAAACTTCTGTTTGCTTTTGTCCTGTTAATCTTTTATTGGGGGGGGGGGGGGGGCGGGGCTCTTAGCCAAGCACCTAGAAGGGTAGGGAAAATTATTTTTCCTCTCCTATATGGCCAAATGCCTACTTCAACATCATTTCTGGAACCTCTAAAAATTTGCACAACCAGTGATCATATGATGGAGTAGATATCATCATATATAATTTGTGAAACAATGTCAATAATATGAATAAGGTGTGTCACTTGAATGTATTGAAAATATTCACTTTCTTTTTTATTTAAACAAAAATTTTTAACGTTTATTTTTGAGAGACAAAGCGTGAATGGGGCAGGGGCAGAGAGAGAGGGAGACACAGAATCCAAAGTAGGCTCCAGGCTCTGAGCTCTCAGCACAGAGCCTGATGTGGGGCTTGAACCCACGAACTATGAGATCATGACCTGAACCAAAGCCGGACGCTTAACCAACTTAGCCACCCAGGCACCCCAATATTCACTTTCAAACATACACAGATTCTAAAATAACTTGAGGTGAAAAGATTTTTTATGTATTTTCTAAGGTTAAATCCATCACTTGATTAACAAATGAATACCCATTACTGAAGAGTAAAATGCTGTGATAATTATAATTTTTAAAACTATTAAGCTTATGTAGAAAACCAGTTAAGAATCTACATTGCTTGGCTTTTGCTAGGTTATGCAGTGGCAACAAACTCTAAAACTCTAACTGTATTTAATTTTTTGTTCTTCACGTCCACTTAGGTTACAAGCCTTACAAGAAAAAAGCGTCACTAAGCAATTCTTCACATCTTACAGGAAATCAGTTTGCCACTTCAAAATTTCACAAGTAGGAAAAATTCCAAAGTCATGTTCAACAGCATCCTTGATAAATCATCTTCAATTTATATATAAAAATAATATAAAGTATATGAAGAATAAAGAAAGTATTAAAGCAAAATGAGATCTCAAAACCACATTTTATTGCCACTTATTAAATTTCAAAATAATGGGCTTCTTGAGAAAGCTTTAGGAAGAGAATTCCTTATAGTTCTATGCTTAGGGAAGCTAATAGTAAAAGAAAAATCTTATTGACAATATTACTATAGACCATAGGTCAGCATGCTTTTTCTTTTAAGGACCAGGTAACATTTTAGGCTTTGCAGGCCATTAGGTGTCTGTCACAACTATTCAACTCTGTTGTGGTGCAAAACTACCAGGGATAATACACAAACAGAGGAGGATGGCTGTGTTCCAATAAAACTTTATTTACAAAACTGGCAGTGGGCTAGATTTGAGCCTTAGGCCATAATTTGACATCTCCTACCAGATACTATAAACTATTTTCAGTAGTTGAAGATGAAGGATTTTTTTGTATTTGCTGAATCTATAAATGCTAGTTTTTTAAGTTCCTTCTAAAAAATGTGTTCTCAAAAAAGTCCTCGAGTAGTATTCTGCTGTAGATGGAAAGGCCATGATACTGTTAAATGTGCTACTTTATCTAGGACATGAGACGTTTGGATATGCAGAAACAACTACAGGTCATATTTAAGTCTGATGAAATGATAGTTTAATAATGAATTAAACTCTGCTGCTGTTCAGTCGTTCAGAGACTGCTGAGGCCTCACGCAGCTATCAACACAATACATTCTGACTGAAGAGCTACTTATAGGATGGAAAATCAGTTTTACAATGTGCCAACTATTATTAATAATAGAACAGACATGCTAAAGGCTGAGAGTGATTTAGGAATCAGAAGTATACAATGTTTTGTTCAATCACACTTTAGTGCTATAATCAGAAAGCAGTTATCACTGTCTATAAGCAGAAGGATAGTGAGCCACTTCCTCATACTTCAGTCAAAGACAAAAGTACACGATGTCCAAAGACTTTGGAATTGCCTTGTCATACATTTGACAAGATGTTGAAACAACATGGAATAGCAGCCACTACATGTTTAAAAGCCATCCTGAACAAAACCAAACTAATATGCTTTTTAGATGGAAACAATATATCTTATTAAAACTGCTTGCCGAGAAAGTACTTTGCTTGCTGGAACCTGAGGAAGAAGTAACCAAACTGATGCTTTCAGAGTACAAGTACTTCTTACATGATAGCTGCTGAAAAGATTCTCTTCTCACTCCAGAAAGATGCAGACACTCATGTACATGAAATGAAAATGAAATGCAGATGGAAAAACCTAGATGACTGGTTTCTTGAAAGCCAATTATATTGCTCTATTTGCACATTTTTAGAGCCAAGGTTTATAAGGACAAACATTATTTACATGACTGTAAAGCAGCAATTGCTGGCAAAAAATCTACATATATTAGGAATAAAACATAAGTGAAGGCAGCACTTTCAGAATAGATTCATAAAATATTTTCTTCAACTGGTACTAGAAACTTCCATTTGTGGGACTGCTTCAACCAAACTGCACCACCTTCAGGAACCATACCAGGACTAAGATTTAAAATGAAGAAGTCTTTGCCTTAGTTGGTTCCTATTAAAGAGAAAGGGAAGGCTTAATAAATTGTGTGGCCGCATCAATACTAGCAGTACCCCATAATGGCAGCACTAGGCAAACATTATGTGCGATTATACCCTCCATAGGTGAAAGTGAATATCTACTTCCGTGGTAGATAATGCTACTGTTTATTTCCAGGTATCCTTCTCTCCTTCCAGGTGATTACACTCCCTCTACCCTTTACATTAAGCACAACTATTTGACTACTTTTGGCTAATGAAACATGAGTGGAAGTAATGTGTGCACCTCTGGGCTGTAGCACTTCACTGCCAGGGGTAGCTACTCTAGTCTTCTCTTTCTCTGTTGTAGTGAACTCTGAAGCTCATTGTGAGATGTGAGCATGATAAAATGATGGAGTATCCATCAGCGCGCCAGCCCATGATGGATACATAGCACAAACAAAAAATAGTTCTTTGTTGTTTTTAGCCCCTGGGATTTTGGAATTTGTTACCCAAGCATGATAACCTAGCTCATTCTGACTAGTATAATTTAGTGTCATAAATGCACAGTGTAATGACCTGAGAAGCAAACTATCAGCTCACACTGATAAGAAATAAATATTCCATTGGGGCGCCTGGGTGGCTCAGGTCATGATCTCACAGCTCCTGAGTTCGAGCCCCACATCGGGCTCTGTGCTGACAGCTCAGAGCCTGGAGTCTGCTTTAGATTCTGTGTCTCCCTCTCTTTCTACCCCTGCTCCGCTCATGCTCTGTCTCTCTCTGTCTCAAAAATAAATAAACATTAAAAAAATTTTTTTAATAAATAAATAAATATTCCAGGGTGCCTGGCTGGCTCAGTCGGTTAAGAGTCCGACTTCGGCTCAGGTCATGATCTCACGGTCCATGGGTTCCAGTCCCGCATCAGGCTCTGTGCTGGCAGCTCAGAGCTTGGAGCTGCATCGGATTCTGTGTCTCCCTTTCCCTGCCCCTCCCTTCTCATGCTCTCTCTCTCTCTCTCTCTCTCTCTCAAAAATAAATAGGCATTAAAAAAATTTTTTTAATTCCAGCATAAAACGTCAAACTTTATTTAAAAATCTGAATACTAATGTTTTTAAAATAAATTTATAATAATATTTGTAAATTAATATCTAATGCTATATTTCATGATGATTCTGGTATCTGAGAAGTTCATTATATGATTATATATTTTGCTTCAGCCAAATATTGATTTTTAATTTGAGGCTATTTTGCATTCAGCCAAAATAAAAATCTAGTGCCCCCTCTAAAAATAATATAATAAATTAAAATTGTATGAATAAAAGTTTGGCTCTGTGTCCTTTATTTAAAATTGTTACCTGACAGGGGCCTCTGGCTGGCTCAGTTAGTAGAGCATGTGACTCGATATTGGAGTTGTGAGCCCAAACACCACATTAGCTGTAGAGCTTCCTTAAATATATACACACATACATACATACATACATACATAACTGAAAGAAACCCGAAATGATCTGTAAATTATGTCACAAATTTATTTGAAGGAAAAAAATACCTTGATCTTATGGAATTCAGGCAGTTTTTAGCCTCCATCTTGCATCCTCTAGCTGGTCTCTTCAGCTGCCACCAGCTGGCTTCCACTACTGATAAGTTCCAGAAACCAGCAGGAGTCAATTCAATGTTTTGTTTTGACTGCTGGATCCCTGTTGAGAACACCAAGTCAGCTGAATAAGTAAATTTTTAGGGTGGGAACAGAAAAACACAATCAACTCATTTCCAACATATTTTGGGTAATCAGATGGCCACACAGTAGCCCGTACTTGTCCCAGCAAGGAGCCTAGACAAGGCTTCAGCCTCACAAAAAGATCTTAAATTAATATTCTTTTCCAAGGGAAGAACAGTGTTAAAAACTACAGTCATTATGTAAGAATGAACAAAGGTCAGCTCAAACACAACAGCCTACCTACAGTCTTTGTGTAGTTTTAAGCATTAATAACTTCAGAATTACTAATTCTACAAACTTAAAACATCATTTGAAAGTAAAAATACCTAAATTTCTTTCATGCTTTAGTCTTGGGAATTTTTGAAGAATAAATGTATTTCAATTTTTTGTTTCAATGTTTGTTATCTTCAGTTGATAGACTAAAGAACTTGAAATTTAAAGTTATTCAAAATTCACAAAATGAAATAAATGTAAAAGAAATTTAAATAAACTTTCAAGTGATGGTTTTTACAAGTTTACAGCAATTATACTTCTGAAATTATCAAAACCTAAAACTGCACTAAGACTGTCAGGGCACCTGTACATGGAAAACTGTGTGGTCACAGAGTGCTTGAATATAAACTTTCATAATTTACACCCAGTTATGTCCAAAATAAGTTGAAATATTTTGTAACAACACATATCCATACATATATGCAAAGAAATGTAAAACTGAGTCATAAGATCTCTTGAAGCTAGGACATGGTGTTAAATCATTAAAACTTTAGGAAAAGGATAGAAAAATAAGACAAATTAGTAGCAATATCTGTAATACAGCTTTCTAGTATTATACTACCATTTTTTTTTCTTTGGGGGCTGTTGAGGGTCCATTTTTATTTGGGATACTTGTTATTAAATACTATTATGTTCTCGATACTAGTACTGGTATTATTATTGCTAATGATGCTTTTCCAGAAAAGTTAACTTACAAAGACATGAACATTAAGAGAGAATGCAGAAAAACACTCTATGAGTTTTCCTTCCCATTAGAAGTCATCCAGTTCAGTGATTCTCAATCTTGCCTGCACAGTGGAATGACCTAAGGAGCTTAAAAAAATACTGACCCTTGGGTCCCACTCTGAGATTGATTCAATTAGTCTAGGCTGCAAAAAGGCATCTGAAATTTTAAAAGCCCTGCGATGATCCTTTTATACAGTCAAAGGCTCAGCACCACTACTCTAGGTCAATATATAATCATATATAGATAGGCATAAAAATCTGTGCAAATATTCAGAGCTCCAATTTTTAAAACATAGCACCAATCTCAAATTATATTATGGAAGGGGTTGCTAAATGAACCTAATCTAATCAACATGGATGAATCTCAAAAATACTACGTTGAGCTAAATAAGCCAAACACCAAATTGTATACTGATTGTATGCCTCTAGTTACATAAAGTTTAAATAAATTAGAACGGGGGTAAGGGGGCAAGTACTGACTCGGAAGGGACACGAAGGAAATTTCTGAGATGAAAATGTTCTCTGTGTTGATTAGGATAGACAGATAAATAGTTATCAAAACTAATAGAAATGGACAGTTGAGACCTGCATTATGGTTTAGCTATATGTAAATTACACTTCAATTTTAAAAAATAGAAGAAACACAATTAACTTAAATCTGGATACCTAGGACAGGGTTTAAGAGGCAAAGATGATTATTACTTCAGATGACCCCAACCTCTCACTAGCTTAAAAGGAATGGCATTTGTTTCCTTTATCCCAAGAAATTTTCCACTTTCCCTTGTTATTATTTTTCTTAGTCCGTTATTTAAAAATGTATTGTTTAATTTCCACATATTTGTGGATTTACCAAGTTTTCTTCTATTATTGATTTCTAAATTTAGATTGTGGTCAGATAATATACTTTGTACTCCTTCAGTCTCTTTAAATAATTGAGAATTATTTTATGGCTCAACATGTTGTCTTAGAGAATGTTTCATGTGCACTTAAGAAGAATGTGTATTCTGTTGTTGAACATAGTGATCTAAATATGTCTATTAGATATAGTTGGTTTACAGTGTTGTTCAAGTTTTCTATTTCCCTAATCTTCTAATTATGGTTTTAATTATTGCTGTATTATTAAAAATGAAGTATTGATGTATCAAAATATTATTTTTGAATTGTCTGTTCTTCAGTTCTGTTGATTTCTGCCTCACATGCTTGTTAAGTAAATATACATTTATAATTCTTAGATATTCTTGAATGATTGACTTTTTATCATCATAAAATGTCCTTTGTATCTATTAATAATTTTGTCAGAAATCCTATTCCATTTGGAAAAAAAAAAAAAAAAAAAAGGAATGGCAAACCCAAGGCCAGAACCAGAGAGTATAGAGAGCCAACAGCAGGGAGGGCCAAAGCCTAAGAAATCGCTAGACGGCTGGCAGCAGGAGCCCAGCAAACACCCAGACCTCAGCGCCCCAGTGTCCCATGAAAATAAGCCCCCGCGCCCTTTTCCGGTGCGTACAAGTCCGTCTGTGTGTGCTATTCGAAAGCGTCCGGAGGGAAACGGCGCCACCGCGAGAAAGGAACCGGTGGCAGCTTGGTTCCTGCGCGGATGCAGGGGCTGTAGGCGCCGAGCTTTCAGCTGGTTGCAGCTCCCAGGGAGGAAGACGCCGGGGCTCGCCTTCCCTACGCTGCCTCCGCCACCGCCATGATTCCGGTGTCGCTGGTGGTAGTGGTGGTGGGCGGCTGGACTGCCGTCTACCTGACCGACTTGGTGCTGAAGGTGAGGGCCTCGGGCCTAAAGCCGAAGCCCGCGGTGTCCAGGGCTGAGGCGCAAGGCCCGAGGCCTTTTCTCTTCCCCTGCCTCGCGCCTCCCGGGCTGGAAGCCGCGCGGCCGATACCCACGTGCGCCTTTCCGCGTGGCGCCCCGGCCTCGTGGAGTAAATAAAACACCACGGGGCCCAGGCAGGGGTGTGGCGGTCTGCACAGCTACCGCAGTCGCATTGCGGGGCAGTGCAGGCCCCGCTGCTTTCGGGGCCTCCTGCCCGGGAGGCGCCAGTAGTGGGTTTGGGGGGGGGGGCGGGCCGATACCACACCCCGCGGCAGTGCACCTGGGAGGAAAATAAAAAGTCGCTTAGGAAAGGCATTGTTTTCCCTCATTGTCTTTAAGGCCACGACCCTCCAAAGACTCTCGTACTGGAATGAATCTAAATCAAGTTGTAATTTAAACCTGTAGTCTCAAACTTTAAAGTGCATACAATCATCTAGGGTTCCTGTTTAAATTCGAATTCTGATTAATCAGGCTTGGGGCGGGGCCTGTGATTCCGCGTTTGTAACCAGTTCCCATGTGCTACCAATGCTGTTAGTCTATGGACCCTACTTCAAAGTAGCATCATCAGGTAACAGGATTTAGATAGCTAGTTTCTGACTACTCCACTTCTAATCTGCACCCTGTACCCACCCCACACATACGCCCTGGGTGTACGGTCCACTCGAGTTATTTGGGAAGGGTAGCAAAAATTCTGCACAATTGTCTGACCACATGCTTCTAGCAACCTTTGGAATTGAATGGGGGAGGTGGGGCGGGGAGGTAAAGTCATTATACAGAGTTTATTCCACAATACCGTTCTCAAACGTTTAATAAAACCTTCATGTTATGAATACCGTTTTAAATAGAATATTATAATTTAGTATTGTGTGCTTTACGTGTAACAGTAAAATGAAATGATACTTGTGCTTTTTTGTTACATTTAAACTTGCAAAGTGAGGAGATTATAGAGTCTTTAGAACAATGGCTGAGTTCAGCCACTTCCCAGCCTTTGTGCCTTGGCCAAATTACTCTCTGTGCCTGGGTTTCTTCATTTTCAAAAAGTAAGGATCTTCTGAGATAGTAGAAAGGATTACATTAGCTCACACACGTAAAGGTTTGCTACTTCACCTGAAATTCAAGAACCAGCAGCTCTTGCGTCATCAGGGAGCTCTTCAGAAATGTACAATCTCAGCCCTCTCTCTGACCTACAGAATCAAAATCTGAATCTTTACCAGATCCTTTGGTGCTTCCTCTGCAGGTACTTGGCATAGTGTTTAGCCTATCATAAGCAGTACAGGCCACTGCTTCCTTGAACAGTGATTTTATTGTCTAGAAAAAACAAAGCCACATCATTTCCTCATGTTGCATATGTGACAAAAATCCAAAATAAAGGGCATCTGGGTGGCTCAGTCAGTTAAGCATCAGACTCTTGGTTTCAGCTCAAGTCATAATCTCACAGTTCATGAGTTCAAGCCCTGCATCAGACTCTGTGCTGACGGTGTGGAGCCTGCTTGGGATTCTCTCTCCCCCTTTCTCTCTGCCCCTCCTTTGTGCTTGCTCTCTCTCTCTCTCTCTCTCTTTCAAAATAAATAAACTTGAAAAAAAATTTTTTTAATCCAAAATAAGAACTTTTCAAACCTCTCCAGTCTCTGGTCAAGTGTGTGAGGTGATGAGGTTACTTTAATTTCAGTAACAACCCCTAGATCCCCAACAGAGTACTATTCCTTGAGCAAAAGACCTCACTCTCACTCAGAGTCACTGTCTGGGCAATGGAGAGACCTCAGGCTTTAGGAGTCTGTACCTTCAGCGTCTCTGCTACTAACTTGATCTGCTGTTCCACGTTTGGTTCTTCTAGGATTTCCTCAGTAGACATCTACTGAAGGGGTGTGTCACTCTACTTTTCTAAGCCTCAGAAAACAAGCAGGTTGAAAAACTTCACCTGAAGACTGAGAACAGAGGACATTATAGATCCAAAGACAAACGGATACCTATATCAGTCAGGTCATTTTTTATGATTGTGATAGGACTGAAATATCCTACAGACAAATTCCTCAAATGGATGGGCATCAATATGATAAAATACTTAACTGTATTTACTGTAACTAAGGGGTAAAAGGGGTCATTGTCAGGATATATAAAACAACCTTATATCATCCAAAATCCTACATTACTCAAGGACTTCAAACTTCCCTAAAGATAAAACTTGTTTGGGTGTGTATAAGCAGCTATCCCATCAACCCTGGAAAATGTAAGTTATTAAGACCAATTTGGTTTTACACAAGTTTTGTACTTCCACATGATCAAAGGCAGCTTAAGGTCTCAGGGTGGTTGCTAAGAGGATAGAAAGCACTGATTGCAGCTAACTTGTCCTCTGAGTTGGATTGGTTGGAGGTCTTTTTAGATTATAACACAAGACCTCTTTCTGTGATAACAAGGCTTCTAGACCTCTGCTGTCCAGTGTGGGAGCCACTAACTACATGTGGTCATGGAGCATTTGAAATGGGGCTGGTCCAAATTTGAAATGTGCTGTAACACACTGGATTCAAAGACTTATGTACAAATAAGTAAATGAAATGTAAAGTATTTAAATAGGTTTTTTATATAGATTACATACTGAAATGATAATATCTTGGATATTTTTAGTTAAAAAGTATGTTTAAATTAATCTGTTTCTGTTTACTTTTTTAAATCAGCTACTAGAAAATTTAAAATTACATATGTGGCTTGCATTTGTGGCTCACATATGTCTATTGGACAGCGCTGTTCTAACTTTGACAAACTTTTTCTGTAAAGGGCCAGATGATAAGTATTTTAGCCTTTGTGAGCCACATAGGCTCTCTGATACGTATTCTTGTTTTTTTGTTGTCTTTTTTTATAACCCCTTAAAAGTATAAAAACTATCCTTAGCGCATAGGCTATACAAAGAAACAGGCTGTATGGGGCACTTGGCTGGCTCAGTTGATAGAACATGCAACTCTTGATTTCAGGGGCTGTGAGTTTGAGCCCCACATTGGGCGTAGAAATTAACTAAAAAAACAAAAAACAAAACAAAACAAAAAAAAAAAAACAGGCTGTAGACCACATTTGGCCTATAGGCCATAGTTTGCCAGACTCTAACCTCAACAGACCAGCTAGTCTGAGATCTTTAATATCCTGAAAAAGAAACATAAAGCTTTAAAATTATAAGTATTTGGGCAGTCAGTATCTTCCTTTCCTGTAGAAAAGACTTCTTTTTGATTTTCTTAAACATCATACATGTTCTTCAAAACTGAGTGATGTGGAACTTTTTCTCTCCTAGTCATCTGTGTATTTTAAGCATTCTTATGAAGACTGGTTGGAAAACAATGGATTGAGCATCTCCCCATTTCACATAAGGTGGCAAACTGCTGTTTTCAATCGTGCCTTTTACAGTTGGGGACGGCGGAAAGCGAGGATGCTTTACCAGTGGTATTCTTCATTTTTCTTTTTGGTTTAAAGTAATCATTGTGATCATGAGAAATGCTTGTTAAATGAACTATTTCCATCATTTTCAATCTACTGAGTTTTAAAATATTGACAGTATAAAACGTCTGGTTCTCTATAAACTTAAATGGGATTACATCATTGTGCTTTTGCATACATCAAAAATCAAGGTTCTATACCTTATCTGGATAGTAGTACATGGGTGCACATGTAAAAATTCAGTGAGCAGTACATTTGACACTTGTGCACTTTACTGTGTAAGTTATTCACTAATAGAAATGCCAAAAAATTGGAACATTTTCCATCATGAAATTAATTCTGTAGAATTCTGTCCCCTATCATAACACATAGAAACAAGGGTCCTGGGAGTCATAGGATACCCAAAAGTCTGCAGGAATTCCCCTATACTTCTTTTCTGATAGCCCTCCAGGGTAATGGTATTTAAAATATTTCACAGCCAGTAAAGCATATGCACAAACCACTAGGCAAAATGATCAGCCAGATTGTAGCAGCAGGGTTCTGGAGTCCCCTGGCCATGCCAGGTCTACCCCTTTTAAGTTCTTATTTTTTTTTTAATCAAGGAGCATATAGTTTATTGTTAGGAGGTTTATAATGATCTCTGGGCCACCCTAAGGACCAACACATTTTGTCATTGACAGAATTTCTAGTATGGGTATAAAGGGCCTTTGTCTAAATTCCTTTTTGCTAAAATTTTAGCGCCACATGTTACAGAGCTAAATGTAAACAGATCATTAAAAAGCAGAAAATGCAATAGCAAATCAAAGCAAGCAAAATAGAAGGAAATAATAAAGAGCAGAAATCAGAGAAATAAAAACTATACAGTAAAGAAAATCAGCAAAGCCAAATGTTGGTTCTTTGAAAAGATTAATAAAACTGATAAACCCCTTCCATAATTCTGAAGAGGAAAACACAAGTAACAAAAATCAGAATTGAATGGGTAGTATCAAAAAGATAAGTAACAAGCGTTATTGAGGATGCTGAGAAAAGGGAACCCTCGTGCACTATTGATGGTAATATAAATTGGTGAAACCACTGTGGAAAACAATATGGAGGTTCCTCAAAAATATTAACAACTGAAATACCACCAGATGGTAGCTACACTTGTGGTGAGCATAGCATAATGTATAAACTTGTTGAATCACTATGTTGTACACTGAAACATAGTGTGTAAACTATACTTCAATTAAAAAAAAAAGAAATACCATATGATCTAGTAATTCCACTAATGGATATTTACCCAAAGAAAATTTACCCAAAGAAAAACCCTAATTCAAAAAGATATATGCACCACTATGCTTATTGCAGCATTATTTACAATAGCTGTGATACAGAAGCAACCCAAGTGTCCGTCAATAGATGAATAGATAAAGAGGATGTGGTATATATACATAGTGGAATATTACTCAGCCATAAAAAAGATCTGGCCATTTGCAACAACAAGGATGGAACTAGAAGGTATTATTCTAAGTGAACTAAGAGAAAGAAAAATACCATATGATTCCATTTATATACGGAATATAAAAAACAAAACCAATGAAGAGCCAAACAAAATATGCAGAGCCTTAAATACAGACAACAAATTGGTAGTTACCAGAGGGGAGGTAGGTAGGGGTATGGGTGAAATAAATAAAGGGGTTTAAGACATACAAACTTCCAGTTACAAAATAAGTCACAGAGATGAAAAAGTACAGCACAGGGAATATAGTCAATAATACTGTAACAATATTGTATGTCGACTACACTGTACGTGAGGAATCTTGAATAATGTATAGAATCCATATGTTGTACACTTGAAAGTAATGCAACAGTGTATGTTAATTGCACTTCAATTTTTAAAAAATCAGAATTGAGAAAAGGGAACACGACTGCAGATTCCATGTACATTTTTTCAAAATGAAACGATTGTGAACAACTCCATGCCTATAAATTTGACAATGTAGACAAAATGGACAAGTTTGTTGAAAAACCCAACTTACCAAAAAGCGAGGAAATGTAATAGATTATTCCCAACTATAGAAGGGTAATTTGTAATTATTGTAATTATTAAAACAGTAGAAGAAGGAAACTGTTGTTAAATTTTACCATGTTAATATTTAAGCTCATCACAAAATAATAGCTAAAATAAAATGCAAACAAAAGAATTGGAGATAAAAAAGAAATGGATGTCTGTAATGTCAAAAGAGCTTTCATAATTATGTGAGAACAAGATCAAAACAATTCTATGTAAATGGACAAAAGAGAGGAAAGAAACTTTATTGGGAACAATATTCAGCCTCTTCAGTTATGCGAGAGTTGTAAATTAATACAACTGCTTAAAAGAGACCAGTGCCTGTGTTTCAGTCATGTATCTCAAGTTCAGGTAGGAAAATGAAGCAGAGTTATTGAAATTTTTAGCCATTATTTTGAAGCTATGAAATGTGGCTGGTCGATAAGTTTGCTAACCCGTGAATTTTGAGGAAGTGTATGTTTATGCAATTTTGCTTCCTCCCGACAGGTTCAATTTTGGAATGGTGTTTGGCGTAATTGCTATGTTCAGCTCTTTTTTTCTCCTGGGGAAAACGCTGATGCAGACTTTGGCACAAATGATGGCTGACTCACCCTCTTCTTATTCTTCTTCCTCTTCTTCCTCTTCCTCTTCTTCCTCTTCCTCTTCTTCCTCTTCCTCCTCTTCCTCTTCTTCCTCTTCCTCCTCTTCTTCCTCCTCCTCCTCACTTCACAATGAACAAGTGCTACAAGTTGTGGTAAGTACCTTCTTTTTGCTTTAAGTTTATTGCAACATGAATATAAGATATTTCTTCTGGCTAGCATAACTCCTATCCATGTTATAAATATGGAAACAGATGAAAAGTCTCACGATTTCTCAAATTACCTGCTTAAACAAAAATATTAATAGGAATGTAGCAAAGATTTGTTGGAATATGTAGTAGGGGTGGTAGTAGTAGTAATAGAACAAATGGACCATCAAAACTGTCTACAATTACACAGATATTTGAATTAACTCAGTATCTTCTTGAGGTGTTAAATGATTGTTTCTATCAAGGAATAAGCATGCTGATTTAAGATCTCTATAATGTAGAAATAAATTGCATTTTAACCCTATGCAAAGTGTTGCCTTTCCTCTTCATGTCTTTCAGACTCTAACCAATAATATCCTTTTAATTAAAGATATAAGACCTTGAATGGTCACTGTGATCTCCTGATGTGAAGAATAATGTGCTGAGTTTTACTCCTTAGACTGTAAGCCATTTATAATAATTCTCATTTCAAAGCACATGTATAAACAAACCTATACCGTATTGATCCATGTCTCCAGGGTTTAGAAGGGTGCTTTACCATTGACTTTTATTTCAAATTTTTCACATGTGTAGTTTTTATTTTCATGAGTCGTGGATGTTATGTTCTTAATCATGCTCTTATTAATGGAATAGACTAAGAGCTAATAATACATTTTTTAACTCATTTTTTGTGATTTCTAGTAGGCTGGGTCACTATGGGGATATTTAGAAGTCATTAGTAGAGAATGATAATGAATCTCTCTTATGGTAATAGCTCTTTTTTAGGGGTTGAAAGGATTTGCCAGGTATGGCCTTAGAAGAGATGATTAATTTCCTCAACAATTACTAAGTATATTCTGCCTACCAGCCATATGCTGAGTCCTGCTTATATGGGGAACAAAATCCAATCCTAGCACTCATGAAGTTTTAGTCTAGAGGGAGAGCTGCTGTGATTGTGCTATAGTTAGACAGAGTACAAGGTGCTGTGAGAACAGAGAAAAGGCATGCTGAGATGTGCCTGGCACTGGGAAGAGAGGAGAGGAGAGCTTCAAGGGAAGGGTGAGGAGAGTCCTCAAAGCCTCTAAGAAAAGATGGCAGTTGAGCATCCCAATAACAGAGGGAACCTTATAATATGGAAAGGTGGGGGATTAGGGGAGAATAATAGAATAATAATAAAACCTAGGTAATATACATGCTTTCTATGTGAGGTTTTTGTGCCCATTTTATTTTATTCTTTAACAATCTATGGGTAAGTATCTCATCACAGATAAGAAAAGCAAGGCAGAGAGATGTTAAGTCACTTGCCTGTGGTCACAGCTCATAAATAGTGGGTCCATCACTCACCCACCACTGACCTCAGAGCCATCATGCTCTATTCCCTTAAGAAAGACCACTAATTCTTCAAGGAACTATAACTTTGACCTGTGTCTAGGAGGTATATGGTGGAAGGTATATGATGCAGGAGATAAAATAGGAAATACCGATAAGGCCTGGGTTATGAAAGATCATCCTAAGGAGTTTTGATTTTGGGCGGTGTCTAGCTAGCTCAGTTGGTAGAGATGCGACTCTTGATCTTGGGTTTTGAGTTCAACCCCAGTGTTGGGTGTGGAGATTACTAAGTAGTTTTGATTTTTACTTGTAGATAACAGGTCTGTATAAAATGGACCAAAGGAGGGTTACACTGAAGATGGGAAGAGCATATTAGAGGGCACTTTGGAATAATTCACTGTAGAAGTGACACAGATCTAAACTAAATTGGTGGTAAGAAGAATGAAGGAGGCAGGTTCAAAGGGTCTTTTAGAGTGGAGTTCTCAGGCCTTGGTGTTTAAGTGAATGTGAGGCTGGAACAAGAGGGAAGAGTTAAGGACGACTCTCAGGCTACATGATTGGTTATTGTTTGCCAAAGAAGAGGATAGTAGAGAAAGAAGCAGGTTGGGAAGAAATGTGATCATTCACCTGTCTGCCTAGGATTAGAATGATAAAGTGTAGCTCAGAGAAGAAATTATTTCTTCTTTCTGCATCTCAGTTCATTCATAGAGCTCACAAAAATGTTGACTCTGTTAGGAGTCCTGCTTTGGAATCATGAAGAAGTCAGTTGCCCGCTGTAGTACACTGTGCATGTTTATGTATATATCTAAGAATGTTCTATCTCCTGGGGCGCCTGGGTGGCTCAGTTGGTTAAGTGTCTGACTTCGGCTCAGGGCATGATTTCACAGTTCGTGGGTTCGAGCCCTGTGTCAGGCTCTGCACTGACAGCTCAGAACCTGGAGCCTGCTTCAGATTCTATGTCTCCCTCTCTCTCTGTCCCATCCCACTTGTGTTCTTTCTCTCTCAAAAATAAATAATAAATGTTAAAAAAAGAAAAAAAAACCAATGTTCTATTTCCTAGCTTTGATATGAGTTCTTGTAGCTCAGAGAATATATTTTCTATTTACATTGTAATTACCTACAGCCTTATTCAGTATTAATTCCCAAAAACCTGGCACTCTGTCACTGAGAGATCAGAATTCTGGTACATCTAATACCCTGTGTGATCATGGCCAGGACAGATGGGCAGTCACATACTGTTGCCAGAAAATAAGACCTACCATCTGTTAGTATAATCACTCACTCAAATCCTTACCTTATCTCATTATTACATCCATAAGATAATAAAGCAAAGGAACCAATGTCCTATGGAATCAAGCCTACTGATTTATTTGAAATAAAGTTAAGATAACCAGGATATATTGTGATATTGAAAAAATCTGTAAGAATTAACCTTGGGGTTCCTGGGTGGCTCAGTTGGTTAAGCATGGCTCAGATCATGATCTCGAAGTCCCTGAGTTCGAGCCCTGCATCAGGCTCTGTGCTGACAGCTCAGAGTCTAGAGCCCGCTTCAGATTCTGTGTCTCCCTCTCCCTCTGCCCCTCCCTTGCTTGCACATGCTCGCTCGCTCTCTCTCTCTCAAAAATAAGCATTAAAAAATTTTTAATCTTAAAAAATCTTAAGTACATAAATTTAGAGAGGGGTCAGAGAAAGGGAAGCTACTTATCTGAACAGGCAGACACCTGACAACATGGAAATAGAGCAGATATGTAGAAGAAGGTACCCTGATATTCTTAAAAAGAATCTCTTAGTAGGGTCTGAGTAAAGAGAACTTCAGATAATGAGCATCATAAAAATGTCCATATCTTTTGACCATTTGCTTGTATACCACCATCTAGGACTCTAGCTTTAAGTAAACACTTCCAAATGTGGAAAAAATAGTATTCATCAAATTCTTATCCTAACATTGTTTATTATGAAGAATTGGAAATAACCACAGTGTATAATTGAGGAATGCTGCTTAAGTTGTGGGATTGTCATTCAGTGAAATGCTATGTATACATTAAAGGTGAAGGTTATGAAAACTAGTTTCATAACTAGGGAAAGGACGCTTGGAATTCATGAATTTAAACAGCAATCCAAGCAACATAGTTTGAATCTTCTCTTCAGGTACTAAAGGAGTCTTAAAAGTAAAATTCCTCTATGCACAAAAATAAATTCCAGTTGAATTAAGATTGAAACAAAGTCATAAAAGACCTTGAAAGACAAAAAATAAGTTTCTGCTTATATGAACACAGAATGAGGAAGACATAAGCATAAAACTAATGGCAGAAACCATGAATATTGATAGATTTTACTACATAAAATTTTTATATATCAAAAAACTAAAAAAAAATTAAAAGGCAAAAGAACTTGGGAATACATCTATGATATGTATTACAGAGGACTGATAATTGATATTTGAAGTGATCCTACAGAGCAATAGGAAAAAAATAAAACACTGTAGGAGAAAAAAATAGACAAGTCATGAGTAGGCTACTCACAAAAGACCTATCAATGGTCAGAAGTAGGGGAAACGTTGAGCTTTAATAATAAAGAAATATAAATCAAACAATGAAATACTTTTTATTTTCCTAAAATTTCAGATTTGAATAAATAAGCTTGCTCAAGGCTACAAAGGGTCTACTTTTGGAGAACAGTTTGATATGTATCGAAGTCCTTTAAATTTTGTGTAATGAAAGCATATGTTACTCTCTTTTTTTTAGAGAGATAGAGTGCAAGTGGGGGGAGAGGGGCAGAGGAAGAGAGAGAGAGAATTAGAGAATCTCAAGCAGGCTCCACACTCAGCACTGAGCCCAACACAGGGCTCAATCCCACAACCCTGGGACTATGACCTGAGCTGAAATCAAGAGTCAGATGCTCAACCACCTGAGCCACCCAGGAGCCCTGAAGCATAATGTTAAATATGGGACAAGGATTATTTCATTTAATCCTCAAAATTACCTTTTTATGTAAATGTAAATGTGGTTATTTCCATTTTAATGAGGAAATTGCACTGTTGGGAGGAATAATCCAAATTTCCTTGAGGTCACTTAGCTAGTTAATGATGGATCCAAAATGTCAAACTGAAGTGACCTGTCTCCTGAGCCTGAACCAACCATGCTTAAGAATTTTTACCCCCAAAATATTTGGATATATGTGTCCAAATATGTTTATCACAGTATAAGAGCAGAAACTTTAAACTTTAAAACAATTAAATGCCCAACAGTCTATTTTATAGAATACAGTACAGTTCTTAAAAATCATGTTGAACCCTTTTGCACTGCTGGTGGGAATGCAAACTGGTGCAGCCACTGTGGAAAACAGTACGGAGGTTCTTCAAAAAATTAAAAACAGAACTACCTATGGCCCAGCACTTGGCACTACTAGATATTTATCCAGAGGACACAGGAGTGCTGATTCGAAGGGGCACATACACCCCAATGTTTATAGCAGCACTATCAACAATAGCCAAAGTATGGAAAGAGCCCAAATGTCCATCGACTGATGACTGGATAAAAAAGATGTGATATATATACACAATGGAATACTACTTGGCAATCAGAAGGAATGAAATCTTTCCATTTGCAACAACATGGGTGGAACTAGAGTGTGTTATGCTAAGCGAAATTAAGTCAGAGAAAGACAAATATATGATTTCACTTGTGTGGAATTTAATGTACAAAACAGATGAACACAGAGAAGGGAAGCAAAAATAATATAAAAACAGAGGGAGACAAACCATAAGAGACTCTTAAGTACGGAGAACAAACTGAGGGTTGCTGGAGGAGTGTTGGCTGGGGGGATAGGTGAAATGGGCAAGGGGCATTAAGGAGGACACTTGTTGGGATGAGCACTGAGTGTTACATGTAAGTGATGAATCACTAAATTCTATTCCTGAAATCATTATTACACTATATGATAACCAACTTGGATTTAAATTTAAAAAAAATAAAAATAGGGGCACCTGAGTGGCTCAGTTAAGCGTCCAACTTCAGCTCAGGTCATGATCTCACGGCTCGTGAGTTGCATCGGGTTCTGTGCTGACAGCTCAGAGCCTGGAGCCTGCTTCAGATTCTGTGTCTCCCTCCCTCTCTGCCCCTCCCCCACTCACTCTGTCTCTCCCTCAAGAATAAACATTAAAAAAAAATTTTTTTAATACAAATAAAAAAATGTTGAACCAGAAAACACTCATGGAAAAAATGTTTGTGATACTATTAAGTGAGAGGGGCAGGTGTCAAAACCATGTTTATAATAAAAATATAATTCTTAAAAATATATGTATGTGAAAAGACTAGAAGAACATACATTAAAACATTGAGAATGGTTTTTGGTTTTGTGTTTGGGGAGCAGGAGTATAGTCTTCTGTTTTTCTTTTGAGTTTTCCAGTTTTCCTGCTTTAAACACATTTTGTAATTAAAGTAATAAGAGGGGGCGCCTGGGTGGCGCAGTCGGTTAAGCGTCCGACTTCAGCCAGGTCACGATCTCGCGGTCCGTGAGTTCGAGCCCCGCGTCAGGCTCCGGGCTGATGGCTCGGAGCCTGGAGCCTGTTTCCGATTCTGTGTCTCCCTCTCTCTCTGCCCCTCCCCCGTTCAAGCTCTGTCTCTCTCTGTCCCAAAAATAAATAAAAAACGTTGAAAAAAAAAAAAAAAAAAAAGTAATAAGAGGAAGAATTTCCTCTAGAAGGATACTTTTAGGGTCCCAACTCCTGGACTGTGAGAAATAGATGCTCAGTATGTGAATAATATAAATGATGTCTGGTGTGCCCCTACTTGACCTAATTTATAGACTCCTTAACAGATGACATAACTCAAGAGTGATTATTTATCGTATGAGAAGATTCTTGGGTATCTACAAGACTTTACCATGCAGCTCTTACAATAGCAAACTTCCCTTGTGTATGCAGTGATACATACAAATGCATCATCTTAGGAGCATGTGATTGCAAGACGACTTCTTCATAGGTCCTTAATATGTCTGTCTATTCCAGACAACTTACTTTCTGCATTAAATTTCAATTTTAATATAATACATATCATTTTGATACTCTTTTTCTGACCACTCTACTACACAAATTGTTGGAATCCAAGAAATGGACAGCACAGTGCTCCCACACCAATAAGGCACTTTATTACAGTACCCTTAATTACCAGCACTCATGTTACTTGAGAATACTAAAATGAAAACTCATTGATGAGGGGTAGGAATATCCTATATTACTCACTTAAGTATCTGGAACCTTGCAATAACAATTCAGAGGCAGGATTAAGATTGTAACAAAAATTTCCAAATCAGGCTTCTAGCCTTTGAGGGTAGAACAGTTGCTGACTCCTTGTCACTGTCACTCCGCATTCCCTGGCACTTTGCCAGGCTCCCTAATTCTTTCCCATGGTGAAGACTCCAGGAAGCCAAAGTTTCAACGTTTTTAACCTTGTGTTTCCTGTTCTCTTTATATTAGTGCTGTGCTTAGTTCAAAAACTGCCTAGTTCAAAAAGCTGATTTCTTGCTTCTATTGTGAAAGAAGTAGAGAAGTGAACTATTGATATTCATATCACTTTTAGTTTACAGAACCTTCAGCCTGGAAGTTTAAGCTTTAATACAGAATGAACATCATGGTTTCTTGGTCCCCAACTGTGTATTTATCATTGTGTCTATGAACAGGTTCCTGGTATCAATTTACCTGTCAACCAACTGACCTATTTCTTCGCTGCAGTTCTCATTAGTGGTGTTGTACATGAAATTGGACATGGGATAGCAGCTATTAGGTAATGATATTTTTCTTTCTACTAATGCAAAAAAAAGCTTTTTACTTAGTAGGGTTTATTACTAAAATCTGCTTCATTTGATACTTTTTCTTTCTGTGGATATTGCCTAATGCAAATCCACATTATTTTGAGGTAAATACTCTTTTATAAAGATTAATATATTGATGAATATAGTCAATTAACCATGTACACACTGTAATCATTTGACAGCATGGTTATATCTTCATGGTGTTTCAAGATTTTAATTGAACCCTGAAACCTAATCTTTCTATTCATCATTAGGTCAGAATGATAACCACTGCACTTGGAGCCCACCGACCTGCCTTCTTATTACTTTGTTTGACTTATTGGCCAAAATAAGCCTGCTTCCACTAATAGCCTCTGCTGGCTAGAGCAGGAACAATGAAAGCTCTGAATTTGTTAACAAATAATCATAGCCTATCTAGAAACCTAAGTAAAAGAAGACAAGAGAGGATGAGATACTTTCTTCAAGTATCACGCCCTGTTCTTGTCTTGACTACTCAAATGTATATTGTAATTATGCCTGAGCATTTTAAAGGCTCCTAAACTTATAAATTTGTGATAGGGGAGCACAATTCCCCCTTCTCTCCTACTGGTAATTACTGCCATGATGAACACACATACTGATGGGAATGTGTTTTATCCTCTGGGTATGTGGACCAGATAAAAGATTTTATAGGAGAAGATGTAATCACTTCTTACTACTTTCCTGTTGCTTATGAACAGAACTCTGTTGACTGCTAATAAACTCTCATCTCGACAAAGCATATACTGCTACATGTAGTGGTTTAAGTGGGCAGCTACTTTTTCTTTTTTAATCTCTCATCTTTGCTTCCATACTTTTAGCATTGTAGCTTTTAGAGTTTTACATATAAAATCATTGTTATTAACGGTTTAATACTTCACAGTATGTTTGTGAAATAGTATGGGTAATCTTTTATAAAAACCAACTGTCAAGTAAAAGCAAATTTTACAGTCATCTTAAATATATAGTACTAAATGACAGCACAGTATATTTAGGGGATGGTTTTTTTAGAGTAGCTGTTTGGTCTTATGAGGCTGTTAAGTATAATTCCATTTTTAGAGACTGAATTGATAATAAATGGTTCTCTTAAGGACAATGTGAACATTATGGATATTTAGGTATACTTATTTTAACATAAATAGGAATACACTTATATAAACCTCCACTTTTGTTTATATTAGCCAAGATAAATATATTTAGATACTTTACTTGAATTATATTTTCTGTTGTGTTCTTCTCTGAAAATAATTCAGAGTAAACAGTTGAAGTGTTTTTCATTTAGTTCCTCATGGAAATATTAACCATTTCTTTATATATGTGACTAATTTCAAGTTATTTGTTCAGCATACTGGTTTCTAAAAGTTTTGAAGTTTTAAGTCTATTTCAGAATACCCTTATTTTACAAAATGCAATTTCGCAGATAACCAAACTGGTATGCTGTTGTGAAATTGTGAGATAAATATATATCATATATTTGGAAATATTTTTCTTGACTGTCTAGAGAGACTTGTTTTTTAACCAAGAATTTATAGTGGGAAGTTTTAAGATTAAATACATTATTAATTGGAAAAATGCAATACTAGTAGTAAATTCCTTTTTTTTATTTGATTTCTTAGGGAACAAGTTCGATTTAATGGCTTTGGAATTTTTCTCTTCATTATTTATCCTGGAGCATTTGTTGATCTGTTCACCACTCATTTGCAACTTATATCACCGGTCCAGCAGCTAAGGATATTCTGTGCAGGTAACAGACTTAAATTTCTTTATTCATCTGTGTGTTGTTATGGAAAGTATTCACATCACAAATGAAAACATCTCACTTTTTGGTTGATAAATTCAGCTTATAAGATTCTTAGTCAAAAGTAATAAAGCAAGGGGCACCTGGCTGGCTCAGTCTAAGGAGCATGTGACTCTTGAGCTCAGGGTCATGCATTCAAGCCCCACATTGCATGTAGAGATTACTTAAGTAAATATTAAAAGAAAAAAATAAAGCAAAATTATTTATACACTCCAGTTTCTTCAGTAAAAACAACAAATTATTTTAAAAAGGTTGAAAGTAAAATTAACAATATACCATGCAAATGTGAACAGAAAATATGACTACATTAAGTTAGTTAGACATAGGGGGTCACTTAATAATCATAAGGAGTGTAATCCACAGTGAAAATGTAATCATTGTGAATCTTACTGCATCAAGTAACAAACTATCAAAACGAAAATGGAAAAGTGCAAGAAAAAAAACAACAAATTTAATAAAGGAAGTTAATCTCATCTCTCAACACATGGCAGTAAGATGAGAAGTCAGATCATCAAAACTAATTAGTAAAGTAAAAATCAATAGATATGTCAAACCCTATACCATGACAGTTTCTTTTCAAGTGACCATGAAACGTAAAAATTGACCAATTTAATTCAAAACATAATTGTTTTATACAATTATACTACATACATACATACATTTATACTACATAATTGTAGTATATTTAAAAGTGATAATGAAATAATGTATAAAGTTTTGCTAAAAGGAAAAGTCACTCCCTTATGTAGTTACTATGAAATAAATGAAAATAAATGTTAAACATTCAACTGAAGAAGTGAGAAAAGAACTATAAAATAGTTAAGAGATGATGTCATTAATAAAGATGTAGGTAGAAAATAATAAATAATAATAAAAAAAATTTTAAATATAAGAGGTTTGGGGCGCCTGGATGGTTAAGCGTCTGACTTCGGCTCCGGTCATGATCTCACGGTTCGTGGGTTCGAGCCCCGTGTCGGGCTGACTCTGTGCTGACAGCTCGGAGCCTGGAGCCTGCTTTGGATTCTGTGTCTCCCCCTCTCTCTGTCCCTCCCCTGCTCACGCTCTCTCTCTCTCTGCCTCTCAAAAATGAATAAACATTAAGAAAATTAAAAAATAAAAATATAAGAGGTTTTTTGAAGAAAAAAAGATTATACTGGGAGAAAGCATCAATAGAATTTATAGTCAGATTGGGGAATGACAACTGATACAGAGAAAATTAAAACAGCTATTTTAAAAAGTGTTCTTTATTCATCTCTGCAAAAAACTTTCAAAACCTTGGGTGATTATTAAATATAAATGGCGTAGACTCCAGGGAACAAAGAAAAAAATCTCAATAGCCTAATTACAATGGGAGAAAATAAGAAAGTTGATGAAGAATGCCCCCAAAAGTTTCATAGGGGTAATTCTTTCCAATCTTAAAGGAAAAGGGTTTTTTTTTTTTTAATTCCAATTTAGTATAAACTTTTCAGATCACATGGAGAAGGAAACTTAAAAAAAAATTTTTAAGCTAATAGAGCACTGATACAACATCTTGGAAAGTACCAGAAACTCTGCCTATGGTGTATCTAAACAATACAAGGATGGTTCAACATTAGGAAATCTATTTTAAGGTGGTAAACATTATTTACCATTGGGGGAAAAAGAAATCCTCATCTCAGCAGGTATCGGACTGAGTAACAAAATTCATCATCCATTAATGGCTAAAAAGCAAAAATCCGTAGTAAAGGTTAAAAATAGCTGGATACTTCTTAATGGTTAACACTTGAAAGTATTCCTATTAAAGGATAAGGCAAGCAATCCCATTATCAATTAACACTGGTACTGTTAAATGGTCTCTAAATGTGGGTCAGTACAATAAGAGAAAAAGACAAAAATATTATAAAGGAGTAAGCCTTTTTTTTTTTTTAGATATTGTTGTATGCCTTGCAGTGGGTGGAGGGGGGAAGAAAACATGAAAATCAACGGAAATGTAGAAAACTTCAGGGAAGAAGCTGGTTACCGAATTAATATTCAAACAACAGCGTGGTGGCGGGGGTGGGGGGAACGTGTGCGTGAGGGCTGGAGCGTCCACGAGTGCGTGGGTGTGCACGTGAGCACGCACTTGCTGAGGCGCTGGGAAGCGCATGCGCCAGTGGCACCCAGAAGCCCCCGCGTCTTCCGCGTTCTCGGCGTCCTCGCGTCCTCGCGTCCTCAACCGCTTTCGCGTCTTCTGCGGCTTTCGCCTCAACCGACGCTCGGTGGGGCTCGCATTTTTCTTTCTCAGCCTTATCCGCAGCCTTCCAGTCGCCACCTGCTCTTCCAGGAGCCAAAACCGCTGCCGAGCCATGGCCTCAGAGGACTCTCTCAACATCGCCCCAGAAAATTCAGAGTTACTTAAAGATATTACGGAGCTGCGCCAGATCCACGTGGAAGCCGTGCCTGTGGAGACCGTGCCTGTGGAGACTATGTCGATGGAAACCATCACAGAGTACGAGATTATCAACGGCAGTTGGGTCCACGGAGGCCACCACCAACCACCTCTGATCGCGCTGCAGCCGCTGTTTACCAGCAACTCGAGCCAAGGAGACCACGACCAGGACATAATCATGGTACAGACGCAGGAGGAAGTGGTGGGCTACTACGAGTCAGACGACCTGCAGGCCAGCAACAATTTCGACGACCAGATGGTCATCCCGCTCGGTGAAGACGACGATTTCCAGCAGACCCTGGCTTCCTTGGCAGCTTCAGCGTCGTCGTCAGCGGTCAGCCACAGCAGGAAGCGCGGCAGCCAAAGCAAGAAGTCAAGCGGTAAGAAGAATTACACTAATAGTGAGGCCCACGGGGGAAGTAGCAGCTCTGAGATTGGCAGCAGGAAGTGGGAGCAGAAGCAGGTGCAGATCAAAACCCTGGAGGATGAGTTCTCCGTCACCCTGTGGCCCCCAGATGACCAAAGAGACCAGGAGACAGGGAAGATTGAGACATCAGCTCCTGATTATTCAGAGTACCTGACGGGGAAGAAGCTTCCTCCTGAAGGACTACCTGGTATTGATCTCTCAGATCCTAAACAACTAGCAGAATTTACTAAAATGAAGCCAAAAAAAACCAAAGATGCTCTAAGAACAGTAGCTTGTCCTCATAAAGGTTGCGAGAAGATGTTCAAGGATAACTCTGCTTTGCGAAAACATCTGCACACCCACGGTCCTAGAGTCCACGTATGTGCAGAATGTGGCAAAGCTTTTGTCGAGAGCTCCAAACTAAAACGGCATCAGCTGGTGCACACTGGAGAGAAGCCCTTTCAGTGCACATTTGAAGGCTGCGGAAAACGCTTTTCCCTGGATTTCAATTTGCGTACACATGTGCGAATCCATACCGGAGACAGGCCCTACGTGTGCCCCTTTGATGGTTGTAATAAGAAGTTTGCTCAGTCAACTAACCTGAAATCTCATATCTTAACACATGCTAAAAACAAAAACAGCCAGTAAGAAGGGAAGACCCTTCTCAAAGTTGGGAAGTGTCTTCCAGGAGCATGATTGAAAATGAATATGCCACTTTTGTGTATTGTTTGTAGGAAATAATATTCTTATTGATTCCTGTATATATAAGGGTCATGTTTTGATGGAGTAGTAAAAATAAAAGTAAAAAGTAAAATATATATATTTAATATATATACCTTTATATAACGTTGTTAGGGTGCTATATCTTGTTCTGTAATACTATTTGAAAAACATAGTGTTTTGTAAAGTTTGGTCCCAACAAGGATAATTTATGAACCTCACATCAAAAGATGGTTCTTTATACAACTCTTCTAAAAATGGGACTTCTTTTCACGTTTTTTAAAATACAAAGTTCACCTATTGCTCACAAATTTTTAAAGTTGTGTATTTTCCAAATGTTCATATTTATAGTTTTAGAAATATGTTTAGTAATTCTTTGTATGGTTTTTCTGAAGGTTGATAACTTTGCTTGGAATAGATTTTCTTTAAAACAATGAACAGTAACTTACATGAAGTATTTTCCTGTTTAAAAAAAAGTTATGTAGGCTTTGTGTGCTCTTAATTTTGGTTGTATTCTTTGATGTTAAAACATTTTTCATAACTATCTTTTAGCTGCATTGATTTATGTAGTATTGAATATTAGATGTGACTTAATAGTCAAATTCAATCTATTTTAGTCATTTTATTTCCCCAAAATACTGCCAGGTGGTGTTTAGTATAACTTCTTTGCATGTTCAGTTAAGAGAGTGGTACTTAGTTGTAGAATGTATTTTGTATGTATTGACTTTTAACACTTGATAACACTTTTTAACATCTTGTGTAACAGAAGAAGCAGAAATAAAATAACCTAAAGATGGAAAAAAAAACTTGTCTGAGTAAATACCATAGCTAGAAAATAGAGAAAATGGGCAGGTTGTTAGTGGCATCAGGTGGATAGAGGCTAGGGATGCTGCTAAACATCCTACAATGCACAACAACATGTTCCCCACAACATAGAATTATTTGGCTCAAAATGCCAATAGTGCTGTTAAAAACTCCTGTTCTAGAAAAAGTAAAAGAACAAATATTCCTTTGGTATACTTATAAACAAATCATTAATGGACAACACGTTGTTTAAATAAAGGAAATGTGTTGTACCACCCTGCTTGCCACTTAGCCATCATGGGCAAATCTGGAATCCAGAGGGGTGATCTCATACCAGCTGCGTCCCTGACAAGTCCCTGACCAGAGATAAGAGGCTGCTCAGAAAGTCAAGAAAGCACTCTGACTGTTGTTTGGGTGGGAAAACAGCATGGTCTGTGCTATGACTGTGTGGTGGGACTATCCTGATAAGGGAGTGATGGTGAGAGTGCAAGCATCTAGGCAGTTCTGGTAGAGCTGGGAGAAAGCTGAATTTAACATAAACATAACAGTGGCAAATGTAATAGGCTAGGGTTGTGGGGGGAGGGGTGGAAAATGGATAATTTTGTGAAATTGTGTTGGGACCAGCTACTTGGTGGGGCAGTGGGGAGGAGGGCGGTTATAGCTGTATCCCTAAGTTAGTTTCACTAGAGAGTAAATTCCACTAGGCAAAAACAAGTTTTTAATTTTGTTTTTTTTCAAATGAAGCTATGAAAGCAATACAAGAAAACCCTAGGTGAGTATCTTCTATAATTTTGAACTGGGAAAGGCTTAATGCAAAGGAGCAATTTGACCATACCAAAATGTAAAATGTCTGCATAGGCAGAACTATAAACCAAGCCAAAATACAAACTGGAGAAAAAATTGTAATACTCTTACAAAGGACTAAATTTTTCAATATATACATTCAATACATTCAATAATGATACATACAAATTAGTAAAAAAAGATAAATGCAATAGATAGAAATAGTTCTCAGACAACAGAAATACAAATAGCCTTTTAATAAACATGAAAGATGTACAAGCTTACTCAAATCACAACAGATTTTACTTTTCACCTAGCGGATGACAAAGTCTAACATTTTCCTAGCATCTAGGGTTATTTACAGGGTAGGGAAACATGCCAGTTATGAGAATATCAATTAATGCAGACTCATTGGAGGTCAATTTTAATACACATTGTTTTTGACCCAGCAATTCCATTTCTATGGAATTTTCCATACCCTCACAGATGCATAATTAGATATATAACAATATGAACAAAGCTGTTTATTGTAGCATTGTATGAAAAAGTTAAAGCAGCCTATGTTATCATTAGTAGGGAACCTTATAAATAAGTCAATATGTTTTAAAAAAATGAATTACTCTGTAATGGTTATAAGAACTGGGCATTCTGATAAACTAGTAAAATAATGGATGTAAGAAAATTAGTAAAGTACTAGATGTAAGAAATGGGATAAATAGAATATGCAAATAAGGAAAAAGTCCAAAGTTCAAAAATGTAAAATCAAAATGCAGTTTCCAGTAGATGCTTTGATACAATTGGTGTATTTAAAAGATCTCTCTCTGTATAGAACCGAAAAGATTGTTTACCCATAATGTCCTGGACTAGAGTTGCCCTGGATATTTCTGGAATTAAAACAACTTACAACACTCAAAAAAAAAAAAAAAAAAAGAAAAGAACATCTTAACAGTATGAATAAGGTACATGAAACTTGTCTTGGGTATCTGCTGTAATTAAAAATAACAATGGCTTAAACTCTCATACAACATTCCAAATGTAAGTAGTTCAGCACTGAAATGTTAATTGTGTTATTTGGAGGACTCAGGCTCTTTCTGTCTTGTTAGCTCACTATTCCCAACATGCAGCTTTTGTGTCATAGACTCAGGCTTGTCTCTATCTTAGCTACATTCCAGCCATAAGGACAATGATATCCCCATCACCTCCACTCATATCCTGTTAGCCAAAGCAGTCATATGGCCGAACTCAGATTCCTGCAAGTCTGGGAAATGTCTTTAGGTTACATTTCTATCACTATAAAACATTGGCTCTCAACCACTGGTGCTGTCACCCTCCTGTAGATGTTTGGAATGTGTGGGGGCAGGGAGCATTCCTTGGTTGTCTCAGTGAAGGGAGAGTGGCATTCAGTGGGTGGGAGCCAGAAAGGCTAAATATCCTGGAGTGCGAGGGACAGACTTGCACAAATAAGAATTGCAAGGTTCAGAGTGTTAGTAGAGCCCCCACTCTGCCCCATGAGAAAAACTGGTAGAAGAAGGAAAGGATCGGTATGGGGGAGGAGGATATCTAGTGCTATGCTAGTGATTGTTTAACCCCTGGCTCTGGAAGGGAGAGTGAGGAGCTCTGATATGTAGCATTTGCTGGTTTCTGTGGTATAATTACTCCTGCCATGGCCAATTTTAAGGTACCAACCCAAAGTCCCTGAAGGAGGAATTAGGAAGAGATGTACACAGTCTGCTGTGGCAAGCTGGCAGGACCAGCCTCCAGCACACCACTGGGTTCACCTTAACCATTTCTGCATATATGATAGAGATGGTTATAGTCTGTGACATGGTGTAAGATACATACTCTATTTAGTTCGTCAATAATACTCTCCTTGGGGCGCCTGGGTGGCGCAGTCGGTTAAGCGTCCGACTTCAGCCAGGTCACGATCTCGCGGTCCGTGAGTTCGAGCCCCGCGTCAGGCTCTGGGCTGATGGCTCGGAGCCTGGAGCCTGTTTCCGATTCTGTGTCTCCCTCTCTCTCTCTGCCCCTCCCCCGTTCATGCTCTGTCTCTCTCTGTCCCAAAAATAAATAAAAAACGTTGAAAAAAAAAAATTAAAAAAAAAAAATAATAATACTCTCCTTAATAGTTTAATTCTTGAAACAATCTCTTTTTCTGAGTACCATTTGGATTTCCTTTATATATATAAACATATAATGTGTGTGTGTGTGTTGAAATTTATTTTTTTCCATTTTATTTTATTTTATTAATATAATTTATTGTCAAATTGGTTTCCATACAACACCCAGTGCTCATCCCAACAGGTGCCCTCCTCTATTCCCATCACCCACTTTCCCCTCTCCCCTACCCCCCATCTACCCTTAGTTTGTTCTCAGTCCTTAAGAGTCTCTTATGGTTTGCCTCCCTCCCTCTCTGTAACTTTCTTTTTCCACTTCCCCTCCCCCATGGACTTTTGTTAAGTTTTTCAAGACCCACATATGAGTGAAAACATATGGTATCTGTCTTTCTCTGCCTGGCGTATTTCACTTACTATAATACCCTCCAGTTCCATCCACGTTGCTGCAAATGGCCAGATTTCATTCTTTCTCATTGCCAAGTAGTATTCCATTGTATATATAAACCACATCTTCTTTACCCATTCGTCCATAACCCAGCTCAGCAAGAATGTCTTTTATTTAGTCTTAACTTTTATTTGAATAGCTCTGAAATTTTTTTCAAAGATCACAAGTATGTTTTGATTAATAATGTATATGTTTTCTGAAAAGAGGATAAAGTGAGTAGAAATTCAATTTATGTTTTATATGTATATTAGAATATAGATTCTCTTAGTGTTAAGTCATATTAGTATGTCGTCTTCTTAATGTGGTATAAACATGCTCATTTTACATTTCACTATCTGAAATGGAAGGGGCCTCTAACTGAACATCTGTCTGCTGTACTAGTAAGTAGATCTGTCTGCTTCGCGGCTTCTTCTGGTTACTTCAGTAACTTATCAGAATCCCCAGGTGTTATGAAGTCCAGATACCTAGATCATTCCTGCCCTTGGTTGAGCTGACTCCTTTTTTTTTTTTTTTTTCTCTTTTCAGGTATCTGGCATAATTTCGTCCTTGCACTCCTAGGTATTTTAGCTCTCGTGCTTCTCCCTGTAATTCTCTTGCCATTTTACTACACTGGAGTTGGGGTGCTCATCACTGAAGTTGCTGAGGTAAATAATGAGGATTATTTGGGGCATCCTTTTACCAGATTGTGATGTAACACAGCATTTTATGATGTAAGGAACTTTTATTCAAGTTCTCATATACAGAATGCTCAGTTTTTCCTGAAGAAATTGCTGTCATCCTTTTAAATTGAACAGAAAGTTTTGTGGAAGACATTGGCTTTTTAAAAATACTTAAATTTGTTTCTGTTCTGAGTTACAAAGATAGTATCAAGGTTTTCTACCTGTACTTTGTTGATAAAATGCATCATTTACCTTTACTGTTTATTTTTATAACTGTGCTTTTGAGACAAATGTCCTTACTCCTAAGTAAGAAGATTGAAACCTAGGCTAGCCAGCTGGAACATTTCATGGGAGTTAAGTAACTGTCTTCAACTCTGTATTTCACTCCCTTAAACAATAATTACTGCAGTGGCATCAAGTCTTCTGTTCAGGCTTTCAGAAAAGGAAAATTACCTTTGTGAACAACTGACTCACATATTCATTGTGCTGTGGTATTGTCTGTATATTTGGGACTGTGTTTAGATAAGGACTTGTCTTACAATTTTATCCACCAAGGATATATAAGATAATGAAGGCATTCTGGTGACTACTTTCACAAAAAATTTTAATTAGCAGTTTGGGAAAAACTTTATCATTTTAATCTTCATAGTTGGCAGGTGGGGTTTCTTCAGTTGTGAAAAATTCAATTAGAGAAGTAGGAAAAGTAACTATAATTGTTAGGTTGATTTTGTTAATGTTCTAGGACTGTACATCTTGGATTCAAAGATGGATTATTTTCTGCATTAGCCAAAATATTCTATTTAATTAAATCAGAGTCTTTAATTGTTTGGTCAGATAAATCATAGCTTGTCTTCATCTATTATCTGATTTGGTTGTACCCTCTTCCCAAGGACTCACCTGCCATTGGACCCAGAGGCCTTTTTGTGGGAGACCTTGTCACCCATCTACAGGATTGTCCTGTTACTAATGTACAAGATTGGAATGAATGTCTAGATACCATCGCCTATGAGCCCCAAATTGGTTACTGTATTAGTGCATCAACTTTACAGCAGTTAAGCTTCCCAGTTAGAGGTGTGTATATTTCTTCAGTATAATATCATGTTTCAGGGGCGCCTGGGTGGCTCAGTCGGTTAAGTGTCCAACTCTTGATTTCACTTCAGGTTATGGTCTCACAGTTTATGAGTTCAAGCTCCTCATCGGGCTGTCAGCACAGAGCCCTCTTGGGATCCTCTCTCTCCCTCTCTCTCTGCCCCACTCTCGCTCTCTCTCGCTTACTCACTCTCTCTCCCAAAATAAATAATAATATTTTAATAATATTTTTAAATAATAATAACATTAATAATAATATGCTTCAGGCAGCAGTACTTGGCCATTCACCAATTCTTAGCCCATGTCTATAGATTTATTTTGTTCTAATTTTTTTAAATAAATCAGTAAAGTAATAATAGGCACAAACTAGTATCTTGGTAAGTTGGATACTAATATTTATATATTGTTCAATGTCTAACTAATTTCATAATATCATAGTTGACTTTCAAGACTCTAGTATCTAATTCTTTCCACATTTAGAAGAACTTGTGTTAAGTCAGCATTCAAGCTCAACCGTAACCAATTAACTAAATTCCAGTAATTAAATGCTCCCATGCTATATGGATGGTGTCATATCCAAAGCTATTTGGGGTAGAGTTATTTTATGTGGCAGGCATCCAGAGGAATTCATGTTGGTATCTGAAAATATCCTCTGAAGTCAGATCTGTTGTTCTGTGTAGCAAGCGACAAGGTGAAGCAAGTTTATTCTCAGATGCTCCCAAATTTAGAGTTCTTTCAGCTCTGAAAAATCAGCCTCCCAACTCTTTATATAAAATCATGGGGCCCAGATTATTTGGAGTGTTTAAAAACACAAATTATATTCACAGATTATATCTTTAGGTCAAGAAATGCCCTGGAATGCTTGTCCACATCTACTGGGGTTAGGAAATATGATAAATAATCAGGAATAACTTCACTGAAGTACTATGTACAACAGTGGCAGAGTAATAAGAATTGATTTAAAATTTTTTTCAAATATAATCTTTCATATATTACCCATTTTTAAGAACTTTTATTACTGTAAAAACTTCTCAAACATACATAAAAGTCAAGAAAATAGTAGAGGGGTGCCTGGCTGACTCGGTCGGAGGAGCATGCTACTCTTGATCTCGGGGTTGTGAGTTCGAGCCCACGCTGGATGTAGAGATTACTTAAGTAAAACTTAGGAAAGAAAAGAAAAGTAGTATAAATGGAACCTTATACATCATTCTCCCAGCTTCCGTAATTATCAACATTTTTCCAACTTTTTAATCTAATTATCCCACGTTTGAGGGGAGTATTTTTAAGCACATCTCAGGCATCATATCATTTCATCCATGAACTTTAGCATGTCTTTAGTACATGATGACTTTTTAAACATGACCACAGTACTGTTATTCACACCTAACAAAATTAGCACTAATTCCTAATATCTAGTCAGTATTCACTTTTCTCTATTTTTTTTTTAATTTTTAAAAAAATATTTATTTATTTATTTATTTATTTATTTATTTATTTATTTATTTTGAGAGACAGGGGAGAGGCAGAGAGTGAGGAGAGAAGAATCCCAAGCAGGCTCTGCTCTATCAGCACAGAGCCCAACGTGGGGCTCGAATTCGCAAACCATGAGACCATGACCTGAGCTGAAATCAAGAGTTGGATCCTTAACTGACTGAGCCACTGAAGCGCCCCCTTACCTGTTTTTTTTAATAGTTGATTTAAGTTGGATGGTATGTCTTTTAAGTGTCTTTGAGCTTGGAACAATTCCCCCTGGTGTTTTTTTCTTTTTTAGGTTTTTTTTTTTTTGAGATCTCATTTAAGAAACTGTCACTTGTTTTGTTGAACTGCCCATATTCTGGATTTGTCTGGCTCTGTATTATGCTTATCATGTCATTAACATGTTCAGATAGCCTCCAGATTTTCTATAGATGGTCATTAGGTGTAGACACTTGATTAAATTCAGGATCCACTTTTTGAGGGGGTGAAAATACTTCATACGTGGCGCTCACTACTTCCTATTGCATCATGTCAAGAGGCACCCAATGTCTAGTCTTCTCCCTTGTGGTAATGTTAACATTGTTCAGTGGGCTAACCTGATTCTTTAAGGTTGAAATATTTATACATTTTTACTATTCTCAAGAGCCACTTAGCATCTTCCCAAACATTTCAGATGATGGAAGGTTGGTATATGACCTGTAATGTGTTCTTCTCTGAGAGAAATGATCCATTATTTCACACTTCTTAGGTCCTTTATCATTTTCCTCCAATTTCTCTAAATTTGGTGTAATATGTATTGAATTACAAAAGCCAAACTGACTCAGTAATCAAAGTTCTCTCTAGTAGAATTGTTTTATTGTTTTATTTAGGACATCTGCATTTCAAATGTTTAAGGTTTTGCCCCTTTCCTGGCATACAAAATGAAAATGAAAATTTTCCTGGAAATACTCTGAAACTCTTTTCTTTCCTTTTTTTTTTTTTAACATTTATTATTTTTGAGAGAGCGAGACAGAGTGCAAATAAGGGGAGGGGCGGAGAGAGAGGGAGACACAGAATCCAAACCAGGCTCTAGGCTCCAAGCTGTCAGCAAAGAGCCCAACACAAGGCTCAAACCCACAAAGCACGAGATCATGACCTGAGCCGAAGTCAGATCTTTAACCAACTGAGCCACCCCGGTGCCCTTCTGAAACTCTTTCGTTGTCAACTTTTTGAGTATTTCACTGTTATGTATTTGGGAGGTATTTGTGTTAAAACATAAAGCAGATATTACTCTTTCTACTTAATAAAAAAAATCAATCCCAGAGTAATTCTTCAATATCTATTTCATCTCCTTAGGAGTGACTGTATTAGGATACATGTTGATTTTACATGATGACTGTTGACTATGTCTGATAAACCTGTACCTCTATTTAACCGTTTTTAGATGGAGTGAATACATTTAGCCAGTTTATAGGAATCTTAATGACTGTAAATTTAAATTAAATTAAAATATATACTAAATTAATTTTAATGGCAGGCTTGACCACTGAGGCTGTAGATATTTTAAAGAAAACTATGGATTATGGTGCCTGGATGGCTCAGTCGGTTAAGCGTCTGACTCTTCATTTCGGCTCATGTCATGATCTCACTGTTTGTGGGATCAAGCCCCACATCAGGCTCTGCACTGAAAGCATGGAGCCTATTTGAGATTCTCCCTCTCTCTCTGCCCTCCCTCCCTCTCTCTCTCTCTCTCTTCTCTCTCTCTCCAAATCAATAAATAAATTTTTTTAAGAATAGAAAGCTATGGATTAATAGTATTTTATATGTATCTAGGTACATTTTTTTATCCTTAGTTATAAAGAGAGGGAAAAGATACAATTAAATATGGTAATACAAAGTGGGCAATAATCCAAAAGTGATTCATGTTCATTTTGGAGTGGACTTTAGTATACATAATTAAAATTCTAGAAATTTACACCACTGCAAAAACAATAAAGCCACCTTGGAAAAAAGATCTGACCCTGGAAGTGCATGTAAGCTGTCCCAACCAATTGTTTCTGGCCACTTACCTCTCATAGGTGTATTATTAAGTTGTTTAAGATATAATTAAGCAGACTGGATGTTCTCCTTAAAATATTAACAAGTAGATTTTTGTCAAATTAGATTTTTTAACGTTTTATTTTATTTTTTGAGAGATACAGAGTGTGAGTTGGGGGGGACAGAGAGGGGGGAGACACAGAATCCGAAGCAGGCTTCAGGCTCTGAGCAATTTCTGTCAAATTAGAAAAAAATGTCGTTAATCTATGATATGAAATTGTTTAGACCTGCTTTTCTTCTGTTAATCCTTTCCTTTTTGATTTTTAAACATTAACTCACTAAACTACAAATGTCACTGACAGAGGTAAGGCTGATTAAATTCCACCTCTTCCCCTAGTACATGGGGCCAGCCTAAGGAGCTTGTCCCATACACTCCTTGGAGATTGAATGGCCTTTCCAGGAAGCCCCAAAAAAGGACACTGGGTCAGGAATTGGAGCCCATTGCACCTGAAATAGATCTCTGATCTCATTCTGGGTCAGAACAGAAAACAAAACTTTACCCCCATTCATAGTCAAGCCTCTACTTTTACAATTGCTGGGTGTCCATATGCCACTTTGTGATTTGAGTGGAATTGAAAGTTACAGAAAAGAACTAGTCTGGCTCTTTATTTGGGACTATTTTCCTAACAAGTAGCTTGCATCCTCTTTCTTTAGTATGAGAGGAATCCTTCATTTCATATACACATAAAGCTAAATTCCTTTTTTCTTTCCTGAAAGCATTATCTCAAATAAGAAAGATTGTACTCAACAAGTCCAGCATTTGAACTAGGTTTCCAGGAGCATGAGATTGAAAACTAAAAGCAACTGCTCCCTAAAAAGAAGCTTTGAGCTCAGACTCAGCCATCCCCATTGAACAGCCTATATTCCTATTCAGAGGAGGCGTGGGTATATCCCTGTAACTGCCTGGCAACAGGAATATTGTATTCCTGTCTTATGTATCTATACATATGTATCTATAACTGAAGTGAGAAGAGACCCTTTCCCACCTAGTTTAAGATAATAAAAGAAAACTTCCAGGAATCCTTTCCATGTATTTTGAGTACTCAGATTGTTTTTATGCCTAATCTTTTCTACTGTTTGGGGAAAAGTATCTTGTTTTTTCATTGTGAACATCAAGTTATGATCCAGAGGTTTTTTGCTATCCTAAATTGAAGAGAGAGTGTGTGTATATGTGTGTGTGTTTATAATTTTTTTTAACTACTTATTAGGTGATGCTGGTATAAATTCTATAGAACTAAGAACAAATAAAGAGGAGGGGTGCCTGGGTGGCTCAGTTGGTTTAGCATCAGACTTTGGCTCAGGTCATGATCTCGTGGTTAGTGAGTTCAAGCCCTGCGTCGGGCTCTGTGCTGGCAGCTTGGAGCCTGGAGCCTGCTTCTGATTCTGTGTCCCTCTCTATCTGCCCCTCCCCAACTTGTGTTCTGTCTCTCTCTGTCTCTTAAAAATATTAAAAAAAATTTTTTTTAAAGAATAAATAAATAGGCTTGCCTCCCTGTGTTGGAGCTCTAACTACATTTATATATTTAATAAGCTAGGATAAGAAAATTATTCAGCTCATTTTAGTAATAGAGAAGGTAGTGGGGACTGTGAACTATACATTGAAAAAGGTTCCAGTCTTTTTCTAAAACTAACCTCAGGGCACCTCAGCGGCTCATTAGACGTCTGACTCTTGATTTTAGCTCAGGTCATGATCTTGTGATTCCTTAGATTGAGGCCCATGTCAGGCTCTGCACTGACAGCACAGTGCCTGCTTGGGATTCTCTCTCTTTCTCTCTCTCTCTGCCCCTCCCCTGCTCATGTGCACATGCGCACTCTCTCCCTCTCTCGCTCTCTCAAAATAAATAAACATTTTTTAAGTAAATAAAAAAATGAAATTAACCTCTGGTGGGCGCCTGGCTGGCTCAACTGGAGCATGTGACTCTTGATCTCAGGGTTGTAAGTTCAAACCCCACATTGGGTGCAGAGATTACTTTTAAAAAATTAACCTCTGTTCTAGACTATGCTTTGGAGGCTAAACTATTTCTACAACTATCTTAGGACCCATCTTAGGGTTCATTCAGAATATGTAGGTTCTCCCTATGGTAGAATGAAACTGATCTGTTCTTGAATTACCTAATTGTCTCCCAGACTAAGATTTAAGGGAGAAGTCTAATCTTTCAGAGTTAAATTCAACCTACAAATGCCTCTGGGACCTTTCAATGCAATCTTGAGTGCTTCTTCGAAAGTAGAATTGGATTGGCCTGTCATGCTTAGTAAAAAAGTACATACACTAATATGAGAATTGTTTGTGGCATCCCCATTTATAGGTTAAGAATCGAGTTACAGAAATTGGCTTAGCAACTTGTCCTTTAATGTGACCCAGTAGAAAATATTCTAAAATAAAGTTTTTTTAAACGTAGAACTTTTTTTTTAATTGATAAACAGAGAAATATCAAATTTACCTCTCAAATAGCCACAAAATATGTAACTCTTTATTGGAAAATTCTGTTTGTCAGGAGATATTTACACTTGTGAGGATGGCCACAGCCATAGATTTATGTTTTAGTTAGAGTAATCATCATAGGAAGAAGCCATAACATAAAGGTTGCAAATTGGTGGTAGCCCAGAGACCAAATCCAGCCTTGGCAAATGTATTTGGTCTGGCTTATGTGGTATTTTTTTATATTAATTAGATGCCAATATTTAAAATTGAAGAGGTTTCACATGAAAGTCCAGATTTCAGATTTCTCTTGTAATAAAATCAACAGTCCGTGGAATCAGGCCCCCAAGTTGAGTGCCTGGCTGCTAATCCCATAAAGCAGGGTATACATTTTCTAATTCATCGCAGTCCCTCTACTCCCTATTTTTTTCCCCACACACTATCTACTTCATTTATTTGAAACCTGCTTGGCCTGTTTCGGCATTTGTGTTTCCGTACATGCTGCATCAATAGTGATATCAAATTCTTGACTTTAAATTCTGTATTGTATATATTCCTCCAAGAAAAGTTAGTGATCAAGTATCAGATGTAAATTTTCTAGATTTCTAATACAAAGGAAAGTGGCACAGAATATCATATATGTATTCAATGTATACTGAGTTATATACCTTATGTAAGATTGAGAAACTTTTTTCTCAAGGAGCTCACAGTCCAGTCAAAGAAACAGAGCATTTGATAGGGATTAAGGAGTGTACCTGTGATGAGCACCAGGTGATGCATAGAAGTGTTGAATCATGATATTGTATACCTAAAACTAATATTATACTATATGTTAACTAACTGGCATTTAAATTAAAAAAAAAAGCAGACCATGCCCACATTATTACAGTACAAGGTTAATTGCAGTACAAGGTTAATTGTAGGTAATGACAGGAATCGGTGGGAATTGTGGGAGTTGGTGGTGGTCAGTCTTCACTGAGAAGATGAGAGCATCACCCCTTGAGTTGGGCCTCAACAGTGAGTCTAATTTCAGGAGGCCAAAATGGAAATAAACCTTGGCACCAGAACCTAGAAAGCAGTTAGGGAACTGCTAGTAATTTGGTTCACCAAGATGATAGTATGAGATAAGATGAGAAAAAAAGCAGCAATCTTTCAGTTTTAGGCTATGGAATTTAGACGTTATTTGGGAGTAGTGCAGTCCTTGGAAAGTTTTGATCAGAGGAGTTACATTCTCATAGTTTTACTCAGGAAGATGAATCTGAAGTATTCGGTATGTAGGAAAGGCTTGCGTATGCTAATAGGTGGTAAGCAAACAAGACTTCTTAGGATTCTTCAAATGGGTCAGGTGAGAAGTTAGAGCCTGCACTCAAATGCAAATATATAGGAGAAAAATAATGAGGAGGTAAAAATTGGTAGGACTTGGCAACTGATCAGAGACAACCCTGAAACTGTAGCCTGGATTGGTAAAAAAAAAAAAAAAAAAAAAAAAAAAAAATCCTAAACAACTTTGTACTTTATACTTTACTCTTAAGGGTGACGGATTATTGATTACAGGCACAGGTTTATCTGTACCATTTGCTACTCACAGTTTGCCTTCATATTTCAAATACAAATCCTCATTTAAAATTTAAATACCTATTCAATTATAAGAAAACAACAGAGAAAGAAAAAAGAAAACAAAACTGCCCACACAGCCAAGCAATGCAGAAGAGAAACTGATTTATCAGTTAGTTTGTTTCACCTGTTTTGTTCTTCATTTTATGTAGACCAAGGAGAGAGAGCCACAGTGGCTGGGGGGGATCCACTCTAACCAATACAAGATGTCTCCCTCAAATAACCTAGTTTAAAAAAAAAAACTGTTTGAAAACCAAACAACGACCGATGACTAAAATACAAAATCCTTGTACAATCATATTGCATATCAACTAACATTTTCCTGCCAGTGCTCTTGAAGACACAATTGTAATAGAAAAGCTTTTTGTGGTACTAGAAAACATACTTTTTTTGGTAGTTCTCTGGTAACTTTGCTCTTCAATCTGTCTTCCTTAGCACATCTATGGTAGCATACATATAAGATTCTAAGTTTAATTGGTCCCTGCTACACATCAGTTTATGCTTTACAAGTTTGATATGCTGAGTGCAGGAAACCTTCCAAAATAAACACATGGAATCATTTTTATTCCACCTGTATAAGTGATTTAGTTTTCTTATTCTGCCCCAGATACAAGTGAGGGAGTACACCAAAAACCTTTGAAAAATAAATGAATAATGAGAATAAACAGTTACCCTGTTTGCATTGTCTTCCAAAAGTGGTAACTGGATTATTGGTATGCAGGCAAATATGTGCACATCTCTGGGGTCAGATTGGGCTGCCCTGATTTTATGAGGAAAGCCGTAAGGTAAGCAAGGAGGCAGGATAGATATTTGATCTAATGGGGATGTCTTTAGGGATGAGAGTCTTTAAGGCATCCTCTTGCCCACTCTGCTAACACCGCATTGCAGGAACTTTAGTAATACTGGATCAGTAGCATTAGGACAGCTAATAGTGGCTCATTAAATATTTGTGCTTGACTAGCTGGAGTTACTGCAAAACCTACTGAGACCCTGGAACTCTAGCTTTATTAATAGGTAAGTTTATAGGAAGACATAAATCTATGGTAAGTGCTGCTTCTTGATTTCAAACTGGACAAGTCTTTTTGTAATATCGTGTCTCTTTTTGTAACATAAAATCACTGCAGTGAGTAGCCTGTCAGACTGAACTAGGAATCATACAATTGTTTCCAAGTTCACATGCATTTTACTTACTCTTTTTGTGTTGAAAGCAAAATTTTCATTACAAATGTATTTCTATATAACAGATTCTAATTCACTATTTCTCTTTAGCATACAAACGGCTAGATGGTTCGACTGAATGTTGTAACAATCACAGCCTCACAGATGTGTGCTTTTCCTACAGAAATAACTTTAATAAGCGTTTGGTGAGTTGTCCCTGAAGCAATCTTGCTTGTCTGATATAATTTTTATAAAATAAGCATATAGAACTAAAATGTAATCTATGAACACTTTTCCCTTTTGTTTCATATCGTTTTATTAAAATTTCTATATTTCACTTGCCACATTTCATCTGAGAATCTTTAAAAATTTATAGGTATAATATCTTATTTGGCCGAAGTAGAATACTTGAATCTAATTTATAGTAGGTGCACATAAATGGCATTTCTTTTAAATGAACTTTGTTCCTAATATGCTCTGTAACATGAAAGATACTGAGCACTGGAACTTGCTGTTTTTCTTGTTAGTAAATTATTTTGGGTATTGACTAATTAATATTTTACTCATAGCATACATGCCTACCCGCCCGGAAAGCAGTTGAAGCCACACAAGTTTGTAGAACCAATAAAGACTGTAAAAAAAGTTCAAGTTCCAGTTTCTGTATAATACCTTCTTTGGAAACTCATACTCGCTTAATAAAAGTGAAACATCCTCCTCAAATTGATATGTTGTATGTAGGCCATCCACTGCATCTTCATTACACAGGTGGGTACTTATTATGGAAGATCCTCAGAAAATCATTAAGATGTCATATATTCTTCATGGTAGAAACTCAGTACAAATCCTTGCATTAATTTTATTTATTATAAATTTGACTACTTTTTAAAGTCTTCTTAACTTGTTCTTCAGTATTGTATGAAATTTAGGCATTAGGAAAATAATCTGAATTTTATGAAACAAGATGTAACTGAATCCCATGTCTGCCTATGGAGAGTGACATATTTTCTTCACTACCATTTATGTCCAAGTCACATAGATGATCTCTCAGATGTTCTCTGAGAGTTTATTAAACCTACCCAAGTTCCCAAAACAGTGGCAAGAGCAACATACCCCAGAGAATGCCAGGAGTTATAGTGGTAAGACTATCATTTATGTATAACACATGAATTTTATGTTAATATAATTTTCATGTTTTTTTATGTTTATTTTTTATTTTTGAGAGAGAGCGAGTTGGGGGGGGTGGAGGCAGAGAGAGAGGGAGACAGAGAATCCCAAGCAGGCTTCCCATTGTCAGCATAGAGCCCCACATGGGGCCCAAACTCACAAACCATGAGATCATGACTGTAGCCATGATAAAGAGTAGGATGCCCAACCACCTGAGCCTCCCAGGTGCCCTAATGTTTATTTATTTTTGAGAGAGAGTGAGAGACAGAGAGGGAGAGAGAGAGAGAGAGAGAAAGAGAGAGAAAGTACACATGCAAGCTGGAGAGGGGCAGAGAGAGAAGGAGACAGAGGATCCAAAGCAGGCTCCGTGCTGTCAGTGCAGATCCCAATGTGGGGCTCAAACTCATGAACCATGAGATCATGTCCTGAGCCAAAGTCATATGCTTAACTGACTGAGGTACCCAGGTGCCCTTGAATATAATTTTCAGAACTGGGCTGGCATAATTGTTTTAACAGTGGCTACATTATTGGGACTAAATAGATAGCTTCTTCATATTGCTGAAGATCATATAGTCTAATTTTGTTGTACAAGATTTTTTTTAAGTTCCTTTTTTTATAATGGTTTTGTGGAAATATAATTCACATGCCATGTATTTGAGCCTTTTAAAGCATACAATTGAAGGTTTTTTAATATGTTCAGAGTTGTGCAACCATTACCACAATCTAATTCTAGAATATCTTCATCACCCCAAAAAGAAACCGTGTATTCACTATCAGTCACTTCTCATTTCTCCCCACCCCCAGTCCTTGGCAACGACTAATCTACTTTCTGTTTCTATAAGTTTGCCTAGTCTGCACATTTCATATAAGTAGGATATTTTGTGACTGACTTCTTTCACTTAGCGTAATGTCTCCAAGGTTCATCCATGTCGTAGCATGTCTCAGTAGGTCATTCCTTTTTATGGCAAAATAATATTCTGTTTAATGGACATATCACATTCTCTTTATTCATTCATCAGTTGATGGACATGGGGGTTTTATATTACTCTTTAAAAGGCTGTCTCATTGTTTCATAGTCATAGCCTGTAACCTGGGTCATTCTTCTTATTTATCATTCTTCTTATTTATGATAAATAAGACTTTAGAATGCAAGTCACTAAGTGACTCTAGAATGCAAATATTAATTTTTTTAATGTTTTATTTCTTTTTGAGAGAGAGAGACAGAGTAGGAGCAGGGTAGGGGCAGTTAGAGAGGGGACATAGAATCGGAAGCAGGTTCCAGGCTCTGAGCTGTCAGCACAGAGCCCGACTTGGGGCTCAGACCCATGTGCTGTGAGATCATGACCTGAGCCGAAGTCAGACGCTCAACCGACTGAGCCACCCAGGCATCCCTAGAATGCAAATATTAAATATATCCTCAACAAATGGAAAGGAAGTTCCCTTTTAGAATAATTCAGAACTATGTACCATGTAATTCAGAAATATGTACTATATGTTCTACCTAATTACAGAGAAGTTTGTAAATGTTTTGAGCAAAAACAGGATTACGGAATGCACAGAGTGGAAGAGACCAAAAATTTCCCCTAGTCATAATCCTTGTTTTAGTAATGATTTAGTAAGAGAAAACCAAGACCAGAAAGAAGTTAAGTGGCATAATAGAGTAAATGTGATTTTCAGGTTATGCCTCTTTGAAGGATAAGGACTCTTCATAAATTCTGCCATAGTTTTTAAGTCAGTCTCTTTATTTGGTAGTCATGCTTGGTATATAGTCAGTTTTATATTATTCTTACCTCCAAATATAAGTACATACTGAGACATGAATTTCTGTATTCCACTATATTTATTAGATGTTCTAGAATAATTGTTTTTATATGTGGGGCATATAGGCTGCCTGCTTATGTTTGGGAAGAGCTTTCTCAACCAGTTTAATGACTAGCCCAATTGTTGACCACATGGAAACATTTATAATGCTGTTGCTTCTCTATATGAACAATATTCATTATTCCTTGTTTTTCTTTTTCAGTGAGCATCACCAGTTTTATCCCACGCTTCAACTTTCTAAGCATAGATCTGCCTGTGGTTGTGGAGACATTTGTCAAGTATCCTTTCTGGTGTAAAGAATGTTTTTAAAAGGTGTTCCTTGGAATGTGATTAGGCTTACCTTGAATAGAGCATGCATAGACCTTACAAGTGTCCATTGATTGCTAACAACTGAAAAAGAGACTTTAACGTTGAAAAAGATCAGATTGTATATAGGAAGGAAGAAGTCAGAGGAAAGAGATTGCTCAGGGAAGGAGAAAAGTTAAGATATGGAAGGGAGGGAACCCAGAATGTAATTTGAGAGTAGAATTTACAGATCTAAGACCTTTTAGTAAGTTTATAAAGAATGAAAGCTCAAAATGCCAGTGAGGTGATATACTCTGCCCCTTGTGAACCTGTTACCTTGGACTAAGTGGAAGAATGCATAAGGGAGATCAAACTGGTTTCCACTACTAAAATAGCAATTCAGAGGATAAAATCTCACGTGTTCTTTAGCATATTATGTTGGAATATAAAACTTGACATTTTTTTAAATTTGTTATTATGAAGAATTTGCACACTTTGGAAGGGTTCTTTATTTTTGTCATTGTTTTTTCTTTTTTACCCTCTAGATTTTATTACTAAAAATGGATTTTTTTAAATTCCAGTATAGTAAACGTATGATATTATATCAGTTTCAGGTGCACAATACATATTTTTGTCACTTTTAAATCATTTTCATTTCCTTCCTCAATAATTTGTGAAAACATGAAAGGGAAAACAAATGAACAGTTAGTAAAAAATATGTACAATTAAGATAGTACCTTGTAGATTGCAGCTTTGTCTCAGAGATTTATGACATATATAAGCTTTTAGATGGCAGTAAAATACAGTTATATTTGTGTTACAGTTAATATTTCTACTACTTATAGTGTACACTAGTTATAGATAATAGTAAAATAGAGTTGAAGGGGCCAAAATCCTTATGTTCCCTAAGATAAGGTAATACTTTGTAGGGATCAAAAAGTAATTTTTCCCTTATTGCTAATTGCTTCCACACTCCTTTCTCTTGTTGTGTCATTAAAGTATTACAAAGACTCAATCTTCCTTGGAGTTTGTTATAGATTGTCTTAGTTTACAAATGGTTGGCCTTTATTTTTCTAGCCAAGATTTTTGAGCTTTGAAATAATATGAATAATGTATTTTAAATGGTAGAGATCTAAGAAGGAATGTCCTATACTTGTGGGCAGAGATTTAAAGAAAGCAGCTATAATCTCAAATCCAGCCCTAGTAAAACATTCTCTTCTGACTACCAGAAATGTGGTTTCTTCTCAGACCTCACAGTCAGATCCTTAACTGATTTTACCCAGGTACCTGATTTCCCTCTCAGGAGCTCTGGCTATTGTTAATGCAGTGCCCTGCTTTGCTTTGGATGGTCAGTGGATTTTAAACTCTTTCCTAGATGCCACCCTTACCTCAGTGATTGGAGACAATGATGTCAAAGATCTGATAGGATTTTTCATCTTGCTTGGTGGCAGTATACTTTTGGCTGCCAACGTGACCCTGGGACTCTGGATGGTTACAGCACGGTAATATTTGCATTCATCTGGCAGAATGATCCTTGGTATGAAATATAAAGAGTTTCCTTAAAATTACATTTTAACTAACAACTTTAAGCTCGTGTATCAGAATATCCAAACTCTGGGATGGAGGATAAACAGAAGAAATGAAAGGCATAGTCTCTGACTACATTCTGATTCTAAAGATTGAACTTAACAAATTTCAGATGCTTGTGGAACAATTGCTAAACAAGTGAAAATTCATGTTAAACCATTTTGTGCAACTCCGGATCATGTTGCAGTAGTGTAAAGGAGAACAGAATTAGGTGGAATTAATTGGGGCAAACTTTTTGAAAAAACATCATGAATCCAGATTTGAAGAAGACCAGAATCTGGCCAAGTGGAAGGGTGAGCATTTTCTTGGCCTGTATCTCTTGTCCTTTGTCTTGTTTGAAAAGAATTTTAAGATTTAATGGTGTATTATTTTGTACTCTGACAACTGAGGTCTGATTGCAGTTAATAAAATTCTATAAAAGTATCTGCTGACATGAAAGGAGAAATTTTTGTCAAATGATGCCAAATAAGTGAAAAAAGTAGGAAGTAGGGCCTACAATACCATGATGCATGTTTTGCCCCACAGGAATTGTCTCTTTGATGTGTCCCCATGCCCTCATAAAGCAGCACTAGCCTTAACATTTAGAGTGAGCTGCAAGAAGTGTCTTTCACTTGCAGCCTGTGAGCTGAGGAAGTTAAAGTTGAACCTCAGAACTGAGCCTGGTCTTCTAACAGATCACAAGACAGATCTGCTACAGTCCTGGTTACCATTCTCTACAAAGCTTTGAAGCTCGAAACCCTTCCAGGGTAGACATTTTCTCTTGTGCTGCTGGGGTTATCTGGGGCCTAGGTCCCGGGTTCCTGTCTTCAAGAAGCACCTACCTTAAGCTCTCAACCATAGTTTGTCCTCACCAGCAGCTTCCATGTTTCTCTATATTAAGTAATTAAATGCCCAGGCCTTGCTTTCCATCTTTCCTCTAAGCTACCTCTATGGGTCCACGGAAGACTTGGTAGTACAGTGAGAATGGCTACACGGGAGTACAGATGTGGACTTGCCAGAGGCTGGGAACTGACTCTTGAGCCCAAAAGTGCCCTGAGTAGTTCAAGGTCTTTTGCACTGGAGATGCAGCCCTGGAAGATCCAGAAAGTCAACAGGCCACTGTGAAGCTATTGGTCTTCTAAGTGTATGAGCATGCAATTCTTTGATGAAAAATAAGTGCTTCTCTCGTGCACTCAAGAACATTAACACCCATGTACCCAACTTCTTCACTAAGTGAGATATTCCATGGTGTTCACCTTTTTCCCATCATTGAGTTGCTCTTCAGGCACTAAAACTTTTTAATCATTTTTAAGAAACTCTTTAGACTGTATTACAAGTTTGCCTGCCTTCTTAAATAGAAATTATATATGGAGTATGTTAAGATGTTATTAATGACTTGAGGTCATCAGTTATTACCGCTATTAAAACCGTACACATTATTCGTTTATCCCAGAAAAAAAAAGCTTTTGTTGTGTTCTTCGGTAGATAGTCATTTGGGATCAAAGACTGTTAGCAGAGTGAGCTCAGACCTGTTTAGGTAGTAGAGCCTGGGAAATGCCATGAAATACTTGTATAATTAATTTGATTACATAAACTAAGCAATTTACTAATCAACATGTATATGTGCAGCTCAGTTTTTTGAAACTGAGAAAAAAATCTTAATAGAGGAAATCCTACCCCTTAACTTCTTTTTCTGGGGAAAAAAATACTAATTTTCTTGTAGAATTTGAACATTGTGGTCTGTTGCTCTCTAGGGTCAGGATTTGGGAACCACCCTTATTAGGATATTGAGCAGATCCATCGCATTTGTATAGAAATGACCTTATCATGCAAGAAAGGAAACGTTATCTGTGTCCAGCTTGACTGTGGGCACTTCTGGAGTAAGGACCATGTCATAATCATCTTTGCATCCCTGGGACAGTGCATGAGACATCATAAATACTTAATAAATGTGGTTGAATGGATGATGAATAGTGTTACTTCTGGATTAGAAAAGCATGTTTCTATTTAAGCTACAAATAGTATTATTGAATACTGTATATATATGTTAACATAAAAAATAACTTGGAAGGTCTTTGTGTCCCATAAAGATATTATCATCTTTATGAAAACAATCCATTTTGATTTCTGTAGAGTGATTAGAAAAATGAATTATTTTAAGGATTTGAAGAAAATGTTCTTTCTGTGTTGTCACGTTGTTCAACAGTAAAACTTTATTTTCAGTGTTCCTACTCTACATTGTTTACATTTTCAAGAGGTTTTTTTTTTTAATCCCCTATAATCTGTATAGAAGGTATATATTTTTTCATCTCAGTTTGAAAAGACATGCAGTTAAACTTGACATTTTGATAATCGCCCTTATAGGTCATGGTCATCTATTCTAACAGCAAATTTCAAACAAGCGCTTCATGGATACATGGCTCTCAGTCATCAGTCTGTCCTATGGTATTTATTGAACATCCACATACTAATTAATGGTGCACAGGTATTTTTTCCTACAGATCTTTCGACTGTGCTGTAATTCATTCTTAGTATTTAACTTGAAGATACCATGGTTCCTGGCATTTGATGTTTAGCAATAAAAGAATAAATGTGTACCAGCATTGTATGTTTTACCATCATCTATGTGTTGTCTTTTTTCAAAAACTTCTATTCTTTTCTGTCAAAATTGTTCCCTTTACATTACAGTATGATCTTTGTTGTTCTTAAATTCTTGATTCTAAAAGCAGCCTTCAGTTTTCACTCAACCAACCTGTATATGAAAGTTGTTGCAGGCCACAGAAAGAAGGCTTTTTTTTTTTTTTACATTTATTTATTTTTGAGAGACAGAGCACAAATGGGGAAGGGCAGAGAGAAAAGGAGACAGAATCTGAAGCAGGCTCCAGGCTCCGAGCTGTCAGCACAGAGCCCGACACGGGGCTTGAACTCACAAACCGTGAGATCTTGACCTGAGCCGGAGTTGGACGCTCAACCAACTGAGCCACTCAGGCACCCCAAGAAGGCTTTTTTAAATAAGATTCCTGTGCTCTCTCTATTGTTTTGGAAATGGCCTGTTTATGGGTGAAGAAAGAGGACTATCATGTTTCCTTTCAATAGTGTCTGACAGAAGTCTTCTCTAAGTTAGTGTATGTTTCTTAGGAATTCGTGGAAAAGTATTTCAACTCTGACATTTGATTGATCTTGACCTTTTGCTCTAGTACTTCCTCCCTTGTCCACAGAGCCAGGCTCTCCCACCCCCTTTCTCTCTCTCTTTCCCTCTGTCTCCCCTTTCCCTCTTTCCCTCCTCTCTCTCTCTCTCTCTCTCTCTCTCTCTAACTGCCCCCCCACACACATGCACATGTTCTCTTTCGAGATTACTTAAAGGCCAAATACAATAGGATGGAAATTTAGCCCAACTCTTGATTGGCTAGCCTCATTCCACTCCTTTTTGCCACTGATTTCATTCTATTATAATTAAGAGCCACAAGACTAGATGACTGATTATCTAAACCACTTTTTTTTAGCAGCTTGAGATACAATTAAATACCATAAAATTCACCTGTTTAATGTGTACAATTCACTGTAAACTATTTTTCTTTTAATGACTACTCAAACAATAGTATACATATGCTTTAGTGCAATCTAACATTTTAAGCAAATGAACATGTGATACAAGACTGAGAAGAAAGAAAATGTTTCATTTATTTCACAGCTTTTTGAACTCTGAAGTGGTTTTCAGTACTGGAAGTAGAGTTGAGTCACAAATTATTTTTAAGGTAAAACATGTAGAGGGGTACCTGGCTGGCTTAGTCGGTGGAGGATGTAACTCTTGATCTCGGGTTGTGGGTCATGAGGTCAAGCCCCACGTTGGGTGCAGAGATTACTTAAAAATAAAATCTTTAAAAAAGTTAAAAAGGTAAAGCATGTGGATATATTTTCTTTGAGACAATAAGCCATTTTAATCAGTGTTTTTGCAAGCTACTTTTGCTGTTTAGGCCATAATAATTTGAATAATCCATTGTATATTTTATCAGACTATGGCAAATGAATTCAATGAAAGGAAAGCCTCTATTTCAAAACCTAATGCCACAATAGATTTTACTCAGGGTGGAGGTAGGAAAAAAATGGCTAAAGGAAGTTGCAATTCTAATTACCAAGCAGGTTATATTGTCTAATTTAGTTTTCCATTGAAAAGAGAGAAAAACATCCTTATATCATAGTTTTATTTAGCTAAAGATTGATGGATATTCAATAGTTGTCCCTTCTTATTAACTGACTGTTTCTCACAGTTTTCTACTGACATGCTCCTGACACCTGAGAGGAGGGAGAACGCAGAAAGGTCTAAGAGCAGAACCCTGTAACTGTCTGTCTATCCTACAAAATTGAAGTCTTGCTTTATCTTACATTTATGTAAATTTTACACTCCATTCATCAGTATCATAAAGCCAGTTGTCTTAAAGACATGAAGCTCTAAACTGCAAAATAATTAGAATGCTAAGAATATTAAGATTTTTTTCATGTCTAAAACACATTGGTAGAAAGTAGTTTATAATAGCTGGTCTGTAGACTAGTGACAGTCTATGATGGTGTTTTTATCTGTTTGTAGTGAAAGGAGAAAAATTATGTTGTATCTAATCACAAAATAAGGAAAATGTTCTTGTGTTGTTAGAAAGTGCCTGCTGCCCTTTATCAAAGAGCTTTCCTTTATTCAGATTATGGAAACACATACTTAAGTTCACTTAGCACTTCTAGATTGCTCTGCAGAATGTCTCTCTAGAACTGACATTCATCAGCAGGGCATGAGGATTCCATGTTTCCCCATGCCCTTTCCTCCACCTGAATTGTCTGACTTTCATGTTCTCACAAATGTGTTGGGTGCAAAATGGCATTTCCTTTTAATTTGCATTTCTCAGATTAATAAAGTTGCACATCCATATACTTGTTTAGCCATTTAGATTTTTCATTTTGCCAATTGCTTATTGATATCTTTTGCCTAGTTTTCCATTGAGTTTACTAAATTTTTCTTGCTGATCCATAAGAATTTTTTGTATATTCTAGATTAGGGGGTCAACAAACTGCAGCCTGCGAGCCAAATCCTGCTTACCACCTATGTTATAAAGTTTTCTTAGAACACAACCACATTCGTTCATGTTTATATTGTATATGGCTGCTTTCATGCTACAACAGCAGAGTTTAGCAGTTGCAACAAAGACCATATCACCCAGAAATCCTAAAATATTTACTGTCTAACTGTTTACAGAACAACCCATGTTCTAAATATCATCTCTTGGCCATTTTAGATGTTGCAAATAATTTTTCCCAGTCTGTCAGCCACCTATAAATTTTATTTATAAGGTTTTGTTGTCGAACAAGTATCTTTAGTTTGATGTAGTCAAATACATTAATTTTTTGATTCATTATCTGTGTTTTGTGGGTATTACTGAAAAACTGCTGTCCTTCCCAAAGTCACAGTAATATTCTATACAATTTCTTCTATTTGCTTTAGAGTTATACTTTCACAATGAGATCTTTGATTTCTAGAATATATAGTGTAGGGCACCTGGGTGGCTCAGTTGGTTGGGTGACTGACTTCTGCTCAGACCATGATCTCGCAGTTTGTGAGTTCGAGCCCCGCGTCAGGCTCTGTGCTGATTGCTCAGAGCCTGGAGCCTGCTTCAGATTCTACCTCTCTCTATCCCTCCCCTGCTCATGCTCTGTGTCTCTCTGTCTCTCAATAATAAATAAATGTTAAAAAAAAATTTTAGAATATATGGTGTGAGGTAGGAAATCCAGGTTTACTTTCCTATATAGCATGAACTATTTTATAAAATAGCTGTAACAGTATTTTCTATAAGATTGTTAAAGAAGTGTACATGAAGTTCTTAATATGGTACCTGGCATGCTCAAGATATTATGTACTTACATTACTTATTTTCAGAATGCAGAATTATGACATAAATTTGCCCTCATATCCCCATCCATACTGGTGTTAGATCCTGCCTCCTTCTGGTATGCCTTCTTGGCTTCCACTGCCTTCAGACTAGCTCTGGTTGTCCAGAGTGTCTTCCAAGACTTGACCCTTTTTAGTATTTCTTCCTCCAATCAAAATAAACCAAAACTCATCATATTTAAGATGTTGGCTAAAGATTTTGCTCACTGAAACTATTCAAAATAACCTGCGTTTGTGGGTATGTTCATTGATAGTAACTTAGGCATTTAAATCTGATCTTACCCAAACAATATCTTAACTGAGAAGGAGGCACTGTGACAAGCCATTATGAGAGAATTTGAGGTAGAATGGACTTTGAGGACTACATCAGACAATAGAAAACTATCCCCTGCATAGTTTGGGATATTGCATTTCAGAATAAGCTGTTTTTTTAATGTTCATTTTGTTTTGCATTAGTTAGAAAAGAGGCTAAACTTTCTTTTTTAATGTGTGTTGTTTTGTAGATTTTTCTTATCCACATCCTTTGTCCGTATTTTCCTGCAGTGATCATCACCTTCTTATCACTTCTCATTACTACAGACTCATATTTGTTCTGAGGCTTTGCAAACATATCTGACCATACCTCAGCTTCTTTTCCAGGTTCCTGACTTTAATACTTTATTCCTATTTATTGTTTTCTTCCCTTTCAATTTGTTTCCATCCTTTAATGGCGTCTAACTTTTATCCTAGGCTGTATGTATCACCAGAAATCTACAACGGGAGGTAGCACTTTGCAATTTACAGATTGTCCATGTCTCTACTCCAGGGCACCCCCTTTTCTGTTATGGAAATACCTAGGGGAAACAAGTTGGTAATCGGGAGTTTGCTTGGAGAGTATAGAATTGGAGCAGGAGAGAGCTAATGTGATTTCCTTGGCCTTTATAGAAAAATAATTTTCTTACTAAAAAAAGAAAGGGGGGGTGCGCCTGGGTGGCTCAGTCGGTTAAGCATCCGACTTCAGCTCAGGTCATAATCTCATGCTCTGTGAGTTCAAGCCCCGCGTTGGGCTCTGTACTGACAGCTCAGAGCCTGGAGCCTGCTTCAGATTCTGTGTCTCCCCGTCTCTCTGCCCCTCCCCTGCTCATGCTCTGTCTCTCTCTGTCTCAAAAATAAATAAAAACATTAAAAAAAATTTTTTTAATAAAAATTAAAAAAATAAAATAATAAAGAAAGGGGCACCTGGGTGGCTCAGTCGTTTGAGCATCTGACTATGGCTTAGGTCGTGATTTCACGGTTCATGGGTTTGAGCCCCATGTTGGACTTGATGCTGACAGTGCAGAGCCTGCTTCAGAGTCTCTGTCTCCCTCCCTCTCTCTGCCCCTCCCCAGCTTGCATTCTCTAAGATTAAAAAAAAAGATACACATTTATTATATAAAACATGTTAAATGAAAGTAATTTGTAATTGAAAAAAATAGGATTATATTATACATTAACTGGTAAACTGCTTTTTAAACTTGATGTAAGCATTTTTCAATGTTATTAATATTCTAGTGTCATTGAAATGGATATATAATATTGCAGCATTGACTATGCCGTAATTTTCTCTTTTCTTTTTTTTTTTTTTTTAAAGTAAGGTCTACACCCAACCTGGAGCTTGAACTCACAACCCTGAGATAAAGAGTCATGCTATACCAACTGAGCCAGCCAGGAACCCCTGAATGTGCCATAATTAACCGACCCCTATTATTTCCAATGTTGCAATGTTATAAACAAAGCTGTGAGGAATATCCTTATAACTAAATCTTTTGGCATATCCAAGATTTTTTGGGTAATTCTAGAAACTCTTAAGAAAATCTTAAAGGAAAAATTACTATCTTTCAAATGTGAACATTTTATATATACATACTGCCTTGTTGCATTTACATTTTTTCCTCTTAATTGGATATGTGAAAATGGCATCTCATTTTAATTTGCATTTCTTTGATTAGAAAAAAGGTTAAACATTTTAAAATGTATTTATTGGTCATTGTATTGTTTTTGTTTATCCCCATCTTTTGCCCATTTTTCATGGAAGTGATTATTGTCTTACTGCTTTTCATCATAAGCTCCATTCTATTGTTTGATTTCTTACATGTGAATAAATTAAAACCTCATTTAATGGGGCGCCTGGGTGGCTCAGTCATTTAAGCTTCTGACTTTGGCTCAGGTCGTGATCTCGCAGTTTGTGAGTTTGAGCCCCGCATCAGGCTCCACGCTGACAGTGTGGAGCCTGCTTGGAGTGCTCTCTCTCCCTCTCTCTCTGCTCCTCCACTACTTGCATGCTCGCTCTCTCTTTCTCAAAATTAATTAATTAATTGATTAAAAACCTCACTTAAGGGGTGCCTGGGTAGCTTAGTCAGTCGAGCATCTGACTATGGCTCAGGTCATGATCTCATGGTTCATGAGTTCGAGCCTCACATCGGGCTCTGTGCTGACAGCTCGGAGCCTGGAGCCTGCTTCCAACTCTGTCTGCCTCTCTCTCTGCCCCTTCCCTGCTCATGCTCTGTCTCTATCTCTCAAAAATAAATAAACATTAAAAAATTAAAAAAAAAAAGAAAAAAACCTCATTTAAGTCTAATGCTAATGTTTATTTTTATGTTTTTATATATCATGATCTCTCAAGCTTTGCCTTATGTTTTCCACCTTTGGTGAAATGTTTTCAAATGCTTCTAAAGATTTTATAAATATTCACAAATATTTTATGATAGTTTTATGATTTTGGTTTTTCAAACATTGTCATCTTTAATTTACATGCACTCTGTCTTGATGTTGGTGCCGAATAGGGATAGAACCTTGTGTTTTGTTATCCCCAAATGTTTAGCCAGTCATCCATCTCAAAGGAGATTTTTTTCTTTTTAATGTTTTGTTTATTTTTGAGAGAGCATGAGTCGGGAGGAGGCAGAGACAGAGAGGGACAGAGAATCTGAAGCGGGCTCCATGCTGACAGCAGCAAGCCCAATGTGGGGCTTGAACCCATGAACCAAACCATGAGATCATGACCTGAGCCGAAATCGGAGGCTCAACCCACTGAGCCACCCAGGTGCCCCTCAAAGGAGATGGTTAGTCTTAGGAGATTTTTTTTTTTTTAGAGAGCTAGAACGAGCAGGAGAGAGGCGGGGGGGGGGGGGGGGAGAGAGAGAGAGAGAGAGAGAGAGAGAGAGAGAGAGAGAGAGAATCCAAAGTAGGCTCCAAGCTCAATGCAGAGCCCGATGTGGTGCTCAAACTCAAGAGCCATGAGATCATGGCCTGAGCTGAAGTCAGATGCTTTACCGACTGAGCCACCCAGGTGCCCCAGGCAATCTTAAGAGATATTTCATGCCAAGAGGAAGAGACATAAATTTATATCCTTTGGAGAGAAAAGATACAATAAGTGAAATTATCTCTCACTTGATAAATCATTCTTATTTGTATAGGATGCAACTATTATTTACTTTTTCAATTTAGTAATACAGGGAATTGAGAATATATCTCATACTTTAGTTGAAAAGAGTCCTTAAAACATTTTTTCCCCTAAGGTGTTTTTATTTTTATTGAAATTGTGTTTCTCATTCCTAAGCAGTATAGATTAGCATCTGGAGATTATCCTTAATATATATCATTATTTAAAGATACTGTTTTCATCAACTTCTTAATGAAAATACTTCTTTGCTTCTTGGATGTTCAAATTTAAAATTTTCTCTCTGTAGGTTATTTAATATTAGTCTTTAAAGGCTAAAAAAACTACCTTTGGAATAGACATCCTGATTTTAAAGTAAGTATCTTATCTTCATCTGTTTTAATTATATAATGATTAAGTTTGGAACACTGCATTAATCATAATTTAAAATCATGAAGATAAGAGGTAATGAGGATACTCTGAATTTGTATTTTGTTTCTTGTAAAATTTAAACAAGTGTGCTTTTTTCCACATTTAAAATGTTTTTCTTCTGAGATCACTGTAGTTGGTTTTTAAATTTGCTAGATCTTAGAATATGACTCTTATAAATATGCTACTCTAAGAGATGCTTATTGAATTAGAAAGTTTCCATTTTTCTTGCTTATCCCCATTCTATAGTCACTAGAACTGATACATATATTCTTTCATTCATTTAAGAAATATTTATTGCTCACTTACTGTGTTCTTGGCACTATTCTGGGCTCTGGGGATACAGCAATAAACAAGACAATTTTTCTTTTTTGTATTTTGTAAGGAAAAATACCATTTGTTTAAAAATAAATAAATAAATATAGGGACGCCTTGGTGGCTCAGTCGGTTAAGCGTCCGACTTCGGCTCAGGTCATGATCTCACAGTTTGTGAGTTCGAGCCCCGCATCATGCTCTGTGCTGACAGCTCACAGCTTGGAGCCTGCTTCAGATTCTGTGTCTCCCTCTCTCCCTGCTCCTCCCCCTCTCACACTCTGTCCCTGTCTCTCTCTTTCAAAAATAAACTAACATTAAAATAAAACAATAAATATAAAATATATGCTAATCACTACTAAGTGTTTCAGGCATGGGGTAGCAAGAGATTAAGCTAAGAAAGTTATCAGAAGCCAAGTCTTAGAAATATGTTATGGACTTTAGCCTAATTGCAAATGGGGAGTCATTGAAAGTTTCAAGTAAGAGAGGGCCATAATCAGATTTGCATTTCAGTGGATCACCTTGACTGAGGATAAAGCATAGATTGGTGGGAGGCAAGTCTGGTGGCAATGAAATTGGTTAAGAGACTATTTTAGTCATTTAGGCAAGTGCTGATGATCTTGGCAGTAGAGGTTTGAAAAAGAGAAGAGGACAAACTCAAAAATAGGATCCACTGTATTTGATGGTTTCATGTAGTTTAGGTTCAGGAAGGAGTCAAGAAGACTTCCAGTTTCTGGCTTGGACAATTAAATGATGGCAGTGCCATTAACAGCCAGGGAACAGCAGAAAAGGAGCAGTTCACTTTGGAACTTTTGAGTTTGACTGCCTGGGAGAACTTCAAGTGGATTCTTGGATACTGTCAAGAACTCAGTAGAAATTAGTTGGAGACATCATGTATGAGCTGATGCACTCCATATATGTAATCCAACCTATGGGAATGGATAGTCTGGGGAGAAGATAGAAGAATGAAAAGGAAAAAGGAGGTATGCTGGAATAGAGCTCTCAGGAACACCGGCATTTAGGTTTAAAAAGGTACAAGGAAGAGGAAACAATGAACTTTAGAAAATTAGGAAGAAAACCACAAATGAGAGTTTGGTATTAGAGAAACAAAAGGGAAGAGAATATATCAAGAACATGTCAATAATATGAGATGTTACTGAGAGAGGCTGCCAAATGTCCTTGGGCTTTAGCAGGAGTTTATAGGCAATCTTGAGAGAGCAGCCCCAGTGCATCAGGGAAAGCTGAGCCAGGTTGCAGTGGGTGGAGGAATGGTGGGGTTGGGGGTGGGGGTTGGGGGAAGTGGCTGCAGGGAGAGACTGCAAATGCAGAAAATGCAGTCAAGAAGTTTCATTTGGAAGGCGTGGGAAGAAAGCTCATGGGACTCGGTGAAGGATGTAGAGGAAAGCATCGTTGTTGTCATTGTTTTAGCAGTGGGAAAATCATTGGTATGTTTTTGGTGCTGATGGGAAGAACCCATCAGGAGATGGCATCTAGAGCACAAGTAGAGTAGTAAGTAGTCTTCAGCAAGAGGGATGCCCTTTCTAAGAGGGGGGAAGAGGAAACACAGATGCAGATACAGTTATCTTGAATCCTAAGTGTCTAGAACAGTGCTTGGAAGAGAGTAGACACTCCAGAAATCTTTGTGGAGTAAGGTGGAGTCCTCACATAGCTGCAAGGAACAATGGAGCCAACCTCACTTCTAGGTAAGACATACTGGCAGAGGCACTTGAACAGGTAGGTACAGAGTGCTCAGCTCTGGGATAATAGCATTGAATTTCCTGATTTGAGAATGTTGTGTGTTTACCTAAGTTCTCAGGAAACACAGGGCTGAAGTATAGAATTTTAAAGGGTCCAGAATAAGGCACTGGGGCTAAAAAATGATTTTGAGCTGAAGGCATTTGAGTTCCTAAAATGCCTTACCTGCCTAAAAGCAAAGCTTCCCAAAGGAATTCAATTGTCATCAGCCTCCTCCTCAGAAGTACCCCTCATCTTCTCAAGCAGACATTGACACAAAACTATCACATCTTCCACCAGTTTTTCTGAGGGCCTATTCATCTCTCCAAAAAGTCATTTGTTTTTTCATAAGTGCCCTTCCTTGTCCTTCTAAGAAGTCATTTATTCTGCCAGAAGTGACCCTCTGTCCATACTCATCCCCTATTTGATGGCAGATAAGCCCCACATTCTAACTACCTTGAATCGCAATTCTTTGTGAACTCCTGTGCACATGTGTAAATAAATCTCTTTTTTCTCTTGCTCATCTGTCTTTTGTCAGTTTCATTTGCAGGCATCAAATCATTAACCTTAGAGGGTAGGAGGAGGGGTGCCTGGGTGGCTCAGTCAGTTAAGCATCAACCTCTTGAGGTTCAGCATCAATCTCTTGGTTTCTGCTCAGGTCACAATCACGGTTCTTGAGTTTGAGCCCCGCCCTGGGCTCTGTGCTGACAGTGCGAAGCCAGCTTGGGATTCCCTTTCTCTCCCCCTTGCACATTCTCTCTTTCAAAATAGATACACAAACATTTTTTAAAAGGGGGTAGAAGGAAAAGTTTTTTTTCTCTCTGATAGATTAAAGTGGCATGATGTTTTAAACTTCCTCTCAGATGGTTCACAGAGAGAGATAGCAAAGCCAGTATGGCAAAATATTAGAAATTGTTGAATCTGGATAAAGGGCATGAGGGAGTAATTTGTACTCTTTTTTTTTTCCTTTGTACTCTTCCTGAAACTTGCTTGAAATTGTTTCAAAATAAAAAAAAATTATTTTAAAAAAGAAGCAGCTTCTGCATTTATTATCATCTCTACTTTTTCATTTTCTATTTTATTCTATTTCCAATTTCAACACTTTTTATTTTCCAACATAACTATGAATGGGAATAAGGAACTTGAGAGAGAGAGCTGCTTTTTGGGTTCAGGCAAATTATATCTCTATGTCTCAATTTCTTTTTGAGAATAATACCTTCAAAACTATGCTATGTTAACTGAAATAATCACACAGCAATCACACAGTAAATGTTGTTCCTTCCCTTTCCAGGACCAATTCAAATCACATTGCCCTTATGAAACCTTCCCTCATCACCTCCATGACAAAACTTACTTTGTATTGCACCATACATTTAACTAAGTGGCTTTTTCATACATTACATCTTTCAGTTCTCCCAATAACCTTACAATCATTTTCTTTGCCTTATAGATTAAGACATTTAATGGCCTTAAATGACTTGGCTAGGGTCAAACAGTCAGTCAGTAAAAATGCAAGGATGAGAACCAGGTTCTTTTCGTCCTAACTCTTGCGTTCTTTGTTTTACCGTAATTTGACATTTTTCTTCAAGTGTTTTTTTTTTAATTATAGTAAAATATACCATAATTTACATGACATAAAATTTGCCATTTTAACCATTTTAATTGTACAGCATTAAGTACATTCATATTGTCATGCACATTATCAGTACTGTTCATCTACAGAACTCTTCATCTTGCAGAACTGAAGCTCCATCCCCATTAAGCAGTAATGCCCATTCCCCCCTGTGCCCCAGCCCCTGCAAACCATCATTTTACTTTGTGTCTCTAGGAGTTTGACTATTCTAGGTACCTCATATAAGTGGAATCATATTTGTCCTTTTGTGACTGTCTTATTTAACTTAGGCTAATGTCCTCAAGGTTTATCTATATTGTAGCCTATGTTCTTCCCAAGTTTTATAAAACTCTGTGCTCCTGGCATTCACCTGTGACTTAATGTGCCCTATTTCATTTCCCAGTTTATAAACTCCTTGAGGACTGTAACTCTGCTTACTCTTGGCATGGCCACCCTCATAGTGCCTAGTTCATAACAGTAGTCACTGAGCTCTCTTGACTGGACGGCTACCGGCCACTCTAAAGTAGAAAGTGATCCTCCTCTTATATTGTCCATTCCAATTTCATGCCTCCTCTCAACTGCTGGAGACAAGGAAATGGATGAGCATAATTGTTCTATTATTGCAGTGGAAGGGCAGATATAACACCAGAAGTTTCCCTAGGTTGGAAGGATGGCAGAAACATGAGTTTTTGTCATGTACAGTTAGCTCCCTGCTCACTGTAAAAATCACATATGCAATATTCTTTCAAAGAGGAAGGGGGTGGGGTGCCTGGGTGGCTCAGTCCGTTAAGCATCCAACTTCGGCTCAAGTCATGATCTCATGGTTCGTGAGTTTGAGCCCTGCATCAGGCTCTGTGCTGCCAGCTCAGAGCCTGGAGCCTGCTTCAGATTCTGTGTCTCCCTCTCTCTCTGCCCCTCCTCCACTCGTGCTCTGCCTCTTTCTATCTCTCAAAAACAAATAAAAATGTTTAAAAAAAATATTTAAAAAATAAAAGTAAAAAAGAAAGAAATCTTTTAGTATTATGAGGTAAGTGAGAGTTTCGTAATGTTTTTTTCCTCCCCTGAGAAAAATAAAAGTGACTCATCGCATTATGGTAAGAATGAACTCTTTGGATGATTGATCATCCATTCTTGATGTTATCCGAGGGTGAAGTCGCATTTAACTTGTCATGCTAATTATTACATAGTTCCTATAAACATTAAAGGACAAAACAAGGAGAAATGGAATAAGAAATATTTTGAGTCCAGGTTTTAGCTCTGCCACCTACTAGTGACTTTCAGAAGGGGAAGACTTTGCAATCCCTTCTCACTAGCACACCCGTGCTTCCACCTCTGTGGAGCGGCAGAACTTCAAGGGCAAACATGGCTTCAGAGCCCAAGAGAGAATGTAATGTGGTCAGGAGAAGCCCCAAGAAACTCAAAGACCTTCATCTTATCTGACAGGAGATGCTGCTGGACCACATGCCACCAGTCCCACTCCTGAAGCAGAATGTTCAAGGAGTGTGTCCGAAAAGCAGAGGCTGGCTGCTCCAAGGAAGAAAGGCTGTGCTTCAACCAGCCTCGCTCTACTTGAAGAAAGGGCTCTCCCAGAAGAGAGGCAACCTGAAGGATTCACCCAAGTGTTTCTGAGCCAGGACCTCTAGCACACTTTGGACAGTGGTGGCATAAAATAATTGGAGGCAACCTGAAAAGTAAAGTTGTTGAATATACTAAATGACTTCCCTCTGTGTGTCTACAAAAGCCCCAGTAGCACATTTTTCAAATACGCAAGCTCTGAGGAGAATAGGCAACATACAGAATTTTAAAGGACCTCCCTTACTAAAGGGAAATCAAGCAGGCTTTTATTTTAGCAACCTACTTATAACCTTAATCTACTTGTGGTTGTTTTATGTAGTATAAAATATTTGTCATACTGGATTGGGTTTATTAAATCTCATTTTTTTTTTCATTTTTCATTCTCAAATCAAAATGGGAAATGTAGAGAAGAGGGAGCTATTTAGAATGCTCAAAGGGGCTCCTGGGTGGCTCAGTTGGTTCAGCCTCCAGCACTTGATTTCGGCTCAGGTCATGATCTCACAGTTCGTGAGTTCAAGCCTGGCAACGGGTTCTGCGCTGACAGCATGGAGCCTGCTTGGGATTCTCCGTCTCCCTCTTTCTCTCTCTGCCCCTCACGCACATGCACACTTGCTTGCTCTCTCTCAAAAATAAAACTTAAAAAAAAATAAAGCTAGAATGCTCGTAGAACTTTGATAACATCACAGGTTTTTATTTTTTTATTTTTTTATATATAATTTATTGTCAAATTGGTTTTCATACAACACCCAGTGCTCATCCCAACAGGTGCCATCCTCAATGCCCATCACCCACTTTCCCCTCTCCCCCACCCCTCATCCACCCTCAGTTTGTTCTTAGTATTTAAGAGTCTCTTATGGTTTGCCTCCTTCCCTCTCTGTAACTCTTTTTCCCCCTTCCCCTCCCCCCTGGTCTTCTGTTAAGTTTCTCAGGATCCACATATGAGACATCACAGGTTTTGAGACTGAGGAACATTCTCCCAAAATATCAATTGGCACACACTTTTGGTGGCCTACTAAAAAGCCATTCCTCTCTTTTACCTGCCGGCAAGGTCTGTCTTCTATAATAGAGGCTAAAAATGCCAGATACTCCCTCTCCCACCCTCTTTGCAGGTAATGCTGGCCATGTGGCCGAGGTTTGGTCAGTGAGCCTTTCAGCAGCACTCTCTCTAGATGCTTCTGGAAAGATTTTCCATCCTGATGAAAACAAGATATTCAAGTAGAGCTTTCTTTCACACCTCTTCCTTCCTGTCATTTCATAGGCTATTGGAGCAGTGAACACCATATTGCAGCCAGCCTTTCAGCAGCACTCTCTCTAGATGCTTCTAGAAAGATTTTCCATCCTGATGAAAGCAAGATATTAAAATAGAGCTTTCTTTCACACCTCTTCCTTTCTGTCATTTCATAGGCTATTGGAGCTGTGGAGACCATATTGCAGCCATTAAGCAGTAGAGAAAAGCAAACATGCTGAGAACGGCAACATATGGGAATGGAAAGAGCCTGGGTCAGTGACAGCACTGTTTAGCTCAGGATGACCATCTACCTCTAAACTTGTTAGGTAAGACAATAAAACTTCCTGTTATATCTGCCACTCTTAGTTGGGTATTGTTATTCACAGATGAAAGAAAGCATCTTAACTGATTCAGGAAGATTTTAAATACAGTTCAGAGGAAACTATTTTACACCAAATATTTACTAATTCTCCCTCACATATTGAGAAGGCATGTTAGTGAACATAAGCATATGAGAAAGTCCTTATAACATTGGGTTAAAGGGAGGCTCCCAGGGGCACCTGGGTGGCTCAGTAGGTTGAGCGTCCGGCTTCGGGTCAGGTCATGATCTCGCGGTTTGTGAGTTCGAGCCCCGTGTCGGGCTCTGTGCTGACAGCTCAGAGCCTGGAGCCTATTTCAGATTCTGTGTCTCCCTCTCTCTCTGCTCCTCCCCCGCTTCTGCTCTGTCTCTCTCTCTCTCTCTCTCTCTCTCTCTCTCTCTCAAAAATAAATAAACATTAAAAAAAATTAAAAAATAAATAAGTAAATAAATAAATAAATAAATATAAAGGGAGGCTCCCAGCATAGAACCCTGAGGGTTGATCTGGTGATGTCTCAGGTTTTGTTGTTCAGAATGTCTGAGAAAAGACATACTATAACAGTGAAAATGTATGTTAGGAAAATTTTTTGGTTTAGCCAAATTTATTGACACAATTATTGGAAAACCATTCAAAAATAATTGGTTTAGGTTTTTAGAGCAAAGATGACTGCCAATCTTAATTATTCAAGATTTTTCTTAAGGATTTAATTCAAATGTGTCATTTATTCTGATTGTAATGAGAATTTTATTAAAAAATTTTTAATGTTTATTTTGAGAGAGAGATAGAGCATGAATGGGGGAGGTGCAGCGAGAGAGGGACACACAGAATTTGAAGCATGCTCTAGGCTCTGAGTTGTCAACACAGAGCCCGATGCAGAGCTCGAACTCACGACGTGAGCCAAAGTCGGACTCTTAACCGACTGAGCCACCCAGGAGACCTGTAATGAGAATTTTAAATTGTCCTATTTGAAATGCCATTTAAATTTTCAAGATTGAAAATAGAATTCATAAACAAAGCAGCTTTGAAATTGTTTCTGTAATGCCATAGAAAACTCAGATATCTGACCTTATATTACACTTAGTAAAACAGAAAAGGCCATTTGCTGATAAAATATTGTCATTCACAGATAATTACATTATGGAAACTTTAGATTTATGTAATTTATGTGGAACCCACACATTCTATTTATAGATTTGGAAAACTTTATACTTAGCAATTGTCCATTTTACTTCTCCATTTATTTGTTGTGATAAGACATACAGTTTTCCCAAAATGTATTAGATCAAGTTGAACAAATGAAATTAATATGAAAATATCTATTAAAGGATGTTAGTGTCCAAGCTGTCCATCTTTTCTGTCTGTCATCCATCTGGACATAGAAGAGTTTGTTAAATAGAATTAAATATACCCTATGTACCACACCAGTGGTTCTCAATCAGGAAGATTGTATCCCCTAGGGAACATTTCACAAAGTCTGGAGACACTTTTGATTGTCACAACTGGGGAGGGAGCAGGGTGCCACTGGCATCTGGTGGGTAGAGGCCAAGGATGCTGCTAAACATCCCACAATGAACAGGACAGCTCCCCAAAAGGAAGAATGATCCTGACCCAAAATGTCAATAGGGTTGGAAAACTCTGGTCTACAACAAACACTTTGATGTTTAAAATATAATACAGGGGTGCCTGGCTGGCTTAGTCAGTAGACCATGTGACTCTTGATCTTGGGGTCCTGAATTCAAGCCGCACATTGGGGGTAGAGTTTACTTTAAAAATAAATAAATAAAAGTAAAAATCAAAATATTAAATAAAATGTAACACAAACTCATTCTTCATAATCCCTGCAGAGGAAAGAATAGGTTATTATTGTTTTAAAGTCATCTCAAGAGATTCTCAGGGGAAGCCTTGATTCTTAGAAACTGTAAAATATAGGTTGAAGCTTGTATGCATTTTTTGTTTCTTTGTGTGTTTTTAAGTTTTTTAATGTTTATTTAATTTTTGAGAGAAAAACGGAGACAGGGAGCAAGCAGGGTGGGGGCAGAAAGAGAGGGAGACACAGAATCCAAAGCGGGCTCCAGGCTCTGAGCTGTCAGCACAGAGCCCAATGTGGGACTCAAACTCATGAACCGTGATATCATTACCTGAGCTGAAGTCAGATGCTTAACCAACTGAGCTACCCAGGTGCCCCTGGGGTTTTTTTTAAAGTAATCTCTACACCCAACATGGGGCTCAAACTCACAACCCTAAGATCAAGACCCAGATGCTCCACTGACTGAGCCAGCCAGGCTCTCCTGTATCATTTGTTTTATATGAGAAATTCCTTCTTTTTATGTTGTAATATCTTCTTTCAAGTAGATAGAACTTAGATAGAGCCTTCCTTCCTGGAACTCCATCTTTAAAAAATAATTGTGGGGGCACCTGGGTGGCTCAGTTGGTTAAGCATCCAACTTCCTCTCAGGTCATGATCTTGAGCTTGGGGAATTCGAGCCCCACATAGGGCTCTGTGCTGACACCTCAGAGCCTGGAGCCTGCTTCGAATTCCGAGTCTCCCTCTCTCTTTGCCCCTCCCCCACTTGCACTCTGCCTCTTGCTCTCTCAAAAATAAACATTAAAAAAATTGTTTTAATAATAAAATAAAATAAATAAATAAAAATTGTTGTTGGGGCGCCTGGGTGGCTCAGGCAGTTAAGCATCCAACTCTTGATTAAGGCTCAGGTCATGATCTCCGGGACATGAGATCAAGCCCTGAGCGTCAGGCTCTGCACTGGGCATGGAGCCTGCTTAAGATTCTTTCTCTAAAAAAAAAAAAAAAAAAAAAATTGTTTATCTCATCTGTCTGGAGGTGAACCTGAACTTTACTAACATTGCAAAGTGTTCTTCCTAAGGCATGAATCTATAGACGTGAGTTTAGTGTAAATTATATAGCAACAGGAAAATGAATTAGAAAGCTTTCTTTGTGCCTCTGTATTTCCCTGTCCATAGACTAGAAACCTACCTTTCTTGTACAGACAATGTGAAAACATTTTACTTGGAAAGAAAGTGACCATTCAAATCTAAGATCTGATATGATAGAGAATGTCAAGAACACCTAGTTCATGTTAACATTCTTGGTATTCATAATTTAAACGTCTTTTCTTTTTAATCGAGAGTTGGCATACATTTTGTATGCCTTTGAAAATTTAATCTGGAACACAGAGAAGGAAATTTGTTTTCTTTTTAAAGATCTCTAAGGAAAGTTGTTCCATAATCCATCAGGTTGTTCTAATATCTAACCTGTATGAGATATCACATATTATAATGTAGACTGATATAACTAGTTTGGAAGGCAATTTAGCAATATTTATCAACTAACCTCATAAATGTCCATGGCCTTTGAGGCAGTAATTCCTTTTCTGAGAATTTATCCTGAAGTAATTATCCTAAATGTACACTAGGCTTTCTACATGAGATGTTCCTAAAAGTGTGTTTTACCCCAGTGAAAAACTAGAAACTCCTAACTGTACCACAACCAGAATAGTAGAATGGGTAGATTAAATTGACTAACTTTATGTCAGCTTTATATCCACGTAAAGATATTAAAAATTGGGGTGCTCTGCTGGCTCAGAAGAGCATGTGACTCAATCTCCAGTCATGGGTTTGAGCCCCATGTTGGGTGTAGAAATTACTAAAAAAATAAACTTAAAAATTGTTTTACAGAACACATGTGATAACATGGGGCAATATTTTTTCAGTAAAAAATAAAATAGGATATGAAACATTGTTTGCTGCATGATTATAATAGCATAAGAAAAAAATCATTTGAGCCCACACAGGGAAAGAAAGAAAGAAAAAAAGAAAGAAAGAAAGAAAGAAAGAAAGAAAGAAAGAAATCAAGCAAAATCCTGTAAACTCATGTAATCAAAGCTATTTACCCAGAAATTCCACTTCTAAGAGATTATCCTAGGGGAATGATTGGTATAAAGAAATTAATCACTAAGCAAGAAAGTATAAACAACCTTAACATTTTTTTAGTAAAAAAGTGGAAACAACTCAAATGTCATGTCTATGTGGATACCCCATACGTTCACTATTAAATTTGATTTTCTCCTATTAATCTGTCTCATGTCAATTTGATTCTTAGTACAGCTAGAGGGTCTTGAAGGGCAGAGGAAATTCTTTCTCCCCAACGGTTGGCACATTTCACAGTATACTTTCTACTCGCTGGACACCTCTTGACCTGACATTGCTGCAGTTGAGAGATCCTTGGGACAATTACATTCAGCTGGCAGCAGGTGAAATTTCTTACCAGGTGAAATTCCAGCCTCCTGGAATGTCTGTGTGTGGAGGTAAATGGAGCCAGAGTGGTAAGAGGTCTTTTTATCTCTTTCTTAATTTAGATTAGCAGGAGAAAATCCTTGTGGAACTAGTTTCTTGGACTAGGTTACTCTTTGGTTAAATTTAGTAGAGTACTCTTTGGTTCCTGATCCATTTCCTCCCAGAGATGGTCTTTGTTTTCCTCTGTGTCTTTGGTGTCTTTAATGCGCACATGAAGTAAAGGCTGTTGCTCACGGACATGTTGGAAGCCAAAGCTGCAAAATTGGTGGGCACCGGTCGAGCACTTAAAAGGTGTTAGAGTGCTTGCCGCCTCAAGAAGACTCCCATGTTAGGAAAAGTTGGTCACAGAATGGGTTAGATTGACACTAGGTCACCCCTAAATTTCAAGAAAACTTCCATGCAATGAGATATACTGTAAAACAATACAAAATCCCCACACATCCCTCCTAGGTATTAGGGTGGCTGTGCCTCCTAGAGACCCAAGGCCTAGCCAAGGCTGTTAATGTGCACATAAGAGATTTGTCCTTTCATCTTGTTCTATGTTCTAAGAATGTAGCCGGTGTGAAGGGGTGCAAGAGCACCTGGCTTCAGGGGTCCCAAACAAGATCCAGAGGCAGAGAGATGAGTGCTGGTGGAACAAGAAAGGAATGTACTTCAGTGAGGCCACCACCCAGAAGACAACAGACTAGCATCTCAGACTGTCTGCAAAGTGCTACAAACGCTTCCAGGTTTATATAAGGAAAATGTGGGGCAAAGGTGGGTGGGTACCTGTAGGTGGGCAGTGAAGGTCAAGTCTATCACTGTCTTGGAGTCAGTCATGGTGGGGTCTTGCTGGTGCGGGGGCAGTCCTTATTGCTAGAGGGGCTAGTTTTGGTTCCCATCAGGGGATGCTTTGCCCACAGGATCTTCTGTCTGAGTTAAGAGATAAGCTAGAAAGAAGAACTTAATCAATTAGAAAATTTGAGGTCAAAATAGAAGTAGTCGAAGTCCTCTTTCAAGAGCTTGACTTTGTGACCAGTGAGAATATTCTCTTTGGTCTCCACCATTCAGAGGGTGCACTTTCCAGAGTTCTGCAGGGGATCAGTCAAATAGACTGGGGATCCAAATATCTCTCCTCCGCCTCACCGACTGTGGGAAGTTTGTCATAAGAGGTTCCAGCCCAGAGGAACCTTTGTTATATCAACCTTAGTTGCTTGTCAGTGTTGGAAAGTTCCATTCCAGTAGCACCTGCCCTGTGTCATAAATGAGGGAGTCTTTGACTAAAGGCATCTCACCATTTTGTGAGGACTAGAGACACCATTTTCCCTACACCATCCTCACCGCTTGTGCAATGAAGGCCTTTGCTTTGTTAGGCTAATTTTGGGAGTAAACTTTTGAATCATGGGGGCCGTGTAATCTATATCCTCTTTGGATGCCTTGCATCACTGGTTAAACCATTAAGGCTTATTGGTTTGAGTCGCTGTTAATAGATCCTGCTCATCAATGGCTGGAGGATGGATACTTTAAATTGGCTATGTTAAAAAAAAGTCTTTATAGAGAGCTCTCAACTGTCTTATTAGTATAGTGGCAAGCCTTAAGGACTCCCTTGATAAGATGACATAACAGAAATCAGACTTAAAAATAGGGGCACCTGGTAACTCAGTCGGTTAAGCATCTGACTCTTGATTTCGGCTCAGGTCATGATCTCACAAGGAGCCTGCTTGGAATTCTCTCCCTCTCTCTCTGCCCCTCCCCCACTTGCACTGTCTCTGGCTCTCAAAATAAACTTAAAAAAACTTCTTTTTAAATCTCCCTGATATAAAGAAGGAAATTTAGTTAAAAAGATAGGCCAGTCCCTTGATATTCAGGATATAATCTAGTTCTTTAGACAATTAAAAATAACTGTCTTACAAATCTCTACAAAACCAGAAATGCAACTCTAGAAACAAGTCAAAGCACACCTATCTTTACCACTCCCTGAACCTCACCTATTCCTCTCAAAATGTTTGTAGATATTATAAAAGGTCTGGATATTGGAACAAAATTGTCCTGTACTGAAGAGAAAAAAGGAAAATTTGTAAATCACAGTTATCCTGAAATTCTAAGAGAAAAAAAATTTTTTTTAGATTCTCTGTCCCTTGAAATCAAAATAAATCTTATGTCTTTGAAATGTAAACAGAGTGCTCACTTTGGCAGCACACGTACTAAAATTGTAATGATACAGAGAAGAATTAGTATGGCCTTTGAGCAAAGATGACACACAAATTGATGAAGCATTTCAGATTTTTTTTTTAATTAAAAAATAAAAAAATAATAGGGGCACCTGGATGGCTCAGTCCGTTAAGCTTCTGACTTCAGTTCAGGTCATAATTTCACAGTTCTTGAGTTCGAGCCCCACATCAGGCTCTCTGCTGTCAGCACAGAGCCTGCTTCGGACTCTCTGCCACCCCCCCCTCTTGGCCCCTCCCCCCCAAAATAAACATTTTTAAAGAATTATAAATAAAATAAAATAAAATAAAATGTAAACAGTGCCTACTCAAGAATGGGGAAAAAAAGGGCTATGTGTCAGTGTGGGATCGGGGAGGGAGAGGCCTTTTTAAAAGGCAAACTGCTGATAGAGCTCTTAAGCCCAGACTCTAGTGGCTCTGATAACAGGCAGATATGTTCCAAATCTCAACCTTGGAGAAAACTTGTATACTCTGTGCCTTTGTGATGTAAATGTTCAATTCTCATCCTTTCTAGGATGTAAGTCATTTTTTGAAATGCAACTTCTGGGGAGAAATTTTTCAATAGAAAAAAAAATGGTGGCATTTGGAAATTGAGCTCCTAATGTTTTCTCCACAAAGATTAGTAAAAACAAGCTATAAGATTTTTTATTGCATCTTGTCTGTGTATGTGTGTCCATATATGTTGTAAATGTGTAATAGTTTTGCTACCTCTCGATAGTCTTGCCAAAATTAACTTGTAAAAAAGCTCTATGTGGTTGGTTTGAAGGTAAGCACTTATAAGATTGGACATTTAAAACTCAGAAAGACAGAAACTAACCCAAATGTTTTTCAGGTTCACATGATCTGGGGAAATATTCAATATTAAAGCTAATTTAAGATTGTTGGTTAAATTAAAATACACGTTTTTAGAGTTACTAGCATTAAATATAGAACTTTTAGTCTGCCTATGTTCACTGAAAGTCAAATAAATTCATTATTTCTATTGCAAAATTTGTCCAAAAAAACACCCACAATCATGGTTGACTTTGTCTAATGCCTCATAAAGTTTTGTGACTAATCTAAACATAATTGTTAGAAACGAGTAAATTAAATAGATGTAAATAAAGTAAAAAGGTAAGTAAACTTTTAAGTAGCTTCAAAATCTTTGATAACATGAAACTTTAAAATTTTGCTGTTAAATAATGAGTTAGGTTAAATTTATTGATTACCTAAATCACTTCGAAGTAAGATAAAATAATAAACATCAAGTATGAAACATAAGTTTATCTGTTTTTGTCTTATCGCAGAGAAACTAAAGATAAATATGGGTCTGTTAGTAAACTTGGTTTGTGCTTTATTTAAATACGGTACTATGAATAAAGCACATGTATAAAAATTAGGAAATGTATTCATAAGTTTGCTAATACAAAGAATAATCGTATAACTGATGGTTCACAGTTACTACTTTGTTTTCACTAGAAACTAAGGTTTCTAAAAGTTCTGAATTCTAATAAATGTAAATAAGACTACTGGAAATAATCAGGGAAACAACTCTGTTTGCAGGGAAATAAGATGTGTGTTTTTGGTAAGAAGTAGCATAAGAAATAGAAATACACTTTTGTTGAGGGAAAGAAAATAATTTCGTCCTAAAATGGGGCCAGCTGTTTAAACTGAGGACAAAATGTGAATGTAAAAACAGTTGTAAAAGATTTACTGAAAAAGAATCTTTTGAAAGGAATTTTATGTGCGGTCAGTACTGGCTAAGATTAACATAAATTTAAGTTAGTAAATGAATTTTAATATCAAATATTAAAATTGTGTTTTCTCTTTGTTAAAAGGACAAAGTTTTCTTGAACTATTATTCATCTGTTTTTTTTTTTAATGTTTATTTTTGAGAGAGAGAGTGCAAGCAGGGGAGGGGCAGAGAGAGAGGGAGACACAGAATCAGAAGCAGGCTCCAGGCCCTGAAACTGTCAGCATGGAGTCTGACTTGGGGCTTGAACTCACAAACCGTGAAATCATGACCCCAGCCGAAGTCGGACACCCAAGCGAATGAGCCACCCAGGCATCCCTATTCATCTGCTCTTAATAAGAAATTATAAACAAAAGTTTTTCTTTATCGTTAAAGGTATCTGCCTAAAAAACCCAAGGATTCTGTGTTTTGTCAAAATAATTTCCTATTTTTATCAGGTCTGTGATTACTTAAAAAAAACTGAGTCTTAATATTAAAAAAGCTAAATTTTGCTCACTACTATGTAACCTTCCGTATTTGCCTTTAATACCTTTTATTGTCACTTTGGTTAAATGGATAAATATTGTTTCATAATATTTTATGATTTTATTTAATCACATTTTCAAACCTTTTAATAGTTTTTTGACATACTTCCCAAAATCACAGTCTAAAATTAAGTCTTTTGACCCCAATCTCACCAAGATGTTCCAGAGAGTTCCTGGAACATTTCAAAGATTGTATGAGACATTAAACAAATTAGGCTTATTTAGTATGTTAAATTACATCAGAAGCCTTGTCAAATAAGTGATACTAAACCCTCTTAAGATTATATTTGTGTAGATGTTATTGTGTATAAATGTTATTAGGATAATTCTAAAAACTGTATGAAACTCCTAGAAATCTGAAGTCCTGGTATGTTATCAAACTTGAAATGTTGTGTATCACAGACATAACCAAATTTTCTTCCTTTTTTTTTTTTTAATGTTTATTTATTTTTGAGAGAGTGAGAGAGAGCAAGCAGGGCAGGGGCAGAGAGAGAGAGGGAGGGAGAGAATCCCAAGCAGGCTCTGCGCTGTCGGCACAAAGCCTGACTCAGGGCTCATTCTCACAATCCATGAGATTATGACCTGCACCGAGATCAAGAGTCAGATGTTTAGGGGCGCCTGGGTGGCGCAGTCGGTTAAGCGTCCGACTTCAGCCAGGTCACGATCTCGCGGTCTGTGAGTTCGAGCCCCGCGTCGGGCTCTGGGCTGATGGCTCGGAGCCTGGAGCCTGTTTCTCATTCTGTGTCTCCCTCTCTCTCTGCCCCTCCCCCGTTCATGCTCTGTCTCTCTCTGTCCCAAAAATAAATAAAAAACGTTGAAAAAAAAAATTTAAAAAAAAAAAAAAAAAAAAAAAAAGAGTCAGATGTTTAACCAACTGAGCCACCCAGGTGACCCCATAACCAAATTTTCTTGTCAATTACGTTGTAATGAACTGTAATTACATCTCTGACCATGGCCACTTTTAAGTCTGGTCATTTACAGTTACTGTTTTACTCTGATGATGTTGCAAATGTGTTTCATATTCAAAGTTATTCATAGAAAACCTCAAAGTATAGGTTTCTGATAATCTTACGATCCTAAACTGATCCTAAACTGAACTAAGAATTTCTAAAACTAGAGGGAAAACTGGATTTAAGCAGAATGAAAATTAAGAACATGAGACTCAATGAAGTGAGGAAGTAATTGTAATTTTTATGACTTTCTGTTTATTTTTTAAATTTTTAAGAAATGTTTTATTTCTGAGACAGAGAGAGAGAGAGCACGCCAACGTGCACACACACCCGGAGAAGGAGCAGAGAGAGGGAGACAGAGTTTCCAAAGCAGGCTCCACACTGACAGCAGAGAGTTCATTGTGAGCCTGGAACTCATGAACTGTGAGACCATGACCTGAGCCAAAGTCGATGCTTAACCAACTGAGGCACGCAGGGGCCCCATGACTTCTGTTTAAAATGTTGCTGACTCTTTAAAAAAATGCTTTGTTTTTCCAATTAAAAAAAAATTTTTTTTTCTCATAGGGTGAGAAACTCACTGGTTGGCTCTTGATCTCACCTCAGGTCATGATCTCACATGGTTCTGGTTCTGCACTCACAGCACAGAGCCTGCTTGGGATTGTCTCTCTCCCTCTCTCTCTGCCCCTCCCCCATTTTTGTGAACACTCTCTCTCAAAATTAATAAACTTAAAAATATTTTTTCTCTTAAGCTTACTGATTTACAGCAATTTGATAAAATATACCTTTGTGAACAAATTGAAACATTTATCTTTTGTTCCTACCTAATGTCTCCAGAATTCAGAAACTGTCAGATGAATGTTCTTATATATTTTTTTTAAGATTAAAAAAAAAAAATTTAAAGATTTTATTTTTAAGTGATCTCTATACCCAACATAGGGCTCAAATTCACAACCCTGAGATCAAGAGTCTCATGCTCCACTGACTGAGCCAGCCAGTCGCCCCGAATGTTCTTATATTTTACTTTTTTACAAGTTATTTATTTATTTTGAGAGAGTAAGCTTGTGTGCAGAGGAAGGGCAGAGAGAGAGGCAGAGAGAATCCCAAGCAGGCCCCACACAGTCAGCACAGAGCCTGACATGGGTCTCAATCCCATGAACCATGAGATCATGACCTGAGCCGAAATCAAGAGTCAAAGGCTTAATGGACTGAGCCACCAAGGTGCCCTTCAACTGATATTCTCACTGCACTTATATAAATGATCAGGCCAAGGTGTTTTGAAACTAGACTTATTTAGCAAATAGATTAGTATTAATTAGGCTATCTTTGGTAGAATGAGGGTGATTATAGAGAGAAAATATGTTTCAATAACACACCAAGTAAATATTAGATTCTAATACTGTTTCTTATAAACTAGACCAGATCCTGATTTCTTCTAGTTTTTTCCAATGCCTGGCTACCGTCCTCCAAAGTAACATTTCTGAGTCTTTTCCCATCTTTCTGAGTTGGATACATTTGAGAACTAAGACTATCCTTTCTCCTGAAGCCCTGCGAACTAAATAGGAATGACTTAATGTAAACTTCAGAGAAATCTCCACAGTAGCTCCCATACAGACAACCTTTATGCCTGTTGCTCTGTGGGCCTTTCACAAAGATCACCACAGGCCACCTGGCTGGCTCAGTCAGTGAAACAAAGGAGTTTTGATGTCAGGGTGGTGAGTTCAAGTCCCACATTCAGTATAGAGCTTACCTAAAAAAAAAAAAAAAGAAAGTAAGGAAGAAAGAAAGAAAGAAAGAAATTAGGTTTCCATAAGTATGTAATTCTAACAGAAAGAATGTCAAATAAACTTCTCTTTAAAAAAAAAAGAAAAATGAAAAAAGATCACTACAAACACTTGAACTATAAACCGAGAAAATCTATCAGACTGCCACCACCTGCTGTCACTCTATCCACAGATGATTCAGGCTTGACATCTAGAAATCTCAACTGGATACCCTCAGAACTCACAAACTGGTTTATAATTTGATCCAATCATTAACCATTTTTTTTCTTTTGTTTCCATAGAAATGCCTCTTATTTAAAACCTGATTGCTTAAACCATAGGCCCAACTTTGAGAACACAGCTGCATCACTGTCTCCTGAAATGGGTCTAACTGAACTGACTTATTGCAAGGACTGGTCCACCAAGACAGAATGATCTACCTGCTCAACTTTTATACGTGAAGCTTAAGGGAAGTGTCAGAGGAGGGAACTACAGGGGCCAAGGGCAGTACGCTCCAAGATGGCCCACTCTGGCATGAACATTATTTCGAGTCAAAAGCAATCAAAACCCAGCAGGGTAAGGAAAAACTCTTTATCCCCCCTCAACTGCCTGCTGGTACCAGAAAGACAGCTATTTACAGAGATTCCTCTCTACCTAAGAAACTTATCCACATAATAAGACAACTTTGTTTTTTTTGCAAAACAAAACTCCTCTCACCTTTCTGTTAATAAGTTTTTCTCCCCCTTTGTATCCTCAGACCCCTACCCTGCTCCTGAGCTCATATAGCCTCATGTTGCTTGACTATCTTTGGAATTTCCATGTCTGTGGATTCCCCCATACCTATGGAGTTAAATTTGATTTATTCCTGTTAATCTGTCTCATGTCAGGGCACCTGGCTGGCTCAGTCAGTGTAGCATGTGACTCTTGATCTTGGGGTCATGAGTTCAAGCCCGACACTGGGTGTGGACCTTATGTAAAAAAAAAAAAAAATTCAATCTGTCTCGTGTCAATTTGATTCTTAGTCCAGCTAGAAGGATCTTGAAGGGCAGAAGAAATTTTTCCTCCCTGACACAACCTTTCAAATTTACTCATAATATCCTTAGCTTGGCTAAAAATGTAGCTTTCTTATGTAAGTCTGCTCTGATCTAACTTAACAAGCTTCCATATTCTAGGTGGAAGCTGGGAGGAGGGACAAGATCAAGTTCAATTTATTTTTTATTATTTTTTAATGTTTTTTTTTTTATTTTTGAGAGAGAGAGGGAGCATGAGCATAGGAGGGGTAGAGAGGAGGCACAGAATCTGAAGCAGGCTCCAGGCTCTAAGCTGTCAGCACAGAGCCCAACGCGGGGCTCGAACTCACACAAATGGCTCATGACCTGAGCCAAAGTCAGATGCTTAACTGACTGAGCCACCCAGGCACCCCCCAAGTCCAATTTATTAACCTCAATTCAATCCTATAATTTAAAATGTTTTTGTAGGTGAACAGTCTCTACTTGGATAACTCTGTTAAGAACTCAACCTCTAAGATTTCTACCCCTCCCTAAGCACCTCTCCAAGAAGACATCCAGGTGTGAGAGGGAGTGTGGCTTTCATGACCTCAAAATGGCAAAGGGCAGATGTTAATCCTCCCAAAGAAAAGCACAATCCAGACCTCACCCCTTCTGTCTTCTGCTTTCCCAGCAACCTAGCTAACCTACTTTCTGCCCTAGTACTTTAACCTGGGAGGAGATCGGGACAGTTGTGTCTTGTGACTTCCCTCCCAGACTCTACTCCCCTTTTCCCCTATAACTGACCCAGAATTGCTTTTCCCTTCATTCTTTACAGCCTGGAGTGTCTCCCTTCCATTCTACACTCAGGCCCTATGTATTAAAAAGGAAGCTTTGTCATTTGGAAATCCCTTTCTCCAAAAAGCTTGGGTTTTATGTACATTGTCTTACTAAAAAAAAGTGAAGAAAATCAGCTTTGAAATTCAAAGCGGATGAATGGCCTCTCTGTTATGAGCAGCACCTGTCTGTCCTTTCTTTCTTGGGACAGTAAGCTTGATGACTCTATCAGAAGGCTAACAAGAAATAGGATTTAAAGGGGGGAATCAAAATGCATTGACATAATTCCTATAAAATATGTTCCCCAGAGAGGTGAAATTGCATGAACTAAAGAAAGGAGATTCATTTTCTTGAAAGGCTGGTGAGATTCATCTCCTTTTCTTCATAGAGACAAAGTTTAACTTTGAAAAACATGACCGTAATGAAAATATAGGATGATTACGTGTCACAGGTTTTATGCATTAATGAAGAAGGAAGGAGGATGATAAATCTGGGACAAAGGAGAATTTGAAAGACAGAGATTTATATGTTCAAAAAGGGAAAGCATGCTAAAATAAGTTTGCTAAATTAGAAGCAAAATAGGACCATAAAACCAGAAATTCTGCACAGAAATCTTTTGCATCTCTCCTGGACAAAAATCTACAAGTTAACATGTCTGAGCTTTAATCAAGCAACAGTGCATTCCTCTGAAGAACTAAATAATCCTTGGGTGGGCCTATTAGATAAAGACCTTGAAATAAAGCTTTAGTCCAACATTCAAAGGACAAGCAGTCATCCTTTTGCTTTTGTTCCAAGTGTTGGGTAATTTTTCTTCACATTATCAAGTGTTGCATACACTCCACCCACCTTAACAGATACAAACTCAGTATGGTGGAAGCTGATGAAATAAAGAGCCACGAATGGATTTATAAAGAGTCTACAGAAATAAAACATGTGGCTTAAAGCAAGGCCAGTTTTTGGCCTTAGAGACACAAATGAATAGGTATCTTTAAAAACCTAAAATGGTGATGTTGCCCCCAACCTACAGATTTTAGAGATATCTTATTACTCACAAATTACCCTTTCCTTAGCATCATAATCTAGATATATCTAACTGGGTATAAATGATTCCATTACCAAAGCAGATTAATCAGGTTAAATGAAACCATAAGGGCATGTGATGATTTTTAAACGATAGGTTACATAAGTTACCACAGCCCACTTAACATATGCTATCCTATTAGTTTACCACAGTGACAAACATGATTTCATCAGTAATGCATATTCAGAGTTGGCTTACCTTTAAGGATTTTAGCACAGTTCACATATAAACCACTCTCCAACTGAAAGTAGTTTCCAAAACAGATCTGGTTTTTAAAAAGTTCATAACCGCTCATTTTTAATCTCATCCTCGCCATTCAGATGATTATTGAAGTATCCTCTTGATTACAGACCAATGAAAGAAAATGAAGATTATAAAAGAACAAAGTCTATCTTGACTAGCAGTTTCCCCATGGAATTTTATTTTCTGAGTAGAGCACTAGATCATCTGATTAAAAAGCTCAAATTTTCTGAAACTTTCTATTGATGTCTATGGTGTGTAACATGAGCACGTTTCCATATTAAGGTTATTCAGCTGTGGAAAACACAAGAACTCATTCAAAGCTTTTCCTTTAAAGGTTGAAGAAACCTAAGACCACATGTTGGTGCAGCAATGAGAAATCTTTAAATGTCTGTCAGCAACTGGTCGGCATTGGGTTTTGTTTGGTTGGTTTGGTTTTTTTTTTTTCTTTTTTTTTTCCTTTTTGTCCTGCAGGAAAGCAAAGACAAACATTTCAAAAAGCATTGTAACTTAAAAGAATGACCAAAGCTAAGAAATTTAAGTAAGCGTGTCACAAACACAGGAACATGGATTTTGTTGGCTAATCCAAATAGATAATTAATCATGTTCCTGACAGTGTGGAATGCAGATTTGCCTGCTATTTGCAGAAACATTAACAAGCAGGCCAAGGGCTTTCTTGATTACTGGAAACTGGAGTGGCTTGAGGAGCTGTAAGTCAGTGATTTCAAGATCTACAGATTTTTTGGACCAGTAAAATTTCAAAATAATGTTGAAGACCAACATGGTGTTAACTTCTTATTTAGCCAAATAATATTGGGGGAGATATCTTAATATTTATAATTGATATCCAATTATAAAATAGCCTTAAAAAAACAGGTTGGGTTTTTTGGGTTTCTTTTTTGAGGCTAGTTCATAAATGGATTCACCAGTAGATTTGGGGGTCAAGATATCTTTAAGGTAACCTTAATTTCTTTCCCAAACCTTGCCTTAGTGACTAACAAGCGCATTCAAGTACCTGCCATCCATGACTGATCAAAATGAATGCTACTCCTGAGACAAGTGAATGTGACAGGATTAGACTTTGACTCTAGATAGGGTCTTGGTTCTTGAGAATTCCTCCTTAGGATCATCCTGTCTTGAGGATTTTTTCAAATGGTGAGGAGATGGGAGATGTAAGCATTAACCAAATTCTGACTGAGTCATGTATTTGGCTTTCTTCTGATCTACATGACCTTAAAACAAAAATCAAGTCAAATTCCTTGAATGCCTATTATTAAGAGTGTTGTGCTGAGCTTTGGGGCAAGATTTCTCAAACTTAAGTCTTAATAAATAGAGCCTGAGAACTTTCCAAAAGGGCAGACTTCTGGGTTTTGGTGCCATAGGTTCTGAATGAAGTTGAGATGGCAGCCCTGTAATCCCAATTTTTAAGAAGCATAATGTGATTTTGATGCACCTGGTCCATGGACCCCCATCTTGAGAAATGTTCTAGGAACTCTGAAGAAGTAATACTTCCAATTTCAGTAGTGGCACACTAGCTAATTCTGATCACCCTTCCTGCTGAACATAATTTACTAAAAATCTTCTTAGAAGCATCAAAAAGCTAACAAAATGGGAATGCAAGCTGGTGCAGCCACTCTGGAAAACAGTATGGAGGTTCCTCAAAAAACTAAAAATAGAACTACCCTACGACCCAGCAATGGCACTACTAGGTATTTATCCAAGGGATACAGGTGTGCTGTTTCGAAGGGACACATGCACCCCCATGTTTAGAGCAGCACTATCCACAATAGCCAAAGTATGGAAAGAGCCCAAATGTCCATCGATGGATGAATGGATAAAGAAGATGTGGTATATATATATAATGGAGTATTACTCAGCAATCAAAAATAATGAAGTCTTGCCATTTGCAACTACGTGGATGGAACTGGAGGATATTATGCTAAGTGAAATTAGTCAGAGAAAGACAAATATCATATGACTTTACCCATATGAGGAATTTAAGAGACAGATGAACACAAGGGAAGGGAAGCAAAAATAATATAAAAACAGGGAGGGGGACAAAAACATAAGAGACTCTTAAATATGGAGAACAAACAGGGTTACTGGAGGGGTTGTGGGAGGGGGGGATGGGCTAAATGGGTAAGGGGCACTAAGGAATCTACTCCTGAAATCATTGTTGCACTATATGCTAACTAATTTGGATGTAAACTTTTAAAAATAAAAAATAAAATAAAAAAGCTAACAAAACATTCACAAATTACTAGGATCAGATCTGGAAGAAAATGGAAATGCAGAAGGGTGAGCCTGGCCATTTTCAAACATGTTTACCTTAGGGTCATTAGCTGATCCTGAAGAGACATTTGAGAGGGTGAGCTGTCTGTTAGGCAAACTTATGGGATTAGGGAGACAAAAGTCAGATCAGGACCTGACAAACGTGGACACCTGATAAACCACACCCTGTTCCACATGCACACAGTCCCCTACGAGTAAGGGTGAACTGGAAGTGGCTTGCTAAGAAAATCTCAAATCTTGAACTTGAACTAAAGTGATCCTGGAAAAAGCAAATGGCCATTCTCTCTAGAAGAAACATCAAACTGGGCATCAGTTTTTTCTACAAATAATTTTTCTAGCACATAGTCAAAGATAACTAAGTCTTAATAAGAGATAAAAAACCATGAGCAAGAACCACTAGAAAAAATTAACAGCAAAACATGGGTAAGTTTAAATGAACATTGACTATGAAACTGTTATTATGATGTCCTGTGGAAATAGATATTTAAAATGCATGACAATAATAGCATAAAAGTTTAGGAGGGGGTTAAATATTCTAAATTTCTCACATTTAGAGGGGAGGAAAGATATCACTTAGCATTAGATATTTATAAGTGAAGGGTACATGCTATAACTAGGATAACCACCAAAAGAATAGAAGAAAAGTCGAGGATATCTAAACTAAAAGAGACTTTAAAATTGAATGATGAAAATTACCAATCCATGGGCACCTGGGTGGCTCAGTCAGTTAAGCGTCTGACTTTGGCTTAGGTCATGATCTCATGACCTGTGAGTTCGAGCCCCCCGTCAGGGTCTGTGCTGACAACTCAGAGCCTGGAGCCCGCTTTGGATTCTGTGTCTCCCTTTCTCTTTGCTCCTCCCCTGTTCATGCTCTCTCTCTCTCTCAAAAATAAATAAACATTAAAAAAAATTAAGAATAAAATTATCAGTCCAAAAAAAGTCAAGGAAGAAAAGAAAATGGAACACAAGACAGGAAAAGTGTCTAGGTGCCCCTGGATTGCACTTTGGGTTGTCTCCTGAGGGGAGAGATTAATGTATTCTATGTGTGTAAATAAAGGTATGCATGGGTATTTATTTAGATGGCCAGGGCTTTAGAAATGTCAAAGTTTGCTAATTGTTCCCTGTGTCCATTATCCCTTTCTACATTTTAGTTACAGAGCCCCTGTGAGCGTGAGCTCATCACATGGCTGCCCACCAAGATACTACATTTCTCAGTCTCCCTTGAAGGTAGGTGTGTGGTCGTGTGACTGAGTTTAGATGAATGGGATGTGATTGAGCTCAAGTAATGTGTATTTATCTTTTTTTTTAATTTTTTAATGTTTATTTATTTTTGAGAGAAAGGGAAACAGAGCGTGAGTGGTGGAGTGCCATAGAGAGAGGGAGACACAGAATCCCAAGCAGGCTCCAGGCTCTGAGCTGTCAGCACAGATCCTGACGTGGGGCTCAAACCCACGAACTGTGAGATCATGACCTGAGCCGAAGTCGAGCGCTTAACCACCTGAGCCACCCAGGAACCCCAATGTGTATTTATCTTTATTAAAGATGAAGCTTTGGGGTGCCTGGGTGACTCAGTCGGTTAAGCTTCCAACTCTTGATACCAGCTCAGGTCATGACCTTGTGGTCAAAATCTGCGGTCATTAGATTCAGCCCCCAGTCGGGCTCTGAGCTAAGCGCCGAGCTTGCTTGGGATTCTGTGTCTCTTCTGCCCTTCCCAGAATGCGTGCACTCTCTAACTCTCTCAAAATAAATAAATAAATCAACATTTTTTTTAAAAGATGAAGTTTTCTTGGGGTGCCTGGCTGGTTCAGCCATTAGAGCATGCGACTCTCAGGGTTGTGAGTTCGAGCCCCATGTTAGGGGTAGAGATTACTTAAAAAATAAATAAACAAAAAAGATGACGCTTCTTGCCCTGATTTTTCCCACACCAATTGGGAAATGGCAATGATTGGAACAATCCCTTGGGTCCTAAGAGGCATGCCAAGAATGTCAGACCTCACTATCAGTCTATGTTCCTATATATCTTTATGGAACAGAGCTGCCCTACAGGCCCTGAACTGTTATATAAGAAAGAAAGAAACTCCTGTAATCTATAGCTATTGTACTTTGGAGTTCCTTTGCTACAGCAATCTTGCCTGTGTCCTAACACAGAGATGTGTTATGGAGTAACAAAGGTTAGTGGGAGAGGTGAGGGTGAGGAGGAAGCTGTTGTTGTGAGCCTTAATAGCAAGCTTAGGAGTCAGGCTTCAAGGGGATTGGTGAGGTGCAGCACTGCAGAGGGACCACCAGGTGGTGGTACTATTGGTGGTGGTGGGGAAGCTGATTAAATGGCTTCAGCCACCTCTTGTGATTTTTATAATTCTGTATCTCCAGAGATATCTTTCTCCAGAATTCCATGCCCTTATTTCCAAGGGCTGGCCAGACTTTCTCTCTGGAGGTCAAATAGGCTCCTCAAATTCAACATCACAAATCTTAGCTTTCCTCCCCAGAGAGCCTTTTCTTCTTCTTTGTGTTCCCTATTCTGGTTAATAATTGCTCCCTTCAATACCACTCTGCACTCAGTTGTCCTCACTAGAAACTAGGGTCACCCTTGATTCCTCCTTCATCATCACACAGAGTTTCTTATAGAGATAATCTACTTCCATTCTTTTTATTCATTTTGCTATTCTCATTGCATGAGATGTTTTGATTTGGGTCTCCATTATCTCTCACTTCAAATGTTGCAGTATCCTCCTTCCTAACTGATCTTTAATTCAGTTTTGTGTGTGTGTGTGTGTGTGTTTTTGTTTGTTTTTTAATTTGAGAGAGAGAGAGTGAGAGCATAAGCAGGGGAGAGGGGCAGAGGGGGAGAGAGAGAGAGAGAGAGAGAGAGAGAGAGAGAGAGAGAGAGAGAGAGAGAGAGAGTCTTAAACAGGCTCCAGGCTCAGCTGGAGCCCAATGCAGGGCTCCATCTCGTGACCCCAGGATCATGACCTAAGCCGAAATCAAGAATCGGATGCTTAACCGACTGAGCCACACAGGTGCCCCTCTAACTGGTCTTTCTCATGTTTCACATTGCTCTTAGGCCTATTTATCCAAAACAAGCTTGACCATGTCACTTCAACCTGTTTGTACACTTTCTCCCTTTTCTTATAAGCCAAGGAGCCCAGACTCAGTACAGATCTGGTCCCCTTTCAAACTCCTATCAAGCCCCTTAATATGCTGGGTCTGAGCACACTGGGCCTTGTCAGTGTCCTCTCTACCTGGAGTGTTCTTGTCCTGTCCTTACTTAATGGACTCATACTCAGCCTTCAAAACCTAGCTTAAGTATGACTCATTGGAAAATTTTTCCAGGATCCTCTGGCTTAGTTACTTAGTTATTCCCATCTCAATAACTGAAGTTAATGAATTAATTAAAGATAGAATACTAAGAACTCTCTCAAAATAAGTAAATAAACTGTAAAAAAAATTGGGGGGCACCTGGGTGGCTCAGTCAGTTAAGTGTCTGACTCTTGATTTGGGCTCAGATCATGATCTCACACTTCATGAGTTTGAGCCCCACATTGGGCTCCTCACTGACAGTGCAAAGCCTGCTTGCAATTCTCTTTCTCTCTTTCTGTCTCTGCAACCCCCCCACCATATGCTCACTCTCTGTCTCTCTCTAAATAAATAAATAAACAAACAAACAAGTAGACTTTAGAATACTAAGAACTGAATCCCAAAGAACACACCTAGCAAAAAAATACACAATTTCAGAAGTATAGAATTTTACAACAGGAAAAGGAACTTATAGATTTTACAGATTATTTTGATGTGTTTAGCATTTATTTATTTATTTATTTATTTATTTAAGAGAAGCACAGGGGAGAGGGGCAGAGGTTGAAAAAGAGAGAGAGAGAGAGAGAGAGAGAGAGAGAGAGAGAGAGAGACAATCTCAAGCAGGCTCCATGCTCAGTTCAGAACCTGATGTGAAGCTCAATCCCAGGACCCCAGGATCAACACATGAGCCAAAATCAAGAGTTGAACACTCAACTGACTGAGCTACCCAGGTGCCCTCTTTATTTATTTATTTTACAAATATAAATACCTTTAATGAAAGCCAAGGGCAGTCCACAGAGCCCCGACAGCAGCTACCAGAGCAGAGTAGGAGGCAGGGATGCAGATTATCTTAATGTGTTTATAGACGAAGTTTAGAGAAGTTACATGACTTTCCCAGGATCAGGCAGCAGAACTAGAAGACATAGGTTTCTGGTTCCATTTCTGATGCTGTTTTCCTACACTTTGCTGTGAAATTGTTAGAGAATAATTGAATAGAAAGGTTTGCGTGGAAGGTTGAGTTTAAAGTCTTGGGCATTTTGTCTTGTGGACTAGGTTGCATTTGGTATGAGATATGGAATGATGAAAATGTCAGTGTAACCTTGTCACAGAGATATTTATCTAAGTTATGGGCCATTTTCCCAGAGGGACAGATAGAGATCATGTGTACATACCAATGTGAACATTGAAAACCAGAGTATCCAGTTCAGAGGCTCTAACTACTTTTTTGACCCAGGGGCCCTTTCGATCTGGCTTCTAGAATAATGCTTTTTTAAAAAAATAAAAAAAGATTTTATTTCTAAGTAATCTCTACACCCATTGTGGGACTCGAACTTATAACCCGAGATCAAGAGTCACATGCTCCACCGACCAAGCCAGCCAGGAACCCCATAATAATGTTTTTGAATGCATAAAACATCAGACATAGGAATATTGCTATATGTACTTCTTCATTTAATCTACTGAATACAAGATCTAACAGCAGTCCGATAACTACCATGATTTTGAAGTAGCAATGAGCATAAACAATATTTTGATATCTGCAGCAGTCATGTGATATAAATGTATTTGTGATTTCTATTGGTGACAAGTCACAGGACCTGCTAACAGGACTGTGGTTTGATACTTAACATTTGTAGTTGAAGGAGACACTTTTGTTAGAAATCACTGAAAATGAAGAGGAAATGTTTTTCTCTCAGATTCACTGATCTGCTAAACCCCAGGTTGAGAACCCCTGGGTTAGTCCAATCTCTTCACTTTAAAGGTAAAGAATCTTTTATCTGCAATATGTAAAATGAGTTCAAATAAAATTAATTCAAAGAAAACCGTTGATGGAGTCTATGCAGTTGGCCTCTCTCAAATCAGCATACTTCCCTTAAGGAACTTGGAGTTAAAAAAAAAAAATACTTGGAAAAGTTGCCCTTAAACCATTTCAGCTTTTTTGAAGTATAATTGAAGTATAATTAACATATAATGTTACATTAGTCTCATGCATACAGCATATTGATTCAACAATTCTGTATATATACATACATATGTACGTGTATGTATATATATATGTATGTATGAGAGAGAGAGAGAGAGCAGGGGAGGGAGCAGGGGAGAGAGGCAGAGGGGAAGAGAGAGAATCTTGAGCAGGTTCCACACTCAGTGTGGAGCCAGACAGAGGGCTCGATCCCATGACCCTGGGATCATGACCTGAGCTAAAATCAAGAGTTGGACACTTAACTGAGCCACCCAAGCGCCACTGATTCAACACTTTTATACGTTATTCAGTGCTTGCCATAATAAGTATGGTCACCATCTATCACCAAACAGTGTTATTACAATATTATTAACTATATTCCCTATGCTATACTTTTCACCTTTGTGACTTGTTTTATAACTGCAAATTTGTATCTCTTAATCCTCTTCATCTATTTTGCCATCTCCCTCCACCCACCTCCCCTCTGGCAACCACTAGTTTGTTCTCTGTATTTAAGAGTATTATGGGGTTTGTTTGTTTGTTTTCTTTGTTCATTTATTTTGTTCCTTATATTCCACAAATAAGCTAAATCATATGGTATTTGTCTTTGTCTGTCTGACTTACTTCACTTAACATAATACCCTCTAGGTCCATCCATGTTGCCACAAAGACCATTTCTGCTTTCTGCTCAGGGTTCCTGGTCCCTAATGCCTGCTTGGTGCAAAGGCCCTTGGGGAAGGGGGGTTATAAGAACGATTTTCAACTTAGTATCTCAATGAATTATGGTGCCACCATACTAAGAACAAGAAATATGACACAATTAATTTTTGAATAAATGCCAATGAGTAGATAAATGATATATACAAATATCAAATCATTATGTTGTAGGCCTGAAACTAATATACTGTCATATGTCAATTATATCTCAATATAGAAAAAGGAATAATGTGACTATAGGTTTGGGATGCAAATTCACCTGAACTGTATTCTGGTTATTTTTAAAAAATACATTTTGTAGGGTGTGGAGTAAAGCTGTAAAATATTTTTTAAACCAAAGAATTGACTAAATGTGCCCAAACAACTTATTGGATTCATGTCTCTACCATTGATTTATAATGCCTCCTTTATCATGTATTAGATTATTAAATGTACTAGTATCTGCTTCTTGAGTATGTAATATGTAATTCTTTAATTCTTGTGCTACTCTACTCATGTGCTACACATAGGCTCATTTAATTGTATCTCTGAAATTTTGGACATTTGAACAACAATAATAATAACAATAAAATAATAATAATAATATTTAAAAAGATAATATTTAAAATATTAAATATTTAAAATAATATTTAAAATAATATTTTTAAATGCCCTGATAAAGAACAAAATACCTAGCCTTGAAGTGAACTGTCATTATCCCAAGATCCTGAGCAGCTGTGTTTTTCGAATCATTTTTGAGTACCACCAACAGTAAGAAATACATTTTTTCATTGGAACTTAGCACACACATGCATGCATACGCATATATGTGATTCAAAGAAAAGTTTCCCCAAACCGACTTCTCTCTTTTTTAAATTTTTCTTCCTCTTCTTCTCCTTCTCCTTCTCCTTCTCCTTCTCCTTCTCCTTCTTCTTCTTCTTCCTCTTTTTTTTAAGTATGCTCCACACGGAGCCCAATGTGGGGCTTGAGCTCTTGACCCCAAGATCAAGACATGAGTTGAAATCAAGATTTGGACTCTTAACCAGTGGAATCACCCAGGTGCCCCTAAACTGACTTCTCTTAGTAAGTGATGAGGCCCACTGATAACTTTTTTTTCTATGACATTCTATTCCATTCAAAGAAATCCTGGCCAGTGACCTGCTATTTATGACCAAAGATTAAATTGCAGCTCATAGCTTGATAAACATTGGACTGGATGAATTCTGACATTCTATGAGATATGTATGGATCACATAAATAAGTACAGTAATAGAGGGGGCAAATGTTTTCAAGATATGCTTTTGTTTTATTTGTATCTCTAACTCTTTATTTTGAGAAGTTTTTTATCTACAGAAAAATTTGAAATAGTAAAATAAATGCCCTATACCACTCACCAAGATTGACAATTATTTTACCACATTCTCTCTTTCCCAATACCCCCACATGTGTGTATTTAAGTTTATTCATATTATTTTTGCTAAATTACTTGAAAATAATTTGTAGATGTTATTTTTTAATTTTTTTTAAGTTTATTTATTTATTTTGAGATTGAGAGAAAGCAAGCAGGAGAGGGGCAGAGAGAAAGGGAGAGAGAAAATTCCAAGCAGACTCCACACTGTCAGCTCAGAACCCGATGCAGGGTTCGAACCCATGAACTGTGAGATCATGACCTGAGCCCAAATCAAGAGTCAGGTGCTTAACTGACTGAGCCAACCAGGAGCACAGGCAAACATTATATTTTATCCTGAAATATAATATTTTATTTCATTTATATTTTTTTAAGATTTTTTAATTTTTAAGTAATCTCTAACATCCAACATGGGGCTCGAACTCACAACTCCAAGATCAAGAGTTGCATGCTCCACCAACTGAGCCAGCCAGCCACCCCTGGAATATAACATTTTAGCCTGTATCTCTTGAGAGTAGGGATATTTTGCTCCAAAGTCACAATATTATTATCATATACAAGAAACTTAACAATGCAGCAATATTATCTAGTATATAGATCACATTCACATTTCCCCAGTTGTCCTTCAAATGTCCTTTATAGCTATTTTTCTCCCAACTCAGTATACAATCAAAGATCATGTAGTGACTCTTCCATATGAGACCCTAAACAAGAATTCCTGAACTGAGCCCAGTCAATTCACACAACAAGAGGTAGTTTTAGATCTCTTTCTCTATACGTAATCAAGAAATAATATACACACACACACACACACACACACATATATATATATAATTTATTGACATGATTTTAAGCTTACAGAAAAGTTGCAGGAATAGTACAATGAATTCCAAAAAGTCTAGAGTCACCAAATGTTAATACTTTGCTATATCTGCTTTATTCCTCTTTTAGTCTCTATCATTGATCTACTCTATCGTTATCTCTCTCCCTCCCTTGTTCTTTTTTTTTCCCCTAGTTGTTTCATTTTTTTTTTAATTTTTATTTATTTTTTAAATTTACATCCAAGTTAGTTAGCATATATAGTGCAACAACGATTTCAGGAGTAGATTCCTTAATGCCCCTTACTCATTGAGCCCATCTCCCCTCCCACAACCCCTCCAATAACCCTCAGTTTGTTCTCCATATTTAAGAGTCTCTTCTGTTTTGTCCCCCTCCCTGTTTTTATATTATTTTTGCTTCCCTTCCCTTATGTTCATCTGTTTTGTCTCTTCAAGTCCTCATATGAGTGAAGTCATATGATATTTGTCTTTCTCTGACTAATTTTGCTTAGTTTAATACCTTCTAGTTCCATCCACATAGTTGCAAATGGCAAGATTTCATTCTTTTTGATTGCTGAGTAACACTCCATTATGTGTATATACCACATCTTCTTTTTTTATTTTTATTTTTATTTTTTTTTAGTGTTTATTTATTTTTGAGACAGAGAGAGACAGAGCATGAACGGGGGGAGGGTCAGAGAGAGAGGGAGACACAGAATGTGAAGCAGGCTCCAGGCTCTGAGCTGTCAGCATAGAACCCAATGCGGGGCTCGAAATCACAGACCTTGAGATCATGACCAGAGCCAAAGTCAGAAGCTCAACCGACTGAGTCACCCAGGCGCCCCTATACCACATCTTTTTTATCCATTCATCTATTGATGGACATTTGGGCTCTTTCCATACTTTGGCTATTGTTAATAGTGTTGCTATAAACATGGGGGTGCATGTGCCCCTTCGAAACAGCACACCTGTATCCCTTGGAGTATGCCTAGTAGTGCAATTGCTGGGTCGTAGGGTCATTCTATTTTTAATTTTTTGAGGAACCTCCATACTCTTTTCCAGAGTGGCTGCACCAGTCTGCATTCCCATAGTTGTTTCTGAACTAAGAGTTAGCAGTAGTATGATGCTCCTTTATCCTTAAATATTTCAGTCTGTATTTCATAAAAATAAGAAATTCTCTTATGTAACCATATACAGTTTAAAAAACAATTAACATTTATACAATGCTATAGCCTAATCTCTATACTAGATTAAGATTTCATCAACTGTCCTAATAATGTCTTTTATAGCAGAAAACAAAGCCTCTAAAATTCCAAGATATGCAGTTGCCTTCAGTTATCTTGCCTCTTTAGACTTTTTAAATCTGGAACACTTTCTGAGTCTTTGTATTTCATGACCCTGACATTTTTCGAAAAACTCAAGACAGTTATTTTGCAGATGGCCTTCACTTGCAGTTTGTCTCGTGTTCCTCATGGTTAGATTCAGAGCATGCATTTCGGGCTGGCATGACCGTGAGGCCCGTGAGGTTGGTTCAGGCTGGTATCTGCCAGTGAGTAAAGTTACTGCTTTCACCTTTCTAATTAATAAATTTTGTTTAAAGAGATACCTTGATACTCAGTAAATATCCTGTTACTATCCAAACTTTCTCCTGCTGGTTTTAGGACTCACTGAGGATTTTTTTTTTTTTTAAGATTTTACCTTTAAGTAATCTCTACACCCAACCTGGGGCTCACACTCACAACCTCAAGATCAACAGTCATGTGCTCTACCCACTGAACCAGCCAGGCACCCCAGGACTCATTGCCTACATCAGTTATTATTATGACAATGGCCAAATGGCCAAATGGTGATTTTTATATTTCCATCATTCCTTTACATTTATTATCTGCCTTGCTATAGTAGGGAAGATTTTCTCCTCTTATTTATTTGCTTGGGTTTGTTGTTGTTCATTCATTTAAATGTGTAGTCATAGATTCTTACTTTATTCAATAAATTATAACCCTTGGGGCACCTGGGTGCCTCAGTCGGTTAAGCATCCAACTATGGTTCAGTTCGTGGTCTCACGGCTCGGTTCATGGGTTTGAGCCCCGCATCAGACTCTGTACTGACAGTGCAGAGCCTGCCTGGGATTCTCTGTCTCTGCCCCTCCCCCACTCGCGCAAGAGATCTTTCTCTCTCTAAAAAATAAAACTTTAAAAAACACTAAAAAATAAATTATAACCCTTAGTGTTATTTACATTTATGCTCAAATTTTTCCAGAGTTTTTCAAAATGGCTTCTGTGACCTTTTAACATGTCCCCACCATGTCTTGAGCACTTCCTTACTTTTTGGCACAAGATGATCCAGGCTTATCCTGTATTTTCCTTGCTCCAGTCCTAAAATCAGCCATTTCTCCAAGGATCCCTAGTTCTTTTTAGTGGAGAATGTTATTTAGAAACCAAGATCTGGGTTCTGGGTATGTTTAATTTTGTTGGGATTTGATTACTTCTAGACCCTCTCAGCAGACAGAGCTGGGAAATAGATACATGTATGTACATATACATACGTATGCATATATAACACATGTGTATTGAATACATACATAACATTCATACATATCTATATCATTTCTATTTCTAGCTGTCTCTACGTATTAAAACTGATACTTCTGGTTCCAATCCAACACAGCAGTTCCATAATTGTAACTACCTTCTCCAACAATGAAAATCTGGATCTCATCATTCACAATATATTGACTTATTCAGTTAATCCTAGAATGCATAGACAGTAGTTTCAGAATTGTGATCTCATGCCTATGCTAAAAAAGCTTTCTTACTAGAGTGCAGTATTTGTTAAGAGTTCATTTTCCCTTTAGCCTTGAGAGCTTGTGGTCCAAATTCTGGGTATCAAAATTACTTTGATTAATACCTCCTTCCCCGATGTGACTATGTTATGCATTTGAAAAGTGCTTCTGTTTATTTGTTGTATTCAATTTTAAGATCCCCTAAATTGTTATTTTAAGCCACTAAATTCAGCAATGGATAACCAGCAACCATGGCACCATATCATGAGACACTTGATGTCAGTTTGCCCCATTATCATTAACGAAAAGTTGAATCATTTGGTTAAGGTCTCATGTACCAAATCACTCCATTATAATTATTCAGTAATCTGTGGGGTGTCTTATCTTTTTTCTTTAGTAAGTCTTGATACATGAACTTAAGACCGCCATAACTACAATCGAGGGACCCTACTTCAGAGTTACATTTTTCTCTTTGGAAATGCCTTCCTTAATACCATAGGAATACAGAGAGAAAGCTAGCACCTATTGACTGATTACCCAGCAGGTGGACTCCACAGCTTGCAGAGAAGGTGGAAACCCAGCTGTGATGAAAACACTTAATTCTATTTGTAGTTCAACAGAGTCTGTGCTTGAAACAGAATGCTACAAACTGTAGGTTTTCCAACTTGTGATTCTGATCCCAAATCATGAGATTTGGAGAAAGAAAAGAAGCAAAAAGCAGTCTTTTTATTTTAGGCTTTTCATAAGGAGCTCGGATTGGAAGCCCACTGAGAAAGAAGTCTATTAAGGACACTGCTTATCACTTTCAGAGTAACACAGTTGTTTCCTAGTTAGGACAAAGGTCCCACCATGTAAAATTAGTCTGTTCATGTTGCTTTCTTGGTTAAGTCTTTTGATTTCTGCTTTTAAATATATCGTCTGATCATATACAAGCAATTAAATCACAGTCCTTTTATATTCCAAACTTACAAACATTCATGGCTAGGGACACCTGGGTGGCTCAGTCAGTTAAGCATCTGACTCTTGATTTCGGCTCAGGTCATGATCTCACAGTTTATGAGCCCTACATTGGGCTCTGCACTGATGGCATGGAGCCTGTTTGGGATTCTCTCTCTCTCTCTCTCTCTCTCTCTCTCTCTTTCTCTGCCCCTCCCCTGCTTGTGTATGCACTGTTTCTCTTTCTTTCAAAATAAATACACTTTTAAAAATTTAAAAAACACAAATGTTTATGGCTATATCTCTGGTGCCTAGGATGGCACTTAGTAGGGGTTGAGTGTGTGCATACACGCATAAGTGAATACATGGGGATTCTCATTCTTTTATTCATACCTTATAGATTTATAGCCTGCCCACTGTCCTGTTAGATGCCAGGAATTACTGCAGGCATTGAATCACAAAGGTTAATAAAATACAGCCCCTGCTTCAAGGGCTCACAGGCTAGACAGAAAGAAACCTAAACAGTGAATTATAAAACTTGGGAGGGGGCAGACACTGATAGAAATATGCACTGGGTTTGTTGTTGTATTTATAATGTATTTATTATAATACACTGTCCATGTATTCACAGTTTAGACTCATCGAAGTATTATTCATGGGGAAGTGCAAAAAAAGAAAAACCACAGCATCTCAGCAAGCAGCACAAAGAACATATCACAATTCTAGAAAAGACAGGTGGAAGACACCACAGTCTTGTATACATATTTATCAACGTCATCACCATCATCATCATTTTTTATTTTTTTATTTTTTTTAACGTTTTATTTATTTTTGAGACAGAGAGAGACAGAGCATGAATGGGGGAGGGTCAGAGAGAGAGGGAGACACAGAATCTGAATCAGGCTCCAGGCTCTGAGCTGTCAGCCCAGAGCCCAATGTGGGTCTCGAACTCACGGACCTCGAGACCATGACCTGAGCCGAAGTCGGACGCCCCACCAACTGAGCCACCCAGGTGCCCCCATCATCATCTTTTAAAAGGATTACTTGAATTAGCTGACGAGTACCTGGGGTAACCAGTGTTGCTAAACTGTTTCAGAGTAATGCACTTTTATAGGAACAGGGAAGAGAGGGGTGAGAAAAGGCCTCCTGCAGTTAACCTGAGTTAAAATTGTAAAATGCTTTTATGAGATTTTTCTTAGTGTAAATTGTAGTTTTAAAAATGAAGACAGTTGGAGAAGCACCTGGATGGCTCAGTTGGTTAAGTGACGGACTTCGGCTCAGGTCATGATCTCACGGTTCGTGGGTCCGAGTCCCGTGTTGGGGTCTGTGTTGATAGCTCAGAGCCTGGAGGCCGCTTCGGATTCTGTGTCTCCTCCTCTCTCTATCCCTCCCCTGCTCGTGCTCTGTCTCTCTCTCTCTCTTTGTCTCTCAAACAAATAAACATTTAAAAAATAAATAAATAAAATAAAAATAAACACAGTTGGAGGGCACCGGGGTGGCTCAGTCGGTTGAACATCCAACTCTTGTTTTCTGCTCAGGTCATAATCCCAGGGTCATGGGATCGAGCCTTGCATCGGGCTCCACATTGAGGTGGAGTGTGCTTAAGATTCTCTCTCTCTCTCTGCCCCTCTCCCCCACACACGCTCTCTCTCTCTCTCTCAAAATAAAAAAGAAAAAGAATAAAATTTAAAAATGAAGACAGAAAAAAAAATTAAGACCGGGTGCCTGGCTGGCTTGATCAGTGGAGCATACAACTCTTGATCTCAGGGTTATAAATTCATGACCCATGATGAGTGTAGAGATCCAAAAAAATAAAATAAAATAAAATAAAATAAAATAAAATAAAATAAAATAATAAAATAAAATAACCGCCCCCCAAAAAAGTTAAAAATGAAAGTCAAAAAAGAAAAGTATTTACAAATCATGCATAGGTCCACCCATACATAATGGTAAACATCTTTGTTTATATGCTTATTTTTCTAGAACATATACATTTTAAAATACACAAAAATAGAACCAGTCTGTATATTCTCTTTTGTGACCTGCTTGTTCTCACTTAACAATACTCTGTGAATATGTTTCTGCATCAACAAATATTCTATGATTTCAAAGTTAAGGGAAGCATATATGGAAAGAGTGAATGTTGGAATAAAATTGCCGACTAAGCTACAAAGTTAGATACAAATGCAACTATTAGTATTGTCATTTTTACCAGGGGAAATCATTTACAGTTCTGCTAGACAGAAAAAATCACACACAGTCTAATCCATCTTTTCTACAAGTTAACATGTATATGTGTAATTTCATGGAATCTGGGCCCTATCAATAGTAATTAGTAAGTTAAAGCTCCATTTCTCTAGATCTACACTATTCAACATGGTAGCCACTAGCCGTATGTGGCTGCTGTGCAACTGACAACCTGAGTTGTTGTTTTTTTTTATATCGTGCATGTGCCTCTCACCATAAATAATTGATTGATTTTTGTTCAAGTATAATTAACATACAGTGTTATATTAGTTATAGGTGTACAATATGATTCAACAGTTCTATACATTCTCAGTGCTCATCATAAGTGTACTCTTAGTCCCCTTTGGTTTTTAATTTTTTTAATGTTTATTTATTTTTGAGAGAGAGAGTGAGACAGAGTGTGAGAGGAGGAAAGAGAATGAGGGAGACACAGAATCTGAAGCAGGCTCCAGGTTCTGAGCTGTCAGCATACAGCCTGATGCAGGGCTTGTATCACAACCGTGAGATCATGACCTGAGCCAAAGTTGGACACTTACCTGACTGAGCCACCCAGGTGTCCCATCTTAGTCCCCTTTATGTCATTCATCCCTCCACTCACCTCCCCTCTGGTACCATCAATTTCTTCTCTAGAGTTAACACTCTGGGGTTTTTTTTGTTTGTTGGTTTTGGTTTTGGTTAGTCCCTTTTTCTCTTTGTTCATTTGTTTTGTTTCTTAAATTTCACATATGAGTGAAATTATATGCTTTTTTCTGATTGACTTTTTTCACTTAGAATTATACCCTCTAGATAAATCCATGGTGTTACATATGGCAAGATATCATTCTTTTTTATGACTGAGTACTATTTCATTGTATATATGCCACATCTTTATCCGTTCATCAATTGATAGATGCTTGGGTTGCTTCCCTATCTTGGCTATCGTAAATAATTCTGTAATAAATAAGAGTGCATATATCTTTTCAAATTAGTTTTTTCATTTTCTTTGGATAAATATTCAGTAATGGAATTACTGGATCATGTAGTAACTCTATCTTTAATTGTTTTTAATTTTTAATTTTATTTTTTTTAATTTTTGAGACAGAGAGCATGAGTGGGGAAGGGTCAGAGAGAGAGGGAGACACAGAATCTGAAGCAGGCTCAAAGCTCCAAGCTGTCAGCACAGAGCCTGACATGGGGCTCAATCCCATGGACCATGCCATCATGACCTGAGCCGAAGTCGGATGTTTAACGAACTGAGCCACCCAGGTGCCCCTCTATTTTTAATTTTTTGAAGAACCTCCATACTGTTTTAATTTTTTAAATTAAATTAAATTAAATTTTTAAGTTTTTATTTAAATTCTGGTTAGATAACATACAGTGTAATATTAGTTTTAGGTGTATAATATAGTGATTCAACATTTCCACACAACACTTGGTGCTCATGATGACAAGGCCACTCCTTAGTCCTCACCACTTATTTCGCCCATCCCCCACCACTTCCCCTCTGGTAACCATCAGTTTGTTCTCTATAGTTAAGAGTCGGTTTCTTGGTTTGCCTCTCTTTTTTTTCCCCTTTCCTTGTTTGTTTCTTAAATTCCATATATGAGTGAAATCATATGGTATTTGTCTTTCTCTGACTGACATATTTCACTTAGAATTATATTCTCTCTCTAGCTCTATCCATGGTGTTGCAAATGGCAAGATTTCATTCTTTTTTTTTTACAGATATTTTTTAAGTGTTTATTTATTGAGAGAGAGAGGGAGGGAGAGGGGAAGGGGCAGAGAGAGACCAAGCAGACTCCACACAGAGCACAGAGCATGACACGGAGCCCGATCCCACCACAACCGTAAGATCATGACCTGAGCCACAATCAAGAGTTCCACGCTAAACCGACTGAGCCATCCAGGTGCCCCTTCACTCTTTTTTATGGCTGAGTAATATTCCATTGAATATATATACCACATCTTCTCTCTCTCTCTCTTTTTTTGGCCCCCTCAGATCTAGGGTTAGGGTTAGGGTATGTGCCAGGGTGTGGGTCTGTGCCTGGTATCCTGTAGTACAGAGACCTCTCCAGAGGGTTAGGATTAGGGTAGGGATTAGGGGTTAGGGGTTAGGGCTAGGGTTAGGGCTAGGGTTAGGGTGTATGCCTGGCATCCTATAGTTCAGGGACCTCTCTAGAGAATAAACCCCAAACCTCTGCTGGAGTGAGAATAGACATGGAAGCCTTCTATCAAACTGAGACAAGGAAGGTTTTGGGGTTTTCAGAAATATTACCCATTCTTAAATGTTTGGGGTCTTCTCCAGAATAACTAGGCTGCTTTTCAGCTTTTCTTATCATGTGTTCAGGAAATGTTTTAAATTTTATTTTATTTTTTTATTTTTAATTTTTTAGAAATTAAATTTATTAATTTTAGCTTAATTTTAATTTTCAATTAATTAATTTTAAATTAATTAAATTTGGAAATTATTTATTTACTTTGAGACAGAAAGAGAGGCACAGAATCCCAAGCAGGCTCTGCCCTGTCAACGTAGATCCCCATGCGGGGCTTGATCTCACAATCCAAGAGATCATGACCTGAGTGGAAATCAAGAGTTGGACACTTAACGAACTGAGCCACCCAGGTGCCCCTAAATTTTATTTTAAAATTGAAATAGTGTAAACTATTTTTCCATTCCGTTCCATTCTATTCTTTTTGGGGGGAGATCAAACCATTTTATTCAAAGGCTTCGGGGAAAAGTCAAAGTGGAGTAGAAGGTGATCTACGTTCTCCGCTCAGCAGGAATCTTGCGAACCTCACAGTCGCCAAAAGCCCATTCAATTCTATTCTTTTGGTAGGACGACATTTCCCTTAAACTGTTGCAACTCATAGATATCGCTGCACTGTACTTCCTGGCTTTAGTAGGTGAGTCATCTCCAGTATTACACATAAACACATTATCACTCTAGTTAGGATCAGAAGATTGAGTAAATTCAATAATTCAGTAACTTCCTATGTACTAATTTAACATGGAAAGGTGTTTACTTGAACTTTTTATACAGAATGTACCACTTACACGGATGCATTCGTGAATCATAATTGGTAACTACACTGAAATATTTATGCTTTAAACTATGATGGAATTAAACTATTTTTAAAATAAGAAGTATGGACTAATTTTTAAGTTTAAAATGAAGGCATATCACTGAGGGAGAATTGAGTGGAGATGTAGATACTAGTAATGTGCTAGAAGAAGGAAAAAAGAAAGAGATTAGGGGCACCTGGGTGGCTCAGTCAGTAAAGCATCCAATTCTTGATTTTGGCTCAGGCCACCATCTCACGGTTCATGGGATCAAGCCCTGAGTCAGGCTTTGCGCTGATGGCATGGAGCCTGCTTGCGATCCTCTCTCTCCCACTCTCTCTGCTCTTCCCCCACTTGTGTTCTCTGTCTCTCTTTCTCTCTCTCAGAATAAATAAATTTTAAAAAGCACAAAGAAATTAGAAGACAGTATGTTTTAAGTGTCATGTAATTTGCTGCAGGAGAACAAAACAGAAAAGCTGTTTGTTGTTTTGTTGTGTAGAGACTGAATAAAGATAATAAAATGGACAATAATACGGGACATTTTTGGCAAATACAGGGCAAATTTGATGAGAATAGTCAAGAAAGAATCAATAAGATTAGTTGCCTGCATTCAAAATTGAACATTCAGTGAAAATTGTTTTAACAATGATAACAAGTTCTGAACTTGTAACTTTGGTCAGCTTGACAATGGTTTGGATTTTTGTGCATAAAAGAAAACCAGTTTTAAATTGCTCAGTTCTCTGAAACAGACTGTATGAAAAGCATCATGGATGCAGTTGTTAAAACTGTTCAACATATATGTGTAAATGCTTTGACTCATCACCAGTGGTTTTGGAACTGTTGAAAGAAGTAGACAATGATTTTAATGATCTTGTGTTTGTTGCCAGTGCTCGTTGGTTGAGCCACAGAGAGTTTTAAAACTTTTACTGTGCTGTTGACTGCAAGTCTAGATTTTCTTGAAACAAAAGGAATGCTTGCTAAATATTCATTAATAAAAAATGGCGATATGATTTACATGTTTTCCCATAGATATTACACTGCATATGAACAAGATAAATTTGAAGCTCCAAGGAAAGGAAAAGCTTATTTGGGATTTAACTAGACAGAAATAAGAATTTTTGTTAAAATTGACACTTTTCATGATTCAAGCCAATAATAATAATTTCCTACATTATTCTAACATGAATCAGTATGCAGATTTTAATTATAATAGGGTTATGTAAATTGGCTATAAAAACTAAGAAAAATTTTGAAGAATGCTCATTTATATTGATAAATTCAGCATTGGTTTTCAAATAGCACAATACCCCTTTGAAACTAATACTGAGTTGACACAAATTAATGAATTTACTTAGCTTGGAAAGATGTAGTTTTGAAGTCAAAGAAGTAGCAGAAACCCAAAGACAGTGAGGTCGTGGCAGACACAGGAAAAAGTTTTGAAAGATGTAAAATAACAAAGAAAGATGAAGTAGTAAAAGAACCAGAAAAAGTGAACAAAGATTGCCGAATGTAGTGAAATCCCAGGCATGTTGGGGGAAAAAGAATACACACACATACGCATGTACATGCTTATACATACGTGTGTGTTTGTATACCATTCATCACCAATGTGAGGCTCTCCTCATCCTGAGCAACAGGTGGGAAGGACAGGCAGAGGAAAGGTTGATTGATCCAGGATTGATCCAGGGTTTCGAGTGTGCAGGGACAGAGGACTAGGACTTGAGGACTTGACGGTGAGAGGACCAACCACAGAGAATGGAAAGGAGGTGAGTGAGAGAGTGAGGAGGAGATAGGGTGGTCCAGGGACTCACATCCAAGGTCCTGATGTGATCAAAGAATGGGCACAGCACACATATTCTGAGTGGCCCATGACCTGTATGTGACGCTGCCTCCTCTCCTGCCCTGCTCCAGGTATCCACAATTACTGAAGCTGAGATCAAGGAACTGACACAGGGCATTGGCCGAAATCTTCCACCCAGAAGCCCAACTCCTCCCAGGATGAGGCAGGCTTTGAGCTGAGGTCATACAGGTGTCAAAGTTGGCAGTGAAGGTGAGCTAGGACCTGGAGGCCTGGTAGAGTGGCTGGATAGGGCATGGACCTATTGGGGATTTTGATGAAATCTGTGAGCAATGGGCTGAAAGTATCAAAAAGGAGACCTTCCTGTTTTCCTCACCCCTGCACTTGAAAAGGCAGACTGTTTCCCTTAAGTCAAGCCTGCCTGTTACCAAGAGATTCAAGCATGTCTTAGACACTGCTGTGTCATATATGCCTCAGGAGCATGGGGTTTTTGTCCTTCTTTTTAACATTCTGTTTTCTGTGCAGTCACCATTTGATAACCTTATTTTGATAATAATTTTAACAGAAAAGTTGCAGAGTACAAGGAGCTCTTGTTTATCTTTACCCAGTTTCAACCATCATGGACACTTTATCCCATTTGCTTTATCGTCTCTCTCTTTCTCTGCATATATATATGCGTACACGTATCTATACATGCATATGTAATTTTTTTTCCAAACCAAGAGTTAGTCAGAGACATGATGCCCCTTTACCCAAAAGGCTTCAGGGTGTAATTCCTAAGAACAAGGACGTTCTGTTACGCAACCGCAGTGCACTGATCAAAGTCGGGAAATTGAACATTGCTACAAAGTTATTTCCACAGTCCTTGTTCCACTTTTGTCAATTGTTCCAATAATGTCTCCTATGGCTATTTTTCTTTCCTGCTCCAGGATCCAATCCAGAATCACACATTGCAATTTAGTTGTTATATATTCTTAGTTTCTTTTCATCTGGAACAGTTCAGTTCCTCAGCTTTTCTTTGTATTTCTTGACCTTGACATTTTTTGTAGAACATGGGCAATTCATTTTGTGGAAGGTCCCTTAGTTTGAGTTGGTCTGATGTTTCATCATGATTAGAGGAAGGTTGTGCATTTTTGGCAAGAAGACCTCAGAAAGGATGTTGGGTCCTTCTCCGTATACCGCAGCAGGAGGCACGTGAGGTCAGGTTGGCCCAGTCAACAATCTTACCTTTACTTTGTAACAACAGCAGAACGTTCTTTTAGCTTTATTCTTCTCATTTGGCAGGTATCTTGCATTGCAGTATGATTTTCTGTTTTGCACAGGCATAATAATGTGAAGTTTATATTTTTGATTAATTGCAAATAACCAAAATGCAATAAACTGGTGTTTTTTTTTTCTTTTTTTTAAGGAAGCATATTTAAAATAATATGTGTTAGGAGCTCCTGGGTGACTCAGTCGGTTAAGCGTCTGACTTCGGCTCAGGTCATGCTCTCACGGTCTATGAGTTCGAGCCCTGCGTTGGGCTCTGTGCTGACAGCTCAGAGCCTGGAGCCTGCTTCAGATTCTATGTCTCCCTCTCTCTCTGCCCCTCCCCCGCTCATGGTCTGTCTCTGTCTCTCAAGAGTGAATAAATGTTAAAATTTTTTTTTAAAAATGTGTTAATGTTCACTTGTGGGGTTTTAATGTCAACTGGTATACTTAGATTGAAACCAAATCTATTTCAGACAAAAACGAGAAAACTATATATTTGTAAATAATTTTGAGAATATGCAAGTTAAGACTAAAAAAAAACTTCCTGACACAATGAACATATTTGGAAAATAGTAACATCAATATATCCTTAGAGTGTTAAGACTTTTATGATTAACATGGTGATATGCCAGGCAATACATATAAAACCAGAAGAAACGTATGACTTAGTGGGGAGGAGTGAATTATCATCTACAATGCGCATCTTAAGAGTAACTGCTATATAACAATTTTAGGCAGATTCTCAGAGCCTGACAGAGGGGGGTCATGGGACTGGTTGTGCCAAGGGGAAGAAGCTGAAAATGGAGCCAAAGAAGATTTTAAAATCAGAGCTGTGCCAACATGCATAAATTCACTTGCTTTGAAGAAGCTGCAATGGGATTCAGGAACCGGTAAAAGAATATTTATTGTTTTGTCTTTGCATGACAAAATGTGATCTCTTTTTCTTCTACCCTTTCCTTAAAACAACAATTGTCTGCATGTAGAATGAGTATATTTTAAATGAACCACTCAGTGATTTTTATCTGCTCTCATTTCCAGTACTGAGCAGCAACATGATAGACTAGAAATTCTCCTGACTTTTCGGCACCTGGGTGGCTCAGTTGGTTAAGGGTCCGACTCTCGGTTTTGGCTCAGGTCATGATCTCACAGTTCAGGAGTTCAAGCCCCACATCAGGCTCTGTGCTGACAGTACAGAGGCTGCTTGGGATTCCTTCTCTCTCCCTCTCTCTCTGCCCTTCCCTGCCTCTCTGTCAAACTAAATAAATAAACTCAAAAAAAAAAAAAAGAAAAGAAAAAGAAATTCTCTTTATTTTATAGTCAGACTGACCCACGTTCCAAACCTCACTCTGCCACAGACTGGCATGTGGCCTTGAGCAGGTCACATGGCCCCAGTGTCTATGTCTTTAAACGGGGAATAAATTTTGCTGGATTGGAAGGATTAGAAATGACATACTTTACAAATACTGTGGCCCATAGTGGACAGTATTCAATACTGGAAGTTGGACATAAGAGCAATATAGTTTAAAGAAAAGAGCCCTGAACTGGAAACTGGGGTACCAGGATCCAGGTCCCTGGTCCCTGGTTCACTAACAAGCACCTGACCATGGCTGGTCATTCAAATTTACTGGATTGTAGTCCAAATAAGGAAGGAGTGTTGGTTGGAGAGAAACAGAGGTCAAGTACAAGAGCTGACTGCCACGCTGTGGGAACACGGCTGAGCAAGTGAGTGGGCTGTGGCTGACATTGATCTGAGCCTTGAATGATCACGTGTGGGCCTTTCCACTGGTCACAGGAGGTGTTTCAGGTAAGGACAAAGACCCAGGGGACCGGTAGGTAAAAGGGCAAAGCGTTGCCATGCGGCAAAATGGCAGCTCCACTCCAATCCCAGTGCAATCAGCTTCGGGGACTACCTGTGAGTGTTGAGCTGTATCAAATACATTTTAAGATAAATGGACCCTTTGCGGGCTTTGGAAATCTTTTAGCTCTGCCGTAAAAAAATGGCAACTGAAATGGGAGTTGCTCTGTAAGCGCCCATGTACTCACCATGTGGACTGGGGCAAAGGAAACTACCAGTTAGACATTAGTCTTAACTCATTAGTAATTTGTAATTAATCCTTCTATGGGGCTTTTTACACATTAGGCACTGATCTAAGTGCTGTATCTCCATTAATTCACTTAATCCTCAGGACAATTGTGTGAAAGAGGGATACTCCCTTCACAGATGAAGAAACAGACGCGGAGAGATGAGATCATTTGCCAAAGGTCACCGGCCAGCAAATGGAAGAATCAAGATTAGGATCCAGGCTGGCTGACAAAACCCCTGATTCTAATCATTCTATGAACTGTCTCTAGAGACTGAGGAAGGAATCATTCTTGCAGAAAAATACACATTTAACTAGCACTGAGAGTTGAGAATTTAGCCGCATCTTCAAGTACAGCTGTACTTAAATGCTGCATTCAGACAAAAAGCCAGGCGTTACTTTTGGACCCAACTACACTCCATTATTTTCTTTGGTAACACTTTTAATTATGTCATTATTTGGGCATAGGCGCTTAGGTAATGCATTGCAATAAGTAAGTCTTCCCTCCCCCTAATGTGTCATTCTTTGCTGGAAATGAGAGGAGAGGAGGAAATGGAGTGGGTTGGACAGCATTTCATGTAGGGGCTTTGTGTCAAGTGGAAGTTCTCTTAAAAGGCCCGGGGAGCCAGTGTGTTAAGCTTCTGCCTCTTGATATCTGCTCAGGTTGTGATCTTGTGGTTGTGGGATCCTCACGTCGGGCTCCATGCTGAGCATGGAGCCAGCTTGGGATTCTCTCTCTTCCTCTCTCTGTCCCTCCCTCGCTCATGCGCACTCTCGCTCAAATTAAATAAGTAAACATTTTTGAAAAAGGCTGGCCTGGTGTATCTTCTCGGGTTGTGTGACAGAGACTCAGGTTGTCAGTTTTCCTTCTAAGTCAGACTTTGTCAAGCTGGGGGAATACTCTGGGGGTGTTCAGATACATCTCAGGGCACTGTGAGTCTGCAGGGGTAAACACAGCGGCTGCAGGGTAATAGCAGGAACTGACTCTCCATGTCTTTGTGTCCTGCCTGCTAGGTCTAAAAGGGTCAGCAGGGACAAAAATGAGGATTATGACTGTCTTGAGGAAAACCTGTTTTGTTATTTACTTGTCTTAAATAATTATCCAGAGTTCTATCAACAAACTTCTCAGGGCTTCTGAATAGGCTGTGGACTGCCTGGCACTCTGGGGGGTGGGACTTTGGGTCAAACGATGAGGAACAGAGTTGGGAAATCGCACGGGCTGCCTGTCATCCTCATCTCCCTCCCCAACCTCTGAACCCAGAGAACCTGCTCTTTGCTTGGGGTCCTTTGGGGTGTCAAGCATAATGTTCTAGTCCTCAGTTTATTTCAAAGACACAGATATTGAAGGCCTACTGTGTGCCAGGCAACATGCCAAGCACTGGTGAAAAGAGGTGACCTGAAGGAGCATGGTGCTGAGAGTAAGGTGTGCCTTAATAATGATATCAACATCTTCATCACCGTCTCTACCTACCATTTACTGAATGCTTGTCACATGTCAGATGTTACCCTCTGTGCTTGTCATGTATTTACTCAGTTAATTTTCACAACAGCTCTATGAGGTGGGTACTATTATTAACTCCATTTTACATTTTACAGAGGTGGGGAAGCAGGCCCAGAGAACTTGGTGAACCTGTTCACTGTCACATAGCTAGTAAGAGGTGGGTTAGGAATTCACCCCAGGAATTGTTTGCTGGAGATAGGCAGTAGCTCCAGAGAGGAGGGAGGCAGGACACCCTCTCCAATTTCATACACACCCCGATGGGGAGGGGCACCTGCTGGTGGGAGGCAGGTGGACTCATACATCTTGGCTTTCCGGAGCTGTAAGAAAGTGCAGACATGTTGAGACACAGGCAGGGTTATCAGAGGTGGTACCATGAAGGGGTGAACAGCCGGACTAGAGAGCCACCTGTCTGGCTTCTAGTCTTGGCTTCACCATTTTCTAGCCATCGAACTTCCTTGTACCTCGGTTAACCTGTTTGTAGAATAGGGATAATTACACCTGCTCCTTAGGGCTGTTGTAAGGATTAAGAAAGCATTTGAGACTAAAGAATGCTCTTCTCTGGGAAAACCACAACCATGAGGCTAGTTTCCCAGCAGCCTTCAATTTTGCTCATTTTTGTGAATATCTCACTTGAACTCCATCCCATCTGCCATTTGCTTGAAATTTGCTTGAGGTAATGAAGTTCACTTAAAAATTTCTATATAGCAGGGCTGCCTGGCTGGCTCAGTCAGAAGAGTTAGTGACGATCTCAGGATCATGAATTCAAGCCCCATGTTGGGCATGAAACCTACTTAAAAAAAAAAAAAAAACAACAACTTAGGGGCACCTGGGTGGTTCAGTCGGTTAAACTTCTGACTTTGGTTCCGGTCATGATCTCATGGTTCCTGAGTTCAAGCCCCGCATTGGGCTGTCTGCTCTCAACACACAGCCTGCTTGGGATCCTCTGTCCCCCTCTCTCTCTGCCCCTTCCCTACTCGCAGGCTCTTTCTCCCTCTCAAAAATAAGTAAACATTAAAAAAAAAAAACTTAAAAAAATTTCCATATAGCTTTACTTTACAAACTTGGTTTAGCTACAAGTCTTTTTTTCTATTTTTCAATTGAGATAAAATTTATATAACAGAATTAGCTATTTTACAGTGAAAAACTCACTGGCCCTTAGTGCAGGTACAATGTTGGGCGACAACCAGCTGTATCTAATTCCAAGACACAAGACATTGTCATCACCCCCAAAGAAACCCCATACCCATTGTCCCCTCCCCCCACAACCATTAACCTCATTTCTATCTCTATGGAGTTGCTTGTCCTGGACATTTCAAGTGGTATCATACACTATTTGTCCTTTTGTCTGGCATCTTGCACTTAGCATGATGTTTTTGAAGTTCATCTATGTTGTAGCTTATGTCAGTCCTTCATTCCTTTCTATGACTGAATGATATTTTGTTTATCTCTGCTCATTTATCACTGGGAATTTGGTTGTTTCTACCTTTTGGCAACTGTAAATACAATTGTGTACAAGTTTTTGTTTGAACACTTGTTTTTTATTTGTTTGGGTACATACCCAAGAGTGGAATTGCTGGATCGTATGGTAACTGTACGTTTTAGTTTTTAAGGACTCGCCAAACTGTTTTACAGAGTGGCCACACCATTTCACATTTCCACCTGCAATTTCTTCATGGCCTTGCTGACGCCTGTTACTTTCTGGCTTTCATAATGTATTTACTTATATCAGAACTATCCTTGTGGGTGTGTAGCTGTATATATTGTGGTTCACACTGCTTTTTGGTTTTGCAGTGGCACACTCAGTTTTGTGTTGGAATCTGCTGGGTTTTTCTTTAGCAATCCCCATGTTTGGGTGGCACCTCTGTCAGGTTCCGGGCAGCAGCCGGTTTTAACCTCATCCTGAGGTGATGCCAGTATGCAGGCAAAGTTGAGAATCGCTGTGTCAAAGATTCCAAACCAGTCTAAGTTACATACTTTTTAATCAGAAATTCACATTACGTTTAACTTACTGGGCCAGGCCCACATTTATCTGAAAAATAGTGGGGGAGTGATACGGCTTTCTGACAGCCATTTCAACCCTAAGAGCTAAGGCCAGAGTTTTGTTTTGTTTTTTTAAGAGAGGAAGTGATTTCACCACAGCTGCACACAGGGGGCAGGGAGGCAGAGTGTCTCCATGGGTCTCAAGTGAACTGCTGAAAACAGAAAAAATAAAACAGTTAAACAAAAGGCTAGTGGCTTTGATGGCAGGTGCAGCTGCTAAGGGCTGCTGGTCCCCACCCCACCCCGCCCCCCACCTCCCTTCACAAGGAAGGCTTGGTGGCCTCTGGGTTCTTACAGCCTGGGAGGTTTCCAGTTAGCACTCTGTTTCCCTGCCACGGTCACCACCTTCCCCTCTTCACTGGAGAGCCTTTTTCCATTTTCTTTTTTAATTTTTTTTTTCCACAGAGAAAGAGAGAGAGAGAGGGAGAGAATGTGTGTGCAAGAGTAGGGGAGGGGGCAAAGGGAGAGAGGAGGGACCAGGCAGGCTCCACCCCATGCTCAGCATGCTCTGCATGGAGCCTGACAGAGGGCTTGATCCCATGACCCTGGGATCATGACCTGAGCCGAAATCAACAGTTGGACACTCAACCGACTGAGCCACCCAGGCACCCGAAGTCTTTTTCTATTTTTGACTTCTTTTTTCCCTCTAGGTAGTTACTGTTGCTGAGCAATGTGACTCCGAGTTTATAAAAGCTCTGCTGCAGACGTCCAAGTTGGCCTGACTACGAAGAAGCAGGTGGACTCATGTGAAGGTGAGTTTTGGGTAAGAGTAATATCTAACACAAGTAGCGTTTTGTTAAGAGGATCACCTACGCATTTTTCACTCTAAGTACAGACTTCATTCATGTTATTGTCACTATTGTTACTACCCTCCAGCCATCTCTCGCCCACAGGAACACACCTGGAGAGGAACAAGCGGTTCTGCTCTCCTGGCAGCGACGGACAACGTGCATCACGGGGAGCCGAGTCGGACAGGACCCCCGTAGGACTGGGCCTGTGGGAGGGGCTTTAGGGGAGTGTTTAAGTAAGCCAGGTGATCTCTGGATTGGATGCTGGCTGGAAGTGAGGGATTTCCACGGTAGGGGGTCTTCATACATCTTCCCGAGAAGCAGGGAAGACCAGAGAAAGGCTGTGATTGGTAAAGGAGCAGCAGTCACTCCTATTGGCCAGGATTAGGGGATGTGTGGAGACTGTTGTGGTTTGGACAAGGTTCACTTGTTCTCCGTGTTCGGACAGGATTACGGAGTGGTCTTGTTTTTGTCTTGTCCCATCCTGGTCACAGAGTGGCCTTGTCTGATGTTGGTGTTCTGGGGAATTATTTATGTTCATTGGAAGATGGCCCGGGCCAGTTCCCATATGGCAGGGGCTGCTTTTCTGTGTCAGACTTCACTTTCAGCCAAGAGCAGACAAGGTCAGGCCAGAGGATATGAATCCCTGATATCCACATTTTCACCATCACCAAGATTTTGATTAGGAGGTTGTTTCAAGAGTGCAGGCAGTGGGGGGCTTGGGTGGCTTAGTCGGTTAAGCGTCTGACTCTTGATTTCAGCTCAGGTCATGGTCTCGCGGTTGGCGAGTTGGAGCTCTGTGAATTCGTGGGGCTCTGCGCTGGTGGCTTGGAGCCTGCTTGGGATTCTCTCTTACCCTATCTCTCTGCCCCTCCCCCACTCGTGTATGTGTGAAGTCTGTCTCTCCCTCAAAAATGAATAAATAAACATAAAAAAAAGGGTGCAGACAGTAGTTTGGTAAATTTCTCCTGCTTTTCTGTTGCAGGATATGTTGCTGAATTATCTGGTGTGACAAAAGCTGCACAGGATACACTGGTCAATTGTAACACAAACAATTCCCACAAACAAAATGATTATTCATCCTGTAACAGGATTTATCCTGGCCTCCAAGCCAGGGGCCTAGCTTATAAAACCCAGACAATGAGAACACATTCCAGAATCTAAATAGGTACTCACAGCCCAGTTGGAGACGCTTAAAGAGGCCTCAAGACCTTGGTTCCTGTCCATGACCTACCTTTAATAATCTTGCCAGGATTCTGTCATTGGTAGGTAATACACTACATTGTGAGCATCTTTACAATAACTCCTAAAATTACCTCAACAAGTCGGCTCCATTTCAAGGCCCATTTATCTCTGATGTTGTGCTAATGTTGCGAAGCATTGTTGTTAAACTACACGTTTGTTACAGCTATCCGATGAGCTAATGGCAAAGCAACTCAAGGAATTTCATTTCTATTTCGCACCTTGCACAAGCAAGGTGAGGCACTTACACTGGCCACTGCTGCCTGCACCACAGGACACAAGCTGCTGAGCAGGACTGGCTACATAATTTGCAGGCTCAGTGCAAAAGAAAAACACGGGGCCCCTCGTTCAAAATTACTAAGAATTTCAAGAAAGTGAGAGCAGAGAAACCAAGTGCAGGGCCCTTCTGAGCGTGAGGCCCTGTGCCAACGCATAGGTTACATGCCCTAGAGGCCCACCCTGCCACTGACTGGCAAGCAGCCCACTTGAGACCTTTGGAGTCCTACTGTTCCTGCAGTGTGACAAGGGACAACTGTATCCCCCTGACCTGACTCCAGAGGAGTGGCAAGAACTGGAGAATATCCCAGGATGACAGCAGGAGCTGCAGACTATGCTGTAGAGACTGAAGGGTGAGACAACAGAATAGCTCGTGAAATTGAGAACCTGGGATCCCAGAAGAAAGGAAAACACGCAGAGCAGCAAACAGGTGGCTGTGGGTGGGAAAAGGTAAATGCAAATGGTAAAAAGGAAATCTAGTTCTTAATGGTATAGTTTGTAAAGATCACTTATGAAGACACTGCCCAGTTCCTTGTAGAAGGGTGAAGGACTCAGGAAAATAGCCACTAGGGACTGCTTGCAGGAGAGGGGAGTTTAATACCTAGGTTCTTCCTGCTTTTACGGGGGTACATGAGTTCACTGATTTAAACTTTGTCCTGCTTTTACAGCAATTCCTGTGGAGCTTCCGGACGCCCAGAGACTCACAGAAGACTGATGGGATGATGGAGTCATTTGCCTAGTAATACTGTCAGTGGAATAAAGGAGGCCTTCAGTGCGCAGAAATTGATGTTCTCTCCTTTGCCACATCGTGTTGAATACCAGCCATAAGCCCCAACTCAAAGACAAGCCCACAACGGAAAGGTTCACTGCCTCGAACAGAGGCATCCGTAATGGTGGAGCAACTCTGAAATCTGTAATTAAATCAACATTAACAGCCTTATCCTCCGACTTGCTTCTCCACCATTCCCATTTTTCATGCAAACGCAGGTAACTTAAATACCCAAGAGATTTCTCTTTGGTTCTGAAATGCAAACCGACCCTTGCTAATAATAATGGCAATAATTCTAATGGGTTTAACTGTAATATTCGAAGAGTTAAGGAAAAAGCGGCAGTACTTTTAGACTACAGGGTGGATACTAGCGCTTGATTTTCTGGACTTGGCCAGGAAATAAGAGGGGCCCTGGCTTGGGGGATGGTCTGGGGGAAGTGTAGGGGGTGGGCCCCCCGGAAGTCGTGCTGCGCTGTTCAAACCTAAGGTGACCTAACGGATGGCGGGAGCGCCCGCCCGATCTTCGGCGCGGGAGCGGCCATTGGTGACGCACGCCGGGGAGCACGGCGCCCACGTTTCCACCATTACATTAGCGAGGCCCCACACCCTGCGCTCTAAGTTCGGGGCTGCGGGCGTCCTCGCTTCCTCCCTCCCGGAGGCGGGCCCGACCCCGCCCCCGCGCCCCGGATCGCTCCCGGCGGTCCCTCCCACCTCCTACCCTCGGCCTCCCGGGCGCGGCGCACTCCCCGCCGGCCGCAGCCTGACACGCCGCACGGCCCCCCAGTCTCCCGTGGCCGCCTCCCCCAGGCATGGCACAGGGCCTCGCCTCACTATGGCAGCAGCACGGCACAGCACGCTCGACTTCATGCTCGGCGCCAAAGGTGAGGGCGCGCGGCCGCCACCTGCCCGGCCCCGGCGTGGCCGCCCCCGCCGGGCCGGGGCCAGCGGGGACCAGGCGGGGCGCGCGCCGCGGGCCGAACAATGCGGATGGCCCGCGCGGCCCCGGCGTCTCTCCCGCTGCCGCGCCGAGCGCGCTGAGGGGCCGCGTGGACCGGCGACCCGGCGGAGGCCGCGCTCCTGGTCGCACCCGCGCTCGGTCCCCGCTGCAGCGTGGGGCCCGGAGGGGCCCCTTCCCCGCACCCCTCCGCCGGCGGCGCCGCCGCCCTTCGAGGCCCGGGTCGCCCACCCGCGCCCCACGCGGGCGTGGTCGCCGCTGCGAGGGTCCCCTTTGCGCCGCGTGGCTCGGGAGGAACACCCCCCACGTCCGCGGGCCCCCGTTGGGGTGGCGGTGCAGGGGCGGGGGGCGTGCGCCGCGCGGGGCCGCCCGCGTGACCTTTTCCTGTTCTCGGAGGCGGGTAAATTCCCTGCACCCCGGGGCGCGGGGTCCCCTCGTGGGAGCCGCGCGGCGCTTGCAGAATTCTTTAGCAGACTGCGTAGGAGACGGGTCCCGCGGAAAGAGACGGCGGGGGGGGGGGGGGACGGGAGAGGAAACGATGATTCTTGCTGGGGGGGGGGGCGGGCGGCGAGATCTGGGCGCGGGAATTATAACTCCCCCAATCGAGGAGGCTCGGAACACAGAGCCGGCCACAACAGAGAGCTGGAAAGTTGGAGCTGTGTGTAGGAATTAGGAAGGGGAAGGGTATTTTGCATGGTTTCTCTAGGTGCTTCTCGTGTGTGGGGGGGGGGGGAAGGGGTAGGACTGCCAGCCTTTTTTCTGGTGGCTTTTAAACCTTTAGGCGCTGCAGACTTGAATCAGCGCTTCCCGTACATTCCATTTGTAGCGTCTCATCCATATCTCGCCTTTTCACCGTTTTCCTCAAATTGGATGGAGCAACCTTTTCGGTTCCCACTTAAAACCTTGACTTTCTCACTTTCTCTTTCCTTGAAATTTTGAATACTCACTTTGCATTTCTCTCCCCCAAGTTTAAAGGCTTTCTAAAGGCAAAGATTTAATTAAAAAACAAAAAACAAAAAAAACCTTTCAGGGTTTGAAGCAAGACCTAGGTTTGCATCTTTCTTGATTGACTCTGCATGTGAATTTGGCCTTAGGTCTCAGCCTTTCCGAGTATTCCCTTCCCGGTGGTTAAGAAAAAAAAAGTGGGAGAGGACGGTGCACACTTTATAGAGCTTAATGTTAAGGGAGTTGCTGTAAAACATACAAGGTTGTTAAGTAATGTCAGTGTATTCGGGTGGTTGGGAAGTGACTTGGAGAAAACAAAGCATTTTTTAGTTCCCACATTTCTTAGTTGAGGGTATCGAGAAGGCATACAAATGAGAGAATCAGGAGATAAAATGGTGATTGGGGCCTGCAGCTAGTGTGGGGTATGAGATAGCTAAGGTTTTGTTGAGTGATTGACCTGCCAATTTTAGGGATTAGTGGTTACTGAAGGTTGTTGCATACTCAGTTTAGAGGTGATGTATGAGCTTGAGGCCTGAGGAAGAAATAGTGGTTCAGGGTCATCCAGTTGCTAAGAGGTGAGTCTAGGAAGTGTCCTTGGTAGTAAGCATTTGTGAACACTCACCTGTACTTACTGAGCATGGTTTTTCTAGGCTTTAAGAACGGTAATCTCAGGAGGAGGCTGGAAGATTATGGCATTCTCTCCATCTGTGTCCTTGCCTGAAGCCTTAAACAGCTTTCAGCTTCATTCAAGTGTTCTATGTTGAAATGATGGCTTACAGTGGGCATCTGTGTTCCGTTGTGAAAGTGGGGGGAAACCTTCACCCTATGAAGAAAATGAAAGAGAAATTTATTATTATTATTTTTTTATGTAGGCTCCACGCCCAACATGGGGTTTGAACTCATGACCCTGAGATTAAGAGTCACGTGTTCTACTGACTGAGCCAGCCAGGCGCCCCAAGCAAGAGAACTTTAACACTTGGGGTTGATACTGGCTAGAGAGGGAGAGAACCATAGACCTAGAACATAGGCACATATCACAGTTTAGAAGGGAGCTGGAGAAACTGGAAGGTTCTGAGCTGGCAAGGTGTGTAAGTGGCATCTAATTAAAGAAAAAAAAAATCCTAGCCAATTATCCTTAATTCTCAATCTGTTGGTCTTAAAGATGAGAAAGTTTTGTGTGTGTGTGTTTTTTTTAAGTTTATTTGTTTATTTTGAGAGAGAGCTCATGTGTGCGCTTGCGAATTGGGTAGGGACAGAGAGAGGGAGAGAGAACCTCAAGCAGGCTCTGGCTGTCAGCCTCGGGGCCCGATGCAGGACTCAAACTCATGGTTCTTGAGATCATGATCTGAGCCGAAATCAAGAGTCAGACACTAAAAATGACTGAGCCACCTAGGCACCCCAAAGATGAAAAAGTTTTGATGGCAAGCTGAAGAAAATTCTAGGAAGAAATAACTACTAAAGAGGGAGGTGTGTATGTATGCATCTTTGTTAGTTCTTGAGTCCCTACAAAAGTGTTCTGGGAGTAAGAAAACTCTGATTCTTATTGTATTCCCCCATCACTTGATTTGGGGGGAGACCTGTCACCCTTGCTGCCTGTAGGTGTATACACTTGGAAAATAAGGGGATTTGGCTAGAGTAGGATCTTACAAGTTCTTATTTTCATAATTTATGTTTATTTATTTTTTAGAAAGAGAGAGATAGAGCGCAAACTGGGGAGGGGAAGAGAGAGAAGGAGACAGAGAAAATCCCAAGCATGTTCCACCCTGTCAGTGCAGAGCCTGATGCCAGGCTCGAACTCACAAATGGTGAGATCATGACCTGAGCTGAAATCAAGAGTTGGCCACTTAACCAACTGAGGCACCCAGGCACCCCCGTTCTACTTTTCATTTAGGGGCACTAGGTGAGAAATCTACCACCTGTGTGTGACGTCTCCAAAAACATTTATTTTAATTGATAATGAGTCAAAAGGCATTAGTCTTGGCATGGTGAGTAGTGGATGTGACTCAGGGGTGAGTCAAATGCCTGTGGAGCCTGGATTCATGTTCTTTTTCCCATTTGTCAGTAATCCTTCCTAATGCTCGAGTTCCATGATGTGATTTTAATGGAATTAAACTTGAACCACTTAGTTATTATATTGCGATTCCATATAACTTAAGAGTGCAAGCCAGCTGGTACCCAGCAGCCACTGGGCCACTAAGGGCAATTATAGGTTGGGCCTGGTGGTGCCTCTTTAGTGGTGTGGCTGATGACATAACTCAGGAAATTTTAATTTTTGCTAAAAACAAAACTTCATCTTTGGTCATCTTGTCAGTAAAGTATTGGACTCTTGAACCCAGAAAACATTTTATGATTTCTCAGCTGAGGCTAACAAGAACCAACATGTCCCATGTTTGTATGGTTTAAGCATCTCTGGGCTGGCGGAGGACACATGGTTTTTGTTCCTAGTCATAGACGCTAGGCAGCGTCTGAGAAGAGCTCCACCGTCTTCCCTGATGAGGGTCAAAGGCACAAAATAAGAACCCCTACCTTGGTACACAGAGGTGAGTGTGGTACACATGGCCTCTGCCTGCCCCGTTAGAGCCAACAGTCTTCTAGCTGGCTGGTCAGCCCTCAGGTCTAGCAGTTCTTTCCATGCCTAATTTCTTCCCCTGAGCTGGGAGTATCTTTGAAGGCAGACCCCAATGTCTGTATCCTGGACACAATTCTGGTACATCCTAGATGTTTAGTAAGTGTTAAATGGACCCGATTGACGTTACAGTAAAGATTGAAAGCTAGTTCAAGTACCCTAGGGGAAAACAAGGCACACATTATGGGTCCTGAGTAAGGAAACCTGTCTCATGCTGTTATGTTCATGTTTGGACCGCTGGTCTCTATGTAGGGAGCAAAAGTGACTTGTGTTAATCCACTTCAGAAATTAGTTTTATAACAAAGATGTTGTTTAGTAAATTAAGAACAGAAGGCCGCTTGGGGATTATAGGCTTGGCCAAAAAGGTTTAGGGTAGGAGTTCTTCTTTTGTGCCTTTGACCCTCATCAGGGAAGACTGGAGCTCTTCTCAGAGTAAGAATTTGCTATATATTTTTTTAAGGTTTATTTATTTAAGCCCCCTCTACACCCATCGTGGGGCTCGAACTCATGACGCTGAGATGAAGAGTCTCATGCCTTTCTGAGCCAGCCAGGCGCCCCCTCAGTAAGAATTTTAAATGCATAAAGTAACCTAATTACTTTAAAATACAATTTTCAAAATAAAAAAAAAATCCTACATATGTAGCATAGTAATATATGCTTCTTCAGTAGCATACTAAATAACACAGTATCTGGCATCAGGCCTAATAACTTCCATAATTTCGAGGTAGAGCTGAGAAAGTCAGTATTTCAACTGTGATGTAAGAAAAAGCTGTAATGATTTTATTGGTGACAATAGCCCAGTATAGTTGATAGGTGGTTTTACAAGCATAATTGAAGAAAATGCTAAATTTCAACTAGTGTAAATGAGGATGCATATTTTTTCTCATCTAAGTTAACAGACCCCCTGAATTTTGTCTACTGGCCCCTGGGGAGTCCAAAAGCTCCGTGGTTCAGAGCCCCTACAAGCTGGAGAGAAAGGAGACTGTCTTTTCTGTGTAGTTTCTTTTAGGCAGAGTAGGTTTCCACTCAAGGCCAGAGCTGTAAGCAGATATCCCTGGTTCCTCTTCAAGACAGACACCCTTTGAAAACATAAAAGCCAGTATTTATTAGTTGCCTCCTGGGCTAGGCATTGCCCTAAGCGCATTACACCTTATTTTACGTAATCCTCACTACAACCCTGTGGTAGGTCCTGTTATCCCCATTTTAAAGATGAATAAATAGGCCCATTGAAGCTTTTCACCTTATAAATGTGGTAGCTGGGATTGAAAGCTTTGTCTATTTGATTCCAAGGCCTTTGTTAATTCCACAACTGCGAAGCCTCTTAGTTTGAGGCTGTGATTCCCAACCCTGTCTCCCCCCACCCCCGTGCTTTCCTGGGGGCATTTGGCAGTATCTGGGGTCATATTTGGTTATCATGAGTGGGGAGGCCAGGGACGCATGCTCAACACCCTACGATGCACAGGACAGCATCCCTCCTGCCCCCAACATTGACACCCCAAGACATCAATGGTGCTGGGGTAGAGAATCCCCGAAGTAAATTTTTAGCTAGGTCATTGCTGTAATCCAGGTGACTGATCTGGTTCTTTTTGGAAGTCTCCATTATACACACATGAGTAGTCCTAGAGGGAGGGAGGGTGTTACCTTCCTCCAAGGTTTGCCCTGGGGTTGGTTCGGAGCAGAGGGCTTGGCCAGCATTTCCTATGCAGCTGAGCCCATGGCTTCTGGTGATCTTCGCTCCTTGATTTCCTGAACCTTCCATCCATTCTTGGAGCTCCCACTCTTTCCTTGTATTTGTTAAGTTGCTTTCAGGTAGAAGCATATCGTCTTTGTGTGGTTGAAACCCCAAAAAATCCAGTTTTGATTGCTACTATTTATTGTTCAAGAGGAGAAAACTTTCCCCTTTGTCTCAGCATTATCATTCCTCTTATCCTATCACACTTTATCTACCATTGTGATAACAACACCCCCGCCCCCTCAACACCAGCTTTAACAATGAAGCCTTGAGGGGGCTGATGACTGTGAAGAGGGGAGTGCCTGCTTGGGGTCCTTTTCTAGATTGGCCAAATCATGGTCTGGGCTGGGGGGGAGTTTCTGGAATTTGCATTTTTAGCCAGCTTCCTTCCACTAATTCTGATGCTAATTACGTACCAGAACCACTATAATAGGATCCTCATTAAAACAAAAAACTCTTGTATCAGGAACCTGGGGCATCCCCCAATCTCAGGCACCAATCAGCCAGTTAAATCCTGTGCATTCTACCTGCTACACCCAATTCCTTGCTCAGCCATTTTCCCAGCTACACTTCTTGGCCACATTCTCCCAGTTTGTCTCCATTTTGGGGAAGGGCTTGATCGCCAGAAACTCAACAGATTCCTGTCCCTTTTCTCATTTAAAAAGCCTCCAGTGTGTCCTCATCTCCTTGTGGCTAAAGGCGGAACTCCATATCATCCCTTTTCTACTCAGTTCTCCATTTCTACTCAGTTCTCCCTCCCCCAACACACATTTGAGTCTCATGCTCCCTGTGCTTCCAAGTAGCTGGGAGGCACCCACACTAGGAATTGAACAGCTCTGGGTGAGGTATTTTTTGTCCTTTAGGTATTCTTTCAACTTGAATGTTGTTTGCAAATGTTTTATGGACTGTTTGGGGGAGGTCTCTGGAATCTCTCTTCCTTTGGCACACTCTTTGTTTTTTGTTTTTTTAAAACTCTTTTTACCCCAACTCTGCAAAGATTCTTAATTGCACTAATGAAGCTGTATTTGACTCCAGGCTGAGTAATTGCACATTGCTGGGAATTAGTTTTGTGAGCTTGCCATTAAAAAATTGTATAAACCATAATGAATCTTTTTAGAGTGTAGTTCCAAAGTTACACCCATTTTTTTAAACCTGTAGAGGTAGTGTATGGTAAAATTACTTTGTGCTTTATCTCAAGAAGCCTCATCTAGTTATTTGGTGGTTCTCTATCATAATTTTAAGTGCTGTGGAAGGGATAACAGCTGTTTAAGAAATTGACTCCATAATCTGGGCATTAGGAACAGTCTCCACTCCACCTAATGAGAGGTGCATTTTCAAGTAGTCTGAAGTCCTGCGTGTGACATTTGTTAAGGATAGCATTTTCCAACTTAGTAACCAACAGTGGACACTTTGTGTTTTTTTGAAGGGGGAAAGCTGATTTTAAGTTGGCTAAAATTAAGATAGAAAATGTATGCATCATGTATGGCAAAAACTTAATATTTTTAACAAACAACAAACCAAAGGTCTTATAACTAGACACTAGTATACCGTTAAATAAAATCATATTTGGGTAATATAGAAAAAACATACAAGTGGCATAGAAGTATACATGATGGTGTTCAACCCAACAAGGAGAGAAGCAAATAAAAATAGAATGTTCTTTTTAACTTCCCAGATTGGAAACTGAAAAAAACTTAAGATATTAATATTTACGTTAATTGATATTTAGGGGCACCTGGGTAGCTCAGTTGGTTGAATGTCTGACTCTGGATTCAGCTCAGGTCATGGTCACAGGGTTGTGGGATTGAGCCCTGTGTTGGGCCCCGTGCTGAGTGTGGAGCCTGCTTGAGATCTCTCTCTTCCTTTACCCCTCTCCCCTGCTCTTCCCTGTTCCCGCTTCTCACTTTCTCTAAAATATATTAAATGAGCATAAGAAATTCGTCTAAATATAATGGAAGGTTTTGCAGTGCATGAGTTAGCAGCTTGGAAATCTTTGCATTTAAATATAACGAAATGGGCTGTATTTGAATGGTCACGCAGGACTTTGGTACTTTGTTGGGAGATGGACGGAACAAAGTGCTGTGGTCTCATAGCTTTGAAAAGTTAGAGCTTTTGATGTCAGGCTCGGTACCTGGGTAGGATTTGGAATTATGGGCTTTGTCGTTAGAATTGAGACCACCGCGGTCATACTAATCCTTGGCAGGTAAGGATTGGTTAGAAAGTTCCTGGATTGTGGCTGGGCATCTGTTTAAAAACGTGCTCAGTGAAGCTGTTCCTGAGTTTAGTATCTGGAGTCCCACACATTCCAAGCCTTTTAATCCGCCATCTCACTGCACTTGTAACCCAAGCCTGCTGGTGTGTGCTGCCACTCCAACCACCATTTCATGGTAGTTTACTTACAGGCTCAGTTCTTTTGAAGAGTCGGGAAACCTCCTCAATCGAATCTTTAAACCAAGTATGTAAACCATTGCACAAATGCTCTTTGAAACCCTTACAACTAGGCACTTCTCCAGACCCCGGGAAAAACAACTCGGGGGCCCTAAATTGTGGTGGGCCTGGATTTCATTAAACTGATACTGTCATCTGAGCTCTGGAAGGAGCCACTGAACTAGTGGCCATGCTTGCGATCACTTGCATTTATATGCCAAGCAGTATACCCAAAAGGAGCTGGGAAGAACTGGTACCATGTTCCAGAAGACCCTCTGGGTTAGTTTCACATGCACCTTAATTTCTCCCTCTGCCTGAAGGCGCTAATGATACCAAAATCCCACACACTGTGTTGTTGGGTGGGATGTCCAATAAAATGTTTGGAAGAGTGTCAAATGATACATAAAACACCTAACACTAATTGCAATACTGAGTACTTTGAAATTGTGCCAGTGGATAAAGATGTTCAGTTATAAAGACCTGTGAATTTAACTTACTGAAAGAGAAGGCAAGTTCTGCTGGCAAAAGAAGAGGCAGGAAGTAAAGCATTGGCATGTGATTTGAAGGTTGGTCTTTATTTAAAGGAGCTTTTTAAGTTAAAGCAGAATTTTTAAGGAACACTCTGAGTTTTAAGGTATGACATGTGTTTGTGTTGCATGACTCCCATTTCCTTAGAACGGACATTTCTCCAGTGAGAATCCTGAAAAATTTCTAGGACCTTGTTGTATCTAATATTTATTTATTTTTGAGAGAGAGAGAGAGACAGACAGACAGAGTGTGGGTAGGGGAGGGGCAGAGAGAGAGGGAGACACAGAATCCGAAACATGCTCCAGGCTCTGAGCTGTCAGCACAGAGCCCAGTGCAGAGCTGGAACCCACAAACTGAGAGATCATGACCTGAGCCGAAGTCTGTTGCTTAACCGACTGAGCCACCCAGGCGCCAAAGACATTGTTATGTTTAAGACCATGTCAGCTCACCAGCTCACGCTTCTGCTCAGGGCATGATCTCACGGTTCTTGGGATCCAGCCGTGCATTGGGCTCTGTGCTGACAGCATGGAGTCTGCTTGGGATTCTTACTTTCTGGGATTCTCACTCGTTTCCGTCTCTCTGCCCCTTCTGCTCTCTTTCTCTCAAAAAAAAAAAAAAGGGAAACTGCACGACTGATATGCTAATGGACATTCTTAATTTCTAGAGGTGAATAAATAAGTATCTTAAACTTGGTACAGGGTGGAATGCTTTTTTTAATTATTGAAGTATAATAGTATGATATTAGTTTCATATGTACAATGTTTTGATTTTATATTTATGCATTGTGAAATGATCAAGACCATAGGTCTAGGTAACATCCATTACCATACATAGTTAACAAATTTTTTTTGTGATGAGAACTTTCAAGATCTGCCCTCAGCAACTTTCAACTATATAAGGCAGTGTTAACTAGAGTTACCATGGTGTGCATTACATCTCCATAACTTTTTAAGCATTTTGTGAATATTAAATTGTTAATAGAGCTCTTGTGTTTTTCTCTTTGATAAAGGATCTGGCTTTACTTGAAGAAACTGCAGGAGCTGTTCACGTAATGGTTTATGTGTTTGTCTTTTTACATAATTTTTTTGTTTTGAAAATTATTTGCTCATTTTAGCCTATGTGCAAGATATGTAGGGAAATATAAAGAGGGGAACCCAGATCTATAATACTATTAGAAGTAAATAACCACTGTTGATGATTTGCTATATGGAACAAATTACTTATTCTTGTCACAACTATAATTGAGCAAAGACAACACGATGTTGTGATTAAAAGCACTGGATTTTAGACTCAAAACTCACTGAATTTGAATCCTGGATCTATAACTTACTAGCTGTGTGACCTCAGGCAAGTTCTTGACCTCTCTGTGCCTTACTAAGCTGGCATTAATAGCATTCAGTCTTGCCATTAAGTACAATGTTAGCTTTAGGTTTTTTACGCTCTTTGCCAAGTTGTGGAAGTTCCCCTCTGTTACTGCTTTTTTTTGTGTGTCTTTTTATTTTGAATGGATGTTGGATTTTGTCAGATACTTTGCATCAATTAATAATGTGATTTTTCTTTAGCGTCTTATTATATATAGTGGATCACATTGATTTTTGTTTTGTTTTAATATTGAACCAGCCTTGCAAACCTGGAATAAATCCCACTTGTTCATGGTACATAATTATTTTTATTTATTGCTGAATTCTTATTTGTTAATGATTTGCGAAGGATTTTTGTGTTTATATATTCATGAGGGATATTTGTCTGGTCTGTAGGTTTCTCTCTGTGGATTGTCTTTGTGTGGTTTGGTATTAGGATGATAGTTTCATAAGATGAGTTAAGCATTCCTTATCCGTATTCTGTAAGAGATTTTGTATAGAATTGGTGTTACTCTTTAAATGTTTGGAACTCTCCAGTGAGATCATCTGGCTCTCAAGATTTCTGTTTTGGAGTTTTCAAATTACAGATTCAATTTCTTTGATAGTTATAGAGCTATTCAGATTATTTCATATTGGTGAGTTATGGTAGTTTGTTTTTTTTAGGAATTGGCCCATTTCCTTTTAAGTTGCTAAATTTATGTATGTAGAGTTTGTGGGATTCCTTTATTCTTTTGGTGTCTGCGGGTCTGTATTGATATCTGTCGTTCTATTCCTAATATTGGCAATCTGTTACCTTTGCTCCTTTTTTTCTCTTGTCAATCTTGCCTAGAGTTTGTCATTTTTAGTGATCTTGATAAAGAAATGGCTTTTCACTTCATTGATTTTTTTTTTTTCCTCTGTAGTTTTTCTGTCTTTAATTTCATTGATTTCTGCTGTTATCTTTATCTCCTTCTGTTTACTTAGGGTTTATTTTTCTCTTTTTCTATGTTCTTGAAGTGGGAGCATAGATTAGCAATTTGTGACTTTAAAATGCTGACTAGTACTCTTTTTTAAAAAAGTATTTTTTAATACTTATTTTTGAGAGAGAGAGAGAGGGAGGGAGGGGCAGAGAGAGAGGGAGTCACAGAATCCCAAGCAGGCTCCAGGCTCTGAGCTGTCTCAGGGCACGAACTCAGGAACTGTGAGATCATGACCTGAGCCGAAGTCAGTCACTTAACCGACTGAGCCACCCAGGTGCCCTTTTGACGAGTACTCTTAAATATTGTCATTCTCCAGTGCAGCTTATCTGTTAGCTGCTAATGTTACTTCTATGTATTCCTTAAAAAGCAGGGTCCTAGTTATATAGGTTATTAGCTGTTATTCCCCCCCCCATTATTCCCCCCCCCCCCCCCCATTTAATAAGTTGCCAACTTGAATGGAGGAAGTATTCATATTATTCTAGTCTCAAATTCTAAGAACGTCACTTCTGGAAATTCAGGTTGTAGAATTACAGCTGAGTGTCCCTATGCCTGTTGGTTAGGAATTTAGAGCTGGAAAAGACCTTAGACTAGGGGTCAACAAAGTTCGGCCCTTGGGCCACATCTTGCTCTTCTGGCATCCTTTGTTTGGCTTCCTGGTGACTGACACAGCCCTGATTTGGCCTGCAAAGCCTGAAATCTTTACTGTGTGGCCCTTTATGGAACAAGTTTGCCCGCCCATGTCTTTAGACCATCTAGGTCCAGTGGCTTGCTTTAGAGCCATCTGGAAAAATATTCAAGCACTGATTCCCAGCAACAACCCCCCCCCCCCCCCGTGGCCTTTCTCTCATCTGGAATCCATCATAGTACACACCCCTCTCATTGTCCAGGGAGTTTTTGACTTGTGTCCTTTGTCTTTATCTCTGTGGCATTTATGGTTCCAGCACCTCCTGGGTGCTGAGTAATCTTGGAGGTTCATTCTGGAGGGTGCCATCCTGAATGTTGACTTTGCTGAGTGTGCCCTGGCCAAAGCCGGGAGGAAGAGAAGGTGCCAGAGGAAGAGACGGTCCTGGGGTTGCCTCAGGAGCAGCTTTGATATAAGTGTAATTCTTTTGATAACATGAACTCCAAACTGCTTTATCTCTAGAAATACTGTTCATTGTTGATTTGCAGTCTGGCATGGAAGCTTGGGCATAAGCCCTAGAATTGTTTGTAGAAATATAACTGGGGGGCGCCTAGGTGGCTCAGTCGGATGAGTGTCTGACTTTGCCTCAGGTCATGATCTCAAACTGAAAAGTCACACTTACCAGTATCAAAAGGAGTATATATGGCTTCCAAAATGAATAAGATAAAAGCAAACACTCAAAAGGGAAAAACAAATTTAAAATTCATAAAACAAATTAAAAATATAAGGCAACATTAAAAATAGCATAAAAATATGACATTTATAATAAAAGTGTTAATGATCATGATAAATATAATGGAATCTACTCCCCTATTAAAAATTAAGATTCAGGGGAGCCTGGGTGGCTCAGTCAGTTAAGTGGCTGACTTCGGCTCAGGTCATGATCTGAGGGTCCGTGGGTTTGAGCCCCGCGTTAGCCTCTGTGCTGACAGCTCAGAGCCTGGAGCCTGCTTCGCGTTCTGTGTCTCCCTCTCTCTCTGCCCCTTCCCCTCCTAGTGCTCTCTCTCTCTGTCTCAAATATACATAAACATTAAAAAAATTAAAAGGAAACATAAATGGTTGATAAGACACTCTGCCCACCTAAAGTTAGTGGGAAGAGAGCTGGATATTCCTGGTACTGGGTAAGTGTTCCTGGATAGTAGAACTGGCAATCCCACAGTTAGTACTTTGGGGAAGAAATCTGGTTTTCCTTCTGGGTGGAGCTGAAGGAAAGCATTGCTGTCTGACCTTGGGCCAGCTTGTAACCCGTTTTCATCTCTGCTTTGTGAGATGAAGGGATGGTGGCAGGTGGCTCCTGGGACCTTTCCACTCCTCACAGTGGACTGTGGATGGCAGTTGTGAACTGAAGGTGAGGGCTGGTTATTTTTCTTGGTCCAGGCGCCTTAGATTAAATCTTCTCCTGTCCTCTAACGTCAGACTCTACAAGTCCCCTCTTGCCACCTTGCTCATCTGTTTTATGCTGCAGCTGGGTCTGGTTTCATCTCATTTTGGGGGCTTCTAACCGTTGGGTTGAGTGCGGCCCCCAGAGAGGGCTTTTTGTGGTCCTGGCCTCTTTGTGTCCTCTGCCTTGGTGGTCTTCTCTCTTCCACAGCTCTACCCTGAGTTTACTACTTCCTCTTCTCTGAAAACATGGACCTTGGACCTGTGCAGTCTGAGGCATGCCTTGTGTTGCTCAAATGATGCCTTCTGGGAGAGGTCAGGTGGCCAGATGTCCAGCATCTCATGACCACAAATCGTTCCATTCTCCCCATGTGAAAGCCAGGCTTTTGCATAATCTCCCCTTTCTGTGCCTTACTTGATAACTCTTGGTTAGCCTCCCATGTGAGCTAGGTCAGAATGTGGGCACTCTCTGGGGGTGCTTCCCTCTCTGTGCTCACTGAGGCTTGTGGGTTGTGGCTGATTTGAAGACTCTTTGTGGGGGAAACGGGTGTACCAGGAAGAAGAGGGTACAGTATTGGGTTCCAGAATAAAGAGGGGTTAGGATTGTGTCTCATAAATTATATTTTTATGAACCATTCTTTAATTTCATAAGGAGATTAGTTCATAAGGCTCATGGAGAGACGTAGAATGAGGCTCTTGCCTCTTTCCAGTAGGTGTTGGGGGTGACGGGAAATGCCTCTTGAACTGCTCTCTTGCTTTCTTGCTCTCTTGCAGCCGGGAAGGGAAGGCAGGGCAATGAAATAATTAGCAACATATTTACAGTATGCCTAGTGTACTGTAATGTGAGTTTTAAGAAATAGTAGTTGTGGCCGGTACTGTAAACAGCCTCATGTGGGTTTCTTAATGCACATTTGTGTGAAAAGAGCTTGGGTGTCATTTCTGTGTTGTGTCGTATGGTTGTCAGTCTAATGTCCGTACTTTTTTTTCTTTCTTTCTGTAGCTAACTTTTCCTTGGTTTGGTTGTTCTCTGTGAACGTCAGAAACTGCTCGGAAAATAACCCCCCAAATTGTCATTTGTCCCTTTCTGTGTTTTGTGGCCCTACATCACTGCTATGATTTTTAAATTTAAAAGAATTTTTAAAATATTAATTTATTTTTGGGAGAGCGCAAGCAGGAGAGGGGCAGAGAGAGGGAGACAGGATCTGCGCTGACAGGCTGATGTGGGGCTCGACCTCGCGTGAGGTCGTGACCCGAGCCTAAGTCCTATGCTCAACCTCCTGAGCCACCCAGGTGCCCTAAGCATTTTTTTAATTGATGTGTAATTGATGTTAAGTATTAGATTTAGGTGTACAACATAATGATTTGATATTTGTATTATCTTGTGAAGATCACCACAGGAAGTCTAGTTAAGATCCGTCACCATATATAATTACCGGTTTTTCCCTCGTGATGAGAACTTTTAAGATCCTCTCTTCCCAGCCACTTTCAAATACATGATGCACTGTTATTAGCTATAGTGGCCATGCCACACATAGCATGGAACTGAGGCACTGAGTGATTGAACTGAGGCACTGAGACTGGCCGCAGGTGTGTGTTCGTGGCATGAAAGCCATGTCTGCTGCTGGGACAGTGCCTGCACACACCAGCTGCTCAGATACTTGTTATTCGTTAATGGGTCGGGTGGATGGGTAGAGGAGACTGCCCCTTGGAGCCCCTTTAACCTGTGCCTAAGGCCTGGCTTATTTATGGTTGGTTGAAGGGGAACAGTCGACTTCTGGAACTTTCTGTTGCCTTGACTACTTCACAGTACCTGAGAATCTGAAAGTGCAGCTTGTGTGTTTGTATTTTTTGGGACAGGTTTATTGAGATGACTCTCTTGCCATACTGTTCCCCCATTTAAAATATTCACTTCAGTAGTTTTCAGCACATTGATTTGTGTGACCATCACCACATTTTAGAACATTTTCATCACCCCAGAAAGAAATGTGTAGCCCTTAGCCATCATCCCTATTCCTCCTAGCCTCTTGTTCCTCCCAGCCTCTGGCATGCGCTCATTTGCTTTTAATGTGTAGGGATATACCTTTTCTGGCTATGTCATATAAATGGTCTCCTTCAATATGTGGTCCTTTGTGACTGATTTCTTTCACTTAGCATCATGTCATCCATGTTGTAGCGTATATCAATATTGCATTCCTTTTATGGCTGAATAATAGTTCATGGTATGGATATACCACGTTTTGTTTATCCATTTATAGCTTGATGGACAATTGGGGTGTTTCCACTTTTTCATTATTATGAAACATGCTGCTCTGAACATTGCTGTCGTCTTGGGTTTTGTGTGAGATTAATCATCTTGCAGCTGTTGTAAAAAGAACTGGATGTGGGACTAGAAGACCAAGCCGTAAGATAGCCCAAGGAACCACATGCTTGACCTTCACTTTAATCCTTGGAAATTTATTAGGCTTCTGAATGTCTGAGAAGTCTCCTGATGCACAAGACCCTTTGTTAAAATTTGAAAATAAAAAAAAAAATGGGGGTGCCTGGATGACTCAGTTGGTTAAGCGACCGACTTGAGCTCAGGTCATGACCTTGTAGTTCATGGGTTTGAGCCCTGTGTCGGTCTCTGTACTGACAGCTCAGAGCCTGGAACCTGCTTTGGATTAAGTGTTGAGCTCTTTGCTTGTGAAATGTGAAGGTTTTCTCTCTATATCACTTGATTTCAGTAATCTGGGCTTGCTGCCTGTCAACACTGATTTTGTGATTACATGTAGCATATCCCAAGTGAGTTCAAAGATATTCTCACACCCTTAAATACTTGTGAGCACGCACTTGGGTGAGAGGGAGCCCATGAGGAATGCTGTGCTATTTTGTTATTCTCAGAGTGGTTATGCCAATGGTGGTGGTAACTCTGGAATAGATTTTTTTTTTTTTATAAAGTAGGTTCACGCTCAGCTTGGGGCCCAACTCAGGGCTTGAACTCCCAACCCTGAGATCAAGACCTGAGCTGAGATCAGCAAGAGTCCAGATGCATAACTGAGCCACCCCAGATGCCCCTGGAATGGAGTTTTTTTTAATGTTTATTTATTTTTGAAAGGGGGAGAGACAGAGCATGAGCAGGGGAGGGGCAGAGAGAGAGGGAGACACACAGAATCCCAAGCCACACAGAATCCCAAGCTGGCTCCAGGCTCCACTGAGCTTGTCAGCACAGAGACTGACGCGGGGCTTGAACTCACAAACCGCAAGATCATGACCTGAGCTGAAGTCGGATGTTTAACCGCCTGAGCCACCCAGGTGCCCCATGATTTTTTTAAACTTGATATAATTCATGTTGAGTAAATTTTGTGTATAGTTCTGAGTTTTGACCAATGCATACAGTCACGTAACCACCACCATTGTTGAGATTAGGACCTCTGAGTGGATTTTTATTTTATTTAATAAATGACTTTTATTTTTTTCAAAATTTGTTTATTTATTTATTTTGATAGAGCAGGAGCTGGGGAGGGGCAGAGAGAGAGGGAGAGAGAGAATCCCAAGCCAGCTCAGTGCTGTCCGGTCTGACGTGGGGCTTGAACTCAGAAACCGTGAGATCATGACCTGAGCTGAAACCAAGAGACGCTTATACGATTGAGCCATCCAGGCACCCCTGAGTGGATTTTTAAAGCAGATACCTGAATGACTTCAAAGTGTGTTGGAATGCAGTTTGCCTTTTCTTCCACTTTAGGTTTAGGAGCCTATCAAGGTGACCTGAAAGCTGGTTTTGTGTGAAGGAAAACTGCACAACGCAAAACTGGCTCTTAGCTTCTCTGACATCAGATTCTCAGGTTTTGGGTAAAGGATGCCTGCGTTGATGCTTCTCCTTGCTGTGAGCTGCTGACTTCTCTGTTGCCACTGCCCACTAGTGGAGTACGGCTCTCAGAAAGGAGGAGGGGGGTCAGGGTGGCCCCTGACCTGAGCATAAAGGGGAAGTGGGATGGGGAGACAGACCCAGTGGGATCAGAGAGTCAAGTGAAATAAGGCACGGGGCTCTGGAGGTACCAGGGTCTGTGCAGTAGGGGCAAACTGGAAGGAGGCCGGACGTTGGGCTCCACCACTTGGGTATGGTGCGATGATGGGAGTAATCCACCCCTTGGCTATGAAGTAGCTTGAACCATTGTGAGGGAGAGCTAGGAAGCAAAGAAATGGGGGACAGAGGCTTGATGGGGACGTGTGGAATTTCCAGCCCTCATAATTAAAGATATGTTTGGCAAGAATAGAAATTTGTCTCCTAATTTCACTAGCCAGATGCTGCTTGAATGTGAGCGAATTCACTCATTCCAAACCCCTGACTTTGCAGAGGTGGCCCCTGGGGCTCTGGCCCATGGCCGGGCAGGCTGATGGCCCTGCACAAGAGGTGACTGACACACACCCTATGTCCTGAGTTTTCTTTACTTAAGTTTCTGAAGTTGAAAAGGACTTAAAGATGCAAAGTTGGGTCTGCAGGTGCAGAGAGAACCTGCAGAGTTTTTTTTCTGGGTGTATGACAATTGCTTCTTCCCTCAGGGCATCCTCTGCTGGAATTCATCTTGTTAAGGAGGTTACAGTATCTTGACCATTACTTAAAATGGAAGAAAGAAGTGAGAATATGTATGACTGAAGCATGTTTTCCCCTCTTGATGCCAGGGTGCTGGGTATCTTAGGTTTTTACTCAGCACGAATCCCTTACTCAATGTTTTGGGCTTGTAAGCTGGGTGGGTGCAGCTGATCTACTGAACTTCTGTGACTGGGGCTGCCCACCTAGTGGAGCAATGATTAAATGGCAGTACTAGACCAGGAGGGATGGAGGGAATGAACACTGGTGTCAGGTTCCCTGCAGGAAACCTGCAAAGTGGTGTCCGCATCTTATGGTTGAGGAAGTGAGGTATGTGAGGGGTGCCTGGCCAGTGAGCTTGGATGGGCAGAGAGGTTGTGGTGGGGGATTTGTGGGAAAAGTTTCAAGGGGAGCTTCCTGGGGGATTTTAAGTGGCAAGGGTATTAACATCTAGTGGGGGTGGAGTAGAGAAGTCCAAGCCCATTTTCAGACTTGACTGGGACAGTGTGGCGAGCATTTAGGCAGGAGGTACCTTCCAGCTGGATATATGCATTTGGGATTCAGCCATCTGGAGCTGATAGTCACAGTCAGAGCTCTCCAGGAGTGAATCTCTGGGAGAAAATGAGGCAGGAAGATGAAATGTGGGCCTTCATTCCCTGCTCTTCTCCCCTCACCCCCCTCTTCCCTTCCTTTCTCTCTTCCCTTCCTTTCTTTTGATAGTGGTGTATGTAATTTGGATCAGACCTCTAAGTTGATTTCTTTTAAAGTTATGGTTGAATAAACTTAAAGTGGGCAGTGGTCTGGAAACGGGGGCATTGAGTTGTCTAGTTGACAAATGACATATTTTGCCCTGGGACAGGTCTTTGTGTTGCTGAGCAGTTTGGAAGGCTGAGTGGTATACTAGTTGCACATCATTCTTGCCTGGCCAGAGTTTTTTTAAGAACTTCTGCCAAACGACATTTTATTAGCCTAGTTTGGATTACCATGCCTACCTGAAAGCTGTGTGATTATATCTCTTAGCATTTGAATCTACTTTCAAATTCTCTGGTTTGTAGGCATTTATGACATTGCAGTCTTTGTGTTCCCAAATTTGGATATGCTCTGACCCCAGGCTCAGTTTTACTAGTAGTTCTCAAGGGATTGTATTGCCCACTCCACTTCTGCCCCTGGGCAATGATGGTGTGGAGTCTTTTAAAAAAATTTTATTTATTTTTATTTATTTTTTAAAGTATTTATTTTGAGAGAGAGAGCGAGCACACGAGTGAGCACGTAAGCAGGGGAGAGGCAGAGAGAGAGGGAGAGAGAATCCCAAGCAGGCTCTGCTGTCAGCACAGACCCCTATGTGGGGCTCTATCACACAAACCGTCAGATTATGACCTGAGCCAAAATCAAGAGTCGGTTGCTTAACCAACTGAGCCGTCTAGGCGTCCCTGTTTTTTTACTTTTTAAAGTTTATTTATTTGTTTATTTTTGACAGAGGGAGAGAGAGCATGCATGCACACAGGAGGGGCAGAAAGAGAGGGAGACAGAATCCCAAGCAGGCACCACACTGTCAGCACAGAGCCTGATGCGGGGCTCAATCACACAGAGAGTGCCCTCCCTGAGCCAAAATCAAGAGTTGGTCACTCAACTGACTGAGCCACCCAGGCGCCCCCTTAAAATTTTTTTTTTTTTTTAACAAAGGGGGGTACTACCCACATGTAGTGTGTATGACTGGGATTGCCAAGGTCCTGTGAGGCACAAGACAGTCCTTCACACCATATGTTGTCATCACCAATTGAGGAGCCCTGATATAGCCAAATATATTTTGTTCGGTCGTGTTACATGTTTCTTACTAGATGGGTATGAAAGGTTGAAATTGGATAATAACTGCAGAGCATTTTCTGGGGCATGTCCTAGGCTACCTGTGGCTATAGTTAGTAAGGAGTTTGGGTTTTTGTCAGACTTCGTTCAACATTTTCTATAACCTTTTTGTGACTCGAGTGTAATTAGTTTGGAAATAGTGGGGATTTCTTGTTCATTCTTGTTATCTAGTGGTTTAGATCAGTGGTTCTCAACCATGGCTGTGCATTGGAATTTCCCAGGGAGCTTTGAAAAATGCTGATGCCTGAGTGCCACCCCCAGACTTTTATTTGATTGGTCTAGGATGTGACATACCGGTTTTTAAAACTCTCCAGGTGATGATAATGCACTGCTAGGATTGAAAATCACTGATTTAGAAGTTATAGAAACTCTGCAAGGATATAGCAATATGGATGATTAATTTAGCTAACTGAAATAAATTCATTTCCCCGCAAGACATTTATTGAACACCTGAGGTTAAGATGACCAAGCTAGCCATATCATTAAACCTAGCAGAGCTCAGGTCTTTGGCTTCATTTTATTTTATTCATTTATTTTGTAATTAAAAAAAAAAATTAGAGTGCGAGGGAGAGAGAGCAAGCAGGGGACAGGGGAAAGGGAAGGAGAGAGAATCTTAAGCAGGCTCCCTGCTTAGTGTGGAGCCCACCTTGGCGCTCGATCCCATGACCCAGGGATCATGACCTGAGCCGAAATCAAGAGTTGGACACCCAACTGACTGAGCCACCCTGGCACCTCATGGCTTTGTTTTCATTTGAAAACCTTGGTTCTGGGAAAGAGTTGCTGGGCAGTTGCTTCAGCTCTGGCTCCCCTTTCTCAGTCTTCTCCAAGGACTGTGAGTGATGTGGATGACAAGAGAGGAGAGGGCAGGAGGATAGTGCAGAAAAGCACAGTCCCTGTATCCTTGGCAGGGCTGGCACGTTCTTTGCCCACAAGGGACCAGGCGGTGGTGACAGCCAGGAAGAACATTCAGACCTGGCGTATTTGTGTTGAATTGAGGGGCAAGCCCACAGTACAGAAATAAGTAACACTCTCAATTGGGTTTCTTTCATAATGTGTTTTTCTTCTGTTTGAAACCTGGCTGGATGGGGGGCCTCCATTAGCCCCCTCAGTGCCTTTCTGCCAGTGCCAGTTGGAAAAGGGGGATGGTTACCATGCTGGGTTTGGCCAGCAGACAAGGGTTTTAGGTGTATCAAAGATCCCCCTTTCCTTGGCCCAAGGGATAGATTTTGCCCTGGCTCAGCCTTGGAGCTGAGGTCTTCATTCACTGTACAGCCTGGCCAGTGATAGGGTGGCCCTGTCTAGATTGTCCCCTTCACTGGCATGAGGGATTTGTGTTCTGTTTTCTAATGTGCCAGCAGGACCCAGTCTTGAGGCCATTTACCAGGAGTGATGATTTGTTTTATACACTTTCGAAACGGAAAACATCTGTTCTAGCCGAGGAGGGATTGAATAATGACATAGTGGTTTTCCTATTCAGGGCAAGTACTGCTTGGGGTATGTGGGACTCGGGCACGCTGGGCATACTTGTCTTTACCGCCCTGCAGCTCAGTCACTTCCATGGTGGCTTGACCCCACCAGGCTTCAGTGACAAACACACTGAACAAGGTCAGTTCTTTTTTATGAAGTTTGAAATCAGAATTTTTTTAGGGGGTGGATTCCTGTCTTAAAACCGAATATAATTCAGCAGATAAAATTCAGGCTTCCCCCTTTTAATTTCCTGAAACCAATTTCAGAATAGCGAAGCCAGCTATTTTCTGCCAAATGAGTTTCCCAAAGGCATAGTTCTGTGGGAATGAGCTAGACTAATGAGACATGAGGTCACCACTCGTGTTGGTTGATGCTTATGCTGTGGATGTGGTGTGCATTTTGCTCCAGTAGTCTTTCCCTGATGGGGGGCTTTTCCCTAGAAGCAGCCTCCCTTCATTTGCCCGTCATAGGGGTTGGCCACCCTGACATTATCTGGCTCCATAAACTATCCTGCTCTCTCTCACTGTGTACCCTGCTCTCTCTCACTGTGTACCCTGCTCTCTCTCACTGTGTCCCTTCTGGGTGCTGCCTTCTCAAAGGAGGAGAGCCCTTCCTTGTGCATGAACCCCAACTGGTTTTTATGAGCAATTTGAAGTCCCTTTGCTTTCTCACTTCCTCTCACCATTGCTGGTACCACACAGGCCTCTAGGTTGTGACCTGCTTGTCTCTACCTACTCCTGTTTGGGCGCTTGGGGGTGCACACTTATATAGTTTTATTTTAAATGTTGACTGTGAGTTTTAGTTGTGCTATCCTAATATCTCTGTCTCTGGGGATTTGTAAGATTAAAAAATGATGCCTTCACTGCCATTTTTGCTATGCTATTTGCTGTTTTTTAAAGTTTATTTCTTTTGAGAGAGAGAGAGAGGATGAGCAGAAGAGGGGCAGAGAGGGGTGGACAGAGGATCCGAAGTGGTCTCTGTGCTGACAGCAGAGAGCCTGACACGGGAGTCAAACTCCTCAACCGCAAGATCATGATCTGAGTGGAAGTCAGAGGCTTAACTGACAGAGCCACCCAGGCGCCCCACTATTGTTTGTTAAGTGATGTTAAAAATATGAATTTTGGTGGGTGTATTAGTCCTCCGGAGCTGCCGTAACAAAGTGCTACAAATTGGATGGCTTAAAACAACGGAAACCTATTCTCTCCCAGTTTTGGAGGCCAGAAATCCAAAACAATTGTTGGCAGGGCTGTGGTCCCTTCTAAAGGTTCTAGGGGAGAGTTCTTGCTTACCTCTTCCAGCTTCTCATGGCTCTTCCATGTTCTCAGCCTGTGGCTGTTAGCTATTCAGTCTCTACTTTGTCTTTCTGTCACCTACTCCTGTGTCTCCTTTTCTGTCATAAGGGCACTTGTCATTGGATTTAGGGCCCACCTGGATAATCCAAGATGATCTCCTTTCTAGATCCATAATTACATCTGCAAAACCCTTTTTCCAAATCAGGTCACATTTCCAGGGTCTGGAGGTTAGTATGTGGACATATCCTTTGGGGGGGGGGGCACCATTCCACCCACTACAGGTTGGGGGGGGGGCAGGTGAAATCAGGTTTTTAAGGGGCAACTGACTTACATTTTTTAAAAAAGTCTGTGCCGGCCAGAATAAGACATGTCTGCTGTCCAATTTGGCCTCTGACCCCATTTGTGGTCTTCATTTACTATGCTCTGGAAGGTCTTCAGAACATAGTTCCAGACATCACTGGAGATAGATTCTATGTAGAGTGAAAAAAATACTAACTTCTAGTCTAGGTTTTGGCACTAGTTTATGGAAGGAATTCTAGTGTAATTTTCTTGTGAAACCACACTGTGGTCAGCTGTGAATCTTTCTGTTTTTTCTTTTGCCTTGGTTCAGGTCACAGACCCACTTTTCATTTTGACGCTTTGCCGCCTCCGCTATTTTATGTGGAAAAAGCACCAGCCTGTGCAGGGCTCATGGGCCAGTACAGAGTAATTCCTTTAGTCTCATCTCGGTTTTTTATCTTACCCTTCTCAGAAAATGACTGCTTAGCATGTAGAACTAGAAGAGAAAAAACGGCATTTTGCCTTTCCTCTCAGTCTCATAATGTTGGATATTCTTGAAGATTCTGGCTTCAAGTGAGTCTTCAGAGATTAATGCAATTTCTGTAACCTTGATTGAGCTCCATTTTGGAGGTGGGTGGGTGGGAGGGGGAAGAGTGGCTTCTGGCCAAGGAGGGGTTCACACTGCATAGCAGGTTGTCCCATATGGAGTTGTTCAGTTTCTACCATATAGAAATATGTTACTGAGTGGCCCTGTTTGATTTATGTTTTTCAAATTATAATAGCAACCCATCCTTACTGTGAGACATCTGGAACATAGAACCAAAAGTTTAGAAGTCATTTACAATACCCATCAACAGAGGATGGAATCCCCTTTCTAGCACTGTATATTCTCATTAATTTACCCTAAAGTAGAAGCTCCTTTATTTGCATATCTTTGATTTCTGGTTTAGGCTAAATACTTTGTTGTGCCATCTCTAGTTGGCTGAATACATGTCTGCATCCTCAGCACAATTATTTTGTGGGTTTTTATGGTGTCTTTATTGTGTTACCTGGTAATCTGTGTAGTGTCTCCTCATGGAGTTGACACAGCTCATGACAAAAGGGATAGGTGAGACTGGCAACTCTTTGTTCAGGTTTTCTCAGAAAGTTCGGTCGTCAAACTGCCTCATTGGCTTTCCTCTGGAATGTACTTCATCCTGACCACCTTGCCTTCTCTCCCTTGTTCTCTAGCTGATGGTGAGACCATTCTAAAAGGCCTCCAGTCCATTTTCCAGGAGCAAGGGATGACGGAGTCGGTGCACACCTGGCAAGACCATGGTTATTTAGCGACCTACATAAACAAAAACGGCAGGTGAGGTGTCCTTGAGTGCTGCTCTTCAGATCTGAGTACTTCAGTTGGGGGTGGGGGGTGGAGGGTGGGGGCAAAGGGCAGTGGTGGGGTGGTGTCCAGGTATTTTTATTTCCTCCTGTGACACCTTGTAGGAGGGAGCTAGAATTCAGTGCTTCGCAGCCCTAACTGCACAGTAGACTCGCCTGGGAGCGCTTTCACAAGATGCCATTACCCCAGTTGTTCTCCCAGAGATTGAGGCCACTGGGCATCAGTATTTTTCCAAACTCCCCTGCCTAGATGATTCTGCTGTGTGGCCAGGACCCAGAACCCCCCTGGGCAGCATAAGCACTGTGAACTGGCAGGCCATGATTCAGACTTGGTTAAAAGATTCCTGGGCCCCACTCCAAGAATTTCTGATGCAGTATACTGCTCTGGGGCAGCACCCTAAATAGCATTTCCAGCAAGCTCCCAGGGCGTGCTGGTGGTGCTGGTCGGCAGACCCCACTGTGAATCCCACTGCGATTAGCACGGTTATAAGTTATTATCAATTAATGCAGACCATGGTCAAATGCAGGATGAGAATGTCTGCAAGAAGGTTGACAGGAAGATGAGGAGATCCAAGATTTCAAGTTTTTTTTTTTTCTTAAGACTTTATAGACTATCTAGACTTTACATAATCAGTATGTAGATGAAAGCCAGTATGTTCTGGGAGTTGGAAAGGAAACCTAAATTAAGAACTGACCGATAAGAAGCTGCCAGTGCGTTGAGCTCTTTGTGCTCTCCTAAGTCTAGGTTTGTATTCTATCTAGTCTGGTTTAGCGTGGAAACTAGTAAGATTCTTAGTGATTTGCACTATTAATTTAAAACATTAAATTTTTTTTAATGTTTATTATTTATTTTTGAGAGAGAGAGAGAGAGACAGAGCGCAAGCGGGGCAGGGTCAGAGAGAGAGGGAGACACAGAATCTGAAGTAGGCTCCAGGCTCCGAGCTGTCAGCACAGAGTCTGATGCGGGGCTCGAACCTATGAACTGTGAGATCATGACCTGAGCCAAAGTCGGACGCTTAACCAACTGAGCCACCCAGGTGCCCCTGCCCTGTTAATTTTAAAATGTGAACTCCTGGGTATTTTCAGTGACTTTAATTCCATTCCCCCAAGGTACAAAGTACTAGAATTCCACATGGTTTCATTAATGTCCCATATTCTCTCACTTGTTTTTCTATTAAAAGAAAAAATAACCACCCCCATGCTCTTACAGAGGTCCAGAAGGCAATGCTGGAAGATGAGGGAAACTTCTTAGCATGCCCCCCCGCCCCGCCCTTTCATTATTCTCTGTATAAGTCAACATGGTCCACCCCATGGGGGTAATGGACTTCCCTCTCTTGATGCCTCTCAAAGACTTCCCAGCTCCTCTCTCCCCAAGCCCAGATATGTATTTCTAACTATGTAGCAAATCTCCATGTATGTGTTTAGCAGATACCTCAAATGTATCTAAAATAATTTTTTCCTCAAGGAAGATGTTGATTTGACCCCAAATCAACATCACCACCAAACTCTCCTGCCTCCCCTGGTCCATGCTCTGACCCAGTTAACAGCACGTTCCCTGGAAGTAGAGGTTTGCAGCTGTCCTTGATCCTTCCAGCTCCTGCAGGTTTGCATTCAGTCCCTCTCTGTCCTGGCCTCTTTTCTCCACCTTCCTGCCATGGTCTCTTGCTGTCCTGGGTATGGGCCATCCTTTGGGAACCACAACAAATTGAGCCATGTCACCCTGCCACCCCCGGAGGCTACTTCTCCACTCTAGGTGAAGCCTTGAATCTCATAACAGTCTCCTAACTGCCTTTGCAGCCAGGCCCTGCCTACTTTTGTACCTCATTTCTTGAATCTTGTACCATATACACCAATTCCAGTTGTCTAGGGAGTCTAGAATTCTTCCTGGAAGGGAATTTTGAGTGACAAGAGCTGTTTGCTTCTGAAAGCAGAAAAAATGAGAATTAACATGGTTATTTTAAATGTTTTTACTTAGAGAGCCCGCAAGCAGGGGAGGGGCATAGAGAGAGGGAGACAGGGTCTGAAGCAGGCTGTGCTGATAGCAGAAAGCCCCGTGTGGGGCTTGAACTCAAACCTTGAGATCATGACCTGAGCTGGTCAGATGCCTAACCATCTGAGCCAGCAAGGCTCCCCAACTTGCTTTGTTTAAAAACTTATTTTCCACATTGGTCTTCCTCTTCTTTTTCTTGGTCAACTGGGACTCATCCCTGTGGTTCCTGTCCTGAAACCTCACTTCTCCCACCCAGGCATGGATTGGTGGGGGGGGGGGGGGGGGTTGGCAGGCCACCAGGCTCAGGGGGGACAGCACCCGCTTCTGGCTTGACTTCTGGCTAATGGCCACATTGTGATGCTGACGTCCTGATCCTCAACCACCTTTTTACATGTTTTCCACCCCGCGGGGCCCCCGCCCCACAAATTTTCCTCTCTATTTCTTTCTGTTTTTAATGGTTGAGTTTGTTACTAGACCTTAACTTCCCGCATTGTCTGTGTTCCTGTGTTTCTGCAGTTCTCTGGCAGAGGACTCAGCTAGAATCAATCAGGTAGTTAAAAGTGATGCTTTTCTACCCTTCCCCCATCCCCAGCCCCTGTCCTTTGTGCTGCTGGTGGTGGAGTGGCAAGGAAAGATGATTAGCTACATTCAGATGTAATTGATTTGTGCTTTCCTGGGCCTGAACTTGATTTTGGGGCTGAAGGTAAAATTAACTAGTAGTATTTATTTTTTTAATCTAAGCACACTGCCGGTATTCTCTGAACAGAATTCTTCTAATTTAGTGTGTTTCAAATGTTTCTTTAACCACAACTTATGCTAGGAAGTAATTTTATGTCATAACCCTGTACATATTCCTCTGTGTCTATGCAGTACAGATATACGTGTATGATTGAAACACGTTTTTTGAAGTTTTTCCAAATAATTAACTTCTATTAGATGTGATACACTCTGACATTTTAAGAGAAATGTGCAGATTCACCAAATTAGGGGTCAGAAAGCTTTTTTGTAAGAAGCCACATAAGTGTCTGTCACATTCTCTCTCTCTTTTTTAAACAACTCTTTAAAAAATGTAAAAACCATTCTTAGACTGCAGGCTTTGCAAAACAGCTTGCAGGCTGGATCTGGTTTGCAGTATAGGGCTGGGGTGTGCCAATCCACAACTAAGTCAGTTTAACCACCACCTGCTTACAGTCAGAAAAACACGGCTCTGGTTTGAACTCTCTGAAGGTTAATTGGGAGGACCCACTTGCCCTTTCCTACCCTCCCTTCATCTTAAGGCCATCGTTACTAAACCTGGCCCAATCATGTGCCAGGGAACCTTCTTAAAAAGCAGGTTCACAGGGGCTTCTGGCTGGCACAGATGGTAGAGCATGCGACTCTTGATTTCAGGATCGTGTGTTTGAGTCCCACTTTGGGGGTACAATTTACTTTGGGGAAAAAAAAAATCAGGTTCACAGAACTTGCTACTGAATCACTTTCTGGGCCCAAGAACCTGTTAATGTGCAAACGTTAGCATGTGGTGATTCCATCTAAATTTTCCCTGATAGATGGCTCCCTCACCCCCAAGAAGAGGCTCTCCTAAGAAACCAAAAGGGTTAACTATGTAATTTAGGGGAAAAAAGCAATGGTCTTTCCTTTTAATTGGGTGGGTTGGTGTCTTTTTCTTGGGAATGCCATGATACAATTCCTAACCTTAAAATTATACTTTCCTTTGTAGTTTTGCCAATTTGAGAATTTACCCACATGGACTGGTGTTATTGGACCTTCAGAGTTATGATGGTGATTCACAAGGCCAAGAAGTTGACAGTGTTGGTTTTTCACTTTTATTGACTTTTTATTTACTTCGATGTAATTAATAAGTATTAGAGGATCATTAAATGTCTATTTTAATGGTAAAGTTATTTTACTTAATTGCTGACATCCCAGTTGACTTTAAACTTTCCTCCCTCCAGATCAATGATTTTAGAAGAAAAATAGTTGTTCCTCAGTTATTGTTAGGAACCTGGCTTGTCATCATTCCCTTGACTGCTTGAATACTGAGTAATTTTACTTGTTGCCACTGGATGGAACGTACACCTTTAAGCAGGATGTTCTATGTGCCTTATCCTTCTGCTCTCCCCTTCCCTGTTATTTCACTGAGTCCCTGTGACTTAGACTGAGGTTGGGTCAGCACCTTGAGGCCTGGTTGGTGTGGTGTGTGGAACTGGGCCAGGTCTGGAGGCTGCTGAAGGGATGGGGGAGGACAGGAGTAAAAGCACAGGTCTGTCACCACGGCCTCAGCCTCCTGGTCTGTAACTTCGGTGTACCTCTTAGCCTGTTCTGTAAGCCCATTGACTTCTTTTCTTTTAATTGTAGCTTCTGAACAAAGTAGAAGAAAGAATGAAAGAATTGAGTCGGGACAGTACTGGACGGGTGAAGCGGTAAGTTCACTCCTGAATGTCGGGTAAGATCATCGGAATGGTTGTGTTGTCCCCGAGTACGGGCTGCTTTTGGCAACATGATAGCCTGAGCTAGCGGGTGCCTCACACCCAAACAAGACAAGGTAGAAAGGAGATAGGGAGTGAGTCTCAGGAGCTGGAACTGTATAAAGCAGAGAGCTGATGGGGCTTCCATCTCAGTCACAGGGGAGTTAGAAAACTTCCCAACCTGGTCCAGTAAAGTGAAAACGCGCTCTCTCTGCTCAGAACTCTGCGCTCTCAAGTGGAATTCAGTTCTAAGATTCAGGACAAGATGAGGTGACAGAAAATTTGCCTCACAGCTTTCAAGTAAGGTAACTGCAAGATAGGAAGAATTCAGAGGCCACCCACTTTGAGCAGCCACAGGTCGGTTCTTTTGAAATGGTAATGAAGACAGTTTTTGGCTGTTTAAACTTAAGTTAATAAAAATAGTTCCATTCCTCTCCTCTCACTAGTCTCCTGTTAGTAGCTAATGGCTAGTGACTATCATAGTGCACAGCACAGATAAGGAACATTTCTGTCCCTACCGAAAGTTCTCTTGAACAGTGTAGAGGTATTTGTCCGTGATGTCAATTGTTAAAAGAGCTTTGATAGAAATAACAGTTTTGACATTTGTTGGAATGGACAGAGTCTCGGGTGGGTCCTGGGAATTAAGAATAGAAGTGAATCATGGATGCCCAGCAGGTAATTCTCAGCAGTTTGCTCTTCCCTGTCTGGGTGGCTCCTTATCAGGCCCCAGGAGTAGGAGGCTGGCCCATTACTCACAACAGCAAACACACTGTACCAGGGTTGCACCATCACTGATGGAAGCGACCAGAATACAGATTTCCCTAGTTGACAGCACTTTCTAGAAGAGGGAATTCATTTTGGCAAGACCTAGGATGTGTAAGGACTGAATTGCTCAGCATGCTGAGTTCCTCAGCCCATAGGAAAGCTCCAGGGCTGATGTAAGCTTAACCAGAAAGTTGTTTGATCTCTGGTAAGGTAGAAAGCAGGGAACTGCCAGTAAACCGAGTGTAACAGTCCACAAGTTGCCCACTTTGTTGAAATCTGCCAGAGTACCTAGATTTGTGTATCCCGCCTAAGTTCAGTGTATGCATCTGCAGCTATATTTCCCTCTTTCCTATCCTTAAAAATATGTTCACACACACACGCTTGTGGATTTTCCATCTTTCCCTGCTTACACCATTTTCATATCTGCACCAGCTTGCTTTCAGCAGGTTCCCACTGTGTTATAAAATGTGTTAACTCCATGATAATGAATTTGCCAACATCAAAATGCCTCTGATTTTTATTGGTCTTTTATTGGGGTTGTTTTTAGGAGTGAGTAAATAGATGGAATGCGTTTGTGGTTTTCGGCATTCATGACAAGTCTGATTCTTTTTGGTAGAGGAGTTTTGAGAGTGGAGTTAAGCTTCATATTTTCAATTCAAAATACAGACTTTGCTTTTGCTTGTTGCTGCTCTTAAATCTTTTCATAAAACCGGGGTGGGGGGGTCAAGAAGTTATTGGGAATATTTGGTGGTAGGCTTTTTGTTATTGGCCTCAAAAGAACAAGGATGGTGCCACTTTTCTCTTTGGGGAATGACATGGTTAGAAATTCAGTCATTGGGGCGCCTGGGTGGCTCAGTCGGTTAAGCGTCCGACTTCAGCTCAGGTCATGATCTCGCGGTCCGTGAGTTCGAGCCCCACGTCGGGCTCTGTGCTGACAGCTCAGAGCCTGGAGCCTGTTTCGGATTCTGTGTCTCCCTCTCTCTCTGACCCTTTCCTGTTCATGCTGTCTCTCTGTCTCAAAAAAATCAATAAACGTTAAAAAAAAAAATCAGTCATTAACAGGTAACTCAGTAACATCTGAAATTATTGTTCCCCTGTGGCTGATGACTTAAATCTGAATTTTCAACTAAGAAGCCATGGGATGTATTAGAGAATTTATTTTCATATTGTTTTTCTTTTTTTTTTAACGTTTTATTTATTTTTGAGACAGAGAGAGACAGAGCATGAACGAGGGAGGGGCAGAGAGAGAGGGAGACACAGAATCCGAAACAGGCTCCAGGCTCTGAGCTGTCAGCACAGAGCCCGACGCGGGGCTCGAACTCATGGACCGCGAGATCATGACCTGAGCTGAAGTTGGACGCTTAACCGACTGAGCCACCCAGGCGCCCCTCATATTGTTTTTCAAAAGAAAAGGAACAGGAAAACAAACTCACATCATTTAAGTTTTGTTGAGGAATAGAGGGACATATTGTGGTTTACCCAGTGTACCTGAGGCCCAGGACATACTTTACCTGACTTTTTCTCTAGGATCCATTTTCAATGTTCAGCAGTGACAGTTGAAACCAGAGTTGTGTGGGGCTCCGGAATATCTCCTGTAGCCCGTTCCAAAGAGATAGATGTACTTCATGCTGGGATGAGTGCTTCATCAAGATAGATGGCTTCCCCATCCTGTTAGAGATCCTTTTTGTTTCTTTGCCAGGCTTTAAAAACCAATGTGTTGGGGTGCACGGGTAGCTCAGTTGGTTAAGCATCTGACCCTTGATTTCGGCTCAGGTTATGATCTCACGGTTCATGAGTTCGAGCCTGAATCGGGCTCTGCGTTGATGGTTCAGAGCCTGTTTGGGATTCTTTCTCTCTGTCCCTTCCCCACTTGTGCTCACGCTCTCTTTCTCTCTCAAAATAAATAAACTTTATGGATTCTTTTTAAAAAATATTTATTTATTTTGAGAGAGGGAGGCAGAGGCAGAGAGAGAGAGAATCCCAAGCAGGCTCCATGTTGTCAGTACAGAGCCCAATGTGGAGCTCAATCTCCTGAATTGTGAGATCATAACCTGAGTCAGTGGAGCATTGCAGCTTCTGATCCCGGGGTTGTGAGTTCAAGCCCCACATTGGGTGTAGAGATTACTTAAAAATAAGGTTTTTTAAAAAGTGTATGTATTTTGAGAGAGAGAGCACAAATGAAGGAGGGACAGAGACAATTAGAGAATCCCAAGCAGGCTCCGTGCCATCAACGCAGAGCCTGATGTGGGGCTCAGATTCAAGAACCGCGAGATCATGACTGACCTGAGATCAAGAGTCGGACACTTAACTGACTGAGCCACCCAGGTGCCCCAGAAATAAAATCGTAAAAAAAAAGAAAAACAGAACCATTGTGTTGCAGTCAAGGGAAGAGCTCTTTAGCCAAGGCACTAGTGACACAGTTGAGAACGGACATGTATTTTCAGCAGGTTTGTGCATAGTTCAGTAATTGTCGATAGCTGGCTGGTGGTCAACCAGGGGTGGATTTCCTCCCTTGAAAACCCATGACTTGATATTTGTCACCGTCATCTAATGTCACAGGTGGTTTACCTCCCCACCTCCTTCCACCCACCAACCTTCAGCCAGGGTGGAAGAGGCTACCTCCAAGTCCTGTTTGCCTGTTCTGGAGAGAGGGAGTGGGAGATATTACCCTGTTTGGGGCACCACATTTTACAAGACAGACCTCTTGTCTGCTAGTAATTACAACAGCTGCATTTGTTCACTTAAAAGATCAAGTGGTTAAATCCGGAGTTGTTAGGATTAAATGAGAGTTTATGGAAATTTGCTTTGTAAATCTCTATGTGTTTTATAGTTGTTAGTGTTTGCTCAGAGGAAGCTTCATTAAGACAGGTTCAGATTGTATTCCTGGAAACAGGTGAGTGAGGGGAACAGAGAGTCATCAGAGCAAGTCAGAGGTAGCAGATGCCAGTATACAGCTGTTTTATTGCTAATCTGTTTTATGGTTGAAACCACTGTATCTGAGAACATATGACTTGCACATAGTTGTGTTATATGTGTAGTCAGTTTTCATTTTGTGTTCCTGTTAGATTTGCCAAGCTCCTTTTCTGGGTCTTGTTTTCATTGTCATTTAGTGTCCTCTGCTGGTAGTTTCTAGTACATTCACCTTGTCTACAATACTGAACTTTTACAAAATGGAATGGAATGGGAAAATCATCAGTTTGCAGTCCTTGTAGTGATAATAACTGGTTTGGCCAAGAATTTTCTAGATGCCAAAGCCACTACTGGAGGTTTATTGGGAGATCAGGACCTTCACCCAATTTCAGAGGACTACCCCATAGCTTGCTTAGTAATTTCAAAGGGCAAAAAGGTACTGTTGCAAATGAAGAGATCTGGTGCCATCTACCTGAACCAAGTGGTCACACTTACATCTCTAATGATAGGAAGCACACATCTTCTGCCCCTGATGTGAGGCCTGTGTAAATACATGCCAACCTGACTTTGATGAAGAGATCTTCAGGCAAACCCTCATCAGGGATTTTCTGCAGAACACCTGGTTTGGACTGAGAGGTCAGGGTTGTGAAACACATGAGAGGAAAAGCTATACTAGATGAAATGAGGGTCAAAAAAGGAAAACAACATATAGTGTATGATCTTCATTCAAAAGTAGAATAGCTATCAATGACATGATTGAGACGATTGTGGGGATATTTAAATATGGATTGTGTACTAGGTGATAGTATTGCTTCCATGTGCGCGTGTATGAATTTGGTAATGGCAGGGTGGTTGTGTAGGCAGTTTTGATTTTTGCTGAAGTATTTGAGGTACGAAGTATGATGTCTGAGGTTGCCATTTTCTCCCAACTTTTTTTAAGGGAAAATTAAATTATGCCAGAAAGGTTTATTTAAAAAGTAAACTCTTAATGTACCACAGTTGTTTAGATTTGGTAGGGGCCATGTTTGTATATAGCTGAAAGTCCAAGCTTTAGATTTATATACTACTCAGGAATTGGCCATGAGGTCATTATGCCTTGCTTTTTGTACACTCATGCTTCCAGGTTCACTTAAGAAAAAAAATTTTTTTTTTTTGGGTCGCCTGGGTGGCTCAGTTGGTTAAGCGGCCGACTTCGGCTCAGGTCATGATCTCGCGGTCTGTGAGTTCGAGCCCCGCGTCGGGCTCTGTGCGGACGGCTCAGAGCCCGGAGCCTGTTTCAGATTCTGTGTCTCCCTCTCTCTGACCCTCCCCTGTTCATGCTCTGTCTCTCCCTGTCTCAAAAATAAATAAAAACGTTAAAAAAAATTAAAAAAAATTTTTTTTTAATTTATTTTGTGTGAGAGAGAGAGAGAGAGAGAGTGAGTGGGGGAGTGGTAGAGAGAGAGAGAAGGAGAAAGAAAATCCTAGGCAGGCTCTGCACTGTCAGCACAGAGCCTGATGTGGGGCTCAAACTCATGAACCATGAGATCATGACCTGAGCTGAAGTTGGATGCTCAACTGACTGAGCTACCCAGGTGCCCCCACTTTTATTTTTAAGGTACTCTCTACCCACAATGTGAGGCTTATACTCTTGTGGATCACCCCTGAGATCAGAGTTGCATGGTCCACTGAGCCAGCCAGTTGCTCCTCCAGATTCACTTTAAAAAAAAAAAAATAATAATTTTTTTTAACATTTGTTTATTATTGAGAGACAAAGACAAAGCATGCTCATGGGAGGGGCAGAGAGGGGGAGACAAAGAATGTGAAGCAGGGGCTTGCACTCACCGCGAGATCATGACCTGAGCTGAAGTCAGACCTTTAACCAACTGAGCCACCCAGGCGCCCCAAAAGATTCGCTTTTAAGGCAGTGTCACCATAAGCAGCCTGTAAGCAGTTCATGTAAGGCTCATTCCTTTTTCCTTTTTTCCAGATTACCACCCATAGTTCGAGGAGGGGCCATCGACAGATACTGGCCCACTGCTGATGGTCGCCTGGTTGAGTATGACATAGATGAAGTGGTGTATGATGAAGATTCACCTTATCAGAACATTAAAATTCTACACTCAAAGCAATTTGGAAACATTCTCATCCTTAGTGGGGATGTTAGTAAGTATTCATTCCATCCCTACCCCAGTTGCATAGCAAAGTGACAATGTTTTCCTCACAAATACACCATTGTGGATTTGTCCTACTTTGTCCTTGGCAGTGCTGTTTTTTTGTTTTGTTTTTTTTTTTGATAGGAATGTTTATGTCACATTAACCTGTGAATTATCTGGGTTTTCTTGTTTTATGGCAGAGCCATGAAAACTTGGTCTTGATGTTCCTTTTTCTTAGTTTTCTTAGTGTTGAGTTTTCGGATAATACTTCTGTAAAGAAAATATGATTGCTTAGTTTTTAGGAAATCTTTTTGTTATGGAAAATTTCAAACCTAAGTGTACAAAATAGTATGATGAACCCATGTATGTTCACCATTGAGTGACAGTAATTAGCAACTCCTGGTCAATCTTGTTTCCTCTAAACCCTGGTTTGCTTTCTCCCTCTCATATTTGGAACAACTCTTAGATGCTATACTTCATGTAATGAAAGATGTAATTGCTTTTAATTGGCATATCAGAACATTTGTAAGACTGAGTTTTCTTCAAGGTATATGTGTGTGTAATCTGTATGTAATATATTGTATTAGGTGTCAGATGGGTAGGGTTGATGAAAAATCCACAGTCCAGAAAAAATAAAAGTATCTCTGCACATTGTTGACAGTTTTTAAAGATCAAAAATTTTTTAAATTTGTATTTTAGGCTAGATTCCAGCACTTTCTAGTATGGTGAGTCAGGTCATGGTATGGCCTTGGGTAGAGTCACCATTTTGGACCTGTGTTTTTCCTCCCTAGATCTGGCGGAGAGTGATTTGGCGTATACCCAGGCCATCATGGGCAGTGGAAAAGAAGACTACAGTGGCAAAGACGTGCTCATTCTAGGGGGCGGAGATGGGGGCATATTATGTGAAATAGTCAAACTGAAACCAAAGATGGTCACTATGGTAGAGATATCCTTTACTTAGAGATCAAGTTCAGTTGGCTTCTTTTGCTTTCTTCTTCCTTTTTTGTCTTAAGGCTCCAGTTAATGTTATGAGGCAAATGTGTTATAAATACTGTCTTGAACGAACATTTCAATTTAGTCCTAGTAGCCTTTTCATGTGGTTACGAACAAAGCAGCAGAGATGCTCTAGTTGCGAAATAAAGAGAAAACAATCTTGGTCCAGCATCTACTGCTTAGCACTTCCTGGAAGGGCTTCATGAGGAGAAAAGAAAATTCAGTCCCTTTTGAATGACCTTGGTACAAAAATGAAATCATTATCTCATTCATGGGTTTTTGGGGGTAAATATGGAACCCATTAGTGTTATAAAATAATTGTCTTACCTTTTCTTTATTTTTTTAAAGATTCTATTTTTTTAATTTAAAAAAAATCTTTATTTTTGAGAAAGAGTGTGAGTGGGGGAGTAACAGAGAGAGAGGGAGACACAGAATCCAAAGCAGGCTCCAGGCTCTGAGCTGTCAGCACAGAACCCAACGCAGGGCTCAAACTCACGAATGGCAAGTTCATGACCTGAGCCTAAGTCCGACGCTCAACCTACTGAGCTACCCAGGTGCCCCTAAAGATTTTATTTTTAAGTAATCTCCATCCAGCTTGCGGTTTGAACTTATAACCCTGTGATCAAGAGTCACTTGTTCCATTGGTTGAGCCAGCCAGCTGCCCCGTACCTTTTCTTTAAGGTGTTACTGTTTCAGGGCACCTGGGTGGCTCAGTCGTTAAGCATCTGCCTTTGGCTCAGGTCATGATCTCATGGTTCATGAGTTTGAGGCCCACATCCAGTGAACCCTGCTTCTCCCCCCTCTACCCTCACCCGCCTCTTGTGGGATTCTTTCTCTGTCCCTTGCTCACTGGCACCCTCTCGCTCTCAAAACAATAGTGTTACTGTTTCAGAATTCTTTGATCTAAATTCAGGATGAATTTCTCCTTGACCTGTTTGAACATTGACCAAATGGTGATTGATGGATGTAAGAAATACATGCGAAAAACATGTGGCGACGTCTTAGACAATCTTAAAGGAGACTGCTATCAGGTAATTATATTTTCCGGATAACATTTTTAAGTCAACTGATACATTATTGACTTGAATTGTGCCTTCCTAAAGCAGCTTTAAGTATCATTGGTTAAGAAATAAATAGATCACCTTGTAGGGAAGGAAAAATTTTCTCTCTAGAACATGAAGGAAGGAGAGTAAAATATCCCCCCAAACTGAGAAGGCACTTTGTGACCAGAAAACAAAGTAGGACACTCCATACAGGTTACACAGAGTTTTATTCAGAGACACTTGCTGACAGGTTGGCAGAGGATGACCCGTGGCAGCTGTATAGTTATTCTCTGCAAAGTCCAGACTGTAATCCACAGATTTATAGAGTGAGAGGATATGCAGGAAGGGCATTGTAGTGAGATCAGAGGGTTTGGGTGCACCTACTTGACAACTAACCTTTAATTATATTTTATGGCACTACCTGTGCATCAGGAAGGGGGAAAGACTATGTTATCTCTAACAGATTCATGGGAAGCCAAACCTATCCTGGCCTTGATAGGCATTTCGAAGGTATGTATATTAATCTCCGAGGTGCTGGAACACATAGCTCCGTGAGAGGTCACTGAGCAAGCATGAACAAGGTGGAGGGCCAGAGGTGGACAGACTCTGTATTGTCAGCGCTCTTACCCCCTGCCCTTCTGGTTCTTGGCTGAGATTCCTGTAATGAAAGACAGCTTAACAAGAGAAGGACAAGTTCATTAACATATATAGTTCGTGTATACTTGGGAGAGACCTAGGGATAACTGAGTAATTCAGAGGTAGCTTTAGGATTTAGACTTAAATATCATCTGAATAGGGAAGGGGGTCATAGGTGTCTTAGAGTGACTGTTAGTAAAGATAAAGGGCCCTTGGAAGAACAGATGGGACAGGTTTGATGTTTGTGACAACTTTGGTGTTCCGTGATAAGGGTCAACCTTCTCTGGTTGAATCCCCCAGAGAGGGGATCTCTGACAATTGAGTTTCTTTCAGAGGCTCCATCTTTTAGGCAGATGAAGGCAGAGTTTAGAGAAAGCTTCTCTGCATTTGCGGTTTTTCAAGTGCCTACCACTCAAAATAATCAATATATGAAAGTGGCATATTTTGAGGTGACGTGTTCTGCTACTCTTCAGACCTCTTTGTGTGATTTATATGTGTATTTAAACATTTGCTTCTTGCTAAGTAAATTAGTTTCTGTTCTAAATTGTATTGTGCTTGCAAGTTAACCAGTCGTTACAGTTTATAGGGTACATTTTGAATTGTATTTTGAGCATGCATGTGTTTAGTGCCCATATCTACAGTACTTGTTAGAGCAAGATAACCAAGCAAATACATCTTTTTAAAAGTAGGCTTCACGCCCAGTGTGGAGCCCAACATGGGGCTTGAACTCATGACCCTGAGACAAGACCTGAGCTGAGATAAAGAGTCAGACAAGGGGCTCCTGAGTGGCTCAGTCGGTTAAGCAGCTTGGGTAGTTTCCCTTCCATTCCAATTTTATCTTACCTAAAAGACTTTAAAAAAAAAAATTTTTTTTTTAACGTTTATTTATTATTGAGAGACAGAGACAGAGCATGAGCATGGGAGGGGCAGAGAGAGGGGGAGACAGAATCGGAAGCAAGCTCCAGGCTCTGAGCTCTTAGCACAGAGCCTGACACGGGGCTCCACACTCATAAACCGTGAGATCATGACCTGAGCTGAAGTTGGACACTTAACCGGACGCTTAACCGACAGCCACCCAGACGCCCCTAAAAGACTTTTTATTAAGAATGACTGCTGAGGGGTGCCCGGGTGGCTCAGTTGGTTAAGTGTCCAACTTCAGCTCAGATCACGATCTCACGGTTCGTGGGTTCGAGCCCTGCCATTGGGCTCTGTGCTGACAGCTCAGAGCCTGGAGCCTGCTTCTGTTTCTGTGTTCCCTCTCTCTCTGCACCTCTCCCATTCGCGCGCGCTCTCTCTCTCTCTCTCTCTCTCTCTCTCTCAAAAATAAACATTAAAAAAAATGAAAAATATAAAAAAAGAAATAAGAATGACTGCTGAATATCCCTAAATGTTTTGTCTGTTAATACATTATTGTTTCTTTTTAAATAATTCATATAATGAATCATGTTGACAGATTTCTCAAGATTCCCATCTTTGTTTCTCAACTACATCTTTCTTGGGCCTAATACAGTTCTTTAAATAAACTGCTAGATTTAATTACTCTTTTACTTGAAAATCTTGTACACTCATCAAAATCAATCTTTATTTTTTTTGTACTACTTTTAAGGATTTTAGTATTAAAGTTACTCTATAATTATAAAAGGAATGGGGAGCGCTTTGGAACATTTTCTAATTTCTAAAAATGGTCAACAGAGTATCCGTTTTTCAAATGATAAACATTTGCAAAGACCTGGTGTTTTTTAATGGTAATATTTTAATGGCTAAGGGGCTTGCCTGTTGCTACCCCCCAGACCAGGAACCCTCAACCCCTTGAACACACCCAGAAAACTCTCAACCTCAGAATTTTCCAGGCTCCCCTTAATGGTTGTTCTAATCCAGCAAAGTTGGGGGGGGGCAGGGAATGCATTCAGACACCCACCTTCCTCAAAAGCCAAACCATTTCAAAATAAAATACTACTTTTACCATTCCCTAGAATGTCTAAATGTCAATGTCACTACCTGCCTTTGGTGCTCTATTTTCAGACAGACTTGCAAGTCAAGAGTTGTTTTCCAAGGACATTAGTAAACTGTCCCACGTATATCCAGCCTCTAATTACAACAATCTACAACTCAACATTACTGCAGGTTTGCGTTTGTGGTTCTGTTTATGCTTAAATTGTTTTTCTGAATCCATATAAGGAAGTTAGAAAAAAGAGCCAGGGAGACAGGAATCTGAATCACCCTTCTAAAGTTACCCTATAACCTTGTATAAATGTCCTTTGAACTCTCTAAATTTAATCTCCACCCATAAAATTGAAATAATACCCACTTGGCACAGGTGTGAGGATTACAAGTTAAAACACCTTAGCCAGAGTCTGGCTAACAATGCAAACATTATTTGCCAACAATGGTAACTTTTAGCTTTGTGTGAAACAAATCTGTCATGCTCTGAAGAACCTAATCCCCTCTCCCTTTTTAAACTCTCAAAATAGTAGATGTGAAATATGTATGTATCTTTTTCTCCCTTTGCCCACAAAACAATCACAACTACATTTTAATATAGATAGAATTCTTGCCTCGGCTTAAAAAATTAACACACATGTACCATGAAATCAAAATTGGATGCAAACACATTAGGGAAGATGGGGTAGGGAGGGGTAAGTAATTTACATATCAACAAATTAAAGCACTCATCTAAATTGTTTATAAATCTGGAGATACACATTCAAGATTCTGTTCAAATAAAATGTATTTGCTTGGGGTGTCTGGGTGGTTCAGTAAAGCATCTGACTTTTAATTTTTTTATTAATGTTTATTTAGTTTTGAAAGAGAGAGAGACACAGAGCACTAGCAGGGGAGGGGCAGAGAGAGAGAGGGAGGAGACACAGAATCCGAAGCAGCCTCCGAGCTCTGAGCTGTCAGCACAGAACCTGACACCAGGCTTGAACTCACAAGCCAGGCTTGAACTCAAGCCGCTTGAACTCACGAGCCATGAGATCATGACCTGAACTGAGCACAGAGCCTGCTTGAGCTATTCTCTTTCTTTCTCTCTCTCTCTCTTCCTCTAGCCCTCTCCCTTGCTTGCATGTTCTCTCCCCCCGCCCACGAATAATGAGTAAATAATAAAAAAATTTGAAAAAGAGAAACTTAAATATAATGTTCTATAAAATATCAAAATACATAAGGCATTTCCATTAAAATTAGAAATAAGGTGAAAATGCTATTATTACCTTTATTCACTTTTGAGGCATTAGCTAATGTAGTAAGATAGAAAAATGAAAACAGTCAAAATATAGAATCATTTGCAGATGATACGAATGCTTAGAGAATCTAGGAAACTCACCTAGAAAACTAGTTGAGTTCATGAGAATTTGGTGCAGTGATTGGACAGAGACAGTCTAAAAAATTTTTTTTAGCCTTGTTAAATGCAAAACAGTTTGAATAGAAATTAGAGGTGGAGAATGGGTTGGAGAGCCTATTCAAAATAATGGCCAATTGAGGTTTTTTTTAAGCTTTTAACTGTTTTTTTTTACATTTTTATTTATTTTTGAGAGACAGAGACAGAGTGTGTGTGGGGTGGGGGGGGTGCAGAGAGGGAGGGAGACACAGAATCAGAAGCTGGATCCAGGCTCCGAGCTGCCAGCACAGAGCCCGACGTGGGGCTTGAACCCACGAACCATGAGATCATGACCTGAGCTGAAGTCAGCTGCTTAACTGACTAAGCCACCCAGGCGCCCCTAAGCTTTTAATTTTAGTACCAGTGTAGTTTACAGATTGTTATATTAGTTTCAGGTGTACAATATAGTGATTCAACAATTCTATATACTTCTCAGTGCTCAGCATGATATATGTGCTCTTAATCCCCTTCACCTAGTTCATCCACCTCCCCTCTGGTAACCATTGGTTTGTTCTCCATAGTTAAGAGTCTGTTTTTTGGTTTCTCTCTTTTTAATTGTTCATTTGTTTTGTTTCTTAAATTCCACTTATGAGTGAAATCATAGGGTGTTTGTCTATCTTATACTGAGTTATTTCGCTTAGCATTATACTCGAGCTCTGTCCATGTCATTACAAATTGCAAGGATTTATTCTTTTTTTGTGGCTGAGTAATATTCCATTGTGCGTGTGCACAGGCCACCTCTTCTTTAATCGATTGACACTTGGGCTGCTTCTGTATCTCAGTTACTGTGAATAATGTTGCCATAAACATTGGTGTGCATGTATCCCTTTGAATTAATGTTCTTGTATTCTTTGGGTAAATACCTGGTAGTGCAATTGCTGGATCATAAGGTAGTTCCATTTTTAACTTTTTGGGGAACCTCCATGCTGTTTTCCATAGTGACTGCACCAGTTTGCATTCCCATCAACAGCGCATGAGTGTTCCTTTTTCTCCGCATCCTCACCAACACCTGTTGTTTCCTGTGTTTTTGATTTTAGCCATTCTGACAGGTGTGAGGTGATACCTCATTGTGGCTTTGATTTGCATTTGCCTGATAATGTGCATCTTTTCATGTGTCTGTTGGCCATCTGGCTGTCTTTGGAAGAATGTCTGTTCATGTATTCTGCTCATTTGTAAATTGGATTATTTATATTTTGGATGTTGAGTTGTGTAAGTTCTTTATTTCATCCTGACCCTTTATCAGATATGTCATTTGCAAATATCTTCTCCCATTCCATAGTTTGTCTTTTAGTTTTGTTGATAGTTGTGCAGAAGCTTTTTATTTTGACGTAGTCCCAATAGTTTATTTTTGCTTTTGTTTCTGTTGCTTCCGGAGACGTATTTAGAAAAATGTTGCTATGGCCAGTGTTAGAGATGTTACTGCGTGTGTTCTCTTCTAGGATTTTTTATGGTTTCAGGTTTCACATTTAGGAATAATGACCCATCGTTAAATACCTAGGAGTATATTTAAATAAGAATGGTATTGTGGGACTGATAAGAATTAGGTCAAGATCTTATTGAAAGACTAACTGAAGTTGGAACATATGGAGAGACATGTTATATTTCTAGAATGAGAATACTGGAACAGTGTCTGTAACTTCCTATTACAACTAATACCAATCAGAATCCCAAGGAGGTTTTTAGAATTAGACCAAATGGTTTCAAGTTCATTTGTAACAATACATACCCTAAGAATAGCCAAGAAAAACAATTTTAAATAATCATAGCGAAGGGAGATTTGTGCTGTTGTTTGTTAAAGCATAATCAAATAGGAAGTATGATGTTGACACAGGAATCGACAGATAAGAGGAATGGCACAGAGACTTTGAACATGTCTGAGTGTGTATTTGTACACACACAGCTAATACATGACCTAAGGTATATTTCAAGTTTGCTTGGGAAAAGGAGATTTAGTTGATTTCATAAGTGGTGCCAGCACAATGGGCTGTTCTCATTTACATGAGAACAAAGTTAACATAACCTCAGAAGCCATAGAAAAATTAATCTCAGATGGCTTAAGGTCTAGATACATAAACTTAATACATTTAGGGAAATTTAGCATATTTAATCTTGAAGTTGGGAAACCTTTTAAAGAAAGACAAGAAACCCAGAAACTGTAACAACATAATACCATAAAGCCAAAAAACTAGTAACAAAAGTGACAGGGATTTAATCCCTTTAATAATACAGAGAGCCCCTCCCTACAACTTAAAACCTACTAGGATGACTAAATAGAAAAATGTAAAGGATATGAACTGGTCCATCTCAGGAAATGAAAATCAAATATCCTATACATTTTTTTTATGTTTATTTTTGAGAGAGAGCGAGAGCGTGAACACACAAGTAGGGGAGGGGCAGAGAGAGGGAGACACAGAATCAGAAGCAGGCTCCAGGCTCCAAGCTAGGAGCACGGAGCCCTGCTTGGGCCTGAACCCACAAACCGTGAGATTATGACCTGAGCTGAAGTCGGATGCTTAATTGACTGAGCCACCCAGGCGCCCCTATCCTGTAAACTTATAACAAAATATTCACCCCTGTTAGTGACTCTGCGAGTATATGTGGAAGCATGAGCAAGGGAAGGGACCTGACGTAATAGAAGAGGGACAATATACAGTGCTGGGGAGGATGCCAGGGAAACAGATGCTCGCAATCATTGCTAGTTGGAGTGTGAATGGCCATCAAAACTAAAAACTAAAATGTACATGCCTTTTGTCTCAGCAACCCAATGTTTGAGTGTCTAGCCTACAGACAGGCATCTATACATGGAGGTCGAGTAGCACATTTTTAGTGGAATGATACAATTTTTAAAAATACCATTACCTGGAATGGTGTTAGATGAAAATTTTCAAGTTCAGCATGTGTGTGATCCTAGCTTGCTTGCTTGCATTCTTTCTGATCCTAGTTTTACAAAATAGGACAAGCATTTGTGTTTTTGTGTTGGTAAAAGTGTATATGAGCATAGGAAAAAACAGCATATCAAATAGGATTGATTAGTGTTTTCTCTGTCTTTATATGGTTGCACTTAGATGGTGTATTAAGTGAAGCAAGTTACAAAACAACAGGACTATAAAATTGTGACTGAGGATTTGTATAAGAACATTCATAGGAAAAATTCTGGAATAGGTTGTTTAGGGAATTGTGGCAAACTTGACTTCTGATTTACATGAATTTGTTTCACATGAGTGTGTATTTTGTAACTAGAAAAATAAAAGACAAGGAGAGTAACTCCTGCTAGTTCAAGATGTTGCCCGCAGCCGACGCATCCCCAGCATGTACCTGCAGTACTTCAAAGAGAAGGCAAACCCCAAACTTCCTGTACAGTTGACCCTTGAACAACATGAGGAACATGGGGGTTAGGGGTGCTGACCCCCCCCAACCCTCCCCTATAGTCAAAAATCTGCCTATAACTTTAGACTCCCCCAAAACTTAACTACTCATAACATGCCGTTGACCAGAGACCTTATCAAGAACGTAAATAGTAGGGGGGTGCCTGGGTGGCTCAGTCGGTTAAGCGTCTGCCTTTGGCTCACGGTTCAGGAATTCTAGCCCCACATTGGGCTCTCTGATGTGCACACAGAGGCCGCTTCAGATCCTCTGTCCCCCCTGTCTCTGCCCCTCCCGCACTTGCGCTCGCTCGCTCTCTCTCTCTCTCTCTCTCTCTCCCCCTCCCCCTCCCCCTCCCCCTCCCCCTCCCTCCCCCTCTCTCCCCCTCTCTCCCCCTCCCTCCCCCTCCCTCCCCCTCCCTCCCCCTCTCCCTCTCCCTCTCCCTCTCCCTCTCAAAAATAAATAAATAAAAACTTTTAAAAAATGTGTTATTCATAGCAAATACATTGGCATGCATTAAAAAAACATAAATAGTAGGTTAACACATTTTGTATGTTATATGTATTATATACTGTATTTTTTTTAAGTTTATTTATTTTGAGAGAGCACACATGAGTAAGGTAGGGGCAGAGAGAGGTGGGAGAAAGAGAATCCCAAGCAGGGCCCACACTGTTAGCACAGAGCCCGACTTGGGACTCAATCTCAAGAACCATGAGATCATGACCTGAGCCAAAATCGAATCCGATGCTTAATCGACTGAGCCACCCAGGTGCCCTGGCTCCGTTTCTTATTTTGGGTACCTTTGGGCAAGATATGGTACCCATCTCTTCTTTCTTTCTCTCTCTCTCTTCCGGAAGTATTTGTGTGTCATCCTTGCACAGGGGCCATGCTAATCTTCTCTGTATCGTTCCAATTTTAGTATGTGTGCTAGCAAAGCAAGCACTGTGTAACCTCTGTTAACTTTGTTTTCCACTTATAAACTAGGGGTCATTAATAGTACCTGTAGATTGTTGCTTAGATTAAATGAGAAGGCATACTAAAGCATATAGTAGGCACTGAATTGTAGCTCTTATAGGCATGGATGGAGGTCATTCCTTGTTCATGGAGGTGTTGTGGATCTCAGCAACGGCTTGCATTTTCCTCCCTCCTCTACAAGGGCTTAACTGCTTCCACATGAGTTGGCTCACATACATCTATTCCTTTTCTCTTTGGAAGGTTCTAATAGAAGACTGTATTCCAGTACTGAAGAGGTACGCCAAAGAAGGGAGAGAGTTTGATTATGTGATTAATGATTTGACAGCTGTTCCAATCTCCACATCTCCAGAAGAAGGTAGATTCTGTTATTTGTTTTCTAACCAAGACAATGTTCATGAAAATGTTTTTCTTGGCACTTTGTGAGAATGAAAGGCTCTTAGAGATTGTCTACATAGTAAGTTCCTTCATTTTTTCAAGGTAGTTAAACTGCAGCGCACGGTGGAAAGATGGCTGGATTTGGCTTTGGTCAAATCCTGTTCTGTCACTAAATAAGCACATTTACTCAGTCATTTGAGAGAAACATTAAATAAAATGACTCCATCACATTATTGAGAAATTAGCTTGTTTGGTAATTTACTTAAATTATGTGATTTAAAAAAAAAATTATTTGAGAAAGAAACAGTGTGAGCAGAAGGGCAGAGAGAGAGAATCCCAAGTAGGCTCTGAACTGTCAGCGCAGAGCCAGACGCATGGCTCTTACTCACAAAACTGAGATCATAAACTAAGCTGAAATCAAAAGTCGGTGCTTAACCAACTGAGCCACCCCGGCTCCCCTACATTATATGATTTTTAACCTGTACTAGGACAAACTGGTGACCTTTCTAAGCAACACCAGTGACTATTCCCCTTCTCAAACCACACGCTGCAAATCACTGCTGGTTTGGCATGTCAGTGTTACTGTTTTTCTATAACCTTGTCTTCCTGCTGAGTTTGCAGACTGGGTCCCCACCTGATGACCCTTGCTGTTTCTCTCTTGGGATGTTGCAACTTCCCTCTTAAACCTGTTGTCTTTTAGATTTCATCCACTGCCTTTCTGTCTAATCTTTATTGGTATTGTGAGAGCAGTGCTAAGCACAAGGACGTTTGCTTTTTTTTTTTTAATTTTTTTTTTTTTTAATGTTTATTTATTTTTGAGGCAGAGAGAGACAGAGCATGAACGGGGGAGGGTCAGAGAGAGGGAGACACAGAATCTGAAACAGGCTCCAGGCTCTGAGCTGTCAGCACAGAGCCCGACGCGGGGCTCGAACTCACGGACCGCGAGATCAAGACCTGAGCAGAAGTCGGCGGCCCAACCGACTGAGCCACCCAGGCGCCCCAAGGACGTTTGCTTTTGACGTTGAGTATATGCACGTGTGTGCAAGACACCCCAAAAAGACAGTGCATTTTTACAAATAAGCTTTTGAATATGGAGTCTCAAGCTCTTGGCTACTTTCTTTTGTTGGTATTTTTGAATATTAATGCGAATATTTGACATTAGATGTTTCTGATGCATGTAAACCCATATTTATATAATTAAATTTTTTTATTCAGATTCTACATGGGAGTTTCTCAGACTGATTCTTGACCTCTCGATGAAAGTACTGAAACCGGATGGGAAGTATTTTACACAGGTATACACTTAACTCTTTTACCCCAGAACGCTCGATAAGAATTTTTATATTTTGAAATTTGCATGCATATTACTGAAATTTATATTTGTTAAGGATAGTACATCATAACTGTATTATGTTCTTTCAAACAAGTTTATAAATAGCTGACCTGTCCTCTCCAGAATTAATGAGTTCTCTTAGGTCCTTTTATTGCCCACTGTCCTAATTTATCAGCCTTGGGCTATGGCTGTAGTATGAACTCCTGCCACCAGATGGAGATACAGATTGTGATTTTATTTGTTTTTTGTTTGTTTGTTTTTTAATTTCTCTCCCCTTATCCTCTAGGAGATTCTTCATTGGAAAGCCAATTTATCAACATAAAGCTTAATAAACTGCTTTGACTGTAGTATGAGTTCCTGCCACCAGATGGAAGCAAATTGTTTTTTTCCCATTCTCTAGGGGATTCTTAAATTTAAAAGAAAGTTTAAAATTTGTATCTCTTGTTATGTAATATATATATATATATATATAATATATATATACATATACATATATCTTGTTATGCATGTGTGTGTGTGTGTGTGTGTGTGTGTGTGTGTGTGTATACACACCCTGCTAAAGTCCTGAAGAAAATTCTGAAAATGACCACAAAAGGTGCTAAATGCTGATCGAGTCTCTTTACTTGGTACACCAGTCCCTTAATTCATAAGCAGAAAATAAGCACTTACCTAGGCAGTATTGCACTCTGGTCCCTGTAATTCTTAAGTGTTTTCAGGAGCCCTCCCCCACCCCTTTAAAAAGCAATAGCATATTTAAATGTCAAAAACTAGTAGAGAAGACTTAATTTTATTCTCCCAAAGAGGCATTTTAATGCAGGCTCCGGGCAGTTGTTGGGATCTGAGATTAATAATGGTGAATACAACTTGGAAACTCTAAGGGACACCTTGAATTAGTCTTTAGCCCATCCTGTTTTCCTTTTCTTTCCCTTGCATGTAAGACCCCACTCTCCTCCATGGTGATTAATCTTAGAAACCTTGAACTTGGTGAAAGTATTGAGAAGCTTCGAGGGAAAGAAACAGACAACTGTATATGAATGGAATTTTTTTGCCTGATGTTTAGAAATGATTTTTTTTAACACATTCTAGACTTGAGTCTCTAATTTTTTTTAATGTTAATTTTACTTTTGAGAGAGAGAAACAGAGCATGAATGGGGAGGGGCAGAGAGAGAGAGGGAGACACAGAATCCGAAGCAGGCTATAGGCTCTGACCTGTCAGTGCAGAGCCAGACACAGGGTTTGAATTCATGAACCGGGAGATCATAACCTGAGCCAAAATCAAGAGTTGGACGCTTAACTGACTGAGCCTCCCAGACGTCCCTGTAGTACCTTTTTTGAAACTGCCATGTGATAATGCTCAGGAGATACTCTTGATTCACGTCTACCCCCTTTACCTCAGCATGTAGCTTAGAACTGAAATGTAAAGATGGAATGAAAATGTTTGACCTCTTAGCCGACCTCAGGCAGACTAAATGTCCTGCCTGAAATTGCGTCACAGTAGCAAATTCATGATGTCATTAGTAATCACCGTGGCTGCATGAAGGCAGCCTAGTTAGTGCCACAGAGCTGGGGAAAGCTGTGGAAATGGAGTGGGTGGGAACTGAGCTGGCTCTGGTGGGCCAGGGGAATTTCAATCCAGGGAATATTTGCTTTCAAGACCAGGGACTCGACCTCCTTCCCTTCTCTTCCCCACTCCCCTTTAAAAAAAAAAAAAAAGTAACAAAAAAACTCTAGAGGTTCTTTGATACATACAAACTTACATGAATGTATGTGGCATTCATGTAAGTTATTATGCAAAATACTACCCCCTCCTTGAGAAGTGGACATAAGTGGTACCCTCGACACATCTACAATACTCCCTAAACGCCTGTCCCCCTTTTAGAAGGTAACCCATCTTTAGTGTTACTCTTTTTCATTCTTGTACTTTTTTTTCTTAAGTAAACTCAGTGCCCAAGTGGGGTTTGAACTCACAACCCCGAGAGCAAGAGTCACATGCTTTACTGACTGAGCCAGCCAGGTGCCCCCCCTGTACTTTTCTTTATAGATGTTTCACATATGTGTAATTTCCTGTCATTATATTGTTCAGCTTGTTTTTGAACTTGCTAAGAATGATGTTATTAAGGATGTATTCTTCCGGACTTGCAATTTTTTTTTTTTTTTAATGTTACAAAAATCATACATACTGTTAAATTTAAAAGATAAAAACAATATAGAAATCTAGAGTAAAAAAGCAGTGTCACCTACTCACACCTAACATGGGCCAAGGAAAACTTCCTAGAACCAAACTACTGAATAGGGATTTACCTCTTAGGATGCCCCCCTCCCCCCGATTATTCCCTTGTCAAACTTAAAAAAAAGTTTTTTTTAATGTTTGTTTATTTTGGGGAGACAGAGTGGGGGAGGGGCAGAAAGAGAGAGGGAGACAAAGAATCCGAAGCAGGCTCCAGGCTCTGAGCTGTCAGCACAGAGCCCGATGCAGGCTCACACCCACAAAGCGTGGGATCATGACCTGGGCCAAAGTCAGAGGCTCAACCAACTGTTCCACCCAGGTGCCCCAGTTCCTTTCTCATCCTTAATAGGTATTTAATTCTCTGCTATTGGGTTTTTGTTCTGCATCTCCAATGTCTGTCCTTTGTCCATCCAGCCTTCCTTTTTTTCTTTTTTCATCGAGGCATTGGATTTGCACGTATGCATTACATGGCTAGAAAAAGAATCCCAGGATTTTCCCTTTTGTGGATTTTCATCTTGTTTCCTCCTGCTCCACGATGCCAACTGAGGTTGTCAGTACGATGAAACCGAACTGGTAGGACGGGAGCAGATTATTCTAGCATTTTTCTAGATCTTTTCGTTGTACACCAGATCTGGGGCTGGTCATTCTATACTTGTTTAACCTGCCCGTGAGGTCACAACAATTTTCCCAGCTCTGTGACATTAATGGTTTCAGATTTGCCAATGTAACCATGCTTCATCTTCCAGTTAGAAACCCAACGATGACTTTGGAGCATGGCCTAATAAGTACCTGGTGTCTGTCTGCCTCTCTCTTCGGCATTGTTGCTGCTCTTGAGAGCAACCGCTTGGATGTTCATGCGCACTGTTATGGTGGCACTGAAAAAACCGATATGTCTTTCTTAAGACAAGAAAAAAATGTATTTCCATTTAAATACACAGGAAAGTAAAATGTATCACATTACTTTTTTGGGGTAGGTCTCCATTTGTGGTGAGGTTTTTTTTCCTTTTTTTAACTGCTTTTTGACAATGTTGGGGAAGAACAAATTGAAACTTTCCTATCTCCTTACCACATTCTCAGTAAGGAGATCCTCCCATATGCCTTCAGTAAAGAGAGTCTGGTGTCAATTTTAAGATGGCAAGAAAAACCATTGAACTGTGCACCTAGGTGGCATTTCCATTCTATAGCTTCCCCAGTAGTGATATGTTCTAAAAACATCCAGCATTGTTTTCTATTTGTGAATCTTAAATTACATGTGTGGTGTTTATATACTCTCATGGTGAACTTAATGTTGAAACCAAATTATATGCTGGTGAAGGGCACTTTGGCCAAATCCCACTGCAGGACCCTAGATGATGGGTTACTAAACAGGCTGGCACTGAAGGACGACGTCATGCTAAACAAACGTGCTAAGTGAAAACCGCCAAGGCCGGCTCTCAGAATAGTTCTTTTGCCCACTTGCCTGTGGCTAGTTGGTTGGTTTCAAAATGCCTTTCATTTGTGATGCTTACATCACTGAATGCCTTCATTTGTTGAGTGTCGCTCACAAATAATTTTCATTTGTGAATAATTTTCATTTTACATTGTACTTGGCTATTCTAAGGCAAATTGATAGTGAAGTTCTTAAGAAATGGAATCACCACATGCATTCAGTAGTCTTTAGTTTGTAAAGAATTTTAGAGGTTAAAAGGAAATAGGTGGTATTAAGTACCCATTATGAAAAGCTACAATTAGGAAACTTGAGCTAAAATGATAAAACCTAACCCTGACCTAATGAATGAAAATCACGTGTGATTCATATGCACATTAAAGATTAAGAAGCACTGCTCTAGGGGTGCCTGGCTGAGTAAGTGGGGGGGGGGGGAGCATGTAACTCTTGAGTTGTGAGTGACTTCAAGCCCCATATTGGGTGTGGAGATTACTTAAAAACAAAAAAAAGGCACTGCTATAGAACTAGGCAGATACTGTATCCTTTCAGTAGCTCTGCTCTGTTCTTGGCCAGCATCTGATTCATCCTTTTTTTCTTCATGGTCACAGAGTGGTTGCTGCAGCTTCAAATGTCACATCTAGGTCATAGGCTGGAAGTAAGTTGAAGAGGCGGGTCACTCTGTTTATCCTTGATTGATTGTCCAGAAGCGTAAACTTTCCTGGTAGCCCCCGGCAGAGTTAACTACATCTCACTGACCACTCCTAACTGCTGGGGAGACTGAAAAGGTGGTGGCAAGAAAGGGAGAAAAATTAGAACAATGAAGTCAAGGGAGGATGCTTGATAAGGAGTGGAACTGTGGGATATCCTTACTTAGTATACATATTGTGAGTAAACTTTTGTTTTCTTAGGCCTGAAAATCACATATTTGGGGGAAAGCATAGAGGTATGAACATAGTTCTTTGGCAACGTCTTAGATTCTTATGAAGGTCATAGTTTTAAGCCATTCTGGAAATGAAGAGCATTATCTTTCTGGTGTTTCATTCTCAACATAGTGGTGACCAGTGGGAAAACATTTTGAATGGCTCATGTGTATGAATCTTTGCTAATTGCATGGTGTTGATACAGTGACTGTGTTACTAATGAGAAATTGGTCTCACTGCTTTCTGTAGCTTCATTCTCTGAATGTGAAATGGCTTGGTAAATGAGGTAGAAGGATAATGAGCTAATTAATGGATCTATAAGTAGAATTGAATGCAGTTTGTCATAGCACAGAAGCCTTCTCTCATTTTCGAAGAGGAACTTTCATCTAAAGCTAAAATTGTTTTCATTTATTAGAGACCTTCAAATGAGTGGGGGGGGGGGCCTTCAGTAAGACTCAAGAATCCCATTGTTTGCTTTCCTGTCTTTGATTTAGGGTAACTGTGTCAATTTGACAGAAGCCTTGTCGCTCTATGAAGAACAGCTTGGGCGCCTGTATTGTCCTGTGGAATTCTCAAAGGAGATCGTCTGTGTTCCTTCATACTTGGAATTGTATCCTTCGACATAACATAACATGACATGTTGTTAGATCAGAATACCCAAGTAAATCCCATGCCAGTTCAACATTTTAAATCCCAATAATAAATGGAATTAGCTCTATACTATCTAAGGCCATGGTCTTCAGATGTGGCTGCACATTGGAATTCCCTGAAGCTTTAAAATAACTACTGATTCCTGGATCACTCTCAGATTCTGGGGTGTGGCCTCCCACAACTCCCCAGGTGGTTCTACTGATTAAGCAGCACTGGTTCTCAAAGGCTGTCCCCAGAACTGCAGCATCCCCTGGGAACCGGTTAGCATGAAGATCCTCAAGCCCCACCCTGGCTTCCTGCTCCAGCAGAGGCTGGCAGAGGCTGGCTTGAGGCCTGGTTACCTGCCTGGACCGGTCTACCAGGAGATTGCTGTGCACATAAAGCTTCAGAAGCCCTAGTCTAAAATACCACCTGAGCTGTAGCGGGCAAAAAGACTAAACATGCTAATTCTATTTTTTTTTTTTTTAAGTTTATTTATTTTGAGAGCGAGAGCGCATGCACAGGGTGGGGAGGGGCAGAGAGGGGAAAGAGAATCCCAAGCAGGCTCCACGCTTGTCAGCAGGGAGCCCACGAACCATGAGATCATGATCTGCACCGAAATGAAGAAATGAAGAGTCGGATGCTTAACCAGCTAAGCTACCCAGTCGCCTCTCATTCTATTTTTTATATTAAAATCATCCTACTTTGATATTAGTTTCTACACTTCACTCGATTCTGATTTGCAGTAGAAACCAGTGTTGGTGTTCTTCATTAGTTCCACTTAGTAAAGTTAGTCCAGAGAAATAAAAGTACCCAGAGAAAAGGCAGAATGGGAGCATTGTCACTGGAAATTTAAAATACGTTTCCTCCTAAAAGGCAGACTTCTAGTCTCCAGATAAAAGCTTCCTTATCTGAGGTGGCCAAGTCTAGTTTTCTGTAACAGCTGTCTTCATTGCTGTCTAGAGAGATTCTGTGACTGCCGCTGGCCTGCAGTGAGGTCCTTGTCCGCAAACCCTGGCAGCCTCTGACAGACATGGGCCTTAGAAAACCCCTAGATCCCCCTGGAAGAAGCTCTCTGTGTATGCTGGGCAGCCACTTTCTTTCTGTGGAGATCTCTGGTAACTCTCCCCTAACCAACTGTCCACCTTCATCAGGCTTTCCTTCTGGAGCATTTTTTCGGTAGAAATCTAGTTGATAACATTTGGAGAAAAGGCTTCTGCCCTCTGGCTCCACTCCATCCTTCTACCTGTTTTTCCTTCTCTTTCTCCCTCCCTCTCTTTTTCCCTCCCTCTCTTTTTCCCACCCCTCTCTTCCTCCTCCACCCCCCAGTCTCTCACCTTCCCACCCTTCCTTGTCATGTTAATTCCCTAAGAAGTCTGAAAGCAGTAGCATACCTGAGGAAGTATTTGTTTGCCTTTAGCCTTGTCTCCATTTGCTCCCCGCTCCTCCCCACCGGCGACCCAGTCACAGGTGGTAGGTATGCAGGCTGTTAAAGTGGCCTTGTTAAGAGGACCTAATGCTCATCACTGCAATGCTTTAAGCCTTGAAACTTGCATCCACCTTCCAGTTTGTAGGCCAGCAAACAAATTTTAAATGCTGTCTGTTCTTCCTTGAATTATCTGCACTTATTCCTTGACTCCCTGTCCAGGTGGGTATTTTACACTGTTTGGAAGAAAGCTAACCCTTGAAGACCATTGTCCCCAATCGTGTGTGCTGCAAATAGTCTTCCTGACCTTCATATGCTGTACATGACATCGAAAGGAGTCAGGCAATTGATTGTGAATTCCTTCAAGTTTTCTTTTCTTTTTAATTATTATTCTTAATTTAAAAAAAGCAAATGGAAAATGTATATTTTGATGAGCTAGGGTGTTATTTTTTTTGAAAGTCAGCTGAAGGATGATTAGACAGCACAGCGAAGGCTGCTAAATGCACTGAACCCCTAGAATGTGATTTTTGTTACTTTCTTTTGTGTGTGTGGGCTTTTTATTTTTGTTTTGGTAGACTTCAAATTTGGTTGTTTGGAGGAATGAACATCATTGTTTTTGTTCTGGAGGGAAGTTCTTGATGGTGTTTTTTTCCCAGAAAATTGACTTAGTTATTAAAATTTGGTGCTTATAAGAAAGAGTTAAGAAAAAATGAATAGCAATGCTTCAATTAAAATTATAAATGAGAAATTTCATGTGTTTGTTGTTTTATTTCAGCCAGGTCCCCACTTTCTCACTGCTGATCTCACAGAACAAAGGTGTCTCCTGATCTTTTTTAGTTCTTTTCTATCACTCAGTGCCATTTATCTCTATAACAGGATGGCCTTAGGGCCTTTGTTTGAACAGTAGTAATGACTTCATTTACCCCCATGGTAAATGATATACAACCTATTACATTCACCAGTTCTTCATTATAAAATTGACCTGAGGATAGGAAAAGATTTGGTCTTACTGGAAAGTTGAAAGTCAGAAGCTTATTTCTGTTCCCATATTGGTGTATTAGATGTGGAAACACAGAGCATTTTGGATTGCTGCTGTAAAACTTTTTAAGAAGGATTTTAGATGCACAGATAGATGAGAGTTTGTAGAGGCCTGCAATGAGAGTGGCATAAACTCAGGAAGTGCAGGCAGCTAACAGCTTGTAAAGTGTATTTGTGGATAAGAATCCACATCAAAGGTGAAGGTACACTGACTTGGATTATTAGACATCAATGGTTATTCTGTTCTTTTTATAACAGCTTTATGTTTTATCAAGGCATTGTGTTCATTTATGGTGAATTTGCAGTGAGGAAAGCATTAAAAATTGAAATATTCAGTGTGTGTTTTGAGAGAATTAGTGTCAACCCAGAACATTCTTCCTCCCAAGATAGGTTTCTCTGACAGATACTCTTTTTTTTTTTTTAATAGTTTTGTTGTTTTGATTTTATTTTTTTAGGATTTTATTTTTAAGTAATCTCTACGCCCAACGTGGGACTTGAACTCACAATCCCGAGATCAAGAGTTGCTGCCAGGCACCCCTCTAACAGATATTCTTTAAAAAATGAGTGCATGCCTGCTTTTCTTTTTGATTGGATTGGCACGGAGAGAAACAATAATGGAATAAAGGGAGAGTTTGTCATGTTGGAACTAGACTGGCTTTCAGCAAATATTTTTCTTGTGCATTGAGCTTTTATAAAAAGCATTGGTAGACAGTCCTACCTACTCCCTCAAATTCTTCTGTAATGTTTTGCAAAGGCTTTGTACTTGTATACCGTGTGAGATTAAAAATGGTGGTATTATTACTGTTAGAACACCATTTTGGCTTAACAGATTGGATTTTTTTCCATTATAGGAAAGAAACCAAGTCTGTCTGCTATCTGGTTATAGTGTTACTAATAAGTCAGCATAATTTTATACTTGAAGGCTAGCTTCGTGCAGAGGCTAAACCCTGTGATGAGTCTGATGACACACATGTACCGCCAAGAGCTGAGAGTTAGAACTGACCCGGACCAGGCTGTGGCAGACGTCAGAGATACATTCGCGAGAGAGTAAAGGGTGTGGGGTGGGAGGAGGAAGGAAAGGAGATTTTTACTTGGGGTGATAATGGTAGATTCTGACCCTGCTTGTTTCTTTGTATTGGAGAAAGGATGATGCCTGACTGTTTTTGAACATCTTTGTAATTGTTTAAAATGAAGCATGCAAACTGATCTCTGATAGCCAAAAACAACCTGTACTTTAGCTGCATTTTAAGGAAATACTATACAATATTAAGTTATTTTATGTTAATGGCTGTTGTGTTTTATATAATCTATAGGTAATCTAAAAGAATACTGTTGTATCATACAGCCACTTTTCAATTAAAGACAAATATTGGCTGTGTAATCTAAATTCCATTCAACACATTAGCAGATATCAAGAATTGGTTTATTTTATTTTTACTGTTTATTTTGAGAGAGAGAAAGAGAGTGAGCGGGGAGAGGGGCAAGGAGAGGGGGAGAGACAATCCCAAGCAGGCTCCATGCTGTCTGTGTAGAGCCTGACGCGGGTTTGATCCCACAAACGGTGAGATTCTGACTATGGTGAAACCAAGAGTCAGAGGCTTAACCGACTGAGCCACCCAGGTGCCCCTGGTTTATTTTAAAAAATGGTGCTCGGGGCGCCTGGGTGGCTTGGTTGGTTAAGCGTCCGACTTCGGCTCAGGTCATGATCTCACGGTCCGTGAGTTCGAGCCCCGCGTCGGGCTCTGTGCTGACAGCTCAGAGCCTGGAGCCTGTTTCAGATTCTGTGTCTCCCTCTCTCTCTGCTCCTCCCCTGTTCATGCTCTGTCTCTCTCGGTCTCAAAAATAAATAAACGTTAAAAAAATTTAAAAAAAAATAAAAAATGGTGCTTTCTCCTAAAAATGTGATTGAGAATTTAAAACACTTGATTAATGGCTGAAGGAAGGCTGGGTTAACAGTGTTTTTCCTGGGTGCGAGCAGTACTGATGTCAAAATAAAAACGTGCCTTCCAGTTGAATTGTCACCTCCTTGCTTGCATTAACTATGGTAAGCTCCAGTGGTCTCAGATTGATGGATTTTGTTCTGTTCCCATGGTTCCTGGGTTAGGGTGAAGGGTGTGTGTGATGTTCCACATCATTGGCCTGTGTTGGGGACTTGAGAGCAGTGCTACTCACAGCGTGGTCCTTCAACCAGTTCTTTGTTTTTTGAGTATTTTGTTTAATTCAGCTGAACGTCTTGTTCCAAGCAAGACCTCAGTGAAGGAAGCTGTATGCTGATTTACACTGTAGCTGTGCTTCTTCCCTAGTTTGGAATAGCACTTTGAGTGGCACTGTTCTAGAGGCTAGTTGGACAGCATTATTTGATAGGAGCTGCTATGTGTGGTCGTGAAGAGACACTTAACCTCTTTCTGTTTCCTGTTGCTAGGTGTCTGTGCTAAATAATCTTTTGTATTGCTATGCTTTGGGCTAATACACCACTTTTATTTACATTATCTTGCCCACTTTTTTTTTTTTAGGTTTTATTTTTGAGAGTGCCAGAGCGGGTGGGGGAGGGGCAGAGAAGGAGAAAGGGTCCCAAGCAGGCTCTGCCCTGCTAGCAGGGCTTGACCCATGAACCGCGAGATCATGACCTGAGCCGAAACTAAGAGTCAGACGCTTAACCAACTCAGCCACCCAGGCGCCCCTGTCTTGCTCAGTTTTAAAATAATTTTGTGAATTCAGTGTCAGTATCACTGAGTAGGCAGCAATCATAATTTTCAGTGTGTCCCAGAGGTCCCATAGCTAGTCACAATTTGAATCTAGGTTCTAGCGTTCTGAGCCTGCGACAGTGGTTCTTAACCCTTTTTTTGTACCTTGGATTCATTTGGTAGCTTGATTAAACCTGTGAACCCTTCCTCAGAAACTTGGTTTTTAATATGTAAAGTAGATACGATTATAAGGAAACAAGTGATACTGTCTTTTAAAAATTTATGACTTAACATTTGTGCTTTAATAACTTGTTACATAGGTGAGTGTAGTGGTGGATCAGATACCATGATTTTGGAGTAGTAATGAATATAATTATCTGCAGCAACTGAAATGTGGTTAAGAATGCATCTGATTTCTCTGGTTGACAAAGTCCTAGGTACTGCCAGTACTAATATGGCTTGTCACCTACACTGGTACTTAAAGGAAGTGCTAAATTTCAGTTAGAGGTTAGTGAAAATAAAGATAGAAATGTTTTCCCGTTCAAGTTTAGGGACACATAGTTCTGTCCATAGGCCCCAGTTTACGAACCTCTCTGGCCTACAGTTTTTCCTTCCATTGTTTGATTGTATTTAGGTGGTGGGGAAGGGTAGCTGGGTCCCTTCATCCTGCTGTCAGAACCTCAAATCAATGCTGGCAGATCAGTTCTTCTCAGCCAGAACTGTTTAAAATCTCAATTACCTAGTGCACTTATTCCACTGATTTGTGCTTTACTCGTTATTTCAAAAATAAGAAATAGAACATGGGCAAGAAATAGCCCAGTGTTTTTGGAAAGCGATTTGAATATCCTTGGATGGGATTTCCCTGGGAAATCAGATGATAAATGTGACTGAACAGGTATGCTTATCTCCGGTATCTGGGGGTCTTGGAGACATCCTGGCCGGCTCACTAATACAGACGCCAGCCACCAGGCAGCAGCCAATGACGTGTGGTCATTTTCAGTGAGCAGTTTCTTTATGATATAGTATTAGGGAGCAGGCCCTGTCTGTGCCACTTTGCTCAGGAGTATAGCAGAATAAATCAGGGGCTCTGCCTGGGAAATCAGACTAATCAAGAGAGGTCTGTTTTAACAGATGCCCTCTGATACCAAAGAGGGAAGCCTGGAGGGCTGTCTCCCCCCATTGCCCAGAGATGAAAACCCAGGAGTGTAAAGACAGGAAAGGGGCTGGTCTCTTACAGATGAGGGCTTTGCCTCTGGTGTTAACTTAGTATTGTTCCTGATAGGTTGATGATTATGTTGGTATTTAGGTTCTCACTAAGTGATTCTGACAGCTCTGAGTTCATTGCAGAGCGACAGAAATGCTCCTTGGGCTATGTTCCGCGTCCTCTACTTTCTAGATAACTCTGCCTTTGCCTGTTTTCAGTTGTGGGAGTTAAATTTGATAACCTGAAACTTCCTGTCCTTCCGGTGCTAAGGGGGAGCTTCTGTCAACATAGCCTGTGCACTCATTGCATGGGCCCTTCACACTCCGTGTTTCTCTTTTTTTCTCATCATATTAAATATTCTTCATTATGTATTGTCCACATACGTTTACTGTTTAGTGTCTGAAGACAGAGTGTGTCCTGGTGAGAAGGAATACACTGCAGGATGGTTTTTGACTGCCACGTAAGAGCTGGAGGTCTTTAACTGAAGTATGTGGGCAGAGAAGCAAGATCTGAGGCTCAAGTGTGGTTGACAGATGGCTAGAACGTAAGCTCCAGCCACCACAACCTGGTGCCCATTGGTCATATTGAATGCTTTGCACATGTAGTAGGTATTAAGAGGTTAAAGTGCACCATAAAAGGGAATGCTTAGAATTCCATTTTCCATGTGGGGCATGGAGGAAATAGGCTAGTGTAAAGAAATTATACAGAGTTGGGTATGTTCAAGAAGAAAAGCAGAGATAAAGGGAGAAGTCCTTGCATCTTTGCGCATCGAAGGAGCAAGAGTACAGTCCCAATATGGGTGAAAGTGCTGTGTTGGTGAAAGGGGTAGTTCTCTAGGGCTTGTGTCTTCTGGGTTCCTTCTAGGTGCCCTGAAGGGCTGAAGAAGAGCAGAAACTCAGGAAGGTGTACAGCATTCAGACCGTAAAACTGGAATGAACTGAGAATCTGTGGCCATTTTGGTGTTAGCCGTTTCTGTGAGTTTCCCACCCCCCCCCCCGCCTTTTTTTTTTTTTTCCTGTTTGCAGTCCACTGTCAATTTCATCACTCTTCAATGACTCCATCCTTGGTGACTCCTCACCTACTGGGTGGAATTCTTGCACCAGGCCTCCACTTTGGGCCCATGGCTTGGGTTCCAGTGCCGGTCTGTGGAGACCAGGCAGCAAGGCCACAAGACTTGAGCCAGGCCCTTGGCTTCCAGTGGATAAATCTGGAAGGGTTTGTGCACTAAAGTAGTTAAGTATGGTGATGAATTATAAACCAGTGGAAAACATTGGAAGTCATGGGGGTATATGGAAAACAAACGCATGAATAAGTGGGAACGCATATTACAAACAGATAAGGTGCTTAGAATCCTGAGTGCCAACTAAGTGTTGTGAGTGCTGGAGTTGAAAAATTAGCATTTTGTAATCCTCACATGGAAGACGGAATCAGGCAAGCATCACCCTCTGATGTAAAATCTTGGGGAAAATTTGACAAGAAGCCTGTTTACATGGCTATAAAGTCTCCCAGAGATTGCTTATGAGCTGTGTATAAGTTTCCTATTGTAGCTCCAACAGATTACAACAAACTAAGTTCCTTTTAAGGTGACACATTTATCATCTTACAGTTCTGGAGATCAAAAGTCTGAAACTAGTCTTTTTTTTTTGTTTTGAATTTTTTAAACATTTATTTATTTTTGAGAGAGAGAGAGAGACAGTGTGCAAGTGGGGGAAGGGCAGAGAGAGAGGGAGACACAGAATCTGAAGCAAACTCCAGGCTCTGAGCTGTCAGCACAGAGCCTGATGCGGGGTTCAAACTCAACAGACCATGAGATCATGACCTGAGCTGAAGTCAGAGGCTTAGCTGACTCAGCCACCCAGGCGCCCCCTGCGGTCTTTTTCTTTTTAATGTGTGCAAGAGCATGTGTGCAAGTTGGGGATGGGCAGAGAGAGGGAGAGAGCATCCCAAGCAGGCTCCATGCTGCATAGCCCGACACGGGGCTTGATCTCACAAGCCATGAAATCATGGCCTGAGCCAAAATCAAGAGTCCGATGCTTAACCACCCAGGTGCCCCTGAAACTAGGGCTCAAATCAAATCACCTTGTGGGCAGGGTGGGTTGCTTCTGGAAACTTTAGGGGGAGAATCCATTTTCTGCTTTTTCTAGCTTGTAGAGGCCATCTGCAGATGGCTTTAGTGTCTGTTCCTTTCCTCCAGTCTCAAAGCCAGCAGTGCATTAACCTCTTCAAGTCTCTCCGCTGCTGTTTTCACATTGTCTTTCTCTTCCTGCGTTCCTGTGGTAAGGCCCCTTTGGGATTACATAATACTACCCAATAATCCACCACCTCCTCCATTCAAGATCTCTACCACAGCTGCAAAGGCGTTACAAGGTAACAAAGTTCTTGGGATTAGGGTGTGGACATCCATAGGTGGGCATTCTTCAGCCTCCCACGCATTGCTAGAGAAAACAACTTTATAGTGGAAAAGCTGAACGGCACCTTGCCGAGGTGATCAAAATCCCCAATAAGGAGCAGGTGGATACACATGCCTCCAGTACTCTGAGAAGGGCCCCTCTCCGCCTGTGCAGTCCTGTGTCTGGCTAAGTGCATATCTGAATCTAATCACAGGGAAGCATTAGACCCAAAGGGAGAACATTGTTTTAAAAACACCCTAGTTCTTTAAAAGCATTAATGTCAAAAGACGCACAAGGCTGTGAAGAGGTTTCCAAATTGAAGGAGGCTAAAGAAATGTGGCAATGAAATGTGATGCCTGGCGCTACAGTGCATCCCATATTGCTTCAGTTGACAAACTGGAATATGAACGGTAGTTTCGATACAAGTATTGGTATTAAATTTACTCAAGTTCTTATTGCAACTTTTCTCTAAGTTTGAGATTCCTTCCAAGTAAAATATTTAACATTAAGAAAAAACAATAGGGCACCTGGCTGGCTCAGTCGGTGGAGCGTGCAGCTCTTGATCTCAGGGTTTGGGTGTAAGTCCCAATTTTGGTGTAGAGATTACTTCAAGTAAAATAAAATAAAATCTTAAAAAAAAAACAAGCAAGTGGTGCTCCTGGCACAATTGGTCTCCTGTCTGCCTGATGGACATGACAGCAAGATTTTTGGACAAAGAATGAAAAACCTAAGAGGAATGATGGTCAAAGGATCCATAGAAGCATCTGCTGCTTTTACGATCTAGTACAGGAGACAATAAAATGCAGTGTTCGTGAGGCAGACATTCTAATGGCGAAATTGTTTTTGAGGCTTTCTGCCTGTCACTACACGGCACCTGCCGGGGGCCCCACAGGAGACCGTGAAGGCTGCGGTGGAAGTAAATAGAGATGCCAGGAGGAGGAAGAGGATGTCGTGGCAGTTCGGTGTCCATCCACACTCAGGTTCTTGGGGGTCCTGCTGGCTTAGAGGCAAAAGGCCTCGGACAAAGAAGATCTTCCTTTGAAGACCCCACTGTTTCTTTGCTGTGAGATGTTTGTTTCTGAGTTTCTGTTAAGAGGCTGCAGGGTGTGAAGAGTTTTTTTTTTTTTTTTTCTTTCCCTGTGTATGTGGCAGGAGGGAGGAATGGAGAGTGAAACTGGCCTGAAGCCTCTTCTTGACTGAAGGCAAAGAGCCCTATATTGTAATATTTTAGATTTGAAAATAGGATAACATTAAAAAGCTATTTAATTAGTTTTACAGGAAAACTGGCTGAGGACTTTAAAAGGTTCAGCTGGAACAGTGGCTGTCTTGCTATTTAGAAGTAGGAAGAGAAAAATGAGGGTGGTGCTTCCCAACTTGAGTGTGCATGAGGATTACCTGATTTTATTTCCTTCAAAGACAGTCTGATTCCCTAGGTCTGGGGCAGGGCCCAGGACTCTGCAGTTCTCACAGTCCAACCCGCTGAAGTCCGTGCTACCGGTGTGTGGACCGTGTTCTAAGTAGTACTGAGCTAGAGTGCTGGTGAGTGGAAAATCAGATGGGTGACATTATAGGAAAAATGCAGAAAGCTGTTGGCATGGCCCACTGCTGAATCAAAATGTTTTGAATATCAACTTATTGTTACAGGCAGCCCCAAAAGCAATAGACGTTGCCATAGTAATTGTTAAAGTGAGTTTCATCTGATTTCCAAGGGTTAGAAATGTTCTCATGGATTTTGTTAAAAAGACCATTAGATAAACCATTATTTGGGGTTCAGTTTTAAGCTCCCAGTACTCCCCAAATGGAAAGGCATTTATACCCCCAGCATGTGAAAAGTCAGCAATGGATGGAGGCCATTTAGTGGAGACTTTGAAGCAATGAATAGTGTCCGTTTTCAAGTCCTCTTCATGATTCTGAAAGGATATGGAGGCCCTGTTCAGTGTGCAGACATCGCCCTGACAGCTAGAAGGTTCTAAACACAAGGATAAAGGATTATACTTCTTATTCAGCCAAACCTGCAACTTACCGAAGCCTGGATTGTGCTTTGATTTGATGGGTTTAGGTTGAGTTTGTTTATTTCTGTGGAGAGTACAACCAGAACACATTTCATTTTGACACTGGGTCTTTTGCAGGTTTATTCAAGATGCAAAGAATGATCAGGGGGAGGATTAGAGGTTACATGATTCAGTTCTGATGTACTAACAGCTTTCAGTAGCACTTATTAGCCCCTTTGGCCACAGCGGCTGCTGTGTAGGAGGCCATAGAAGACCATGTTTGGGATCTGTTCAGGGTATTGTGCAGAGGAAGAAAACTTGTGGGCAGCCTCTTAAGCAGCAAAGAAAAATAAGCACAAAACACCAGCGCAGAGCAATAGGGCGCACTGTGAGAACTGCAGGAGGTTAAAGCCCACTGGAGTGAGGGTAAGGCTTAGTAAGGTGAAGGCTATAAACAGAACACACAGGTTTTAGTTAAGGGATGGGTAGGATGGAGGTGATTTATGCAAATAGATTACAAAACACCAAATGTTTAGAAGACAGCAAAACCTATTTATCCCAACTACAGCTATGCAAAAAGATTAACTCTTAGATTTTCCTTAACCAAAGCCCATCAGGCCCTTGCAGTCTTATTCTCCCCCACCAGAAAGGCATCTGGGATGGTGTTGTGGTTGAATTGTGTAATTGTGTCCCCTGTAAAAGATGTTCAAGTCCCAACCTCCAGTATTTGTGAATGTGATCTTGTTTGTAAATAGGGTCCTTGCAGATGACGAAGTTAAGAGGAGGTCATTAGGGTGGGCCCTCATCTGATATGACTGGTGTCCTTACAAAAGGGCACATTTGGACCCAGAAACATGTACATTGTGGAGGCAGGAGAATATTATTCTACAAGCCAAGGAATGCCTAAGGAGAAAGGCCTGGAACAGATTCTCCCTCACAGCCCTCAGAAGGAGCCAACCCTGCCGACGCCTTGATCTCAGAGTTACAGTCTCCAGAACTGTGAGACAATACATTTCTCTTGTTTAAGCCAGCCAGCCTGTGGTACTCCATTACATTGATCCCAGGTGCTCTTCAAAATAATGAGATGGCAAAAGAGGAGGGCTTCTTATGTATTAGCTGTTACTGCAGTAAGACTGCCTGCGAGCAAACTTCAAATTTCAATAGCTTAGAGCAACAACGAGCGTTGGTTTCTCTCTCGCCCACCTGTGGGTTGGCTGGGGTTCAGCTGATCCAGACAGGGCTCTGCTGGGCTTTGCTCAAAGGTGTGTGTTCCATCAGGGTCGGCTCCACATGGCTCTCACCCTCCTCGGACCACTAGTTACCTGAGACATGTTCTTATGGTGAAAGACGGGAGGGTAAGCATGATGATGTGGGTACCTGTCTAGCCTCTATTTCATGTCTGTCGCTGTCCGGTTGGTCAAAGCACAGTGTGTAGCCAAGCCCAAGTCTGAGAGGTAAGGAAGTGCAGTCCAGCAGCATGAAGCCATAGCCATGATGTGGATGACTGGGGAGTGAGGAAGTGAGAACTGTAATTCAACAGACCACATTTGACTTCAGAATTGAATGTGAAATCCAAGGGGTGCTTGATGTCCCTGGTCAGAACTCATGGTGTTTAAGGAAATAGGAAAATGTGTTTTTCAGAGGGAGCAGCACAGACTGTCCATCTTGACTGACATGTGTGAAGACTGAATCTTAAAAGCCTGTATTGCACTTTGAATGAAGCAGTCAACAGATGACCTCTTGTTAGCGAACAGCTGGTAAAATCTTTAAGGAAATAAAGCAAAACACGAACATGTGCCTCACAAGGTAACACAGTACTGTGAATTTAAAGATCTACTACTTTGGTATGAGATGCCACAGTCTGTCACTTCCCGGATGGGACATCATTCAGAAAACTTAGGAAAGGTGCCGTTTGGCAAACATATTCTTGGTAATTAGGGAGCCTGAAACACCAGACTGTATTGTTTCTTGCACATGGAAATCAAGGCAGCATTGTTCCTTCACTCCACTCCTTGCTTTTAGTAATAGCATCAAGACTGGTTTGAGAAACCATTATGAATTTCCAGACGTAAAAGTCAATCGTGCTAACACATAGTAGTGATATTACATTCAGGACAAGGAATGCTGACTCCTGCAAATGCCGTTTACTTGTGGGATGCAGAATGGGAAGGTGCAGAGCATAGGCTCTGGGCCCAGACTGCTGGCTTCAAATCCTGCCTCTGGGATGATGGCCCTCTTTTGGGCATCTGTAAAATAGGAACAATAATGGCAACTCTGTCTTAGCCCATTCCAGTTTCTAGAACAGAATACCATAGACTGGGTGGCTTATAAACAGAAGTTTATTTCTCACAGTACCGAAGGTGGGGAGGTCCACAATCAAGGTGCTTGGCGGATTCAGTGTCTGGTGATAGCCAGCTTCCTGGTTCATAGATGGCCCTCTTCTCTCTGTGTCCATATAGTGGGAGTGTCAAGGAGCTCTCTGTGGTCCCTTTTGTAAGAGTACTAATCCTGTTCATGAGGGCTGCCCTCTATGACCTAGTCACCTCCCACGTGCCCCCTCTCCTAATACTGTCACATTGGGGCATAGGATTTCTTATAAATACGTACATATATATCTATATCTATATCTATTTTTTTTTAATTTGAAAGAGAGAAAGAGGGGGAGGTACAGAGAGAGAGGACGACAGAGGATCCAAAGTAGGCTCTGTGCTGATAGCAGACAGCCTGACACGGAGAGGGCTGGAAGTCACAAACCGCAAGATCATGACCTCAGCCGAAGTTGGATGCTTAACTGACTGAGCCACCCAGGCACCGTGGGGGTTAGGATTTCGGTATATGAACTTGAAGGGACATAAGCATTCAATCCATAGCAACTTCCCTCTGGATAATTGTGAGGCTTGGACTGGTGCCTGGCACAGAGTAAGGGCTCAAATGTTAGCTTTTATTATTTACCAGCAAGAATCAAGTTTCAAAAATGAGTTATGCAAAATCAGAATGTATAGCACTGCAGCCAAACTGTCAAATATTTTGGGCCACTGCTGCCTTTAAAAGAAACCACGTGGTGGAATCTTAAGGAATATTAAGTGCCATGCCCTTGCCAGTCTTTGTATTTGCCAAGAACAGTTATTCAGCTTTGGTTTTACTTAATCTTTAAAACCCACTATAATTCTCCCAAATGCTCGTTTTTTTTTTTCTCTCTAATTTCTCCAGACATCTTCAGGGTAACTGGCTATATTAACTGATAATTAAATGGGGCAGTAAAGAGGTTAAGCATTTTTGATATGTCCTGGAAGGACCTCTGTAAGGCAGGTTTGGGTGATGTTCTATTTGTGTGTTCAAATTGGTTAAGATTTGATATTTGTGTTATTATATAAACTTTTGGAGAGTAGGGACCATTCCCTAAAGAGCTTCACATCCCCACAGTTTAGCAGGACACAGTACCTGGTAAAAAGAATGAAAATATAAGTGATCTAAGAGTCTGTGGAATGTAAATCATCAAAGAGATACCATATCTGGTAGCTTGGGTATGAAACACCCAGTAATGTACAAAAGACTTAGCAAGCGATTCAGCTTAACAGTAAGAGTAGTGACTAATTTATGTTTCATTTTGACACTGACATAGGAAGAAATGAACAACTCAAAATGAGATGACCAGCTTTCTCTTTCATGGAACAAATGCATTTAACCCGGCTGAAATCCACAGGCCATCAAAATTTGGAGGACTAATGTCAACATCCTCATGGAAGAATCAGAATGCTACAATAATGTTACTAGGAAGAAAGCAATGGAGAGGTTGGAAAATACATTATTGTGGGTTTCTGTTATGTGCCAAAGAACTCCTTTAAAACAATGCTTCATGTGAGGGGCTAATAGACAAAATCATCAGAAGTTAGAAAGGTACTTGGTCACATTTATCAGAGGAGACCTACAAGTCTCCTTTAACTATCTGCTACACCCCCCCCCCCCTTGGTTTCTGGCCTTTAAATTTACAATTCTTTTAGAAATGGCACCTCATGGTAGACTCATTTAAAAACAAACATCTCTTCCAGTACCTTCTCATATGGTTGCTTCTTCAGGCTTCGACTTTATCCAGTACCTTCTCATATGGTTGCTTCTTCAGGCTTCGACTTTATTAGATGTTGCCAAATTGCTTTCCAAAGTGGAAATTTAGATCAAGTACCAATTTACACATTTATGACAGGACATCAGAATTGAAGTTGCTCCATTTTCAACATCTAGTATTGTTAGATTTAAAAATTTTTGCTGGTCTAGAAGTGTGAAATGGTAATGGTTTAAATTTTCATTTACCTGATGACTAATGAGGTTGAGCACATTTTTATAACTTAATTGGCTAGCCAGTGTTCCTCTTTGGAAAAATGCCTATCTTCTGTCCTTTGGGCTTTTATTTTCTTGTTGATCTATTGTGTTTACATGTTGAGGATATTAATCCTGTGTTGCTTATGTTTATTTATTTTTGAGAAAGAGAGAGAGAGACAGACAGACAGAGCATGAGTGGGGGAGGGGCAGAGAGAGAGGGAGACACAGAATCCGAAGCAGGCTCCAGGCTCTGAGCTGTCAGCACAGAGCCTGAAACAGCGCTCGAACTCATGAGCCATGAGATCATGACCCGAAGTCAGATGCTTAACTGACTGAGCCACCCAGGTGCCCTAATCCTGTGTTGCTTATATTGTTAGGAGTATCTATTCCCAGTCTACCCTTGAGAAATCTTTCTAAGTTGCACCTTTTTTTAAAATTACATTTTGTAATCATCAGAAGACTAGCGTTGGCCATGCTTTATCTTTTCACTTATTCATGGTATTTTTTGATGCACATGAGTTTTTTATTTTTTAAATGATTTTTTAAGTTTGTTTGTTTATTTAGTTAGTTAGAGAGAGGAGAGGGACAGAGAGAGGGAGAAAGAGAGAATCCCAAGCAGGCTGTACACTGTCATTGCAGAACCCACTCGAACTCACAAACCGTGAGATTAAGATCTATTTGTCAGTCTATTTCCCTTATGGCTTGTGTTTATTGGTCTTGTTTTAAAAACGTTTCCCTAGCCTCGTCATACACACACACACACACACACACACACACCCCCACACACACACACAGACACAAAATCTGCCATGTTTTGAACTTTTGCTTTTTATAATTAATTCTTTCACTTACCTGGCAACTTTTTTTTTTTTTTTTGTAGGAGCAAGGAAAGGTCTTTATGGGTTTTTTTAATTTTGTTTTTGGTATGCTGTGAGGTGTGAGGGTATTTTGTTCCACTGTGATCACCACTTGTCCCGATACCCTTGATTAAATTGTCCATTCATTCACCAATGATTTGAAATGCCTTTGTTGTCCTACATTAAGTTATTCATTTATTCATGGGCCTGTTTCTGAGCTCAGCAGCTTTTTTGGACTTTGAGAAAGTGATATTTGACGGGGCTGTGCCAAAAATGTACTTAAAAAAAGATATACAGATGGCCACAATGCCAATGGATTGTATTTTATTCTAGAATATTACAAAAAGGAAAAGATGCTGATCCCAGGCTAGATGAAATTATTTTTTTCTGATGGCCGACTATATACTTTATTTTAAATTTTTTAAAATTTATTTTTATTTTTTGAGAGAGCAAGTGCAAGCTGGGGAGAGGGATAGAGGGAGAGAGAGGGAGAGAATCTTACACAGGCTCCACATTTAGCGCAGAACCGGACATGGGGCTTGATCCCACAACCATGAGATCATGACCTGAGCTGAAATTAAGAGTCGGACGCTTAACTTTGACTGAGCCACCCAGGTGCCCCAATTTATTTTTAAACATTAAATTTAGGGTGGCTAAATTTAATGAGCCTGAGCCTGAGCTGTTCTGTCAGCACAAAGCCTGATTGTGATTCTTTTTCCCTCTCTCTTGTCCCCTCTCCCGTGCTCTCTCTCACAATAAATAAACTTTTGAAAAACACATTAAATGTAAACATTTAAATTAACAGCTAAGTTGTGTGGGGTCAGTTATCATAGGCTATACAACTGCATTATAACAAATTACTGAAGATGCTGTGCATAAAATACTTTATCAAATGTGGTAGTTATATCTAAGTTTATTAAGTTTGTGGACAAAGCAGTTCAGCATGTGAAATCGACCAAAAAAAAAGAGCTCTATCTGGGGAACAATTCAAGTGCTAGTAAATGTGTTAAGCCGGGGCCCACGTACCACCTTAAAAAAGAAACATTACTCAGTTTTTTGAAGACCACAAAATTGTGCTTAGCTAAGCAGTGAAATCCATGTGGTTATCTGTCTTTCTTCATACTCTGTAACTCATCTATTCCCCAAAGTGATAAGAGGCAGCTCACAGTGTTAAAAACACATTTAAAAGAAGAACAACATCAGCTGCCATATTGTATTGCTCCCCTATTCCAACCCCATGCAGAACGATTCCCTTCTAAGTATTTCCAGGATCTGATGTCTTTAATTTCACCTCTAAAAAACAACCTTGTATTAAGTGCAATGTTGTATAATTACTCAAAGCCTAGCCAAACCTAGTCTCCTGGTGATTATAAAATGTAATTAAAATGAAGTGTATCTTAGAAAAGATTTCACAAGGGCATGCCTTGTCAGTCTTGTCATTGTTCTGGGAGTTCTCTGTCATACGCTAGCCAGTGGGATTTGAATGGAATCATCCAGGATGTTATAGCTACAATTTCTCACTCTTAGATTCTAAACCTTGTAGTGGTAGCACACTGATTTAATTTGCTTACACAGGGAACTGATTCTGACATTCTTTATGCCCAAATAACTCAACACTATAAAGTTTGTGAGGGCAAAAAGATAATCATTTGTTTGTTCAATAACACTAAGGGTACTAACATGTGTCAGGCCCTGGTGGGGATACTGAACATATCAAGGTGACTAAGGCCCTCAGAGACATCCTCCAGTCTACCTGGGGAGACTAACTCACAGACATAAAATAGCGGGCTGGGGTCTCCTGATCCTGCATGGTGTGCCCCATGGACATTTGAAACAATGAGGGTAACAATCTAAAATAGCGAAAAAGGGACAGAGGAAGGAGGGAGGGACTGTTTTTCAGTCCTTGAACGGAAACTCTGATGGTTAGGTGGAAGATACAGTGAAGGGATAGCTGTATATTTTCCAGGTTTCTTTTTTTTTTTCTTTTTTTATTCATCCTCATTTCAGATAGAAATGTTTAAGGGAAACCAGGGAAGGACTGCCAGGAACATAGCAATTTGGTTTTCCAAGATCATTATATTTAGTACTTTAATGTCTAGCTTTTGAGGTGGGGGTGAGGGTGCTGAATTTAAGAAAAAGTAAACAGTTCTTAATTATACCATACTGTGAGACTTGCTATGCTCACTTCAAACAAAAATAATCCGGCCTTTTCCACATTACAGAAACCTCAGTGATTAAATGGGATCGATTGTCTGAGTGGTTATGATTGGGGGTTATTACAGTTAAATAATGCTAAGCCTTTAAGATGAGCAGTAAACTCCAAATGGAATTCATGGCTAAGAATATCAGTGAGGCTGTCTGTTGCTTAATACAGTATTTATCACCTCCCAGGGAAGACAAATGATCTTTCCTGTTTGGATAATGTATTAGGTTTTTTTGAAATTCATATATCACCTGATAAATTTTATATAATACCAACACAATAAAACATTCCTGGAATTGGACATGTTGAACAACATTGCTCCTTCAACAAATGAACTTGCATAAATTACTTTATTTAAGAATGCCTCATAGATCTTTTCCTTTTTGTTTCAGCTGTGCAGTCCCTTGGGTGCAGTGGGTAGCTCATTCCCAACACCTGACATCTAGATTTCTCTTAAAACAAACAAACAAACAAACAAACAAACAAACAAACTCTTGCAGGGGTGCCTGGGGAGGTTGAGCATCCGAGTCTTGATTTCAGCTCAGGTCACGATCTCACGGTTCGTGGGATTAAGCCCCACATCTGGCTCTGTTACAATAGTGCAGAGCCTGCTTGGGATTCTCTCTCCCTCTCTCTGCCCCTCCCCTGTTCACTCTCTCCCTCTCTCTCAAAATAAGTAAGTAAACTTAAATAAAAAATAAAACATAAAAAAAATATTGTAGGTTAAATCTATTTGAGTAGGTTGGATGTGAAATGACGTAAAGTGTAAGCTGTGTGATAAGGGCTACAGTTTTGCCCTGAGAACTGGGCAAGAGGACCCCTGCCCTGGGTCCTGGTTTCAAGAGGCCTTTCACTGAGGCTGTCCTAATAGCTGTGCCCCTCACCACTGGGTGAGCTGTCTGCCGTGCCAAGGGGTGTGCCTGTGTCCCCTTCCAGAACACAGTTTGTATCCCCGAGACTTGAAATTTCCTGCCCAAACCACTCAGAGCACACTTCCAGGGCCCATGGGGGTCTCTTTCTCAGTTTTCATCCCATCTTTCTGATGGAAGACTCCTCCTGGGCTCTGGCAGGTGGGCGAGGTGCTGCTGCTGCTGGGGGTATGAGCAGAGAAAAGGTGGTGGGCTGAGGGCCCTGGCCTGCCAACATGTTTTTGCATTGAACTGCACAGAGTTTGAGAATTCTGAATTGGGACCTGGCCTTCCAGGTGTAGAAGTGAGATACTTACACGTTAGGAGAGGATGTATTTAATGGTTTGTAGACTCATTTACAGCTTTAAATGGTGTATGGATGCATTTGCGCCCTGATCTCAGATCCCACAGTGTAGGAATGAGCCTGAGGAACTGCATAAAAAATGTTTAAAAATATGGACAGTGAGTACTCATAAAAGCTATGTTTGGAAGAATAATGGCAAATATTATATTGTGTCAAACAAGCTCTTTGTAGAGTCAAAAATTTTCACATGCTTTATGAAACTGAAAATAGGAGTGCCTGGATGGCTCTTTTGGGGGAGCATCTGACTTGATTTTGGCTCAGGTCATGATCCCAGGGTGGTGGGATTGAGCCCTGCATGGGTCTCCGCACTGAGCATGGAGACTGCTTAAGATTCTCTCTCTCTCTCTCTCTCTCTCTCTCTCTCTCTCTCTCTCTCTCTCTCTCCCTGCCTCCTCCCTTGCTCTCATGCATACAGGCTATCTCTCTAAAAGAAACAAACAAATAAGAAACTGAAAATAATCAGTTGAAATTTGAAAATCTTATCTTAGTTCCCTTCCTCCATTTGTAGAAGATGCCCTATGTAATGGGCATGCATCCTTTTTTTCCCCCACTGAGTATTCGATTGGCAGAAAGTTCTAGAGAAAAGGAATAGGTCTTCATTTGATAAAAACCAGGTTCAGTGCACTCAGAGAACACTTGACATTAAGGAATACAATGGTGAGTTATTATGGCAGATGAGACATGAACAAGAAATAATTTCCCTCTTGTCCTTGATGATGTCTAGTAACTTCAGAGAAAAGGTTCATTATCGCTACTCTCTATTCCTTTCTTTTCATCCCAGCTGCAAAGTCACATTCTGAACCCAGCCTGTTCAGGCTAGCTTTTCAGTCATCTCTGAGATTCCAGTTGCATTCATCCTGCAATGTTAAGTGCCTTCTCTGGAAAGTCCCAGGGGTGTAAAGATGTCCGGACCATGAGGAAGCCCTCAAGTGGCTCAAAGACAGGAGAAAACAGACAGGTGTGTGTTCACACTTGGCTATTTTTACAGCCAATAGGAACACAACCAACTAGAATTGGAGGATGACCAGGGTCTGTGGTGAAGAGCAAGAGAAAGAACCAGAGAAGAGGGGACACTGTTGTGGTTCTAATTTGCATTTCCTTAAGGACTAATGAAGTTGAGCTGCTTTTCTAATGTTTATTGGTCACTTGGAGAACCTCTTTTTGAAGTGTCTCTTCAAAATCTTTGGTTCACTTTTTCTATTGGGTGATCTGTCTTTTCTTACCGCTTTGTACACATTCTGTATGTATTCCAGATATGAAGGACAGGCACCACTTTGACATACCTTCCAAGGAAAGAGAAAACCATCGCAATGCCTTTGGCAGAATTAATCTGTGCATCTTGTGTTGGGGAAGAGTAGGAGGTGGTGTGACTTTAAGATCATGGATGAGGAAGGGAGCCAGCCTGGTGTTCTGCTGGTAAGCAACTGGATGGCTCTGCTGCTTCTTAAAATACTGAAATAATTCTATGCCTCTTGGAAAGGAGCTGCTGCCCTGAGCCCTCAGGGCCTTTCCCTTCTTCTCTTCCTCTCTCCTGTCCTCCCCTCTGTTTCCCTTCCCCCCTCCCTTCCTCCTTCCCTCCTCCAGTCGATCTGCACTGAATACTTCCCATTGGCATAGATAGCCCTGAATAAGAGTTAAAAACAAACACCAGGAAGCATCCACAGGTATATTTCTTCAGGCACCTTTTTAAGAACCTCATCTTATGATAACGCTAGAAGACGAAGATTGTTGTTATCCCCTTTTGTCCGATGACAAAACTGAGAACCTGAGAGATTAGGCAATTTTCTCAAGGTCACATAGAAGTAGGTAGCAGCGAATGCTAGGAATCTAGCCCAGGAAGTTCACTCATGGATGCCATGCACTTAACCACTGTCACCGCTGTGCTGTGCTGCCCGGGAGCATGGAGATCGGCATCAACCTGAATGGCACTGCTGGCAGTTACAGAAGGACAGGGAAGGGAACCATGGCTGTCAGTGTTCAGTCAGGAAAGCAGAAACCACTCTGCCTATCTTAAAGAGGGTGTATTTGCATTTTTTAATGTTTATTTATTTTAGAGAAAAAGAGAGACAGAGACAGAGACAGAGACAGAGTGTGAGCAGGGGAGGGGCAGAGAGAGGGAGACACAGAATCTGAAGTAGGCTCCAGGCTCCGAGCTGTCCGCACAGAGCCCAATGTGGGGCTCGAACTCACGAACTGCGAGATCATGACCTGAGCCGAAGTCAGATGCTCAACTGATTGGGCCACCCAGGTGCCCCATAAAGAGGGTGTGTTTAATGCAGAGAATTGGTTCTAAAGGTATCGGAACCAATTGGCAGAAGGAGCAAAGAGGGGACGATGGCACTCAGAGTTCTGTAACTTCAGAAAGCTGCTATTGCTAGCAAAGGAGGAAATGTGTGGACCCGGAGTCCGCAGAAACACTTGCCCCTGCGGCTGCTGCCTGACTGGGACTCCAGGAGCCACAGTCCTGCTGATGCTTCTGGAGTCTGTGGGCACCGGTGGCCCTATGCCTCTGCTGCTGTCGCCTCTGCCCCCGCTGTTGCAGGAGCCCACTGTTGACTGCTGGAGCCACCGTTAGGAGCAGGAACAGCTGGCAAAATCTGGAGCAGACTTTTACCTGCCTCCTGCCCAAGAATGCCTTCCACTGACAGAATCCAGAACTCAGATGGCAAGGGAGCCCGGAAGATGTTGTCTGTGGCCTTGACATTGAACATGCTAGAAGGTCAGAATGAAGCTGAGAGCCAAAGCGTATCCTACATACTCAGTATTGCCCAAAGAGATGTGGGTACAGGGAAGGAAAAAAAAGCTTATTTCGTTGAATCTAAGATACAATTGATTGTAAGATGTACTACCATACTATATACCATTAAGAGAGAAAAATGCTGTGTAAATATGAGGTACACTCTACTTCTAGAGATGTTAAAGCTTGAAAAAAAGTCCCTCTTAAAACTGATGCCTTATGGTAAATGCCTGCCCCACGCTTGCCTGTAGTCTAATGGGGTGGATCCCTATAGAGATCTCATCATCATACAATCCAAGTGACGTGACAGGTCACTCCATGACCTGGATAAGAACAGTGGTTTAGGACGTTTTCCAAAGGAGTCTGAACTAAGTCTTAAAAGACGAATCTGAGTTTCTCAGGAAATGGTTTTCCAGGCAAAAATCTTTTTTCTGAGAGCACAAAGGCTGGATGAAGTTGGGTGTGTCTGGGAACTTGAAGGGGTTTAGAATGACTGGAGGATTGTGAGGGTTCAGTCACGCAGGAGCTCCATGTGACGCACTTGGACATTTTCCCACAGGCTGACAGCCGCTGCCGAAGGGCCTTAAAGCACCATCATAAGTTCATTTGAAATTTGACTCAGGATCGCAATTCAGTTGGCTCCCGCTGGTGCGGCTGTAGCTGTTAACTATTGAAATGCGTCCTTACTTGGCAATGGCTCCAGGCCCTCCTGGCAGCCTCATCCACCCCAGCCCCTCCCCTGGGCCCCTGCAGATCCAGCAGCTAAGAAGTAGTGCCTGTTGGAACGTTTAGCTAAGCTACCCCATGGTGCTGTTGCCTCGACATCCATTTTGTTTGGCCAAGCAGCCCGTGGGGACCTTCAGTTGACCCTCACCCCTCACGCAAGCACGTGCCCTGGATAACAGCCCACAGGATCACAGACACATGTAAGTTCCTGATCGGATTTCCCCAGCAGCCCTTATCGAGGAACGGTTGCCCTCGCCCCTCAGGGTGCCCCTTAGATAAACCTCCTCGAGGCTTATCGCAACTCTGCCCTTTTTAGTTTGAAGTGACCAATTTGGCCTTAGCCTGGGAACCCCAAAGCGCTCCACCCACAGGGACTAATGAAGGCATGTGCCCAGGTCCTGACTCTTTCTCTGTGTGCTCTGCCTTGACCTCCCCATGTCCTGCTCTGAGGCATTGCCGAGCACGTCCTCCACGACCTCCATGCTGGGCAAGTAAGAAACTTCTCCATTTCAATTTCTCCTGCAGTCATTTGTTGAACCATGGCTCACAATCTACCACCCTGTGTTCTACTTAACAAATGTTATTTTAACCAAGTCATAACAGGCTGGCTCTTTGATTATTTAAATCTTGTTAAATATTTTGAATGTCATCCCTGGATTCGCTACAAAAGTTTAATGTTTAGTTTTGTTAGTTCTTCAGTTTGCCTTACTGAAAGATTCAATGGTGTTTCTAAGCCGGCGGTCCTCAAAATGTGGTCCTAAGTCCGACGGCATTAGCATCACCTGGAAGCTTGTTGGAACTACATATTTCAGGGCCACCTGGATGGCTCAGTTGGTTACGTGTCTGACTCTCGATTTCAGCTCAGGTCATGATCTCATGGTCTGTGAGTTCAAGCCCCACATTGGGCTCTGCGCTGACAGTGTGGAGTCTGCTTGGGATTCTCTCTCTCCCTCTTTCTCTCTGCCCTTCCCCTCCTCTCAAAATAAATAAACTTAAAAAAAAAAAAAAGAAATACACATTTCAGACCATCCAAGAGCTACTGAAACACACTCAAGGGATAGAGCCCACTCATCTGTGTTTAAACAATTTTTTTTTTATGTTTTATTTTATTTTTGAGACAGAGAGAGACAGAGCATGAGTGGGGGAGGGTTAGAGAGAGAGGGAGACACAGAATCCGAAGCAGGCTCCAGGCTCTGAGCTGTCAGCACAGAGCCCGACGCGGGGCTCAAACTCACAGTGAGATCGTGACCTGGGCCGAAGTCAGAAGCGCAACCGACTGAGCCACCCAGGCGCCCCTCACTCATCTGTGTTTAAACCAGGCTTCCAGGAGATTCTTGCTGTCATTAAACATCCGAGTAAGCCATCCTTGAACCGTTGGCTATAATTAATCAAAGGCATACAAACTTCTGTATCCTAGTAGTCTAACCAAGGGGTCAGGGTGGATCTGATCACTTTGAGGATGTAGCATGGAAACACTACTTGGATGAACAGTTATTACATTTCAGTAGATTGCTATGCAGTAGAATGTTTTGGGAAAGGTCTGAAGGGTTTTGGAGCTGTGTTACTCAAGTCTTTAATTTTCTATACTTTGTGAGTCTTTGACATCTTTGGGCCTTGTGGACCCGCAGGGAGGGCCTCCCAGATTAGCTAATTCCTAGAGATAGTAAATGACTTGCCTTGTAGCGTGCCTTTGAAATGCAAACCAACCCGGGGCACCTGGGTGGTTTAGGTGAGCGGGTGAGCAGCAGACTCGGTTTTGGCTGAGGTCGTGATCTTGCGGTTCATGGTTTTGAGTCCCTCATCGGGCTCCACCCTGGCAGTGAGGAGCATGCTTGGGATTCTCTCTCTCTCTCCTCTCTCTGCCCCCCCCCCCCCATTTAAGAAAAAGAGAGAGAGAGAGGAAGAAAAAAAAAAAGAAATGCAAACCAACCAATTCTGCATCCATCCCCTCACCTGCCTCCTTTTCTCAGGCTCCTGCAGTCCAGGACATCATCCATCCAGAACCTAAATCACACCAAGGCCAGGTGCTTGACAACTAGAGACCCCTCCTATAGACCACCACCTGCTGACATTATTCATTATTCAAATTCTACCTTCCTAAGCCTGCCTCAGCTGCTTAACCTGCCTGCCCATTTCTTTTTTTGAAAACCACAATAAAAGGCTTTTGTGCATATTTTCCCCTTGCTCCTTCTGCCACCTGACCAACCCCAGTGCTTCCCCATGTGGCCCTGTGTGACATGGCATGCCCCTTCCTCTCGAAAACTGCAAGTAATAAACTCTTCTTTCAAAGTCTTTCTCTGTGTCTGTCATCTTACTATACCTGTTAAAACCAAATCCTGGGTACATTTCCAAACAAGAGTTCGACAGATTTGAGTTCCCACTGGGCACTGACAATTTGCCCACCATGTGACCTTGGGAATATTACCTATCCTCTGACAGTTTCCCTGTCTTTGAGTGTAAAACAGAGAAGATTCCTATACCATAAGACTGCTGTAAGGACTGGGGATAATACACATGACGTGAATGTGCACTGAAGAAGCTGTATGGCCAAGGGTGTGAGAAGATCAAGAAATAAAAATCCCCCCAGGGGCGCCTGGGTGACTCGGTTTGTTAAGCATCTGAGTTCGGCTCAGGTCATGATCTCACGGTTCAAGTTTCAGACCCGCGTCAGGCTCTGTGCTGACCGCTCAGAGCCTGGAGCCTGCTTGTGATTCTGTGTCTTCCCCTCTCTCTGCCTCTCCCCCACTTATGCTCTCTCAAAAATGAATAAACGTTAAAAAAAATGTTATAAAATCAAAAGAGAAAAAGAAATGAAATCCCCCTTTAGGCTCAGAAGTGAACAGTACAATACACGGATAGAAAGCCTTTCATATTTATATACCTGTCCTAGTGTTCACTTATGAGCATCAGCAAATCAGGAGATATTTTGTGCATTGCTATTCTTGTTGCCCAACTGAACAAAGGTTTTCCTCATATTTAATGATGACTGCTGTTCCTGTTAAGGAAATAAGAGCTGATAATTAGTCTTTTCAACAAGAGAATTACAGGAGGCATAGTTTATCGCTTTTCCTAGGTCTCAAGAGTCATTTTGACATGCTACACCTACCTTCACTAATTACTTGAGGTAGATAAGCAAATTTATCAAGTAACAGGGCAGAGAGAAAAGAGGTTGGAATTTGAAACCTCTCAGGCCTTGAGACAAATACCTGCTGTGTGACCTTGGGCAAATCACTTAATAGCTCCAAACTTCAGTTTCCTCATCTGTAAAAGGAGACAGAACACCTAGCTAAGAAAGATGTTGAAAAAGATCAGAGATAATGTAAGTAATGAGTCTCATTGGTGGAAGGCCTGGGACTGGAACCCTCCCTAGTCTGAAGGACCTGCCAACAAGTAACAGAGCTCTGCCACAGCCCTCAGCTCTCGAGTTTTCGGCATTTAGCTCTTCTTTCTCTTTGTTCCCTCCCTCTCTCCCTCCTCCTTCCAGGGGATGGATGAATACATTTTTCAGGTTTTGAATCATTTCCTTCTTCCTCACTGAAATTGCAGCTCACATGGGATTTTACTGCCTGAAACAGAAGACCCTGTACAGCCAAGTAACGAGCAGATGCGCTCGTCTAGCATAAAGACTCAGCTTCAGTTGTCTTCCCGCCACTGAGGCAGGGCACAGGTTGCAGGATTCACTTACTTCTGGATGAATGATCTTACCTGTGAGTCCGGCGGGGAGAGATGTAAATGCCCAGGCAAGTCCCATGTTGGGGCGGGCTTTGGCCTGTCTGGAAGCCTTTCTTTTCCCTCAAGCTGTCTGTTCTTGCGGGTCCCCCTGGAAGTCTCCCCAACAAATCTGGCCCTCAGGGATTTCTACTTTCCTGGACACTTGTTGGCCTTTAGTGTTCTGTGACTAAGTTGCCAAGGGTTTTGCATATTTTTGTGACTGAGCCCAGTTTGCCAGTCTGGAATCTCTGGCATGGCTTCTTTGTCTTCCCTCACAGGGCCTTGTACGGGGCCAGGCACCCGAGAAATGCTCAAGAAATTTCTGCTGATTCCATTGACCGATTCTAGTTAAAGCTCCAGATAGTCCTGGATGTTCTTTTAAAATATTTTTTTAGATTTATGTATTTATGTATGTATGTATTTATTTATTTGTTTTAGAGAGACAACTTGTGTGAGCGGAGGAGAGGGGCAGAGGGAGAGAGAGAGAATCTTAAGCAGGCTGTATACTCAACACAGGGCTGGAACCCATGACCCTGGGATCATGACCTGAGCTGAAATCAGGGGTCAGACGCTCAAATGACTGAGCCACCCAGGTGCCCCGATCCTGAAGGTTCTTAATTGAAACAATTGAGTGGGTGCATACCAGATTATAAAGCGGACTTCCCTGCAGAGTGACTTTTCAGTTAACTAATTTTCACAGCTCTTGAGAAATTATAAAATTTTTTGACATCCTCCTTTTTTATCCCAGAATGACACTCTACCCCAAAACACACTAAGTAATATGCCATAGTTTTAATACAGTTTTAGACAAAGACACATTGACCAATTTCCCTAACACGACAGCTTGTATTCAGAGAACATCAAATGGAACAGTTTTGAGAAGCCGGCCGAGTGCGAGTGAACATTCTGCTTTCTGTATGTGTGCCACATAGGTAGTATCTTCTATTGCTCTTTAGTCCATGGTTTCCGTAAAGGGCCAGAGAGTAAATAAGCTTCATGGGTCATATCTGTGTTGCAGGCGACTCAACTCTGACCTTGTAGCATGAAAGCCATCGTAGACAGTATGTAACTGAATGGGGGTGACTTTATTTCATAAAACTTTATTTACAAAAATAGGCAATGGGCCCGATTTGGCCCATGTGCCCTAGTTTGCAAACCCTTGCTTTTGTCTTTTGTAAGCACTCATTATATTTCTCTGTACTTTGAACTTCTTTATTTTGCTATAATTTTTTTTCTGAGCTACAACTTTTTTCTTTTCTCTTTAAGATTTTTTAAAAAGTAATTTCTATACCCAATGCGGGGCTTGAACCCACAACCCTGAGATCATGAGTAGCAAGCTCCACTGACTGAGCCAGCCAGGCACCCCGTCTGTGCTACAAATGTGTTTTTCAATGTAGTTTGAGTGAAAGATAATTGACATCTCCCAAAAGGTAGAAAAATTAATGCAGAAAATGGCACAGAATGAAGACTGCACCTTCTAATGGGTGATTCACTGGCACCATTTCTCCTACCAATCCTCACCCACTCTCAAGTCTTCCTTATTCCTTTGGTGAGTAAAATAAAACTTCATTTCTTGCATTACATGAACAAACTGTATTTATTTTCAACACCGCACAAGTTATTACTTTTATAGGCTTGTTTTCATTGTTGAGTTAATACATTTTCTTTCTGCATTTGCACATCTTAGTTTGGGATGGACTGCATCGTAGTTTTCCTATTACAATTAACGGAAGTATTTTTTGGTTTAATGGCTTTTCACTTTGCAATTGAGAGTTCAGGAATGATTTCATGTGGTTAAGTGATGGATAGGTGTAGATCAGGGTAAGTCCCCATTGCCCTCACCTCTGGGGAAATCACCATTCCAAGGTGGGTGAAGGCTACCCCAGCCGGCAACCAGCAGCCACCACTGCATGCTAGTCTGGACCCAGAAGGTGTGAGGAGACTTAGAGAAGAAAGGAAAGCTGGAGGAGGTGGGTCCTGGTGTCATGTTTGTGTGTATGGCCTCTCCCACGTGCACAGGGACCTCTCTCAAGCAGGCAAACAGTGTATGGCAGTGATCCTCTCTCCCCACCTTCCCCTTTCCTGAGTTTGCTATGCTGCTTGAGGCTGATCCTTGGGTCTCAGTGTTGTCATTTGCAAACCAGAGATAAAAAAAAAAATACTTTTGCCATCAAGCACGTAAGTTTACCATGAAGTTAAAATGGGATATGAAAGTGCTACACCTAGGTGATGTATCGTTATCATTTGAGCATTTAGAAGGAATTGGGAAAAAAAAAAAAAAAAAGAAGGAATTGGGAGCCTGAGAGACCCCCAGACACTAACATCTGAGTTTCCTCAAGCTGCTTTTTAAGAGTGAATGCCTGGAGCTAACTTGCCTGATTTTCCTTGTTCTTATTTCTCCCTTCACTGCTATGGGCCATGGGCTGTAGGTGCTGGGGCTGTAGCATTGAACTTGATGGACATGATTCCTGACTTCATGGAGCTCACAGTCTTAAGAAGTACTATGGAGTCAAGTCCAAAAACTCTTCTGAGAATCCCATCCTAGGAGCCAAAGGCCTGCTAAGATGTGTATGGTGTAACAGCAACAAAATAACATCAACAGCTAATGAGCACATAATATCTACAATATACTGTGATGTCATAATTTGGACAAACGCTTATGCTTTTCTGGCTTTGGAGCAACATGAAATGAGCAGAAAGTAAGGTAGGATGTGCTTTGGAATAAACCTCAGAAGAATCCCATGCTAAGGATCTAAGACCTGACCAAGACCAGCCGGATAGGACCATGAACACGTGGCCATGTTATACTGGGCTCAACAGCGTCTGCTAGCTCTGGTGTGACACACAAGGCCATGGGCACAAGTTTTGCATGACAACTGTGCTCTACTGGTTTTCAGACTGAGCCTCCATCCCCACCCCCACTGTCCTATGACCTATAGTGAAACAAAAGCAGATAAGTAGTAATTGTGTTGAGAATTAATGATATTTGTATCACTGGATAATAAAATCGGTAGCATTTCAATAGCATTGGGATCTCAGTTGCCCTTCCCCATGAAGAAAGCAGATTGTCATAATTTAAATTGTTAGCATAATTAAAGAAATCAAAGACCCAGTCATTAACTGAGTCTTTCCAGAGAAACAAATTGCCTTTGATTTTATCCTGCAGAATCTGCTGAAATGGGCATTTTATGTAAACACAAAACTATGAACCAATGGCTCCCTCCATGGGACTGGAGGACAAAATACCTGGGGGCACTTTCCATCAAAACATGCAGGGAAGCAAAAATCTTTTACCATCTCTTCTGTGGTTGCTAATAAGCTGAATTCGATCACTTACCCGCGTTCTGTACAATTCCTAGCACCACAGAGAGGAAATGCTTTTTCCTTTTCCTTAAAAAAAATTCCAGTCAAAACCATCAGCCTCCGTAGGTTGTCTTAATTGCTACTTTGCACTGCACTGGACTGTGACTCTGATTTTTGGCACATGCCGTCATACACAAAGTTCCTAAAATAAAATGCTCCAGGATATCCCAGGAACTCTTAGAGGGCTTTAAAAAGGGACTTGCACACAGAAACAATATCTTTGATGGAGACAATTCAGGCGAGCAGAATGATTATTGCAAAAGAATTACGTGATTCATTGAGACCTTAAAGTGGGTCCGGAGAATCCTTGCCACCTAACTTATCATGGTTTGGAAGAGTTTGATGAGAATCCAGTTTTGATAAAGACAATTGTTTTTTCCTCCCCAAGTGACTATACATTTAAATAGCTAAAACATCTGTTCAGCAGCATAGTAAAACATGTACACTCAGAACGCCTGAGAGAAGAGCCTGCCAAACAATCGGTTGAGAGGGACTTTGCTGGGGGGAGAGCCCCAAGATAAAGCAACCACTGTTTGTTTTGTCTGGTCAGGGGGAAAGCCAAGGCAACCAATATTTTGGGTTTCTTTTATTTCATTTGTGAAGAAATATTTGAGAAAGGGTGGCGAGGGAAGATTTTCTGACGGGATTTTTTAAAGCTGTCTTTTAGTAGAAGAGCAAGAGAACCTTGGATGTCAACGCCTCACAGGTTCTTGAGACCAGCCACCAAACCACAAAAAGTGACTTTCTCTTCGCGTGGCCTCTACGTCCCTCCTGATGGAAGCAGAAATGGGGAGCAGCACGGAGCCTGGAAAAACAGCCAACAGAGGTACTCGAATCGCCCTGGTTGTGTTCATTGGTGGCACTCTGGTGCTGGGCACGATCCTCTTTCTAGGTAAGTGGGGCGGTGAGGCCAGGGAACAGGGCGAGTGCAGTTAAGTGTCCTTGTGCTTTATCCTGGCAAACCTTGTCAGGATGCAGGCGGGGGTGGGGGGCCGCTTGCACGTGTTAGTAGGTGGCGTGGCCTTAGCTTCTATTAAATATGTAAGTGCGAAAGGGGCCTTTTCTTTAGGACGCGGAATGAATAAATACGCCCAAGCACGAGGCATATAGTCCATAATGTGAAGTGGGTATAAAGTGGATTCCGGTGGCTGGAGGATTTGGTCATACTGGGCAAACATTTCCTTTACGCGTTACATTACATTTAGCAGAATGAATGTTTGTGATTTCATAGTCAGATACTTTCATTTATTTTGTGAGGAAAGACTTTTACATTGTGATCAAAACCACGCTGGAATTTTTTGCCCCTTTGATTTTTGTTAATGTTTGCCTGAACGAATCATGAAATTTAACTAAAAAAAAAAAAATACAAAGCAGTCTTTAAATATGCACCTTGATGATATTCTTCAGTGCCTTTCTAATCCAGTGACTCTGGTGGGATGAAATGTTAACTCTGCCTTTCTAGTAGATTTAAAAATTAATATGAAGGAAAACAGAGGTTTTCCTTCCAGCATTTGAAAGGTACTGGGATTCAATTATTGTAATGACTCTTGGTAAGAATGATGTACCCAGAGAGCATATGTGATGAAAAGCACATTCCTATGAATAAGGATGAAATGTCTTGGAAAGGGGACACAGGTGTTCTAAAATTGTAGGCATTTTGAGCCCTTGATTATTACCCTTTGTGTTTTTTTCATACAGCTCATACTATTTCACTAGCTTGAAAGGTATATAGGAACAAGCCCTATATTTAGGAGAGTTTAGGTGCAGTCTGAAATACAGCAAGCCTGGAAACATTCTTTGGGTGTGTACAGGTTTCAGGAGGCCATGTTTGTTTTGGCAAGGGAAATCAGTGATTAAACTTTACAAGAGTTAGGGTTGTGTGGTTGAAAACTCTGCTAAAAGCAGCCAACCATCTTTCCATGTTTTCTGTGGCTGAAGATTTAGGAAATTAGATAGGTTTATTGCTTTCAATATACAGCTAACCTCCTACTCCTGCAACTGAATTTGTGGCTCTCAAACACTTTTCTGAGATTTCTCAGCACTTGGGATTTAGACGTGTCCTACCCTGAAGTACAAACAGGAGGAAAAGTGATACAGGCATGCCGAGGGACTACATAGGATGTGGGAAGTGAGTGCAAAGTTAGACTATTTGTGTTTTGCGAACACTCCTACACTCAGAAATCCCAATGATGATTGCTTATTGAAAAATATGTGCTCTTTTTAACGATGTTACTATTGCTTGAGCATTTTGAAATTCCACCATTATGATTACATTCTGAGGCCGTTCCATATTAGTTGGAATATTCTCAATGGCAGCAAATCTTTGTTCTTTAAGAGGAGATGATTCTTTGGAAACAGCTCTAAAGGTTTTAGAGCATAGTAAAGTTCATGAAGCCAGGCAATGCTATTATGGGTAAGGAGGCCTGCATAAAGCAGAAAAAAATAACTTTGCAGTGTGCCCAGTAACCTGGCTCTTACTGCAGATTTCTAAGAGCAGCCTGAATGATGTTAGAGAATAAAGGTGTGGCCTCCCGACACCCTCACTACTCAGTGCGGTCCATGGACCAGCAGCATCAGCACCACTTGGGAGCCTGCGCTTCAGCCCAAGACCCACTAATTCAGAATCTGTGTTTTCATAAGACCTCCAGGCGATTCATTTGCAAATTAAAGTTTGAGAAGCATTGCTTTAGCTGACCACGTCCATTTGGATGTATACATTTGGGGATATTTGCTTTAAGATAAATGCACATTCTTTAGTAGCTTTTGTCAAACATCTCTGCACTGTTTCAGCCTTCCTTCAGCCAGACCCTTCTTTACTGCCTAGTCCCCCAGGCTCTGCCAGCCACCTCCACCCTGCACCTAGTGAAGTCCTCGTCTGAAAATCTCTAGGGACCTGAAAGGCAATGCTCTGTGTGACAATATTCTGGTTAAGTCCTCTTCTCCTCAAGGTGCTTGCTGGTTGATATTTTTTCTGTCTGTTCAATTTTAGGCACAGGTCTGCAATTTCTAGCATCCCTCTTTGTATTTTAGGTTCTGGGCTAATCTCTTTCCTAAATCTTAGTCCTTCCACAGTAAGAGCGACTGCCACTGGCCTTGGGGTGGTCTCAGAGAAGCTACAGTAATAGAATTTAAAACGACAGGTATAACCATATGCCAATAATCAGTTTATTTTAAAGTGTCCTTTCTTTTCCTCCTCCCTCACCTCTTCATCCCCACAGTCTCTTTCTCAAATGCAATGGTGGGCAAACTTTTTCTGGAAAGGGTCAGATAATAAATGTTTTCAGCTTTCTGGGCCATACAGTCTCTGTTGCTGCTACTTGACCCTGTCGTGGCAAGAAAGCGACCGCGGACAAATGTGTACACAAATGCGCATGACTGTGTTCTGATATAATTTGATTTCTGAACATTGAAATTTGAATTTCAGATCATTTTATGAAATATTCTTCTTGTGGTTTTTTCCAACCATTAAAACACATAAAAATCATTTTTAGCTCACAGGCTGTACAGAAACTGGCAGGAGACTGGACTTGGCCCCATGGGCCATAGTATGCTGAGCCCCTGCTTTATGGTTCTTCTCATGCTGCCGATATGTGGATGACTCCATTGCATTCTGAGGTCATTTCCACTGGTTGCAGAAAAATCTAAAATGAGAAACCAAACTGTTGTTAAGTTTTTTTAAAGCACCTAACCAGTAAAAAGTAATACTATCATGTTTTATATTAAAAATGTTTTCCTTGTTGTCCTGATGTCTCTCACCTGCACCCTCACATTATCTGGGTTTGTTGATCCTTATTTATTTGTGGGATCTCAACCCTGCATGGATATAATGCTCTTCCTCGAGGGGTGAGGTCTGTCTGCATCTCAATTAATTTAATTTAAACCTCCCTTTTACTCATATTCAGATAAAGATACCTAGTTCTGCTTCCTTAGAGGGTTTGGGTCAAGAATTCTTTTCCATGAAAGTGGTAACTCTTTAAGTACAGCATTTCATTAGCTTTTTTTAAACAAATAAGATAAGGCTAGTATCAAGGTGGTACTGTTCGTAATCATAACAATGTTGCTTATAATAAGGCTTATTTTCTCATTGTAAAAAATAACACAGGCTCATCAAAGAACATTTGGTAAACATATAGAAGTAGACTGAAGGGAAAACGTCCCCCATGGTTCCCTCACCCAGTCCTAAGAAAATATTCCATACTAATGTTTATGCTGCACATTTATATTTTTATCTAACTTTTCTTTGCTCTTTAAAGAAATCAAAACACACCATTATGCTAAGATACTTCTTAAAGATAGGCCCGAGATGTTCCATAGGCAGTTTTCTTGTATCTGTATTGTATCACCAGTAAAAAGGCTGTTTGGAGGATGGCAGCAAAGAACAAAGACAAAGCAGGCTCCTCTTACAGTGTGGGTTAATAAAGAATACAAATCGTCACACTGACAACAGATGTACAGGTCTTCCATTTCTAGCAGAAATATCGGTACCGCTATGCTTTCTGATCCTGCTTCTCAGTGGACAATGCCACAGAAAGCCTTGGCTACCCTTCACCCTCCACCATCCATCTCCCCACGGTCACATCTCCAAATGATTCCTTATTTCTGCTCACAGAGTACAGCAGTAATGAACCCCCCTTAACTTCCTTGGCTACCAAGAACATTTTCGAAATCTAAACCCACATCTGCTAATGCCCAGGTGCTGCCTGGAGTTGACAACAGGGCACCCTTCTGTCTTTCTGCAGACATCCATTTAGATAATATTGCCAGCCAGATGGGTGAAATTAAGCTATTGGTGAAAAGCTAATTCCATCTCACAGGGTTTTGGTTTTGTTTTGTTCTGGTGGAAGTAGTTGGAAGCTTGGCCCACATGCTGCCTCTGTCCAATAGCTATGCTGAGCTAGATGGCTGAATAATATCCAGTGTACTCCCCCAACCCCTTCACAGATCTACGGATAGTTTACAAAAGATTCAGAACTTGAAATGCTTATTTTCTCCTTGCACTCTGGATTTGCTCCCAATGGTATGGTTGGTAAGTTTCACTTTTTTTCCCATCTCTAAAATGAGAATGTAGTTGTAAACAAAAAGAGTGAAATTCTGAGACTTAAGTCACGGATAATTGGAGATGCAGGAGACTTTAGAGATCAGCTAGCCCAGAGGCCCTCACACCTGAGCCTGCATCACAATCACCTGGGGGGCTTGCAAAAATGCAAATGGCTGGGCCCCACCCCCACAGTTTCTGATTCAGGTCAGAGGTGGGGCTCAGTAATTTGCCTTTCTAAAGAGCTGCCGGGGCGGGGGCAGTGGATGCCTGGACACCCACTCTGAGAAGCACTGGTCTAATTGTACCCCCTCATCTTATATTCCAGAGAACCGAATTTCAGAGCAGCCAAGAGGCTCACCAAGGTTACTTAGCTTGTGACCAGAGTCTGGCCCTGAGATAACGAGCCAAGTGGATTTTTCAATTCTGTGTCAATGCTGAGAAGGATGAACTGACATCACGTGTCTAGCATATGTGCCTGACTGTGGGTTACCTGATGGTGGTCTGCTACCAGCCAGTCATTTCTTTATTTTGGTCTGTTTTTTCAGTGAGTCAAGGTTTCTTAAGTCTCCAAGCTAAACAGGAGTACTGCCTGAAGCCGGAATGCATCGAAGCTGGTAAGTCAGTTCTCCCTCCTGTGTCAAGATATAATTATGGTACCTTGGGGAGAGGAAGAGAAAACAGGTGGTATTTTTAGTATTCTGTTTGCTTGAGGTTTACCATGTACGAAATGCAAGTTTGATGAAATTGAAAGTTTACTTTCGAGTCTCTGTGTGAAGTTGTGGAGTGCAGGTTTCCTGTTTTCGTTTTCTTGGCGGAAAAACAGCTGTGCGGTGTTCCAAGTCATTGTATGGAAATCGGGAAGGGCTTTAGAAGGCCCGATGGCCTTTCTTAAGACCGGAGCAGAGAGACCATCGGCATTCTTTGGGCCTCAGCTCGATGTATGTCCGTATTTACCATAAGCAGTCTCTCTGAATCATTTGGTCAGTGGGTCTGACCTGTCAGCCTCCGAGCAGGAACCCTCTGTAAATCTGTGCTTCCGCAGTCACGTGGAATCACTTCAGGGCCTGGCGAGTCAAGCTTTTCTTGAGGTGACTGGGCCATGTATCAGTGGGTGCTCCACAGTGAATATGAGGGTTTCAAGTTGCCTCAGTTTTGCCACAGCTATTATATTCCGTCTGTAGGGAAGAGGGTTAGGGTCTAGATTTGCAGGGCCCAGAGTCCAGCCTCCCACCACCCCCCACCCCGTTCTTTAAGTGGCAGGAACACTAACTTATTTTCCAAGGGGAAAGTCATAAGGAGGAATTAAGCACATGGCCCTTCCACTTCCTCTTGGTCTTAAGGGATTAATGAATTAATTTGCCAAATATTTGCTGCAAGTCAGGCCCTGACGTAGCAGTGAAGGTGAATGATCAGGTAGGGGAAGAAAGACCATCAATACACATGAGGTGATCACTGTGCAAGAAAAATACCGACTGGTGGTAATGTTATGCAGAAAATCAAAATATTAAAGTAGGACACTGTGATAGCAAGTGACCGGATGGCTAGACTGAAAAGGCTGAGAAAGTAATGCTGAAGTGACCCTGAATGAGAAGGGACTTGCTGTGGGAAGATGGAGGAAAGGGCTTTCCAGGTATGGGGAACAGCTGGGGCAAAGGTCCTGGAGCGGAAGAGCTTACTGGGTGAAGGGGCAGAGGGCAGGTGATGAGGGTCAGTGGGGAACCCAGGTGCCAGTGATTGTGGGGTTGTCCTAAATGTACTCAAAAGCCTCCGGAAGGTTTTGAGAAAGAGACATGATCTTATTAGCATTTAAAAAGATCTCAGCGGAGTCTCTCTGGGTGGTGAAGAGAGCATAGGGAGCAAGATGGAAGAAGGTCATCAGGCAGGAGCTTATTTCAGTAAGCCAGATGAGAGGTGATGCTGTCTTGAATTCTGAGATGGAAGGGCACAGTGTACAGGGTTTAGGCGCCAGAGGGCTGTGAAAGGATTTGATGTGCGTTGTGAGAAAAGGCAGAGAATCAAGGTAATGCTTAAATTTTTAGAGGTGGCAGTGATTGAGATGGAGAAGACTCAGGTGAAAAAGCTTTTAGAATCAGCGGCCTTATACAAAGGTAATGGATTAGACAATTATGTTATTTTTTTGTCCTATTCTTGATCGATCGATATATATCTTTTAACCAGGCATTGTGTTAAGAGACCTACAGGTGCCATGTCATAAAATCTTCATTAGAACCTGGTGATGTCAGTGCTATCACCAGGCCCAACTAGAGATGAGGATATGGAGGCTTCCAGAAGCTAAATAACTTGCCCAGGGTCACCTCCTGAATTAGCAGGCTGGCTTCATGTCTGTTTGCTCTCCATCATTGCTTTGGTGCCCTAAGGCCGTGCCACGAAACTCTTTGGCCTTGGTCCTGTCTTGCTCTTTTTTCACGATACTATAGACCTACTAGTGTGAGGTGACTAGACAATCGTTTCAGCTTCCTGATCTCATCCCAGGAATGGCAAGAACGCTTTGGGAATTCCCACGCCCTTTCCTGTTTCCACCTTGAGCAGCTGACCTAGAGTTTCCCAGTGGAGAGAAGATGGCCTAGAGTAGAGTGGGGCACCAGGTGGGGCTGTCAGAAATCAGATTTTAGTCTTCATGTCACCTTGTGCTTTTGCTGTGGTACAGTCCTTGCAGATGTGTGAGAATGAAATTTTTGAACTAAAAACTTTTCATTTTGAGTTTAGGCAACTTTTTGTATGGACAGCCACTTACTGCATGTGTTTTATCTCTATTTACACATCGTAATAATGCAAGAGGAAAACTTACAGAATGACATTTGATAATGTCGCCTCCTGCCAGCTAGTGTGTTTTGCCTGGCTGTTCTGTTTTTAATTTTCACGTTGGCGAATGGCTTTCTAATATTGAAAAAATTACTGATTTTTCTGTTTCTGTGAGGAAAGCCTCACCAAGGATACATCCTTTTCAGTGTAACATGAGCTTCACTGTGCTTAGGGGCCTGCAAAACAGCTGTTAAGTATACACTGAATAAATGTGGCCCAAGGAAGTTCTCAAATGAGAAAAGGTGGGAAGGTTTGGGGCCCAAGTGCATGGGCAAGGGAGCGGGGGTACCCTAGTGAGTGCGTGCGTGGGCGGGACCTGCGTGGGGGCGCGTGCGTGGGTGAGGGAGCGGGCCCGCGTGGGTGCGTGCTTGCACGTGTGTGGGCGATGGAGGAGGGGCTGCCTGCGAACGAGGGCAAGTGAGGGGGCCTGCGTGGGTGTGTGTGGGGGGGGTGGGGGGTGGTGCCGCGTGTGTGAGCTCTGCATGATGGAAGACAAAAGTGACTGATCACCTTCTGGACCTTTTCTGAACAGGTGCCACCCCCTTCTGAGATATCTGCTGTCTTTAGTTCTCTTTTCCTCCTCTTCTCCATATCCTCTTCTCCTAGTCCCGCTTTCAAATTAAGAGGTGGAGAAAGATGTCAAGGAAAGGGCATATTAATCATGGGTAAGGGCAGACAGGCTGACCTGAGTTTGAAGCATGATGTGGCCACTTGAAAACCACATGATCTTGGGCTAATTACATAAACATCCTAAACCTCTTGTTCACCCTCTGTGAAATGGGAATACTGGTTTTTACTTAGAGTACTAGTTGTGAGAATAGAAGAAAAACAATGGCGGCAGTTGTAGAAGTAATCCGGGTCCACAATGCGTAATTCTTAACCCCAGACCCAGAGAGCATTTTAACTGTCAGTTTGCAAGACTAGACCTGATCTCAGTTCTTAGGATGGCAAAAGTAGATCTTAATTCATGTCAGGCTGTTGTGGGTGTTCTTTATCCCATTTTGGAAAATATGCATGTATTTCTTGTGGAATTATTAATGTGCTTGATTCAGGAGTGCCACTCCAGACATTGCTGGGGGTAGTAAATTATCTGTGGTTATATGCACTGTATTAGTTTTGGAAAATCTGAAAATCTATGATCTCTGAAACCTATCTTACCTCAACAGTTGCAGATAAATAGGGAATGGTAATAGCAAAAAATTATATGTATGGTTGCCAGCTTTAGCTACATATGTACATTCAGGATGCTCAGTTAAATTTGCATTGCAGGTAGACAACAACTGCTATTTTTTTTGGTACATGCCCCCTGAAATACTTGGTACGTACCTAAAGTATAAATGCGGTCATTGATCTGAAATTCAAATATCACTAGGCATTTTGTATTTTATTTGGCAACTGTATTTATTTGGCAGTATGCCTGACACTGCTCTAAACACTTAATGTGTATTTACTCATTTAATTCTGATGAAGATCCTGTGGCAGTCATCCCTTTTTACAGATGAGGAAACTGAGAGGTTAAGTAACCTGCCCAAGGTTACATAGTCTTTTTTTTTTTTTTTTTTTTTTTAACGTTTATTTATTTTTTCAGAAGGAGGCAGGGAGCACATGTGGATGAGGGGTGGATAGAGAGGGAGAAAGAATCCCAAGCAGTCTCCACACTGATCACAGAGCACAATGTGGGTCTTGATCCCATAAACTGTGAGATTACAACCTGAGTGGAAATGAAGAGTCAGATGCTTAACCAACTGAGCCACCCAGGCACCCCATGTTACATAGCTTGTGCATGATGTTGCTGGCATTTATTTATTTATTAAAAAAATTTTTTTTAATGTTTAGTTCCGAGACAGAGAGCATGAGTGGGGGAGGGGCAGAGAGAGAGAGGGAGACACAGAATCATAAGCAGGCTCCAGGCTCTGAGCTATCAGCACAGAGCCCTATTCGGTGCTCAAACTCACGGACCGTGAGATCATGACCTGAACCAAAGTCGGTCGCTCAACTGACTGAGCCACCCAGGTGCCCCTGATGTTGCTGGCGTTTAAACCCAGGTAGTCTGGCTCCAGATGATGCTGTACTGAAAAGGTCTGTTCCTGGCACAGAGGAAATGCTCATTATTAAGGATTTCATTATTACCGCCACCACCTTCTCTCTTAAGCCTTGATTAAACTTGAAAACTCAGGCTGGTATGTGGGGTGTGATGCTTCCACCTCTACATAAACACTAGTAAGAGACCACATAGTCATTTGCCTTATATGCAATAACTAAAGAGAACACATAGCCTGGCCTTTCACAGCTTTCTTTGATCATCATGTTTCTTTTATTAAAACAAGACATGGGGCGCCTGGGTGGCTCAGTCGGTTAAGCATCCGACTTCAGCTCAGGTCATGATCTCGCGGTCCGTGAGTTCGAGCCCTGCGTCAGGCTCTGGGCTGATGGCTCAGAGCCTGGAACCTGCTTCCGATTCTGTGTCTCCCTCTCTATCTGCCCCTCCCCCATTCATACTCTGTCTCTGTCTCAAAAATAAATAAACATTAAAAAAAAATTAAAACAAAAAACAAGACTACTTGGGTTTTCTCCATGGAACTGAGCAGGGGAAAAGGAGTTGTGGTGTCTTGACAACTGTGGTCCCCCTGAAGTCTCAGTTGTCCTGCAGAAAGCACAGCCCTGTGCCCAGCTGTGAATTCTGAATGATGGATTAGGAGGTTGAAACTAGAGTTTTCCTACTCAGTGGGCTGACTTCCAAATTCTGTGTGAGTGATGTATTCCCCCACCTTACGTCAGGGCTGAGGTCAGAGTGGATCCTGCAGTTTTGGTAGGTACCTGCACGAATACTGAGAAGATGGGAGAGAATACATTTGAGGCTGGGGGCAGAGGGAGGTTTGGGAAGGTGGCCAGAAAGCAGTGTGCTTATGTGAATAAAAATGTTTGTGAAGGTTCTTGTGTGTGATTGTAAATATTGTGTGGCACTGAAACTTGTATAATTGATGTCACTGGGGTGTCATGTAGCAGATTTATTCTGTGGCTATACAGCCAGAATCATCATGAATACAAACTGAAATAAAGATCTTGTATGTTCTAGCTTATTTGCATATTTATTAATGATAAAGTAGTAGCAGTAAGTAAAAATGTAATTGGAGACCACTGAATTAATTCTGGAAGATGAAAATATTAAACCAGTTTTAAATTTATCAAACTTCTAAACCATTTTTTTTCTTTGTCTTTTTTGGGGGGGAAGGGGTGAAGTGCTGGGGATTTTGAAGTCCTACAGAAACTAGGATATTAGTACATCATTCACTTTATCGAGGACAAAAAGCTGTTGAAAATTTTCATGGCAAGTCTAGGCCAGAGAAATATCTAGCCTTAGGGTTTTTTTTGATTAATTTTTTAAATTATTTTTAAATTGACATCCAAGTTAGCATATAGGGAAGTGATGATTTCAGGAGTAGATTCCTTAATGCCCTTTACCCATTTAGCCCATCCCCCCTGCCATACCCCTCCAGTAACCCTCTGTTTGTTCTCCATGTTTAAGAGTCTCTTATGTTTTGTCCCCCTCCCTGTTTTTATATTAGTTTTCCTTCCCTTCCCTTATGTTCATCTGTTTTGTATCTTTAAGCCCTCATGAGTGAAGTCATGATATTTGTCTTTCTGTGACTAATTTCGCTTAGCATAATACCCTTTAGTTCCATCCACGTAGTTGCAAATGGCAAGATTTCATTCTTTTTGATTTCCAAGTAACACTCCATAGTATATATATACCACATCTTCTTTATCCATTCATCTATTGATGGACATTTGGGCTCTTTCCATACTTTGGCTATTGTTGATAGTGCTGCTATAAACACTGGGGTACAAGTGCCCCTATGTATCAGTACTCCTGTATCCCTTGGGTAAATTCCTAGCAGTGGTATTGCTGGGTGGTAGGGTAGTTCCATTTTTAATTTTTTGAGGAACCTCCACACTGTTTTCCAGAGTGGCTGCACCAGTTTGCATTCCCACCAACAATGCAAAAGAGATCCTCTTTCTCCGCATCCTCGCCACCATCTGTTGTTGCCTGAGTTGTTCATGTTAGCCAGTCTGACAGGTGGGAGGTGGTATTCTCATTGTGGTTTTGGTTTGTATTTCCCTGCTGATGAGTGATGTTGAGCTTTTTTCATGTGTCTGTTAGTCATCTGGATGTCTTCTTTGGAGAAGTGTCTATTCATGTCTTTTGCCCATTTCTTCACTGGAGTTTTTGTTTTTTGGGTGTGGAGTTTGCTAAGTTCTTTATAGATTTTGGATACTAACCCTTTATCTGATATGCCATTTGCAAATATCTTCTCCCATTCTGTCGGTGGCCTTTTAGTTTCGCTGATTGTTTCCTTGGCTGTGCAGAAGCTTTTTATCTTGATGAGGTCCCAGTAGTTCATTTTTGTTTTTGTTTCTCTTACCTCTGGATATGTGTTGAGAAATTGCTGCTCTAGCCTTAGGTTTAAACCTGGAGGACACATGTAGCAAACTGATAATTGGCACATATAAATTTATGCAGATATTTGGGCAATTCCTTCTTATTTAGCTGAAAACTCATTGGGTTTTATTAGTTCATATAAATATATTCTGCCATTAATTAAAGTATGAAAATTACCCAGAATGTCATCTTTCCAATGTCGTTGAAATATTGGCCACTTTTTTGTTTTAAATCAGTGCATATCTTTGTGTTAGAGTGGTAGCCAGCAGCTGTGTGACAGAAGAGAGTTGGAGTTCTGTATTAGGAGTTTTGGAACCTTCTCATATTTTAACGAAAGATTTTTTTAAAGCTCATTTTTTTAAAGCTCATGGATACATATTTAAGTATGCACATACTTCCTATCTATTGACTATGTTTCACGTGTAATTGTGTGTGGGCTTATGAAAGAGGAAGAAATGGTAAATCAGTCTATTGTGTCTTTCTGTTAACACAAGTACTCAGTTCTGTCCTGTTTGCTGGGCAAGAAGGGCCCTGCCCTCATTTACACTGCCCCACTTTGCCTTCCTCTGGCCGTGCCTCTCCCTGAATCCAGGGCCAAGTCAGCAGTCATATCCTTTTATAACCCAGAATTCCCTGCTAAATGGCCCTGAGCCTCCCTGCAGGGCCCATGGGGATCTCTTCCAGGAATTCATTCCTCTGAGAGCTACATTGTATATCCAGGGGCTCAAGAATGCATACTTGGCTTTCCAAGTCTTTATGAAGGTATATTGTAAATATATCTTTTAGAGATTTAGATATGACCTGTGGGCCTCTGTTTCACTTAGCCTTCACTGTGGAACAAACTACCCCCAAACCTTAGCGTCCTGAAACATGAGTGATTTACTATTTCTTATGCTTCCGTGGGTTCATTGGGAGTTTCTCTGTTGCTGTTGCCTACGCTCATTCATACAGCTGTATTCAGCTGGAGGGTCATCTGGCCTGGAAGGTTCCTGATGGCTTCAGTCTGCTGATTTGGTTAGTTTCTGTGTGGCCTCACCTCCTTTACGAGGCTTTGTCATAGGGCTCCATTCAAAGGGAATTAACATGGAAGGTACAAGGCCCTTTTAAGGCCTAGCTTTGAAACTCAAAAACAGTCACTCTGCTATATTCTGGTGGTCACAGTAAGTCACAAGGCCAACCTAGATTTCTGACAGGAGAAGTAGATCCTATCACTTGATGGAATGAGTCACAAAAAGAGGAGAGGGATGGAAGGAAATGTTGCACACATCTTTGCAGACAGTATACCAAAGGCTGCGTTTGTATTCGTGTCCCATGGCCCACAGATGTTAGGGGCAGTGCTGCAAAAACCATAAATACCACCAAGCTTTTGCCTACTCAATCTGATTATGGTAATTTCATATCGTGAAGTTGATTTGGGGAGTCATTTGAGAGGAAAAGTAAAAGCCAAGGCTTGGAAACTGGTTCATGTGAAATTGTTGTTTAATTTGGAAGAGAATAGTACATAGTGTTCAGTGCTTGTCATTAATCCTATGATTTTCTTTTTAAATAGCTGCTGCTATCTTGAGTAAGGTAAATCTCTCTGTGGACCCTTGTGATAATTTCTTCCGGTTCGCTTGTGATGGCTGGATACAGAATAATCCAATTCCTGAAGATATGCCAAGCTATGGGGTTTACCCTTGGCTGAGACATAACGTTGACCTCAAGTTGAAGGGTAAGTTTCTACTGGGGTTTGGTGATTTCTTTTTAGAGAGCAGTACTTGACAAGAAAAACACAGTTTTGGATTTGAAGCATGCCTGCTTACTTTTTAACTAAATTCATTTCCAAGGCTTTTAAAAACAAAATATTGAAAGGAAAATAGTAGGATTTCATTCTCCCACACCTCATACACAAGCCTTCGCACAGGTTTCATTACGTTTGCATTTGGTAATAGTAAGTTCTGCTGAAGGGTAAATAGCATTTCATGGAGACTGGGAGCAAAGGAATGGTTAATGAAAGTTATTTTATATCAATATACTTATTTGTCTCTTGTGTTCAGAGCAAACTTCATCACTTGCTCATTTGCGTCCTGGATTTTCATGGCTACAAGATGTACTTAACACCTCATCGTCTTTTGAGAACTCTGGATGACCTTGTGTTGGCCATATTTTTCCTATTAACTTCTGAGTTGGCTCTGGGGGGACTTTATTTTCTCCCATGGCCTCTGTAGCAACAACAGGTTCGCACACACATACTCACATATGTGTGCATACACATAGCTATGTGTGCATGCATACACACACTTCAAAGATTGGAAAAGTCTTTTACTAGAGGTACTTCTCTTCATATTAGATCTATTTTTTTATTCTGAGCTATTGGAGAAAGGCACTTTGGGATGGAAATAGGGAGATTTCAAGGCTAGATAAGGTAATTGTTTTGAGAAGACAAAGATAGGTATGTTTTTTTCCTCTTCTTGATAACTGTGAGTTATGCCATGTAAGACCTAGAATTTCTGAGACGTTATAAGAATCATCATTTTTCTTTCTACTTGATCTCCATTTCCCCAATATTTTAAGTACATGAAAATGAAATCTATCAATTTATATATACATTTTAACACGTCACTATTGGTACAATAATTAGATACCTGTTGTCAGTAGTAAGGAAAAATGTGCTTAAGTTTCACAACTAAGTATAAATCATATACACTTAAATTTTTTAGGCGGGCTTTATCTTTTCATAAGCTAGAATAAAAGAGAATTTTCAGGAATGTCACTTATCCCCTAACCCAACAGGTGAGGTTCCTGTAGTATAGAATGATAAATAACACCTTGAGAAATGAATTTACTTACTTTCCTATATAATATTAACTTACGTTGGTCCTTCACCTACCATTCTTGCCTATTTCCTGTTTCCTTTCTTTGGCTTTTCCTCCTAGACAGATGTGTGCACAGGTGTGTGCATAGACACACATACAATCATGCACGCAGAAATGACAGTGAAAGATAAGAAAAAGATAAGATTTGCCGTAGATGATCCTTATATGTTAATTAGAGCCAGAAGATTTCTATCTTCAGGGCATGAAGCAGTTACAATAATTTAAAGCACTTCCTGGGGATGTCTTAATGTAAAAATCAAATTCAGTACTGATATGCTTTTTTAGGAGGATACTGTATATGAGATCCTTGAGCATTCATAGAAATAAGACTAAATTGTTGAGAGTGGCACAAGGGTTTTTTGTTTGCTTGCTTCTTTTAAAAATGAAGAATTTGACTTCTAAGCTCTTCTGGGAAAAGAAAAAGGAACAAAAATTAAAAGCAAAAAGTAAGAAAGTTGCTCATAAATCCACCCCTAGAAATGATGACTAATGAAGTAATTGGGTATACATCTTTCCAGATTTTTTCTTTTCCACTTGTGGGTATATATGCAAAACCTCATGTACACACCCATCTATTTAAACACTTAGCTAATGGATCCTGAGAAACTTAACAGAAGACCATGGGGGAGGGGAAGGAAAAAAAAAAAAAGGTTAGAGAGGAAGGAAGCCAAAACATAAGAGACTCTTAAAAACTGAGAACAAACTGAGGGTTGATGGGGGGTAGGAGGGAGGGGAGGGTGGGTGATGGGTATTGAGGAGGGCACCTGTTGGGAGGAGCACTGGGTGTTGTATGGAAACCAATTTGACAATAAATTTCATATTTAAAAAAAAACCTAGCTAATAAAAGAAATAAGTCAGAGAAAGACAGATGTCATATGTTTTCACTCATATATGGAACTTGAGAAACTTAACAAAAGACCATCAGGGAAAGGGGAAGAATGGTTTCAAACAGAGAGGGAGGGAGGTAAACTGTAAGAGACTCTTACATATGGAGAACAAACTGAGGGTTGATGGGAGGGGGGGTGGTGGCGGGGAAGAGGGGAAAATGGGTTTTGGGCATTGAGGAGGCACTTATTGCATGAGCACTGGGTATTGTATGTAAGTGATGAATCTCGGGAATCTACCCCTGAAACCAAGAGCACGTTGTATACACTATATGTTAGCCAAGTTGACAATAAGTTATATTTAAAAAAAATTAAAAAATTAAATAAAAACTTAGCTAATATTATGAATACTACTGTGTCACGTGCTTTAACACTATAGTAAACATACATAACACTATAGTAACAATTCCATTTCGAATACACATGGATATTTGTGTTGAAAGAGTATTCACAATTTAATTTTTGCATACAGCCAAGTTGTCCTTAGAAAGTTATTTCTAGGTCTTTATATATTTTCTTCCTGCTTTAGATGGTAACTCCTTTCCATCAACTGTTTTATGTTTGTTTTTTGAGGTATGAAGTAGAGGTCAGCAAACTATGGCCTGTGGGCCAAATCCAGTCCACTGCCTATTTTTATAAATAAAATTTCACTGGGAGACAGTACCTCCATTCACTTATGTGTTGTCAAAGGCTGTTTTTGCACTACAGTGGCAGAATTGAATAGTTGCTACAGAGACCGTATGACCATGTGACCTGCAGCCCTAAAATATTTACTCTCTGACCCTTATGGAAAAAGTTTGCCAACTCCTGATGCCTGTTGTAAAGCTTTGATATATCCATATGGGACCTCATTAGAATGGGCTTATTAATTAATAGCTTTTTGGTGGCTTCTTTGGAATTTTTTAGGTAGGTAATCATAAACTTAAGAAATAATTATACTTTCTGTCTCTCCCATTCCTTTTACTGTATTGGCTAGAGCCTCCAGAACAGAGTTGAATAATAGCAGTGATAATGGGTATAGTTTCCTTATTCCTCGTTTGGTGGGTAATGCCCTCAATATTCCCCCCTTCAACCCCTAATTATATTTTTCTTTGTTTTGAATAGGTATTCTTTATCGTGTTCTGTTACTCTTAGTTTGCAAGAAGGCATTGTTCAAGAAAAAGGTGTCTTCACTATTTATGGAGAGAATCAGATGGAGTATGTCTTTAACCTCTCTAGATTTTCTTACACTGAATTAACCTTAGAATCTTGAAATAAACATTACCTATGAATGGTTTATTATTTTTCTTTTAAGACATTGCTGAAGTTGAATAGGCTGCTATTTCGTTTCATACACTCGTGTCTATATTTATGATGCAGATTGGTCTGCGACTTTTGTGTGCTAGGTTTGTCACATTCTCTTATCAAAATCGTGCTGGCCTTTTGAAACGACATGGGAGGCTTCCCATATATTTCTCTGCTCTGTTAAAGACCCAACCAGATAAATCCCAACTTATTCTGTGACAAGCACGGTAAAGGATGAACTCAAAAATTGATCATTGGGGCTCTTGCTTTAAGTGCCAAGAAGGAGTGCAAATAGTCAATTAGGGTCTCTTTAAAAATTAGTATCATCTTGTACCAGATGTATGTGTTTGATATATAAAATACGTCTTCTTTACACTTTTTAATTTTGAATTAATTCAAACTAAGATAAAAGTTGAAAGCATGGCATAAGAACTTCCATATACCCTTTATGCAGATTCCTTGGTAGTTACCATTTTGCTACATTTGCATTATTATTATTCTTTCATTCTGTCAATATGTATATTATCTCTTTGTCTCTAACTGTACACCTATACATAATAGTGAGACTATATACCTATAAAAGTAGAAACAGATTTATAGATATTTTTGTGATTTTGCAAGTATGTTCAGATGATTACATATTATTAAAGTGTTTAAATGGAACTTTTCAAATGTCAGATGTGCTGACAAGTCTTGCTTTTTTAAACCTCTGATCTTTAAATTCTATCCGTGTCCCTTTGTATACTGTATGTATCTATGTATCTCACAGTCTTTCTACCCATCCATCCAACTGTCCAGGTAATACAAGCTCATCGTATACCAACTATAAGTGAATAACAAGAAACAAATAACATAGGATTTCACTTACATGTGGAGTCTGAAGACCAAGTGAATAAATCCCCCAAACAGATTCCTATATACTGAGAATAAATGGGTGGTTGCCAGAGGGGAGGGGCATGAGGGGAAAGGCAGAATAGATGAAAGGTACAAACTTCCAGTTGTAAAATAAGTTGCAGAATTGAAAAACACAACATAGGGAATACAGTCAATAATATTGTAATAACGTTGTATGGTGACTACACTTATCATGGTGAGCACCCAATAATGTACAGAATTGTTGAATCACTGTCATACACCTGAAACTAAGGTAACATTGTATACCAATTATATTTGAATAATAAAAACAACAAAATAAAAATTAGTCGAAAAGAAGAACCTATGTAAAATCCCACCACCGATAACTTTTTAAATGCAAATATACATACAAAGTTATATGTATATGTGAAAAGAGATCGTAGATTCTGTTTTTATAATTTCCTTTTATTGGACATGTTAACATCTTTTCATGTCCATAAAAAGAGATCTTTACTATCCTTTGCCATGACTGCTTTATATGGATATACTGTAATTGATTCAGTCAATTCCTGTGTTTCCGTTTGGATTATTTCCAGATTTTTGTCCTCACTGTAAGCCCCTCAGCATGAGCATTGAAGCTGCAGGGCTGGATTTGAATCTTAGTTACTTTTCATTTCTCCTCCGTGTCACCTGTGGCCGATTACTTAATTCTCCTAGCTCAGTTTTCTTACCTTTCAAATGGAGATGAGAGAATCTTTTTCATAGGGTTTGTGAGGACTAGAGGAGGTGACCCGTATAAATTACACTTCATCCCAGTCAAGTTCCTGGCATATAGCAGGTCCTCAGTAAATGTTTGTACTCTCTGCTTCCATTTTTGTCTCACAGCTAGTTCTAAGGCTCATGAAGTAATGTCTTCCAAATGCTTTACGCTTTATTCTGGTCTTATCATTTGTAAATATCATGTGCTTTCAAAAATATTGAATACTGTCTAGATATTTTCCTCACCCTTGATAAAAAGAGAGAACATCCAAAAATAAAACCCAATACCACCAATCAAAAGAATACCATTTTCTTATGGCTGATAGAGAACACACAGATACGGCTGTCCAATTTGTGAAATAAAATGGATTTGACAGACCTGGCTGATGAAAAATTGCCCTCTATTGAAGTCACCAACCTGGCTCCGTGAATTTTTTCTTTAAATGGCATATAAGACTCAGATTTCTACTTGGAAGATAAAATTATTTCGTATTCTCTCCAAGAAGCAGGGTTGTTTTTTTTTTTTTTTTTTTAAAGGCTGAATATAGTCATGTGTTTGGATGTCTCAAAATTTCCTTCCTACAAAACTTCCCAAATTTGTCTTCATGTGACCATGAAGATGACACAGCAATGTGTTGCTTATGAACGAGCAGATGAAAATTTTGCAAATGAGCGCTTATGAAACATGAGGCAATAAGTGAGATAGAACACTTGTGTCAAACAGAAGACAGATGACTCAAGGTAGAGCCAGCTCATCTCTATTATGGAATAGCAATCTTTGCCACTATTTTGTAAAGAAATGCAGTATATTATTATGTTCGAGCAAGACAGCATCAGCAGAACTATAAGATGAAGTAGGGTCTATGCATTAATGAGCAGAGAAAGATGATTGTGATTCATAGATGGGTTATTTATTTGTAAATATCTGCTGCCTGAGATTCAAGTGGTTCTCATAATTAAATACCCCCCGAATCATGTTTTTGCTGTAATGATCCTAGCCAAATCATCTTCTAAAGATAATAGAAAGCTGAAAACTTGAGCACCTGTAAAGTCATTTGATAGTTAAGAAGTTCAGACGATTGAAGACAATGAATTTTGCCATTTTCCTCCCACCATGAACATAATATGATGTATCAAACTGAGCTTTGACATTAAGTTCTTTGAAACACATGATGTCAGACTAGAAAAAAAACATGGGGATACGGTGGGGAAGTGCTAGGAAGCAACCAGCCCTTTTGCTGGGCTGCTTATTCCCAGTGAAACTCAGCCCCAGTAAATCTCAGTGAACCTGCTCTATAGATGGGATTTAGGGTGGGGGGTGCCCACTCAGAGAAGATTCCTATTTTTGTGACCATGGTGGCTCTTTTTTATGTAGCCACACAGGAATTAGCAAATTGCCAGATTATACCTATGTCATCATAAGTCCTGCATACACAGAGGGGTGGTGTATGAAGATTTGGGCCTGTACAGAAGACATTCAGAATGTGAAATGAAATGACTTTACTTGAAAAGTAAAGCATTTTTCCTAATCTCAGTACACCATTTGAACTTGGGTGTGTATAGTGTGGGGAAGGAGAAAGAAGTTGTCAAATTTAAAAAGTTCAGCAATTTCCTGCTAGTAAACATTCACTTTGAATATACAAATGCATTTCTTCCTGAAGCCTCTCTGAAAAATGTGTATGTAACTCTAGAATATATTTTCCTAAATAGCTGAAGGAAGTGCAGAGGCCATGAGAATGGCCATCAAGTGTAAAAGCTTGTGTTCCAGTAGTTCTGACAGCATTTTAGGCTTTCTTCTTGTGCGTCCTTTTCTACCCCCAGTGCATGTCCTTGTCTTTTTGACTCTTTTCTGCTCCAAGCACTCATTTGTAAGATCTCATCTTTTCCCTTTTGGCCTTCAGGTAGCTCTTCTGTCATAGTGATTAATATTACAAATAAGTTGGGTTCCTTACATTCATCCTGAGTTTTATGCTCTTTAATTTGAGGGAAATACATTCGTTTCAAATGTATTGAAATGCACAACATTTTGACTGTATTAATGAATCTGTGAACGTAAGACTATTGTTTAGGCATTTACTTTTTTTGGGCACCACTTGCCTTCAGTCACAAGTAGTAGAACACCCAACTCCAACTGGCTTAAAAAAAGAGAAATTTTCTGGTTCATGTAACCAAAATGTCTGGTGATAATGTGGATTTCAGGTAAGGGTTGATCCAGCAGCTGAACCATGACATTAAGGGTCATGTTTCTTTATTTCTCTCTACTTTTATTTTCACTGTCTCATGATTCTTTCTTTATTTTTTTAATTTAATTTTTTTTTAATTTTAGAAAGTTTGAGCAGGGGAGAGGGGCAGAGTGAGAAAGAGATAATCGTAAGTAGGCTCCAGGCTCAGCATGGAGCCCAATGCAGTTCTTGATCCCATGACCCTGGGATCATGACCTGAGCCAAAATCAAGACTCAAATGCTCAGTCAACTGAGCCATCTAGGCACCCCTGTCTCATGATTGTAAGTCTGTTTGGTCATAAGATCCTTGCCAGTAGCAATGAGAATTTATACTTCCTCATTCCTATCCAACAAGAGCCATTGTGTTAGACATAGGAGGATACAGAAGTGCAGAGATTAATAAGGTCCCCAAGACTACCCTTATGGAAGTTAAAAATCTACACATCACAAAATATTTCAACAGGTACTATAATCAAGAGTCTAGAGCTGCACTGTTCAATACGGTAGCCACTAGCCACATGTGGCTTTTGAATACTTGAAGTATGGCTAACTGGAATTGAGATGTGGTGTAAATATAAAATACACACCAAATTTCAAAGACTTCATTTAAGAAACATGTAAAATATCTCACCAAGAAATTGATGATTTATTTCCTCAATTACATATTGAAATGATAGTATTTTAAGATCTATTTGGTTAAAACATATTGTTAAATAACCTCACTTGTTTCATTTTTCTTATTTTTAAATGTACAAGGAAATTAACAGTGATATATATGGCTCAGATAATGTTTCTTTATTTTTTGATTTCAGAGAGCATGTGCAAGCGAGAGAGAGGGAGAGAGAGGGAGAGAGAGAGAGAGAGGGAAAGAGAGAGAGAGAGATAGAATATCCCAAGCAGGCTCCATGCTCAGCCCAGAGCTTGACACAGGGATTGATCCCACAACCCTGGAATCATGACCTGAGCCAAAATCAGGAGTCAGACACTCAACCCACTGAGCCAGTCAGGCACCTGGCTCAGATAATATTTCTATCAGTCCTGTTCTAGAACCCTGAATAGGCTATTAGAAAGGTGAGCTATCTGGGAATAAATTCCAGTTTCTGTCAGTGGTAGAGTTAAGCAGTAGAGAAAGGTCACAGAACACCTTTGCTAAAAATAGTTCTCTCCTCTCCAGTCCCTTTCTATGCTGTTACCCTATTAGTGTTCTTTGTGGTACTAAGAACCATTTGAATTACCTTGTTTGTGTACTTGTTTGCTTGTTTTTCTTAACTAGGGTGCCATTTTGGGCTTCACTGTGACCCAGCACAGTGCCTGGCATGTAGTTGGTCTTCACTAATACTTGTTAAAGAGTGGAGAGAAAGACTGTGCCCTCTGTGAGTGGCTGGCTGACTCAGTGGAGAGGGGTGGCTTTCTTTTGTTTCTTCTCTTCCATCTGTGCCTGAGGCCCGGCATGTTGTTCCACAAGATCTGGCATGAGATCCAAACAGAACTTGCCCCTGGTGGAGGGGAAGGGTAATTGTCAGTTGCTCTTCATTCGTGTTCGAGGCCTCAGGAAGGTAGGACAGAGGAATGGACCCTGAGACAGGCTAGAGACCTTCCTGAGGCTCCCAGACTCCCTGGTAGTGTGATCGTGTGTAAGTTACAGTAAAGAAAAGGAAAACTCCCGGGATGTCATTTACGGTTGGGCTCTGGAAAGCATTTGGGATTCTGCCACTTCCTGGCTCCCTGACTGCTGGCAAACCACATTCCTCTGAGGCTTAGTTTCTTATCTGGTGATCCTGTTGGATTAATTCAATGAGGTGCATCAACAGTCTTCCACACAGAGTTCAATAAATAACATCTGCTGTTGTTAATTTCATGAGCATTAAATTACCATTTTGAAAGCACTTGGCACTTAGTAGGTGCTTGAGAAATGTTAGATTCCTAGCCAATAAAAATTACAAATTTCATAAGAAAACTTTACCAGCATCATTAAAGTAAAATAGTGTGATGTAATTTTTTCTGGAAGTCTCAACATGCCCGTAAATAACACAGTTGATCTTAAAAGAAGCAAGCCTGGAGGTGGAAACAATAGGTTAGGACATTTGTGTGTATTCCCAGCTTTTATTGCCACATCTTGGTCATGACCTCAGACCTGGAAGGTCTCGATAATCTATTTGGTTCGTCAACAGATTGATTGGGGGAATGGGAGCTGTAAATCCCACTTGCAGAAAAAGAAAGAGAAAAGGGGTGAAAATGAGGAAAAGTGTCATGTTAGGCTGTTCTAGATCCTCTTCAGATGCCACTCTTTGTCATTTACACCACTTTGCCTTTCTTTTCTCCCCCCCCCCCCCTCCTTAGGGGATTCTTTTTTTTTTTTTAATGTATGCTTATTTTTGAGAGAGAGAAAGAGACAGTGTGAGTGTGAGAGGGGCAGAGAGAGAGAGGGAGACACAGAATCTGAAGCAGACTCCAAGCTCTGAGCTGTCTGCACAGAGCGTGACACGGTGGTCAAACCCACAAACTCCAAGATCGTGACCTGAGCTGGGAAGTCAGAGGCTTAACTGACTGAGCCACCAAGGTGCCTCCTCCCTAGGGGATTCTTTATGACAGAAGGCTGTCTAAAGATTTCCAAGGACTTGAAGGGGAAAAAATGCAGCTTTATTTTCACTAACCTCTAATGGAACTTCAGCATTTTCTTTAATTATGAACTGTGTGTTATTGGGTGTGATACTGTTCCCAATGGAAATCTTTATTTTTCTGTATTAATATAGATGTTGCAAGTATCTTGGAATATTATCTACATACATCACCACTTCACAGTCATAGTGGTTCTTAGACCCAATGCTAGATCTTACTATTAAATGAGTTAATGAAGTAGCACATATATTATGATGTCAAACAGTAAATCAAATGTTTTGTTAACTGTGTTGCAGAATAACTGGTTTCTGTTGGAAACCTGTGTTTCTTATGCACTCAGAAACATTATTTTGTGAATGGTCTTTAGGTTTTAAGAGCCTGCCCAGGAGATGTATGGCACAAAAATGATTAAGAACCCCTGTCTGGGTAAACGTTGCTGGGGCAGGCCTCGAGAAAGTAGAGTTTCACTGAACTTCAGCCTTTTGATGCATCCTAATTCTAGGTGTTTAAAGAAGAGTTGGCTATTATGTAACCCCATAGGTCCATTCATACCCAAATCTCTGAACAGTCTACTGTCTTGAATCCCCAGGTAATGAGCACATTACCAACAGTTCATATGTTTATAAGGATATTAGATGAAACCAGAGATTTGTGTCTATGCCATACCTTGAGCTGATTACAATTTGGGCTTTATGCAGTTACCTATGCCACGGAATAAATGTTTTATAGATGAGATTATTAAGAGCTGTCACGTGCCTTTTACAAAAGCGGAGAGTTAAAGGTTGGCACCCAGCTAGAGATGGTACAGCTTTTGGTGTGGTGTAGTTAAAAATACTTACAAGCAATGCAAATGATTGAAGACAGTAATACACAAAGTAGAATCTTCATTCCAAGTACACAATACGTATTGTTTGAAAGAGCTTGCTTGTTAGCTGATCTTGAAGACACTTACTCTTGGTTGAACTGGGAAAGGTGGATGTAGAGGGGAACTTGAGATTGGGAGGTGCTGTGAATGAAGTTCCTAGGAAAAGACAGGATCCATGTAACTGGGCTTGGTTGGGAGGAAGGCACGAACATGTCTTGGGGAGAGGTGACAGGAATGAGATGGGCTGATGAACATGTTGAAATTCATTTGTGAGATTTTTGACTTGCAGCAGGAAATGCTAAGGTTCATGAGAAGTGGAGCTATAGCTTGGAAATGCTGTGCCTGCAAATACCAACTGGAAAAAGTAGTGGGGAAGCAGATGAGGGGCATTTGTGTTGTGTAAATATGAATTTACACATTATGAAGTTTCCTGCTAGTTAGCTTGAATGTTGTAGGAAGAAAGAGACATTTTACTTGAGAAGATTGTCGACTAAATTTAGGTTCTTTGGACTAAATATAAGTTCTTTGGCCTGACTGATGACACAGGATATGTGCCTCCTGAGAAAGGCCTCTGTACACCTACAGTGACACTTCTCAGCTTGCCCACACCCAGGCCCTGTCTTGCATGGTTGGTGTAAGTGTATTTTATTTGGCAGTTGTTCAAAAGGGTTGCATATTTTTGAAAAGCTACTTCCTGAAAGACGCTGACTGTTTGGAAAGGGAAGAAAAATCCTAGCTGTTTTGGTGGTAACAGTTCCGAGGTATACCCACGTGAGCTGTGGTGGTAATGATTCCTGAAGCTTCTCCAAGTTCCCACGTGTTCTTGCTGTTGGTTGCCACAAGCTGGAATGGGAATGGAGCTGAGAATATGGGATTGTGTAGGAACTTCCAGGGGTCATCCAGATTTCACAGCAGAAGCAGATGACTCAGGTAGTCTGGGCCTTGAAACCCATGTGTTAAAGAAATGGGTCACATACCTTTACTAGACTCCTAATTGGTCAGTGGCAAAACTTAGGCACCAGAAAAATTAAAAAGTTGCTTGCATACAAAAATACATGCCATACTGAGTGGAAAATTTCAGCCTCGCATTTCCAGTCTCCCTGATGAGATGGCTTTAGCTGTACTCTCACCTTCAATTCAGAGAATATTTCAAATGCAGCTTGATGGTGTGGATGGGTTGAGCATCTTTAAGATGTGGCAAAATCCCCATTTCTCTACTAGTATACTACTAATGGGCACAATTTCTACTCATGGCTATAAAGTGAGCCTTTAACCATTCAAAAAAAAAAAATTCATAGGAATCTCACACTGAGAAGGGCCTAGTAGGCCAGGCACTTTATAGAGATGACTTTGTTTAATAATACCCTTAGTTGAACTCTCTAAACTGAACTGCCACCAGGTCTGTAAGCTGAGAGATTTACCTGCGTTTTGCAAAAGAGGAAACAAAAGCACTGAGCAGTACCATTAACCAGCCCGAGATCACATAGCTGATAAGCAGTGGAGCTGGGATTAGAATTCAGATGGTTTGACTCTTAGTGCCTGATAAACAGCTTGAAAACTAAGAAGGTGGTATTGTCCCATCTTACAGTTGTGAAAGCTGAGGCTTGGAGAGGTTATATATATATATAGCTGGTGACCTATAAAGTCAATACTGTCCAAAAGAAATGTAATGTGACTCACAAATTCAAGTCATGTGTAATTTTACATTTTTAAATGTTATTTATTTTTGAAAGAGAACAAGCAGGGGAGGGGCAGAGAGAGAGGAGAGAGAGCATCCCAAGCAGGCTCCACACTGTCAAAGCGGAGCCCGATGTGGGGTTTGATCTCATGAACCATGAGATCATGACCTGAGCCCACATAAAGAGGCGCTTAACCAACTGAGCCACCCAGGTGCCCCGAATTTACATTTTTTAAAAATGTTTATTTATTTTTGAGAGAGAGACAGAGACAGAGTGGGGAGGGGCAGAGGGAATGAGACACAGAATCCAAAGCAGGTTTTAGACTCTGAGCTGTCAGCACAGAGCCTGACGCGGGGTTCGAACCCACAAACCGTGAGATCATGACCTGAGCCGAAGTTGGACGCTTAACCAACTGAACCACCCAGGTGCCCCCCAGCCCCAATTTTACATTTTTAAACAGCTGCCTTAAAAAGGAAAAAGGAAACAGGTGAAATTACATGATTCTATCTAAACCCACATAACCAAAGAATTATTCACAAGACATGTGACATTCTTTTGTTCTTAAGTCTTTGGAATTCGGTATGCTTCCTATACTTGAAACACATCTCCACATAGACCAGCCACATTTCAAGTGCTTAATACCAGCTTCTGTAGTGGATAGTGCTGCTCTAGAGAAGTGCTTCTCACTGATTGCTGCACACCAAGATCACAAGGGGGCCTAAAAACAGATCCCTGGGTCCCATCCTTAGGGGTTTTGATGTAATTGGTCTGGGGTATAGCCTGGCCTTCTGGATTTTTTAAGTTTGTTTGTTTATTTTAAGAGAGAGGGAGAGAGAGACTCCACAGCAGGCTCCTTGCTGTCAGCACAGAGCCCGACATGGGGGTTTGAACTCATGAACTGTGAGATTATGACCTGAGCTGAAATCAAGAGTCAGTCGCTCAATCGGCTGAGCCACTCAGGTGCCCCTGGCCTTCTGGATTTTTAACCACTCCCTTCCACCAGGTGATTTTATTATGGAGCCAAGTTTGAGAACCTTCTCAAGGGTGATAACCAGACCAACTGAGTCGAGAACTGTAGGCACTGTCCATTGGAGAAAGTTCTGTGAGTTTTCTGAACTGAGACCCATTCAAAACTACTGCTCTGGCAGCATGCTTTGCTAGGTGACATTAAAGAATGCCAGGCAATGCCCTAATTTATTAATTTCTCTCAATTTACATTTCCCAACCTTTTGGCCAAGTCCCAGGATAATGTGAGAAAAGAAAAGGGATTTCTTTTTTCTCTTGATGTACTCACTGGTCTGGATACACACCAGTGCAAATAAATTAAGACATAAAGTTCCTTTATTTTAATTGAAGTCAGACATGTTGGTGTCGGCCTGGAACCTCTGAACTGTGGAGCAGAGGAAGTTAGGGTTTAGAAGCTGCAGGTCATTGCCAGAATGAAAAATGTCTGGTGGGGAACCTGTGGGAAGTGCTGGGTGAGGAAAGCAGGCAATTGTGGCTCCTGCTGAGGTCTGAAGGCTGCACGGCCCACGGTGTGGCAGGACGTGTATGGAACTGCTCTTGCCAGAGGCCTCGTGTCTGCCTGCGCACTCGGCCAAACCCGAGATGTGCGTGTGACACCCAATATTGAGGAATTAAAATGCCTCAACTCGCTCAGGGCTTCACTTGTCCTTCAAATGCTTTTGGAGTCTTTTGGAAAAATTTTTTATATTGCCCTTTTTTATTTAAATCCACACAATCCTAAATTTCTGGACATCTTTATTATTTTTCATGATGAAAAATGCTGGGTCTGGGGCACCGGGGTGGCTCAATCGGTTAAGCATCTGGCTCCTGATTTTGGCTCAAGTCATGATCTCATTGTTCGTGAGTTCGAGCCCCACATCAGGCTCTGTGCTGACAGAGGGGAGCCTCTGTCTCCCCTCTCTTTCTGCCCCTCCCTGCTTCTCACTCTCTCCCAAAAATAAATAAGTGTTTAAATAGAAAAAAGAAAAATTCTGGGTATTCTGTAGTGGTAATGCTATAGTTATATGCAATTTTCTTACATTTATTTGACTTAAAATTTAGCAAGACAGCACACAAACACTGCTGAGGCTTACATAGCCTTAACTAAATTAATATCATATTTCAGTAAATAAAAATACTTTCAATTGTAAGATGCATCATTGCTTCATGCCAACAAAGACTAAGCCATCACACAATGCCTCCTTTTCACCTGAAATTTTTACTTGCTTGAAAGAGTTCTTTTAGACATTAATTTTTATCATATTATTCTTTTGCGTTAATTAAAAAGAAAAATGCAGGCAGAAGAGACTGGTTAGAGTAGTGCTAAAACTTCTTCACAGTCCTTTTGATTTCAAGTCATCAGTGCTTTGTTTTCTCACAAAACATTGTCTTCTTTCCATTAATAGCAGCAGTGATTCAGCGTTTCTGAAAAAAGTGCTCCCCAATTGTCTCAGCTGTTTTCCTCCAAGATTGCCTATTGGGATACGCAGTCAGTTTTTATTTCATGCCCGAATCATATGGAAATCTTTCTAAAGGCTTTTTAAGTGGCAGTTTACCGGCCATGCAACCAATTCATTTGAGATACCTACCGTAAGAGCTCCGAGATCAAGTTCCCACACGGCCGGGCGATGGCAACTACATCATGACTGTGCTTAGCTGACAGTTGTAAGATGGATTCCCATTTCAGACATGTTAAGATGTGAAAAAAAGTGTGCTTCTGAGAACTGATGAAATATGGCATATAAATTATATTTCCAATAATCCAGGCTCCCCAACTGCTTGTCACATCCACCTTGTTTATGTACTTTCAACAATATTCAGTGAGGAGCATCTGGGTGGCTCAGTCAGTCAGGTGCCTGACTTCGGCTCAGGTCATGATCTCGTCATCTGTGGGTTGGGGCCCCGCATCGGGCTCTGTGCTGACAGCTCAGAGCCTGGAGCCTGCTTCCGATTCTATTTTCCTCGCTCTCTGCCTCTCCCCTGCTCATGCTCTCTCTGTCTCTCGCTCTCTCCTTCTGTCTCTCTCAAAAATAAACACTAAAAAAGGTTTAAAAACAATTAACAATACTCAGTGACATTGGCATGCTGTTCCCTCGTCTGTACTCCTCGGTCTTCATGTACACCACTTCCTTCTTCCCCTCTCGTGTGCAGCTACAAAGCTGGACTTTAACGCTATTCTTCCCAGCCTTTAATGTGTACATAAATCACCTGGGAATTTTTTTAAAAAGTGAAGATTCTGATTTCGTAGGTCTGAGAAGGGACCCAAGAGTCTGCATTTCTGAGAAGTTCTCAGGTGTTGGCCACACTGCGGGTCTAGGGACCACGTGTTGAGTAGCCAGGCTTTACTGTGTCTAAGGACACAGCACGCGACTGAAGAAATTCAGTACATCTCCAGAGTGCATGGGTGGTTTTGTTTTTCCTCCATTCATACTATCATTTTGATGAAAACCTATATAGTACAAATGTCATTATATTGGGTAAATACAAAGATTTGTTGTACATACAGGGTGTTTGTATGTACTGTTTTATGATTCAAGGAGAGCAATTTCTTTCCCTTAGTTTGTTTTCTGAAAGATATGTTCATTTTGTTTTCCCTTGCCTTCCTCCTCAAAAAACTTGGGCAACTTGAATTTATTAGGAAATCTGCATGTAATTGCAGATTAATAACCTAACCATTAATACCACATTAGTTCATTGTGATTAATAGCATCTCTCTGAATGCTTAATGAATTAGTAATGATGGACTATTTGCTTTAAAGTGTCAAGGGAACATTCCATGTAAAAAGGCACTACCCATAACAGGAAAATTAATTATATGTTGGCTGGAGAATAGCATGTCACAAATAAGAAATGTTTGTTTGGAAAGGCTCACTGGTGTTCATATTTATACAGTGAGAGGTATTTTTAAAACATGTATGGACCTTTTAATTTAGAAAACTAGAAGGGGATTTGATTTTCATCAGTAGTTTAGATGGGTGTGGGCACTGATATTTCTGAGAGAAACCCACACGGATGTGTGCCAGTATGCTCTCAAGTTTGCTTCCTATGGTGGTCACTTAGATGAAGTTCCAAATGGAACCAGTTCTACTACCTGCTGTCTATTCTGAATTCGTAAGTTCACTTCCCCAAGGCCCAAACTGTTCTTGTTACTAATTTTATTCTGTTAGCCTATCATTTGTTTTCTCTTTGGTTCCTCACTCTAATTTGGTGCTGTTGGCCTTCATTGTTTATTTCTGTCTTTGCCCTACATCCGAGGAAGCGAAGGTCAGGGAAATTATGTGACTTGCCCAAACCAATCCAGCCATATAATTTGTCCCCCACAGATTATGGGTCTAACATTTCAAATGTCTCCAATTTTAACCCAGGCGGAAAGAGCTGCATGAGCAGAGGCTTTGTCCAGCTGGTGCCTTTGAGGAAACCCAAGAAGCCCAGTGTGATTGGAGCTCAGAGCTGGAAGGGAAAAAGGGACAAAAGACAGGACTGGAGAAAGGAGGGGCCAGAGCATGTGGGCCTCTTAGCCTGTGTAAAGATTTTCCCCTCTGTCGTTGGGCCCGGGGAGCCATTTGTAAATGTCATGTTGAGGGGTGTGATGGGTTTTGCCAGAGCACACTGGCTGCATGTGGAGAATGATACTGGAGGAAGGAGTGGATGAATGGAGATCAGTTCAGAAGGCCCCTTGTTGCTGTCCTCTTGTCTAGCTTGGGATCCAGGTGAAGGTAGAGATGTCTTCCTTGTTACAGAAAACTCCAAGCATCATTGGGGATTATTTTCTCTGTGTTCTCCTCAGGTCAGCGTGAAGGGTCCTTGTCTCTTCTCTGTAGCCCCTGGTTTCTTTGAACTTGGAAATGTACTTTGCCAAACACCTCCAGTCCCCCGGCAGAATCTGCTGCAGAAGCCACGCGGCAGCAGCTGGTGGGCATGGAAGTTTTCTGTCTTCCTGCCAGCCCTTCTGCCCCTTTGTCTTGTGCCCAACGTGTTGTTGCTTCCCTTCTTTGGGACAGAGCGGGGAAGAGAGCCTGGTTCCTAATCCCTCACTGTTAGAAATGCTATCTAAGGAGGATGGTTTTTCTTCACCACACACTGTAGTTTGAATGGCCGGGAATAGAGCCTCTGCTACTCTTACCTCCTCATGGAAGGTGGGAGTGAAGACAGGGTTTGGTTGGGAAGTGGCTTTTGAAAGCTATGTTTACAGTGTTTTTGATGCCACTTTCACAGATGAGGGAGGAGTTGTGAAGTCTGGGGCTCAGATTTTTCGGGATTTAAGGGACGTGGTATTTATCCCACTCTTTTTTGCAGTAGGGTGTGGTATAAGTGAGAGTTAAAAATAGATGTCCTGTATTTTTTTCACTTTGGAAGTTTTCCTGGCATCGTGTAGTTTTTTTTTTTTTTTTCTCTTGAACCAGTGAATCAACCCTCACCTCAAACCCCTGTTGCATTTCACCTTTTAGAAAGGAACTTTTAAAGCTGGACTTTGCAGAACTGAGAAACTAAGTTGGACCTAAATGGGCCAATACGAGGAGAGTGTCTCTGGAACAAAACAGAGTAGTACTGTCCTTGAAGAATGTTGACGCTTAATTAAGATGGAGTTGTGGAGTGAGGGAATCAGCAGTGACTTTGGGTGGGATGGGGAATGGAGGAGGAGGGCCTGTGGGCTGGTGATGTTTTCTGGGATCACAGACATTAAGAAGGACTGGTGATAATTGTCAACTATACCTCAGTAAAGTTGGGGTAAGTAAAGGAGGTCTGGTAAGCGCTATTGCTTTTTAAAGCATGTTCCCTCAACCTGTAACATGGACATAACCTGAAAATTTGTTAGAAATGCAAAGTTTTGGGCCATACCCCAGACCTACTATATTAGTCTGGGGGAAGACCCAGCACTTGGTGTTTTAATAAGCCCTTCCAGTGATTCTGATGCAGGTTCAAGTTTGGACACTACTGGTTTAGACTAGGGCGTAATGTGAAGTCACACCTTAGGGACCAGCTAATTTTGTCCGGCCCTAACCTCACCAGGCCTCCCACCCCTGGGTAGGTACCTCAGGAGTGCGTCTCCTTGCTCACAGATGTGGTCACAGGGCAAAGTGGGTAGATGGCTCAGCCCAGAGTCAGTCCACCACTGCAAAAACATGTCTCCATGTAACCAGGGAAGGCCTTTCTTCCGGTCAAGGTCAAGAGATCTGTTCAGGTCTATGAGGGCATTGCTGCCTCTGGATTACACGCTTGGAGGCCTTGTTCTCACATGCAAAAGCAACATGTGGAGTTTTACTGGGCACCTGATGGTTGAGTGAGCAGGAGTTAGAGACCTAAGCCCAGATCAAAGCTCTAACCTTTCCTGCCTGAGTTTCCTTGGACAGGTTCTTAGGGTCTTGTTACAAGCAGAATGGGATCAGTGATACATGCTTTTGAGGGTTGGTGGGAGATTAATTGAGGTTGTATACAATACACCTAGCACAGAGCTGGTGCTTAATAAATGAATGCTGTCACCACTGGGTCCTTGGATGTCTCAGGACTGCTCGGGAAGGACCCCTGGAGGGGTTATATAACCATACATGGCCTTTTCCTTCTAATGTTAAGATAGTAGAAATAGGTAGGACAAAATATATAATTAGGGTTTTTACTATGGGAAAAAAAACTGAAGATGGATTTTAGTGACTTTAAATTCACACAGGCCTTACATTGAATTATCTGCTAAGGTACAAATGATCTAAATAGGAAAGCTATTTTTAGGAGTTAAAATATCATATTGGCAGATACATTGTAATTCTGTGCTGTCAAAGAGTAATGTTAAAATTTATTTTAAATTATCTTGAAGTACAACCCTGCTAAGTGTACTCCTCATAAATTCACTTACAAGTGAACATAATAAAAGAGTTACCTTCTATTATACTTTTGTAATGTCTGAATTGATTTCATTATGGGCAAAGAGGTCTTTTGTATTAAATGGGGAGTATTTTTATGTTGTTTGGTAAGCCCTGATTTAGATGGATGAGTTTAGAGGGTTTTAGTGCCCCTCAAGTAATCCCTGCCTCTTCTTCTTAAGCTGACACCAATCAACAATTATAATTTATAAGATGATCATAAAAAATGAACGGAGAAAAGGATTCTGACAGCTTCTCTCCCTATGTTTAGATGGGAGTTTCCCAGAAGAATGAGAAATATCAGTTCCTACTGTCTTTTCAGTGTGTCAGAAAGACTCAGGTAATCCCATGCTTGACTGGCTGTGGGCGGAGGAACTGCCAGGTAGAGTGTCGCACTGCTCGTGTGCAAACATGAGGGTTATGGGATCCACAGACCATGACTTCGTCAACTTGAATTTTATTTTTTAATGAGAGTAACAATGGGCTTTGCAAGTCGATTTAGACTCTCCAGGTCCACCTGCATAAGAGCTGAATGCCCATGCAGTGTGGGTTAGAAAAATGAAATTTCTCAAGTACGGTCAATAAACTGAGGAGCCTGGAAGCCAAATTGAAGTCTGTAGCCTGGAAAATCAACAAGGACTAAAAATAGTAAGATTAGAGGCGACATTCAACTATGGGCCATCCTAAGGTGGTTTTTAAGTACCACCAAACGGGAAACCAGGCCATGATATGATAGGTTTAAAAATACATACGTTTCTAAAGAGCATTCTGGTTGTTACCTAGGTGTGGAAGGGCATACCTTTCCTTAAGTGTGGATTTGACCTTTCAAAGTTTTGACTTTTCCTATTTTTTCTTTAACTAGAATTAAGAGGATACTCCCCCTGATTTCTAAGGGAGAAATGTTGGCGTAATCAATCATGAGATTGAGAATTCACATGGATGGCATGTAACATGAAGATTGAGAATGCAGTTACTGTTTGCTTTTAAGCAAATCAGGCAGACAGCTTTGCTCTCTTAGCAAGTAGCTAGACACATAGACGGATTGCAGGGTTGGGAGAAAGAACACAAAGGAGCATGTTTTGACAGAGTTCCAGTGCTCTTGAGCCATCTCATTCAAATGGCATCAGCTCAGCACTGAGGTTCTTGGTAGGTATTTGCTGATAGGCCTAAAACTTTGTGCATGTGAAATTTTTGAAAATGATACTAGGTGAAAGGTCCTAAATATTGAAGAAACTTCAAATGACTGGCCTGGGCTGCATGCGACTGTTTTGAGCTCTTGACTTACCAGGTCTTCAGGAGTCTTGTCCTTTGTGGAGAATTCTCTTTCCCGGTTCCAGAGCCCTCAATAAAGGCCTTGTCTCAGCAGGAGAGGTGAGTTGAATGAGTAGAATTGGTCGTCCTGTGTCAACTTGTTAACTTAAAGGAAGTTGAATGCCAACCAAGTATTTTCCCTCAGATGGAAGACCAGGGAAGTGGAAATGTATGATTAAGCTGAGACCATTGGTATGATGAAACTTAGGCACCCTAAAAACTCGTGTTCATGAAAACTGATGAATGAAATCTTGGATTGCATTGTATGGTACAGACGCTGGGATGTGAGAAAAGGAGATTATAGATGTTCGTGTAATCAGGACATTGCTGATTACACCCAGCAATAATAAATAAAGTCCAACTTCTCACAGTTCCTTTTCTGTTGGATGAACAACTCTCAGACTTAATTAACCTTTTTGGAAATTCAACTTTGCAAATGTGGACTGAGCACCAACCATGCCAAGCAGTAGGTCCTGGGTGCTGCAGGATGAATGTGACACAGCCCCTGCCCCACAGAGACTACTCAATTTAATGGAGAATAGCCACCGTTAATGCTAATTTTATGCACCGAAGTTACTTCGTATGTGACAATACTTGGGGCCCTATGACCAAAAATAGCTTCCTCATTAAAATTGTCCCTTTAAGTTGTCCCCTGTGAAGCCAGGCTTGTGTTACAAAGGCATGCCTGTTCACACCGTGGGCAGAAACCAGTGCTACGTGGACTGTAGATCTAAACATGAAACAATAAGGATTCTTAAAAAGGCATAGAATATTGTCATGATCTTGGGGCAGGCAAAGGTTTCTTAAGTGAGACACAAAATACACTAACTGTACACAGAAAAAATAGGGAACTTGGACTGTATTAAAAGAAAGCATTTTCCTTCATTACATGATGCCATTAAGAAAATGAAGCCTGATTGGAGCGCTTGGGTGGCTTAGTTGGTTGAGTGTTCGACTCTTGATTTCAGCTCCCGTCATGATCCCAGAGTCATGGGATCGAGCCCTGTGTCGGGGTCTGCACTGAACGTGGAGCCTGCTTGTGATGCTATCTCTCTCTGCCCCTCTCCCCTACTTGCACTCTCTCTCTCTCTAAAATAAAAAATAAAAATAAAGAAAAACGAAGCTAATTGGGAGATTTTTCAATACAAATATTCAACAAAGGACTTGGTGTAGAATATATGAAGAAATTCTACAAATCAGTAAAAGATAGATTACCCAATAAAAGGGGACATAGACTTGAGTAAGCACTTCCCCAAAGAGGATATTTGTTGTCTTGATCAGAAGTAGTGACTGGAAGGGAGCCCAAGGGACTTTTGGGGCTCTGGTTGTTACATTGGTTAGAAGGGTGTGTTTACTGTGTGAAAATCCTTCAAATTATGATCAATGTAGTTTTCTTGTATGTATGTTATAGTTTCATTAGAAATGTATATATCAGAAAAATGCCTTGTTGTTTAAGAGGAATGTGAGCAAAATATTTTTATGGGTTAACACTGACTGTGGAATATCCCTCATCATGGAGCATTGCCTCTACTGTGGAAGCAAAGCAAGCATGGAATGTGGGGCTCTGCGAGGTGGCTAGGGCTGCTACAGTTTGTAAAACAGTCCTGCACATGGAGCAGCAGTGTCTTGCATTATAGCATGTGGCCTTTGGCTACCATTATCCTAAGAGGGGAGGAGGAAAAAACATTTATGGAAAAGCACAAGAAACAAGCTTGATTACAGTTTTGTAAATGGCTGACTCGGCCTGTAATCTTGTTTAAGCCACCATTGGTTGATCACGTAGGTGTCTGCCCGTTGATATTGGGAGTTTCTTTGCATTAAAATGTTTGATCTTCACCACACTCCTGGGAGGTAGGCACTATTATCTTTCAAATTTGCAGTTGAAGAAATTGAGGCTTAGATTAAATAACTTGCCCGGTTCCAGCTAGAAAGAAGCAGCAAGCTGAAACCAGAAACCACTTTGGTGTGATTTGAAAGCCCACCCACTTGACATGTCTATTTGTCTTTTTTTGAAAAAACAATTTTACTTGATTAAGATTAATGAGAAGAAAAGATACGTAATGTGTGTTATGTTCAAATTTGATCAGAAGCGCTTTGAAACCAGCTTTAAAGTCTGAGGTGTGTTGCACTGTAGGTTTTTATGAACTGGAGTTTCACTTTTCTGTCATAACATGGTTAAGGATGCACGCAAGGGGGTGAGGATTGAGAAATCATTTGAGAAACAACTTCGATTATGATGGAATGCCCTTGTATGGGTGACCCATGAGTCCTTCTCAGTGCTTTAGGGACATTTTAATAACCTGAGTAAGTGCCATTGATAGGCAGCCTTTGTTTTCTGCTCATTAATGACTCTCCAGGCTAGACTTTATTCCTCTTACCACTAATTCAAATACAGAGATACATAAAATGAATGCTGCCAACTGATTGCCATGCTATTGTCTTAATATCATTGCTCTCCTGCCTGCTTGGGCATGAGGTGGAGAGGAGAAGGGAAGGTGTGTGACAGGTAACCTGTGATAGCTACATTTGTTTTAAAAGCCACATTCTGGGGGCGCCTGGGTGGCTCAGTCAATTCAGTGGCCGACTCTTGATTTCAGCTTAGGTCATGATCTCACGGTTGTGAGATCAAACCCTGCATCGGGCTCTGCATGGACAATGTGGAGCCTGCTTGGGATTCTCTCTCTCTGCCCCTCATGCACATGCATGCCTGTTCACTCTTAAAGTAAATAAACTTAAAAAGTATTTAAAAGCCATATTCCGGTACAGAAACCAGAATTTTAACACGTACAGGCATACCTCACTTTATAACAGTTCCTTTGTTGGGCTGGGCAGAGCTTGCATTTTTAAAAAACTTGCAGGGTTGCCACAAACCTTCATCAAGCAAGTCTCTTTGGTGCCATTTTTCCAACAGCATTTGCTTACTTTGAGTCTTTGCGTCACATTTTGGTAATTCTTGAAATATTTCAAACCTATTCATTACTCTTAGATTTGTTATGGTGATCTGTGACCAGTGAGCTTTGATGTTATCATTGTAATTGTTTGGGGGCATCACAAACCATATAAGATGGCAAACTTAATTGATAAATGTTGTATGTGTTCTGGTTGCTCCACTAATTGGCTGTCCGCCCATCTTGTTCCGTCTCCTCAGGCCTCCTTATTCCAAGACATAGCAATATTGAAATCAGGCCAGTTAATAACTCTACAGTGGCCTGTTAAGTGTTCAAATGAAAGGAAGAATCCTATGTCTCTCACTTTCAATCAAAAGCTAGAAATGATTAAACTTAGTGAGGAAGGTGTGTTGAAAGCTAGGCCTCTTGCACCAAACAGGTAGCCAAGTTGTGAATGCAGAGGATACATTCCTGAAGGAAATGATAAGTGTTCCTCCAGTGAACACACAAATGATAAGAAGGCAAAACAGCCTTATTACTGATATGGAGAAAGTTTGATAGAAAATCAAACCAGCCACAATATAGACACCCTAAGCCAAAGCCTAATGCAGAGTGAGGACCTAACTCCCTTCAATTCTATGAAGACTGAGAGGCGAGGAAGCTGCTGGAGAAAAGTTGGAAACTAGCAGAGGTTGGTTCATGAGATTTGAGGAAAGAACCTATAAAACATTGTTCCATAAAACAAGGTGAGGCTGCGTTATCCAGATACCTAAGTTATCCAGAAGATGCAGCTAAGATAATTCATGAAGATGACTGCACTAAACACATTTTCAATGTAGATGGAATAGCCTTATTTGGAAGTAGATGCCATCCTGGACTTGCATAGCTAGAGAGGAGAAGTCAATACCTGGCTTCAAAGCTTCAAAGGATAGGCTGTGACTCTCTTCTTAGGGGCTAATGTAGCTGGTGACTAAGTAGAAGCCATTGCTCATTTGCCGTTCTGAAAATCCTAAGGCCCTTAAAGATTATGCTAAATCTACTCTGCCTGTACTCTCTAAATAGAACAGCAAAGCCTAGATGACAGCACATCTGTTCACAACATAGTTTAGTGAGTATTTTAAACCCACTGTTGAGACCTATAGCTTAGAAAAAAATATGACTGCTCATTGACAGTATACCTGTTTACCCAAGAACTCTGATGGAGATATACAGTGAGATTAGTGTTGTTTTCATGTCTCATAACACGACATCCACTCTGCAGCCCATGGATCAAGGAGTCATTGTGACTTTTAAGTCTTATCATTTAAGAAGTAAGTTTCATAAGGCTATAGCCGCTGTAGAAAGTGATCCCTGTGATGGATCTAGGAACAGTAAATAGAAAACCTCCTGGAAAGGATTCACCATTCTAGATGACATTAAGAACATTCATGATTCATGGGAAGAGGTCAAAATGTCAACATTCACAGGAGTCTGAAAAGAAGCTGATTCCAACCATTCAAGATTTCAGGGGAGGAAGTAATTTCTAATGTGGTGGAAATCACAAGAGAAGTAGAAGAGAAAGTGGAGCCTGAAGGTGTGACTGAATTGCTGCCATCTCATGATCAAACTTGAATAGATGGGGAGTTCTTTCTTATGAATGAGCAGAGAAAATGGTTTCTTGAGATGGAATCTACTCCTGGCAAAGACACTGTGAAGATCATTGAATTGACAACCAAGGATTTAGAATATTACATTAACTTAGTTGATAGAGCAGCAGCAGGATTTCAGAGGATTGACTCTAGTTTTGGAAGAAGTTGTGCTGTAGATAAAATGCCATCAAACAGCATCATATGCCTCAGAGAAATCATTCCTGAAAGGAAGTGTCAATCTAGGTGGCATACTTAATTGTCTTATTTTAAGAAATTACCACAGCCACCCTAGCCTTCAGCAGCCACCACCCTGATCTGTCAGCAGCCCTCAACATGGAGGCAGGGGCCTCCACCAACAAAAAAATTGTAACTTGTTAAAAGCTCACATGATGGTTAGCATTTTGTAGCAAGCAAGTATTTTTAATTAAGGTATTACATTCTTTTTTAAAGACATGATGCTATTGTTGAAGTGCCTGGGTGGCTCAGTTGGTTGAGTGTCTGACTCTTGATTTTGGCTCAGGTCAGGATCCCAGGCTCATGGGATTGAGCCCCACATTGGCTCTGTGCTGATTGTGGAGACTGCTTAAGATTCTCTCTCTCCCTTCCCCTGTCTTCCCTCCCTTTTCTCCCCTAGCCTCTCTCCCTGCTGACGTTCTCTCTCTCTCCAAAAAAAACCGTAATGCTATTGCACACTTAACAGACTACAGTATAGTATAAACATAACTTTTATATGCACTGGGAAGCCAAAAAATTAATTTGACTTGCTTTATTGCAATATTCAGTTTATTGCAATAGTCTGCGACTGAACCCACAGTATCTCTGGGATATGCCTGAACATATTATTGATATTTGTGCCTAGTTAGGGTTTTGGGAATGCCCTACTTAGCGTTACATGTCCTCTTTCTCCCTTCTTGTGATACACAGACTGCCTTGGGTGCACACTCAGGCATATGTTTAATGCTTTGAATTCTTTTGCTCCCGTGGCTTGTTTTTGGTCCTAAGGGCATTCTTGTTTGCAATCTGTGGAGTGTTTATAGCATCGGAATAACATCATGTCCTTAAATGGAATTTGGATTAGTTACTTTCAAATGTGTCTCCCTAAAAGTCCAATGACTGTGGAAGTAATACAATAGAAAGGCACATGATCTGATTTGAATAGAAAGATATGTGGGTATGGTTTTAGAGCTTTATGTTTATTAAAAAAACAAATCTCTCTTCTTTATCCTTGGGGCTAGGTATCCTGCTTTTATTGCTATGATAACACACAAGAAAGAAACATGACACAAGTTGAAATAATTGAAAACGCCCACATCCAACTCAATGTATTTTATTTGAATCCATGTAATTAATGTGGACTTGTTTGACGTACAGGTGCTCATAAAAAACTGGACAGGAGCTCTGGATTGCTTTTTTTCCCCCATAAAGGTAGAACTTCTTTTTTTATTGTTTATTTATCTTTGAGAGAGAGCACGTGAACATGTAGGGGAGGAGCAGAGAGAGAGAGAGAGAGAGAGAGAGAGACAGAGAGGGAGACACCGAATCCCAAGCAGGCTCCAGGCTCTGAGCTGTGAGCACAGAGCCCGACGTGGGTCTCGAACCTACAAACCATCAAATCACAACCTGAGCTGAAGTCAGACACTCAACCGACTGAGCCACCCAGGTGCCCTCAGAAAGGTAGAACTTCTAGTTTAGAAGTAAAGATTCCTCTTCAGGTAATACGTAATTACTTGTTAATTTGATGAGCACTCTACATTGTGTCTTGAAGCTATTCAGAGTACTTTGGGAGCATCTGTTGTGCCATCATTTGGAGGCAGCTAAGTTGCTTCAGAAATAAACTCCAAATGCCTTGACAACGGCAGTTTGATGCTTGATGTAGGCAGTAACACGGTGCTGCATGGGGATTCTTCGTCTTGGCTTCATGTAGGAAAATTAATACTCTCAAGTGCATCCAAGGTGTGTTTTGGGGAAGAGGGTAGTTTTTTTTTGAGTCTTGGCTTTCCTCCTCTATTTAATAGTGACAGCTGTCATTTTTCACCTTCAGAAAAAAGCATCACTAATTTTATAAATAGCAAATCATTTTTTGGGTGGGCTCAGGTCTATGCTGGCAACCATTTTATACACATGACCTCATTTAAATGGCCAGGACTTTGCATGTATAAATGGACAAGTTTTCAGGCAATTTGGGTAGGCTTTCCAATCTCGCCTCTCCATTTCCTGTCTAAACAACTTCTTTCATGTCCACAGCATGTTTATGCAACACTGAATAAAACTTCTAATGGGAAATTTCTTCCAGGTGACCTCCCTGAGAGGCTGGGCTATGGAGAAATCTTAAGAAACCCGACTCTGATGAAATTGCCTCCTTTGAGAATATTACTCGGTGCAGAAACAAGGAACAGAATTCAGTTATTTTTAGTTCTTGAATAAATGAATTCTGTTTCCTTTTGTGTAGGTAGCAGAAAACATTAACCCCTGCAGCAGGTCCAGTTTCAGTTAGAAATTGAACTTTTGGATTCTGTGAATTAGGAGAACCTTGGAAAAGAGAATGTTAAATTTTATTTTTTATTTGAACCTCAAGCAACTTGGACTCAGTTCTGCCATCTGTGTATCTTTTATAGATGTGTCTTTTACGGGGCTGTCTGCCTTTACATTTAATTTTCTGGAGGCTGGGACTGTGGTTATCAGATGACCTCTAACTCGGCACCATGTGTGGGTGGATACTAACGAATCCTTTCTCCACCTTCCTAGCACTTTTGGAGAAATCTATCAGTAGAAGGCGGGACACCGAAGCCATACAGAAAGCCAAAATCCTTTATTCATCTTGCATGAATGAGAGTAAGTAATAAAGACAATAAAATATTTACCACCCTCTTCTTCACAGACTCTCTTAATGTTTAAAGATATTATTTAAGGAAAAAGAGAACTACTAAGAATTCGATTAATGTTTAAAAGTGTTGTTTGAGGAAAGGAACAATTTTCAGAGACTGGATTTTGACTCTCCCGTCCTTAATGTTCTGTTGGTAGCTTGATGGAGAAAATAGGAAAATAATTTTATTTCTATGGCTTGGATTCTTTAGGTATCAAGTACTCCATGAGAAACTTGGGTAGGGTCAGAAGGGCAGACCCCATTGTATGTGGTGCAGAAATAAGAATCCAGAGGCCAGGTCTGGTCTGAGAAGGAGCCTGGGAGAGAGAGTATTTGGGAGTGTTGCTATATCCCATAGAACCTTACAGGGGCCCAAGAAAATCCAGATTCCCAGGTGGGCCGGGCCCCTTCTGCTTTTCCATCAGTCTAACAGGCATCTCAGGTGGGTGTGTTAGGCCTGTGTTGGCATCTTGGGTCTGATTGGAATTAAGGTGACACTTGTCATTTTATCTGGTGTGCTTTCTCAAGACCACTGCAGGGAGAAACCAGTGCCAGTGGGAAGTGTGTTAACTTGTTTAGGATTTGAGATATTATTTGGTGAGGTAGAAGAGGGCAGTAAAAGATGACAAAGGAGCCTTAAGGCATTAATTCATGCATACTGGGGAGGAGTTGGTTTTACCAAGCAGTTTCCTTTACCTAGGGTGGTTCCGTAGTTTTCCAAAATATTCTCAGCCTAATATCACTCATTGGGCTGTAGTGAGCCCATCTTTTATTGTCAGAAATTTCAGCAGGCTCCCTAGTCTGCTCTCCTGGCAAGAACCCCAAGTTTAGGCAGTGACACTGAAGTGTGAATCAGAGGTAGTTCTGTCTCTGTGGCCGTGCTCAGTCTACCACACCTCCCTCGAACAGCTGAAATGCTAAGTTGGGACCTTACGGGAATTTTCTCTTGAGAAGATACACTTGCCTTTTAGTTTGGTGAGCCTGTTTGCAATTCTAACTCTTCTTTCATATCTGTTCCCTTTCAGAAGCGATCGAAAGAGCAGATGCCAAACCATTGCTCCACATCCTGCGGCATTCACCTTTCCGCTGGCCTGTGCTCGAGTCTAATATTGGTCCTGAGGGAGTGTGGTCAGAGAGAAAGTTCAGTCTTTTGCATACCCTTGCAACATTTCGTGGTCAGTACAGCAATTCTGTGTTCATCCGACTGTATGTGTCCCCTGATGACAAAGCATCCAACGAACATATCTTGAAGGTATAGTGAGCACTTGTTCATCCCGTTTGTTCAGTTCATGGTTAGCCTTTTGGGGTGTGTTTCCAGGGAACGAGAATCCTAGCACCTTACTGAAATGATCAGATAACAATTCTGTTAATCATTAGGATCTATAATATTCCCCTTCATCCCAGATTTGTGGAGTGTAAATGAGGAACAAATCAGTTTTGTCTGCCTTTCAGGAAGCTTGTGGATGAGTTTCAAGTCATCTCTGATCTGGCCCTCAAATCTCTACTCTGAGCATGTGTGGGCCCCCTAAATTCCAGTGGGGAGCAGGCTGCAAAGACTTTGTGAACTCTGCTCCTCCCCTCACCTCATCCTTCCCTTGACAAAGGAGAACACATACCACGAGACTTTGTTCTCCTTTCCCTAACATATTCTTGCAGGCACATCTAAAATTTCATTGTCAAGTTCATCCTGATTCTCCCTTCCTTCATTTAAAAAGGAAGAAAAACTTGTTCTAAGTGTTTGCATTTTCTGTTAGGAGAGTAAGCATTTCTCCCATGAAGGAATGGGCCATGCAGACATACCTTGAGGTGCATTATTATATTGGTAAAATTGGGACTGTCTGAAAACTACCAACAAAGACTCATCAGTAAAACAGCCTGGCAAGGATTCAAATAACATTTCTTAAATTGTTTTGTGTTTTGATCCTGTTAAATGTTTTACTTCCACAGCTACTTGGACTAATAATGAAAATTTTACTGAATCACTGATTATTTTCCTCCCAGTTCTGTCCTTTGTCAAACCAGAAAATATTGGTGATATAATGATGATCAAATTGTAGAAGTATAAAACCTTTAGAGTATATTACCCTCTTTTGTTGCAAGTCAGCTTTTAAAAATCTACGCCCTACAGTTTTGTTTTTGTTTTTGTTTTTTTATACCAAGGGGCTGGCATTTTTTTTTTCCTGTGAAGGACCAGATAGTAAATATTTTAGGCTCTGTGGGCCATATGGTCTCTGTCTCACCTACTCAGTTCTGCTGTTGCATCTGGGAAAGCAGCCATAGACACTACATACATGAATGGGTGTGGTTGTATGACAGGCTGGCCAGCACGCTGTGGTCTGCCCAGCTATAGTTTAGACAATGGAAGTCTCAGTAAATCTCTAGTCACTGGCAGAATTACCATCTACTCAGGAGGAAATTCTTAGTTCCAGAGACAGCTGTACTTCCGTGCTGGGTGAAGGAACAGGAACATGGCACCGACACACATGCTAATGCTGTCCGGATAAGATGTGATATGCAAGACTCAAGGCAAAACGATGTTACATAACGGTCCAGTTGACCTGTGTTATGCTAATAGATTCCTTGCTTAAAAAACAAACAAACCAGGTTTTAAGGCTGTCATTCTTCATTGCAGAACTGTTATGATATCCTTTCAAATACCGTAAGTATTTTGAAGTTAGATGGAGACTTTCAAACTTAAATTTCTGCACTCTGTTGGGTGATAGAAGATCTTGACTCACACACATAAAAGTAATTACAAATGGTAACCATTTCATTTTTCACCAGTTTCTGGACCTAGTCTAAGAATTTATTTCCTTAGGCATTTTACTATGGAAAATAATACAAAAATAAAAAGGATAGTACAACAAACCCCCATGTACTCATCAACCCAGCTTCAACAACTGGCAGCTTTTGGCTCTTCTTGTTTTATCCTAACCTTTTCTTTTGTGGGGGAGGCTGGAGCATTTTATAGCAAATCCAAAATTAATATCATTGCACTGGTAAATCAGTGTTTATAGAATGGAAGGACTATTATCACAAAGTAATCATGATTCCATAATTAACATCTAACAACTAGTTAATTTTCAGTTTTCCTGAAATGTCTCAAACATGTCCTTTAAAAAAATTAAACAGTTGGTCTTTGAGTCAGGTTCCAAATAGGAATCTCATGTGCATTTGGTTGATGTGTCAATTTTCATCAACATTGTAGATCTGACCGATTTCAGGGTAAACTAATAGTTGATGAGGGAAAATTATTGTTTATAGGAGAATCACAGCTTTAAAATGCAGGAGAAAGAATAAAATTAGAAAGTTACTGTTTTAAAACCTTTCTAATGAGAATAAAGGATCAAGGCAGCTATCATCAATAGCAGCTTAGAACCATTAGGTCAGTGGTTGATGGGGGAATTCATGGTAGATCACACTGACATCAAATGAACCCAAACATCAACAGTAGCCTTGCTAAAAGTGGGGCAACCAGATTTTGTATGCCTTCCGATACTGGGCACTGGGAAGCATGCACCATCACCCATGATGTCTTGCCAAAGGAAAAGAAAAAAAAATGAACTTGGATCTAATCAGGCCTCTAGTTTTAATACCAGCTTACAAGAAACATGGAGAATAGAGGAACATGGTAACCAATTTTTAACAGCTTGCCTTGCATAGTTAATATTCAATTAAATGGATCTTGGAAACACTGGAGTGTCAATGAATAGACTAGTCTCCAGATATGAGTAGGCACTCATGGACTTCACTACTGCTCTCTTTTGCCAAGATGGTAACTTGTTCCAAACTGATGTGTTTGACCATGGCTTGGTATTTGAATGCAGCGTTCATTGGCTTTAGTTGTGTCCCCGTTTGTACCATTTTGTGTGAATAGTCGCACACTTGAATTAACAAAATAGAGCTGCAGTCTCTGTAATTGTAACACCGTTAAAAGAAGTTCAAGCTTGTGTCTAGATATGGTAGAAGAAGCTCTCTTCTGAGATCTGCCTAAAACCCAATGAACCTGACAACAAAAATTAGTGTATCGGTAGCTTCCAGTGTTGTAGAATTTCCAAGTGTTGATTTTATTAGAAATAGTTAAAACTATAAAAAATTTGATTAAATATTTGGAGCCTCTGGAGCACTTTTTAAAAAAATTTTATTTATTTGAGAGAAACAGAGACCGTGTGAGTGGGGGAGGGTCAGAGAGCAAGGGAGAGAGGATCCGAAGCAGCCTCCATGCTGCCAGTGCAGAGCCCAGTGTGGGGCTCGAACTCATGAAACTGTGAGATCATGACCTGAGCAGAAACCTAGAGTCAGATGCTTAACTGACTGAGCCACTCAGGCGTCCCTTAAAGTTTGTTTATTTTTCAGAGAGAGAGAAAGTGCAAGCAGGGGAGGGGCAGAGAGAGAGGGAGAGAGAGAATCCCAAGCAGGCTCCACACTGTCCATGCAGAGCCCGATGTAGGGCTCAAACCCATGAACTCTGAGATCATGACCTGAGCCAAAGTCAGATGCTTAACCAATTGAGCCACCCAGGTGCACTGCCCACCCCCTCCACTGGAGCATCTTTTACATTTTGTGGAACATAGTTTGAAAACCACTAGGGTAGTGGAAAAAAGTGTAGGCTTTGTGGTTAAAGAGATTGAAGTTCATGGTTTGGCTTTGTGATTTACTCAGTGAATATCTGTGCACACTGCTTCACCTGAGTCTCATTTTCCCCATGAGTATTGACAGGTGAATTAGAACGTACTTTTCACTGTCACTGTGATGTTTAAATGAGGTGAATTATGTGAGAGTTTACAAGATGGATACTGACACACAGTAGCACATGACAAGAGGTATCCTTAAAGTGTGACGAGACAGCTGGTCAGAACCATTTGGAGAACCACTTGGCTCTCTTCATTTTTGGTACCCAGCCTACCTCTCAGATCTCGAGTTCACGTATGCAAGAAATAGACAATTTCCATTGGTCTCATCTCTGACTGAGCTCCCATGCCACCTTGTAGTTGGAAACAGAACCAGTCTGGGCATTTCTCCAACCTTCTGGTTGCCCCATTTCTTAGCCTTTTCCTGGGCCAGTAGGAGATCCTCCACTCATCAGGTACCTGGTTCTGAGAAGAAACCCATTATCTCAGCCCACATGGGCCCTTCCAGTGTGCTGCTGTGTTGCCAGAGCCCTGGGCCTCCCATTCTGCGATCCTACAATTTTTTAGGGGCAGTGACTGCCCGCTCTGCTCATGACCAGCTTGGACTTCTCTGGCTGCCTAGGAGATCTCTGCTCTGGGAGAAGTCTCTTACCTCAAAGTCTCCTCTCTCGATGTACTTAGAGTTCTTTTACCATCACATACTATATTTGTCAATGTTTTTAGCTTTTCTAATACCATAAACCCATGGGGCAAAGAAAAAGGGCTCGTTTTGGGAAGGCACAGCACTGTGGCAATATCTTTGGGTGAAGAAAGAAAGCACGTTTCCAGTGGGCAGAAGTATCCCCATGCCAAGGACGGACAGTTGGGTGTGCTCCAATCCAGAGTGGTCCTCTGTAAAGCTCCCCCATGGCGAGATGGCACAGGATTTACCACAGCCTGAAATGGGAGAAAGGAAATACAAAAATATAGGAAACAACAGAAGTCAAAGCTCCAAAACATACCTTGCTACATGTGTTTGGGTTTATTTTACATAAGGAGAGAATAAGAATGAGGATTTAAAGGACAATAAAAGACTTGAATATATATGCTCCTGAAAGAATGTTTGGAAGACCATGGTTGTCTCAGTATTTGTTACTGAAACAGTGACTTAAAGTCCTCATTAGTCAGTGGCCTGCTTTTGTCTGACTTTTAGCAAAATCTGTAAGGATGACAAGGAGAGACCCTCCTGGAAATGAATTTTTTTCTATTTGCTTTGTATTTTCTTTTTCCTAAATCATAATCTGTCAGACGTTTCTTTTTGTGTTACTGCTTTCTTTCCTAAACTGAGGTTTGTTGCAGTTGGAGAAACAAAGTTCATCTTTCAGTTCAATATATCGGATTTCCTAAACATGTATTTTATTTTCTACTTGGGCTATTCAGATCATTTGTGAATGCAAGGATTAACAAACCTCCAATAACACAGTGTCCTGATGTTGGTCTCTTGAGAAAGTCTTTTGCCTCAAGAGTTCATATGCTTCTGAAGTGATTTAGTTGACAGACCTTAAACTGTTTGGTGTATTGAAAACGTTCCCTAGAAACTGTAACAGTGTGAACGTTTAAAAAATGTCCAGTAACTTTAATTGAATCATCTAAACTTTTATAATAAGCAGATTTAGCTTCATTTCATCAGAGGGAAGCTTTGGCTTTCTTGATATCATTTCCTGAGTTTCCTTTCCTATGTGACTGAAGCTCAAAAGACTGCTCCACCTTGTCCAGATCTAATTGAAAGCCAAAGCATCTTAATCATAATATTGTGTTTCACGATCCTGGCTCACTTAATTTTTGGAAGAAATGGTGGTAGATTGGGAATTTCAGTAGGATGAAGCCAGTCTGGCTTATGACTTGGTTGTTTGGGGCCAATTAGACAAGAAGATTGAACACAGCAATTTGAGGATTTTAGTAATACATGCAGACAAGATGGATGTTATGAAAACCTCTTTTTTTCCCCCTTGAAACAAGAGCAATGTTTTTCCTTGAATTTTTCATAACATCACTAACTCTTAACTTGGCCTTTGCAGAATTTGTTGCATATGAAGGAGATTTTTATGGAAAACTATGATCCTCTGCAGATTTTATGTATTAAAAAAAGAAAATATTTGAGATTGTAGAAAGATGAAGAACAACTAGAATCGATAGATAAAAACAGTGTACAGTAATATAAACTAATGATATGTGCCTGTAGGATCCAGTTTTTATTCAGATGCTACTAATTTTTGATTTGTTATTTAGATTTTCTATCTTCTTAATTTGGCTTAATTTTTTTCTGTGTGAATTATATAAATTAGAAAATCTGCTGTTGGGATCTATTTTATTCAGTCTTTAGGTAGTTGCTAAAACTCAAGAAAGAATAGCCATAGATTGAGAGGAGGTTCTGGAACTTAAAAAATATTTATTTTTAAATTTATATACAGTGAAATTAACTATCTGTGATGCACATGTCTATAAATTTTGGCAAACGCATAGTCATGTAATCACCACCATGGTCAGAAAACAGAACAGTTCCGTCACCCCCAACAAAATTACCTCATGGTGCCCATTTGTAGTCAACCATTTTCCCCATCCTTACACCCTCTTCTCTGTTCCTGTAGTTTTGCCTTTTTCAGAATGTGATTAAAAGTTGCCTGTGTTGTTGCATGTGTCAGTAGTTCATTCCCTTGTATGGCTGAGTAGTGTTTTCTGGTGTATCACCCTTTATTCATTCACCAGTTGAAGAACATTTGGGTTGTTTACAGTTTGGGGCAATTATGAACAGAGTTGCATGCAGGTTTTTGTGTGAGCAGAAGTTTTTATTTCTCTTGGGAACATACCTAGGAGTGAGGTTGCAGGGTCATAAATAAGTGTCTGCTTAACTTTATAAGAAACTATTGAACTGGTTTCTAAAGTGGCTCTGCATTTTGCATTCCCACCAGCATTGTGTGAGTGATCCAGTTTTCCCCCATCCTGGACAGTTTTTACGTTAGCAGGTTGTTTGTGGGCTCTTTTGTTTTTGCCGTTCTAATGATGTATAGTGATGTTTTACTGTTTATTACTTACATTTTCCTAATTAGTAGTGATGTTGAGCATCTTCTCATGCAGTTACTTTCCATCTTCATACGTTCTTTGGTGAATTGTCTGTTCAGATCTTTTGCTTGCTTTTAAATTGTTTTTTTTTTTTTCTTACTGTTACATTTTGAGGGCTCTTTATATACAAGTCCTTTTTCATATATGTGATTTTCAAATATTTTGTCTCTGACTGTAGCTCGTCTTTTTATTCTCCTGACGGTGTCTTTAACAGAGCAAAATTTTTTAATGTTGATGCAGTCCAACTTACTTTTTCTTCTGTGGATCGTGATTTTAGTTGTCATGTCTAATAACTCTTTGTTTAACCCTAAGTCACAAAGATTTGCCCCTATGTTATCTTCTAGAAGTTTCATAGTTTTGGGTTTTACATTTAAGTCTATGATCCATTTTGAGTTAGTTTTTAAGATGTGAGGTATGGATCAAGGTTCATTTTTTTGCTTTACAAATTGATGTCCACTTGTTGTAGCACATTCTTTGAAAACGCTGTCTGTCCCTTTTGATTGCCTTTAAGTGCTGAAGGTGTTTAATTCAAGAAATTATGCTCTACTTTTCCATAATAACTCTGGTTGTTAAAGTTGTCTGATTATTATTTGTATTTTTATCATCTATCCTAAACTTTCCAGAGAGAGTTCTAAATTTTGCAAAGATATCTCAAAACAAAATTATCATTTGATTCCTTTAAAATAAAAAAAATCTGGGGGGTGCCTAGGTGGCTCAGTCGGTTGAGCATCTGACTTCAGCTCAGGTCATGATCTTGTGGTTAGTAAGTTCGAGCCCCGCATCGGGCTCTGTGCTGACAGCCGGGAGCCTAGAGCCTGCTTCCAATTCTTTCTCTCCCTTTCTGTCTCTGCCCCTCCCCCGCTCATGCTCTGTCTCTCTCTCTTTCTCAAAAACAAACATTAAAAAAAATCTGGGCGCCTGGGTGGCTCAGTCAGTTACGTGTCCGTCCAACTCTTGATCTCGGCTCAGGTTGTGATCTCATTCTTGGTGGGATTCAGTCCCACATTGGGCTCTGTACTGGCAGCAGGGAGCCTGATTGGGATTTTCTCTCTCCCTCTCTCTCTGTCCCTCCCTGGCTTGAGTGCACTCTCTTTCTGAAATAAACATGAAAAAAAATCAGTGCAGTATAGTATTTCACGGATATGGAGGTAGAAAATGTGGTCAATCAGCCCTTTCCAGATTGGCATTTTGTAAAATACCAGAAAAGTACTAGATCTGGTGACAGGAGACACTGATGCTTCTCTGAGCCCTGCCCAGCTATGTTACCTTGGGAAAGTCACCTTGTTTCTCTGGCTTTTGTTTATCCACAAGAAGGGGGAAAACCAAATCATTTCTAAAACCTATTTCAACTCAGAAAGCCTTGATGCTATTCAGTATTGATACAACCTCAAAAGGATTAGAAACCATGGAGCAAGGGCAGGTCTCTGACATTTTATAATTTCTGTCATTGCTGAAGTACCTGTTTACATGTAGCTCTGAGTGCATTCAACTATTTGTGTAATGGTGACAGAGACTCACACTATGACTGGAATGCAGATCTCAATACTCTTATTAAAAGGGTTTGTAAGAATTTACATTACAAACAGAATGCTTTCTCTTTTGTCTCAACAGCTGGACCAAGCAACTCTCTCCCTAGCTGTGAGGGAAGATTACCTCGATAATAGCACAGAAGCCAAGTCTGTAAGTTTTACCCATGTTGAACTCTGCACCTTGTCAGACTGTTGTTGGGTTCATAAATTGTTGTAAAATCCCTGACTCTTTACTGGCAATGAGCAATGTGACTATTGGATGACCATATTCCCAGTGCAGGAAACAGAGGTGTTTTATTCAGGCAAACAAATGACATTCCCTGTCTTCTGGAAGTCTGGGCATCAAGGCTCAGTGTCCTGTTGATCAAGCTGGGGATACAGCACACCCGAATGAAGTAACCAAGAAATGAGCTTGCAGTCAGAACTGTAGAGAGCTCACTCTACATTGCAGAAGTAAAGTGGTGGTGGTGGTGGTGGGGGGTGTTAACTGTGTTGACATAGTTAACCAGTGGTTCTCAAATTGTATGGCTTAAGAATCATCTGGGAACTTCCTGTTGAATGTTGATTCCTGGGCTGCAGCCCAGGAGAGTCTGATTTAGGAGACTTGAAGTGGGGCCCAGGAATCTGTTTTCCTAACAGGTGCCACAGGTTAATGTAAGGTTAATGAGAACTAGATGGGATCAGTTCCGATAGATTTCTTGGGTTGGCTTGGAAACCTGGTAGGTTCTTGGAGATTGGAGTAGCGCTGCATCATTCCTGACACTTTCAATTCACTTTGGAAACTTGGTTGAACTTCCAAAGGACCCTCAGATCCAGGGGACCCTTGACTAGGGAGTTCACTGGTTTCTGGGCCAGCCTAAGAATGTAGGAACTTAGAAGTGTTGGCTCACAATGGAAGTCCTTGCATCTTTGCTGATACTAAATCCTGTAACCGGAAGGTTCTGAATGAAGGGCAGGAAGCTAGGTAAGATCTTCAGCAACTAACTTTCTTTGCGAGGACACTTATCAAAGAAGGTTGTTTTTTGTTGTGTTTTGTTATGGTTTTTGTTTGTTTTTTGAGAGAGACAGCACTCACGGGGAAGGGGCAGAAAGAGAGGAAGAGAGAGAGCATCCCAAGCAGGCCCCACGCTGTCAGCACAGAGCCTGATGGGGGGCTCAAACTCACAAACTGTGAGATCATGACCTGAGCCAAAACCAAGAGTCAGACACTTAAAAATCTCTGTTTAATCTCTGGTCCCTCCTTTCTATTTTTAGTGCCTTAGGTCAGATCCTTGTTAACTCTCAACTTGACTACAATAAGTAGCCTTTTAACTGTTACCTCCTCCTATTCATTTCATTGCCTCCTTAGCACCACTGCACAAGACCCCTTCTCAAAATACAGCTCCCAGCATGCTTCTGCTCATGCGCTAGGCTCTGAGTTCCTTAGAGGGATTTCAAGGTCTCTTCATGACATGATCCCAAAGCACTTTTGCTGTCTGATATATTTTTACTTTTCCCCCAACAAAGGCATCTTACTCAACACACAGGAGGACTCTTCACTGCTCCTGAACCTGTCTCCTTCAAGTGTGCTGTGCCGGTTTTTCCAGGCTGGAATTCTTCTTCAGTTCTTGAGTTTGCAAACCCTTAGCGGCTTTGTTAAAGAACTTATTTTTGTCTCTCTAATGTTACAGTTAATAATTACATGTTTATCTCCCTCCTGGATCACGCATTGAGAACCCAGACTCATGCATTATGTAATTTTTCATCTGTACCCCCCATAAGCACCGAATGCCTAGCAAGACGTTTTATACATGTATTGATTGACTAAATAATTTCTTAAGTTGAACTGGGAATTACAAAACATTGTTTCTAATTAAGACTATTTGCAAAACTTGCTTACTGATTAACAAATATTTGTTAAGGCCCTGCTATATGCAAGCACTATATAGGTCTCAAGGTCATAAGTGTCTGTTAGGAAGAAATCTTAGTCCCATAACAGAACTATGAGATAATTTATTATGTGGGGTTTTGAGTTCTCACAAATATATCTGAAAGGAAAGATGACCCTCAACAAACTTCCACAGTTCCCACAGAGTAGGGTCCCTCTCCAGTGACCTGTGAATAGCCTGAAAATGGGTATATGAACATACAAGGAGGAAACTGGGTATATGCTGTTTGCTGGGGTTCTCTTTATCATTCCTCTCTTCTCTTCTTTGTTCCCTGAGCAGTGAGGAAAACTTTGTAAAATCCATACAAAATTTAAAGGACAGGGCTGCAATCACAGGTCTTTTATTTCTTAATGTGAAGGTGGGTAAATTGAGCCAGAAGAGAATAAATCACAGTTTCCACTAGTCTTCATGGATCATGCCTCCTGCTTTTAGCAACGGTTCTTTCCCATTATTTTATTAAAGCCTCACTTGCTTGGAAAGAGGAGTCTGACCTTTATCTTTCTATTCTGGGCTCATTTGGAGATGTTTCATGTATCCATAATATCACTGGTTGCCAGAAAACTAGTTCTCTTGACCCTTGGTGGCTGGACATCTCTGTCTCTCATGGAAACAGTACACAAGTAGCTGTACTCTTCTTTCTCCCAAAGTGGTAGGTGGGTGGTTGGTATTGCCGAATGCCTGTACTATACTTTGAGTACAGAGTGAAAATGAAGAACATTTATTTCCACCTGCTGTTTCTGTCTTTCCGTGTCCCTGAAACATACTTTTGAATAGGCTCTTGTCATGGTCACTTGCTTCTTTATCTCTTGTAGTATCGGGATGCCCTTTACAAGTTCATGGTGGATACTGCTGTGCTTTTGGGAGCTAATAGCTCCCGAGCGGAGCATGACATGAAGTCAGTGCTTAGACTGGAAATTAAGATAGCCGAGGTAAGTCTTAATGTGAAATCTCTTTCTTATTTCCCCCTTATTTTAAAAGAAGTATATCACGAGTGAAAATAAATATAAAAATAGCATTCTGTGGCATTGTCCTTTGGGTCCAAGGTATAACTAATAGCATCCCTTCTGGGAAATAACAGGAAGAACCATGACAGAGAGAAGAGCTCTTCACTCCTTCTGTCTCCCTGCTTGAAGCCCAAGGTCCAGATGCTGCTCAGCTGTGGCCAAAGAATAGCACCAGGGAGATCCTCTATGTTTTCCTAAAAAAAATTCTGTGTGGTTCCTATAGAAGAATAGTTAATAAATCTGTATGGATTTGACTTGAGGGAAGGTTATTTTTTTTAAGTTTTTTATTTATTTTTGAGAGAGAGAGAGAATGAATGAATGAATGAATATGAATGGGGGACGGGCAAAGATAGAAGAAGACACAGAATCCGAGGCAGGCTCCAGGCTCTGAGCTGTCAGCACAGAGCCCAACCCAGGACTTGAACCCACGAAGCACGAGATTATGACCTGAGCCGAAGCTGGACACTTAACTGACTTTTTAAATCTAGTCTATTCTTTATATCATTCCCACTCAGGATCGGTCTGACCTAAGATTGGGGCTTTGGGAAGTCTGTGTACCCAAACTAGATATTTGATACATAATTTGATGTAGAAAGTGTATAGGGCATGCTGCTAAGCATTTTTTAGCTGCTGTCCTGGTGCTACCTTGTACCTAATCCTGTTTTTTATTCTTCTCTTGCCACATGTAAATGCTATGTTCTGTGTAAGTTACTTTAAGTTCTTTCAGGTTCAGGGTAGAGACCTAGGAACAAACTTGAGGGAGAACAATGAGAAATCCTCAGTGGTTAGCTTTGTTCAGAATATAACTTCTTTTCAGGGCACCTGGGGTGGCTCAGTCTGTTGGGCATCAGACTTGGGCTCAGGTCATGATCTCGCGGTCCGTGAGTTCGAGCCCCATGTCGGGCTGTGTGCTGACAGCTCAGAGTCTAGAGCCTGCTTCAGATTCTGTGTCTCCCTCTCTCTCTGACCCTCCCCCACTCATGCTCTATCTCTCTCTGTCTCTCAAAAATAAAAATAAATGTTAAAAAAAAGAATTAAAAAAAAGAATATAACTTCTTCTGTAGAAGAAGCAAAGTATTAAATGCCTATGTGTTCTCAGGACCAGAGGGAGCAAATGTAAAATCTGCTTGTGGGGATACCTTGTAGTGGACAAAAAAATGATACTTTTATCAAGAAGATCTTGCATATGGAGTATCGTCTTTTATAATAGAAGTTGGTAAAAATATGGAGTTGCATGTGAGTCCAAGTGCTGCTTGGTTTGGTGTTAGGCAAAGTGGTGGTATGGTGTTCAGGTATGGAGTAGGGATAATTGATAAGGGTCAGGAGGAATTCGTTTCTCTCAGCTGAAGTGATGTACTTGGTACCTCTCTCCAAACTCCTACTTGCAGAACAAAAAGTTCATTCCTGCAGTTACCTTTGAAGAGTGTGTGAAGACGGCTGCAGATGTTGTGAAGTCAAAGACTGGGCCTCTAAGTCATGTCTAGAGGCCATCTGGATTCCCTTCCCAGGCAAATAGGAGACCCAGAGCTCTAATTTGGACTGAACCTCTGATATAGGGGGAGAAGGCCTTGCCCTGAGCCAGGGATTTGGACCAAAAAGGGAACTAAAAACAGCTGGGTTGAGGCAAGACTGGGAATTGTTGAGAGGCTAAATGAAGTGACAAGTCCACGGGGTGTGGGGAAGAAGTTGGCAGAGAGCTGAAAACAGCTCTGAGGCCAAAGGGCTTCAGTCTGGGGCTGTGAGCCCTAGTAGAGAGGGAGGAGAGACATTCTCTGAGGCAACGATTCACACAGATCCAGGAAGCTGTTTGTAAGATTCATGAAGTCTCTCCTGTGGAGGGTGAGGAGGAAGAAGCTGAGGGCACTGAAGCATTTAGAAAAGAGGGGGCTGATGTTGATCACTCAGCCCTGTGTGATTTTGTCTTGAAAAATCTATGGTGCATGGATTTTTGGCCAGCCAGTAACTCTCACCTCCCATCTTGTACACACCTAGGTCATTCAAAATTAGTGGGACACATAGTACTAGGGAAACTTCTGAATCTGGGGAGACAGGACAACCTAGCCAAGCACAAAAAGTCCGTATCAATCTAGCCATGCAAGTGTTCATTTAACCAGTACCAGCTAGAAAGAAGTGTGCACAAAGGGAGGTCTTGTTGATGGAGTGGCCCTTGTAATTAGAGTGAAGTGGAGTTTAATTGGGAAGGTTTGACAGAGAAAATGAATGTTGGGCAAAGTTTTGAATCATAGTTCAAACTATGGGAGTGGTGATGGTGGATGGGGGTGCCAGGGCAGGAGAGTCCTGCATGAGATGTGAGGTAGGAGGTGACAAGTTTAATGCAAGGGAATCAGATGGTGGAGGGCCTTATGGCAAAAGCATGATGTGGTTTAGGGCTATGGGGAGCTACTTCCTGTCCATGGAAGTGATTAAGGTGGCCCTTGAGGAAGATAATCATTGCTGCTCTTCTTAGATTCATCACAGCAGAGGCTAGAAGCTTAGATTTGGTACTGGCACAGTGGCCAAGAGCCTGAGTATTGGGAGTAGAAAGTGTGTGAAGAATCAAGGCCGGACATGTAGACTTAGAAATATGTATTTGAGTGGTAACTGAACTCATTCCCGGAGCAGTGGTGACAGGGGAATCTCAAGGCCAGAGAAAGCAGAGGAAAGAGTGGAGGGGAGATAATGAGCTGTCGACAGAATGATCACAGATGGCAGTGGTATCCTGATAGTCCAGTGCTCTTTTGTGAAAATAGGCTCTGAGGGATGAAGGGATGGTCTGTGGTTCACGAGCTATTCAGATCATTATCTGGATACCACAGGTGAAGCTGGATGTGTGTCTTAGTTGCCTAATCTCACTTTGGCTATCAAACCTGAGCCAGTAATAGATTTTTGTCCAACCACATTACAGGTGAGGAAAGGATTTGGGAAGTTGTTTTTATGGTGAGGACAGTGTTTCACACTGAACAGGGCAGGAAAGTTTCTTTCTATTATTGTAATGCTAATTTTGCCTAAAGTGATGCTCCCCCCCCCCCCCCCCCCCCCGGTCTCCCAAGTTCAGCACTGCACCGAAATCTTGAAAACCTTTATGATACTAGGCAGATGTTTTGGCACATGTAGAAAGTAGTCATGCATCAAGAAATGGTTTGTTTGAAAAAATAACCAAAGCCTCTTTCCAACAGATAATGATTCCACATGAAAACCGAACCAGTGAGGCCATGTATAACAAAATGAACATTTCCCAGCTGAGTGCTATGATTCCTCAGGTTGGTGAAAATGATCTAGGAAATTTTATCTTAACTGATCATTTTACGAGCGACTTTGCATCATGTGTGTGTAAACTTTTGCCTTGTGAAACCTACCAGTCTTATTGGTTATCATCCTATTTGTCACTCACCACATAGGATATCCTTTGTGCCTCAGGATGCTTTCTTTTGTATGAAACAGAAAACCTTCCCAGGAGTGGCTTAAAAACTTAAAGCCCATTTTCTTACATGACAAAAGTCTAAACGTAGGTGGCTGTTGGTATTGCTCTTGCTGGCTAACAGTGTTGTCAAAGACCAACGTTTTGTTCTTTCCACTCCACTCTCCTAAGTCTGTTGGCTTCTTGACTTCCTGTGTGATGACTCATGGTTGCGAGGTGACTGCCACAGCCCCACGTTTCACACCTGCCATCAAGTCAGGAAGAAAGGGGAAGGGCCAGGATAGCCATGTCTGTCTCTTTTAGCAGGAAAAAAAAAAAAAATGAAGCTTTGCCAGGATATTCCCACATATCTTCCCTTTATTTCTTGAGTAAGATTGGGAACCATGGCCATCCCTTGCCTACAGGGGAGGCCACAAGTGACTAACTGGTTTTCCATTTCAATAGTGGATACAGGAAAGGGAGGAAAAAAAGAAAAAGACAAGAAATGACTTTTGGGGTAGCCAGTTAAAAGCACCAAGTTAGTGATGCTCTGAAGACGGGACACATGTTACTTGTTGTTGCTGCCTATTTTTCCCTGTGTAAGAAAGGCTGCACCAGAGGGGAGGCCAGTAGTATGTGGGGCATCTGTGTGTGGACATGAGTGAATGGGTGCAGGGGGCAGGGGTGAGGGTAAGCACAAGGATGGAGTGTGTGGGGAAAGGAGTGGGAGGAAGGAGTCCAGGTGGGGGTAGAGAATGAAGGAGGGAGAGCTAAGGAGAGAGGGAGGGTGCCGGAGGGGCCAGGGAGTGAGTGACTGTGCCTGTCACCATGTGAGGGGGTGTGCTGTCTGGGCAGATGGTACAGAGCACATGTGGAATCTATGATTCAGGCAGTAGGTCTGGGTGGCAGTGACCAGTCATTTCTTTTGTAGATTTGAGCAGTTACATCTCTAACTTTGGTCACAAATCCATTGTAAGCGATGGACTATGTTCAGCCAACTATATTTGCCTTTCTCCTTGGTTGCTGCCCAACAGATGCTCTCTCAGTCGATGTTTTTCTCTCTCTCCTCAGTTTGACTGGCTGGGCTACATCAAGAAGGTCATCGATTCTAGACTCTACCCGGGTCTGAAAGACATTGACCCTTCAGAGAACGTGGTTGTCCGTGTCCCGCAGTACTTTAAGGATTTGTTTAGGATATTAGGCTCTGAGCGGAAGAAGTAAGAACTTTCTTTTGCATTTTATTGTGACTTTTGTTTTTCTTTTTACATTATAAAGCCTTTCCTCGAATATCTTTGGTATAACTGTTGTTAAAGAAAGTTACACCAAAAGAGTCTTAGGGAAAATCGTGGTGCCCCTTGTGACAAATTGGCTAAAATGATCATCTGATGTAATTTACGTGCTGTGATAGCAGCAAATACACAATGTTTTTGCTCCTTATTTCTCATCTTTCTCCATATTTTCTGTCTGAAAACCTAAATTGTTTCCTAGTTTTGGGAACTAGTTATATAACGATATTATTTTCTGAGCTTTCTATATGAATATCTTTTTTTCTCCAGTTCATTCTTTGTCCTTTGCTGCCTTTTTTTTTTTTTTTTTTTTTTTTTTGGTTTTTGTTTAGCCTTTAAGTCCCTTTGTTGCAATATTACTGAAGCCCCTGTGCTGAATAAGAGTACTCTGACAGCCGTGGAAAAATTGGACGGATGAAACAACTTCAGGAACTGTCCGGTTTTCCTTATTTTAAGGCATTTTTTAGAATTTGTTGCTTTGCTACTTCAGCACTACAAAACAAGGAAATCCTGAAAACGCCCGTGAAAGAGAATTGTACATCTTGATGAAGCCATTCAGATTTGACTACAGAAAATGAAGCACAGAATGGTCAAGTCATTTTCAAAGGCAGTTTACTAGGCTAATTGCCAGGTCATAATTAAAAATCATATTTTCTTATTTGGACTCAGACAAGGCTATCTTGCCGGGACTTATGTTAAAAAAGAAAAGACGCCTGCAGAAATCCTAGAAATAAACTTCAGCATCCATCCCTACTTGTGGGAACACTTCAACACTTTGGAAGAGCTGCTTTTCCTTTTAAGATGATATTTTCTCATGATAGAGGGAATATGTGTTCATTGAGGAAAGCATACAGAAAAGGGAGAGAAGAGATAATAAATCTACTGAAAATTCTGCCACTTAGAGATAAGCAGTGATCCTATGAAAATTTTCCAAGTGAAAGTTGAGTCTAGAGCTAGGTAAGTGTCTGTGTGGGGTGGAGACTGGCTATTCAAGGTGTGCTCCCTAGACCAGCAATGCTGGCAGCATCACCTTGTCACTTGGGCCCTTGGGAAAAGTGCCTCTTTGGGCCTCTTTCCCGAGGCCCCTCCTCCACAGGGGCTGGTGCAGTAGTTCTGAGGCAAGTCCCCAGAATCCGTATTTCAAAGAGAACCCCAGGAGAGTCTTTCAGTTAGTGGTTTGTTTTGTTGGTGGGGGACTCTTACCATTGCAGGATTTTTACCTCAGTACCCAGGGTTCACTGTTTAGCTGCTTCAGAGAATGAAGAGGTGGACACCAAATAAAATTAGCAGCAGGCAAAAGTTTATTAAAAAGCCAGAATAGCAGAAGTAAGAATAGCACAAAAGCTCTTTTTCCGGAGAGGGGGCATTCGAAAGTGAGGACCCCTGACTATGGGCAAAGGACTTTATTTTATAGGGTTTTGGTCCATCCCTCCCCCCTTTTTTTCTTTGTTGACCTGATAACTGTAGGTGCTGAGTTGTTCATTTCTGTGGGAAACATGACGGGGGAGTAGGTAGTGTTTGTTACAATTTTAGGAAAAACTTTACATCTGAGGGAGCTTTTCTCATGGTCAGTCCTGAAGGAGTTTTTCTCATGGTCAGACGTTCCCAGCACTGTTTAAAAATATATATATTTTTTCTACATTCAGAGATCTCAAGTCCTAACCTTTTCCTCTCTAGCTATTTTACCCTATCTTTCCCCATCATGTCACTACCTTTGAAGACTTATTCATGTTAACCACCATTATGATTAATAGTTACCTTTGATCTTTTTTTTAATGTTTTGTTTGTTTTTGAGAGAGAGAGAGAGAGAGAGAGAGAAAGAGAGAGAAAGCATCAGTGGGGGAGGAACAGAGAGAGAGGGAGACACAGAATCCGAAGCAGGCTCCAGGATCTGAGCTGTCAGCACAAATCCCTACGTAGGGCTCGAACCCACAAACCGTGAGATCATGTCCTTAGCCGAAGTCAGACGCTTAACCAACTGAGCCACCCAGGCACCCCAATAGTTATCTTTGATCTTAAAAAAAACCAAGTCTTGTTCCCACTTTATAGATGAAGAAGCTGAGGGAAAGGGATTTCTGCAGCACATACCTTGATGCAGAGGTAGAGCTGAGATTCTAAACTGGGCCACCCTCATTTCTACGTCCTGTCTCTTACATACATGTCCCTGTATGGAAAAGAGACCCTTTTCCGACATTTCACTGCTAGTTTTGGAGACAGTTCCCCTGGCATTTCCTGGTTAAAGGCCATCCTGGGTTGGTATCAGCTGGTCATTGCTTGACTGCTGCTTCCCCTCTTACAGCATGCCCCCTGGCAGCCTCGTGGTATTAGGGTTTTCCTTCTGACCCAATGGCTGTGGGGGCAGTGGCACTCGCTCCCTGGCAAATGATGGTGCATGGTGCAAAACTAGAGCAATGGCATCTCCCAGAGGTGGTGCCAGAGGCTGCATTGGCCCTTGCAGTTCAGGGAGTCGGTGGCCAGGGCAGGGCCATTTGGAGGCACAAGATGGAAGCTGCCTGTAGTGAAAAGGAGTTGGCGGTCAAGGTGGAAAGGGGGAGAAGACGCTGTGATGTGCTAGGTCCCTCAAGTTATGCCCGTCTCTTCCTAGCTCACTGTTGAGTGATCTCATGTGAACAGTTTGAAATCAACTCTGGTGGGAATAATCACACCATGGAAATCGGCAAATTCTACAAAGCAAGTGTTTTTTTTTTTTTCCCCCTCTTGGAAAGCCAGTTGTGAAACATTTACTGGTATGTCACTGGTTGAGAGGTGCTGCAGATGTCCCTCCCCTTCTGTCCTCCCATCAGATCTTCCCCGACTCCAGACTTGCGGCTACCTCAGACAATCAACCATCTAATTTGGTCTGAGGAGCAAAATGGAAGGAGGGGAGAGGCCGAGGAAAGATGGGTTTATAGAGATTTTTCTCGGGGTCTTCCTGGCAAGACCTGGTCTCCTAGAGATCATCTGCATCAGTGCTTTGTTTTGTTTTGTTTTGTTTTTTAAGCAGGCTGGCCTAAAGCAAACCCTTGGAGATTTTGCCAAGCCTCTGTGATCTTTCCTGTCTTCAGTATTAGTTTAATATAAAGCAAGCACGGTGTACAGTGAGATGATTTTTAATGAACATAGGGTCGTAGAGGCTGACCTGGAAAATGTGTTGTTATGTGGACCTCTTACAGGGCTCAGCGCTGCTGAGGGTGATCTAGGGCCTTGTTGCTCAAAGTATGACCCATGGAGACCAATATGGGCCTGGATTGAGAGTGTTAGAAATGCAGAAATCAGGCTCCACTCCAGACCTGCAATTTAGTAAGATCCCCAGGGGATTCATGTACACATGAAAGTTTAAGAAGCACTGATCTGGGATTTAGAAAGTCCTAGTTTAGCTGTGTTTGCAGAAAGATGAGGAGATAGAGTTTTCCTAGACCAGTGGTTCTCAAGCCTGACAAGCATCAGCACTCCCTGAAGGGCTTGTTAAAATAGACTGCTAGGTCCCATCCCATAGCTCTGATTGATTAGACCTGAAGTGAGGCCTAGGGATTTTCTATCAAGTTCTCAGGTGATGCTGTAGCTGCTGGTCTGGGGGCACACTTTGGAACCACTGCCTTAAGTGTACCTTTGAGCAGCCTCTAGGATTTGGGAAGGTCTCTTTGGCTTTGAGAAGCTTTGAGAAGAACCTGTTTGGCTTACCTCAGGTAGTTTGACTTAGAGGACCTGAAGAGCAAATGTTAGTTCTGGATTTGCCACGTAATTGCTAGTCCCTTGAACTCTGTTTTCTTTGCTTGATAATGAGGATAATAACCATCCCCTAGCATTGTCATGAGGCTCAAAAAAGGCACTTAATGCTCTCTTAAATGCAAGCAAATGTAATCTGTCACTAATTGACAAAGGACAGCAAAAGCTTCTTCAAAAATCTATTCCCAGTCAGAGGCTTTGGGAAGTTATTTCATGTTGCGCTCTTAATGGCGGGTTCTCTCCCGAGATGTTTTACTTTCCTCTGTTTTATTTATTGCCATTTGGGGAAATTACCATGCTGCTGCAAATGCTTTTTGAAAAAAAAGATATTATGTATTATTTTGAAGGACTGTTGCTGAATCTGATTTTTGTTTTGTTTTTTGATATATGTGAGCATTAGGTGGCAGTGATTCAGTCATTACGGTCAGATCTGTTTCTGGCGTGGTAATATTAGCACTGGAAAGCTGCGCTTCTAGCACTCCGTCGGTATATTTATAATGCACTGGAGCAGCTCATCAGCACCATTGTCTCGCTGTGCGAGCTTCCCTGCACTCCATCTTCCAGCTCACGGAGGTCTTGTTACACTGTCGTCTTAGTAATGCCTTGCCCATGAAGGCCTCACACGCTGTTCCTTTTTCGCACCCACAGATTTCTGCAAAGCATCTGGGGTCTTTTGACTGGCCAGGAAATCTTTGTTGAATTAGACGCATTAATTTATCACTGTGTAGCACGGGAAAAGCACACAGGCTTTCGAGGTAGACACACCTCTATATGGTCTGGCCTCCATTGCTTATTACACTGGTTCTCCACCTTGTTTGCACATTGGACTCAGCTGGGGGAAACTTAAAAACATGATTTATGGTGGATCCCACCCTAGACAGAGGTCCTGACTTCATTGGTCTAAAGTGGCCTAGGCATTTATCTGGACTTTTTGAACCCCTCAAGTGTTCCTACCAAGTTGGAGATGCACTGACTATGTGGTCATGAGGAGTTACTTAATGGTTCTAGGCCTCAAGTTTCTTTATATGTAAGATAGGCTCAAGAACACCTCTCCTATAGTGGCAGTGCCCGTGCTTCTCAAACCCCAGCATACTTGCACCACACTGCTTCTTCAGCAACCACCGTCAGGCCTATCTCAACAACCTCCCCACTGAATCTCACTCATCATTGTCCCTCGAGGGAGTACCTTCTGAACTCATGTAAGCGTATCTGCTGGCCACAGACCTCCTTCTACTCTTCACCTGCGGATCCAGCATAGCTCTTGTGCCTAGGGGAAACGTGGAGACCTGGCGTTGGGGTCAGTCAGGCTCGCCTCCTTTGACACTCGAGACACTGGGCCCTGAGTGCTGCCTGCCTTGTCTTCTCTGTGGCCAGACTTTGTGCCTGTCTCTGCGAGTGATGACCCTGCTCACCATTTTCTCCAATACACAAGCAATTCCTAATTATTTAGCCCATCCGGAGTTCATAATCCTGCCTCACAGTCCTATACCTTCTAGTCTTTAGGCACAGCTCCATCCCTGTTCCTCTCACAAAGCTGAATCTTTTTTAAATGTTTATTTATTTATTTTGAGAGAGAGGGAGAGAGAGCTCATATATTTGTTCAAAATGTTTTGAAATAGTCAAGACAGCCATATGAAGTGTGGCTTTATATCCACGTTATTGTTGTATTAGCCTAATCTATGTCGATAATGTGTCTTGAAGAATTAACTAATAGCATTTGAAGGATTAATTAATGACTTTTGAAAATATCTATTCATTTTATCTTTTGGAACTCCTATTTCTGTATTTGTTAAAAACATTCTTAATATGTTATTCCATTAGTATATCTCTATGTAAATTAAAAAAACTATTTTTTAAATGTTTATTTTTGAGAGAGCGAGCAAGTGACCAGGGGAGGGGCAGAGAGAGAAGGGGACAGAGGATTTGAAGTGGGCTCCGTGCTGACAGTAGAGAGACCAATATGGGGCTCAAACTCATGAGCCATGAGATCATGACCTGAGTCGAAGTCAGCCACTTAACCGACTGAGCCACCCGGGCACCCTTAAAATAACCATTTTTATAGTATTACAATAACTGTGTACTAGGTATATATGGTGAAATATATTTAATTGCTGAGAATGCGCGTCCACCGGGTTAGAGCGCCATGCAAATGAGAGTGTGGGTTGTTTTTAATGGGCCAGATATCATCATCGTGTCACATGGGTCTTACATGGCTGTGTGACCCAAGAGCCATCCCAGGAATGTGTGTTATTAGTCACCATGGTAATGGCACAGCTAGGAGGGGATGGGTCATTAAAAATTCATCATCACTATTGAGTTAGAAATTAACTCAGATCACACATCCTTCTGAGGTCAGGGCATCTTTTGCTTAGAGAAAAAGGAGACACTGAACAAAATGTAATGGATTTTTAGAAATATCTGTTACAGGCACTACATGAGTTGTTCATATGTTTGGAAGAGAATGACGACAAACAGTATGGAATTTACTCTTTATCCAGGGTTTTGTTATTTATTTTAACCTCACAGTAACCCTATAAGATAGGGATCATCCTCCTTGTATGACAAGAAAGGATAAAATGATCAAGGTTAAGTGACAAGCTCAAGCTCATGTAAGTATGGAACCAGGGTGCGAGTCTAGATAAGTGGTTTTAGCCAATGTATTTCTGTTTGTTTCCAAAAGTAAGAATTCATCTGCATTTTGTCAAGTCACCTAATAATTCCAGGGTATGAACAGTTTCTAGACCTGAAGGACTAGGCAGCAGTGGATTCTGTGCCCTGAGAGGGAAAGCAAAATGTTCACGCTGAGGCTTCGGGCTGAAATCTTCATTTCATCTCTCTGTATTAAGTGGTGAAAAGCTGGCCAATTTGGATTGAGCTTTTTGACATTGTATCATCTTATGTCATTTATCAAGTACAAGTTCTATAGTTTTGTATGAGCAAGAGGTCCCTCCATGGAGCTTTGCCAACAGTTTTCCCTAAGGTGTTCTACAGAGTATCCGATATCAGCCTAATTATAATAAATGTGCATTTCTCTCTGTTAACAGGACCATTGCCAACTATTTGGTGTGGAGGATGGTTTACTCCAGAATTCCAAACCTTAGCAGGCGCTTTCAGTATAGATGGCTTGAATTCTCGCGGGTAAGTTTGAAGAAGATTATCATTGGATAACTTATTCATGCCAGAACAGTCGTGTATTAACTAATCCAATAAAAATCACTTTTAGGGATGGGACAGAGAGAGTTTTGCACCCCAAGTTCTACTTTTTTCTCTTTTTGCTTTATTTCTTTTTATTAAGTTAAACCTTATGTACTTACTGTAAAGCACACTCAAGCTGTACTTTGACGAGGCCATGTAAAGATATTTGCAGCAATATTTGGGACAATCTTACTGTTTTTTTTTTTTTTTAATTTAAATCCAAGTTAGTTAACATATAATGTAATAGTAATTTCAGGAATAGAATTTAATGACTCATCATCACTTACATATAACACCCAGTGCTCATCTCAGCAAGTGCCCTCATTAATTGCCCATTTAGCCCATCCCTTCCCCCAACACCCTGCTAGCAACCCTCAGTTTGTTCTCTGTGTTTAAGAGTCTCTTAGAGACCATCGTATTGTTTCCACTCCCTCTTATCAACTTATTCCCATTTTTCCCGATGTTTTTAACTGGGTCACTTTAATTACAATTTTAATATATCTTAGTGATCTGTTGATCTGTTTGTAACTATTTTTCATTTTCGTTATTCTGAATATTCAAAATATACATGATAAACATATTAGATGGTGAAGTTTCATCTTCAGGGATAGATTTTTGTCTTTAACTTTATCTTGACTTTCGTTCAGTCTTTGATTTTATCCTAATTCTGCTAGGCCAAAGAGACCTAAATTGCCTCAGAGACCTGGCTCAACTGCCTGAAACACTTTTCCTCTCTCCTCCTGACCTGGTTCTTTGATCTTTGCTTCTTTCCCTCTTCACTTGTTTTCCTCTTTACTTACATGGGTGTTACTTTGTTTTTGTTTCAGAAGCTTTTGTGTAATTTTCCAATTAAGAGAGGACTAATGATTTTGTGGCTGTCTTTTTCTTTGCATTTTAGTTTGTGACTTATAAAAAGTATTTTAAATTTATTGTTCTCTCGATTAGAAGTGAATGACAAATTTTATAAGCAGTGATTTCATTTCACAGACGTTTTGGTTATTAGAAGTGAGTACAGGAATTTTTGGTGGGTCATTACTACTAAGCAATAACACAATTATTTTGGATACATTTTGGCCGTCAAAGTCACTAGATTATTGACCTTTGTACCGAACAGCATAAACCGACTATATTTTGAGGTCATATCAAGGGTTAAGCTACAAAAGAAGTAGATTTTATATTTATATATAAACGTGTGTGTGTGTGTGTGTGTGTGTGTGTGTGTGTGTGTGTGTGTGTTTAACTCCTGTGGATCACATAGAAGATAGTACCCAGCTGCTTTGGAACTGTACTGTGAAAAGAATGAGAGAGAATGGTGTAAGAAGTAGTGTGTGGGGGCACCTGGGTGGCTCAGTCGGTTAGGCGGCCGACTTCAGCTCAGGTCATGATCTCGCGGTCCGTGAGTTCAAGCCCCGTGTCGGGCTCTGTGCTGACAGCTCAGAGCCTGGAGCCTGTTTCAGATTCTGTGTCTCCCTCTCTCTCTGACCCTCCCCCGTTCATGCTCTGTCTCTCTCTGTCTCAAAAATAAATAAGCATAAAAAAAAAAAAGAAGTAGTGTGTGAAAATCTGAGGTTAGGTATGATTAGGGATGTTTCTTCAGTGTAAAGTGCTAAATATGACCTTGAATTGCCAAAGATAGTTGTAGGATCTCTTTCTCTAGAGATTTTCAAAATAGATTCATTGCTTACCTGTGAGAGGAGCTGTGTTGCCAGAAGGCAGGGGAGGAGTAGATGAATTCTAGTGTTAACCCTGTCTGCTCTGCACCAGCAGTCTGGCTGGAACACTGTTTAGGAGGCTCCTTGCACTATATGCTAACTAACTTGGATGTAAATTTAAAAAATAATTTAAATAAAAATTAGAAAAAAAGAAGAGGCGCCTCCACCATGCTCAGCGCCTCCCCTCCTTGCTCCTTGCCCCTTGCCTTCAGTTTGCATTTCCAGCACTGAACTTAGAACCTCCAAGGGCAATTTAAACAATATTTATTTCTTTACTTTCATCACCAAGAGTAAACCTTTGAACCTTCCAAGTTCTGCTTTGGAACCTCCTTATTTGTTTGTAAATGTTTTCTTGTAATGGCTTAATTGGGACAGATGGAAAAAGCATTTACATCTGTTTTTCACTTGGTTCTGGGTGTGTCCTTTGCTATGACACAATGTAAATATGCCTTTTATGTTGTTCACAGTGGGCCCTGTTCTCAATGGACTTGTAAGTGTACTGCCCAGAGCGGGGAAGCCCTCACTGGGCAGGAACTTTGATCACTGGTTGATATTAGACCTTTCCTAGCAGAACTTCAGTTATTAGTAGGTGTTAAAGACTATCTAGACACTTGGATAGAAAAGCTATACCGTTGTCCTAATCCTTCATTTAAGGGGAAAATTGAAAGGAAGGGATAAATATATTATTTTTCTCCGTCAAAATATTTTCATTCACTTTTAAATATAACTAGAGACAAGCAGAATTTATTTCTTCATGTCATTTCACCATTGGCCCTACCATCTGACGTACGTATGTGGGTTGGGGTGTGCATTGTGTTGTAGACTGTTTTCTTCATGTTGTTGGATTTTGTTCAGCAAAAGGTTTTATCCAAGCAAACCCCAATCTGGATCAATTATTTCCCACAGGTAATTCAGGGGACCACGACTTTGTTGCCTCAGTGGGACAAATGTGTAAACTTTATCGAAAGTGCCCTCCCTTATGTTGTTGGAAAAATGTTTGTGGATGTGCACTTCAAGGAAGATAAGAAGGAAATGGTAAGTGCTGCCCCCCCCCCCCAACTGGTAAAAACAGTGGCAGTCCACCAGATCTCATATGGATGTGGTCAGCAGGCTGGTGTCAGCCTTCTAGCTCTTGAAGTGATGGATCTAGAAAGATAATAATAGTTTGGCTTCAAAGAGGAATTCCTACAGTACAATATTAACTAAAAACTCAAACCTAGAATATAGCCGTGAAAATTAAGAAAATTTAGAAGTGAGAAAACAAGCATGAAATCATGTCACCTAGAATCTGAATTTCTCTTGGGGAAGTTAAATGTGTAAAATCAATGCTTAGGAACAGAGACAGCCTAGACAATTTTATGATTAGATACTAGACTAGTGTAATTACAAAAGGTAAAGGTTTCCTAATCAGGCTTCTTTGTTATAGAGATGAGGAAGCTGGAGACCCAGAGGTGAAGTGATTTGTAGTATATTTAACAACTATTAAATGGTTTAGAAATAGAAATAAAATGCAGGTGTTTTTTTTCTATTTATGCTGTTTTCTGGAAGCTTCACAACGTTGACATTTATTTCAGAGATGACACTCTGTGTCTATTTTTTCATTAACTTAAGAAGAAATCCGTTTATTTCAGAAATTCCTAAGCATATACAAAAAAGGAATGAGGAGTGTAATGAGCTTTCCTGTACCTGTGATCTGTGGTGATTTGTAGTTGCTGTAATCGCATAATGGCCCAACCAGATCTTTCTGCTAATAAAACATGAGATTTAGTTTCATTCACCTACTCAACAGATACTTGTTGAATACCTATTATATGCCAGACACTGTTCTAAGGGACTTGGGATACAGCAGAGAACAGATCAAAGATCCCTGACATCATTGAGTCTGATCAGTGGGGGGACAGACAAATGTGTTGGAAGATGGGTAAACCCTAGAAAAAAGAAAAAAGGAAATCAGAGTAGAGAGGAATTGGGAGAGCTGTACGGTGAGGGTGTGTTGGGGGGGGGTTGTAGGATTAAATAGGGTGGTCACAAAAAGCCTCACTGTGAGGATGACATTTGGCAAAAATTTGTAGAATGTGAGACTTAGATGTGGTATCTATCTGTTTTAGTGTGGTAGGTGGAAGGATTAGCTAAGGCAAAATTCCTATGGCTGGGAGGTGCCTAGGTGGCTCGGTCAGTTAAGAGTCCAACTTCAGCTCAGGTCATGATCTCATGATTCATGGGTTTAAGCCCCACACCGGGCTCTGTGCTGATAGCTCAGAGCCTGGAGCCTACTCTTCAGATTCTGTGTCTTCCTCTCTGTCTTGTGTGCTCGCTCGCTCTCTCTCTCTCTCTCTCTCTCTCTCTCAAAAATAAATAAACATTAAAAAAATTAAACAAAAGTCCTATGGCTGGGTTGTGCCTGGAAGGCTCAAGGAATAGCAGGGAGAGCCAGGGGGCTGGAGCGGAGTGAGTGAGGGTAAGAAGTAGGTGCCACAGGTAGAGCAGTAGAAAGAGGATGGTAGCATTTTGTAAGGCCTGTGGACCACTGTGGACTTTAATCCTGAGTGCAGTGGAGAGCCAATGCAGGCATTTTAGCAGAGGCCTAATGTAACCTGACTTATGTTGACTCCTTCTGTGTTGAGAAGAGACTAGGGAGTCAAGGACAGAAGTCAGCAGACTAGCTAGAAGACTATTGGAGGGACCAGGTGAGAGATGATGGTAGCTTGAGCCAGGTGGTAGCAGTGGAAGTTGTGGAAAGAGATTAGATTCTGAATATATTCTGAAGTAGAACCAACATAATTTGCTGACAGATTCATTAAGGGATCCAAGAGTGAGAGCTTTGAGTCTGATTCAGTGGAAGCATGGAGTTGCTCTTAACCGAGAAGAAGAATGCTGTGGGAAACCAGGTTTGGGTTTGGGAGAGATCAGGGAGTTAGTTGTGACCATGTTGAACTTGAGGTGTTATCAGAATTCCAATTGGAGATGTCAAGGAAGCAGTAGGGTATGAGTCTTGACTTGAGGACAGAGGTTGGGATTTATAGTTGGAGGAGAGAGGAGAAGATATGAAATAGTTGTCCAGGGGAGCAGGAAAGTGAGTAAACTGAGGAAATATGGTTGCCCAGAGGCAGTAAGGGTCTAGATGCAGCTGGAGGTTATGAATTTAAAGAATCCTCACCTTCGCGGTGTGTTCTTCTTCATTTGTTTCAGCTGCACTGGAGGAGAAGGTATATTTTGAACTAGAAATTTAGATTTAGCCACGGTGGTTTTTTTGGGGGTGTGTGTGTGCATTTTCTTTGTGATGCATTATGGTTTACAAATGTCATGAAGCAAAATACCAAGGCACAATTAACTGGTGTAGGGGAGGAGAAAGAATTTCCCTCCACCCCTCTAGATTCTTGAGACCCCACTGTGATAAAAGATTAACAAGAGAAAAACAAACAAGTTTAATAATGTGCATATCTCTTAATTACAAGGAAGAGACCCAGGAAAACTGAGGAACTCCTAGAAATGGCCCAAGCCATGGCTTTAATTACCATCCCCAGCTAAGGAAAAAGATGAGAAGATGTGGGGACAGGGGTGGGCAGGCTGGTTTGGGTAGGTTACCTGGAAAAGCACAGTAAACACAGAGAAGGTTATTCTGCAGATTTAAGTCCATGCTTTCTCCATTGATCAAAGTTTCTAGAGATAGAGTCATCCTCCTCTTGCTGGTACAGGGAGGAAGATGCCCTTACATTGGAGATTTCCCTCATAAATGTTAATTTCTCTCACAAAAGAATAACTTTGACTCTGTTTTGAGAGATTCCCGTGTCTGCACCTTCTCAAAAATAATCAGACCAAAAAAAAAAAAAAAAAAAAAAACAGTATGCCAAAGAGGTGTATTTTTGGGTGGTGTATTTTGCTCTCCTTCACTAATAACAATCTGTTGTAGTCATTCAGATACGAATACATGAGCAACTTGGATGCAGGTGGTCCACAAACACTGATTTTAAAGGCAAACGCATAAAGCCGGTTGTCATGACAATTCAAATGGTTGGTATTATGTGCTGCTATATAGTACCAACTGTATGGTATTATGTGTTGATACGGTTGGGGAGGAAGAATTTCCTCTGCCCTTCAAGGTCCTTTTAGGTGGACCAAGAATCAAATTGACATGAGACAGATTAACAGGAGAAATCCACGTTTAGTTTTATATGAGAATCCACACAGACATGACATTTTAAAGACCAGCAAGATGAGGCTTCTAGGACCTCCTGAGCTCAGGAGAGGGACATGTTTGGAAAACAAAGGTGGCCCTGCTGTACGAATAGATTACTCAGGTACTGAGGAGTCTCTGTTACTGTTTTCCAGGTACAGGCTCCCCTTTCCAATGTAAATGTGGGCAGCTGAGGGGTAAGGTAAAGAGCTTTTCTGAATCTGCTAGGTTTTGATTGCTTTTGACTAAAAATAATCTTGCCAAAGTGGCCCATCTTCGGGCTGTTTGCCCTTGGCCCGTACGATACATAACTATGTATTTCCTGAAGTTTGCCTTGGAATACCATAAATCTAAGTATATTTACCAGGATTATGGCTGTTTTTGTGATACTTTGGAGGAATTTTCTGCCAAGTTTGAGACTATATTTGAACCTGCAAGTTTCCTTGCAAATAATTCCACTGGAGAATTAATGTCTTATTTCAAAATACTCAATATTCCCATTGTGTGTTTTCTTTCACTCCTTGCTTAGAGTAAATGGATTGAGAATTTATCAGATATTCACAGAGGTAACATTATAAGCTCTGGGAAGGATATAAAAACAAGGCATAACGAAGGGTTGTTTTGTTTTTGTGTATTTTTTTTGGCAGTAGAAGTGTTTTAAGTAATATGAAAGGTATGTGGATTAATTTGTTTTTCTCAGTTTTGGTATGACACTCCCCTTTTCATGTGTCAGGGTGCAATATTCTAAAATAAAGTGGATTTTGGCCCTTTTCCCCCTTATTTTGATATACACGGGACATGGAAGTGGTGGGATAGTAACGCAGATACTCATCTATTTTACATAAATTGTTTGCCTCCCTTAAGCTGAGCGATTTGCCTCAGGGACTACTTAAGTTGGAAACTTATAAGAGAAATACCTGGCTTTTTATAGCGTTGTTACAGGGCTCTCATCCAAGAACCACCTGGAACCACTGATTTACTTGAAAAACATTCTGTGTTATTAACTACAGCCCAAAGGAGAAAAAAAGAAAAAAAAAAAAAAACAACCCAGAAAGATCCCCAGTGGGACAAATTCCAGAGACGCTAACTCAGAAGGAAGGCTGCCATTGTTTGATTTACAAAAAAAGATCGCTAAGCATATGAATACATTCAGAAGGTTACATTTCAGGTACTTGTCAGACTATAATGTGTACACCAATCAAATGAGGATCTTGTAAAAATGCAAAATCTCATGGCATTTTACCAAGGATCTTAGGTCTGGGTTAGGACCTAAGAACTTGCATAACAAGCTCCCAAGTCGTGCTGATGTTGCTGGTCCAGGGACCACACTTGGAGTAGCAAGACCTTTGTATCATTTATTTTCTTAGGTAGTTACCACCAGACTCCCGTTTCTGGTGATTAATGTGAGCAGTGTCGGCTGGTGACTCAGACTGCAGTACTTTGTTTACCTAAGCCTGTTGAATTAATGCAAGTAACTGCTGCAGTTTTTCAAATCATTGAAAATTTCCTTGTTTACATTGTTTGAAATGGACTTTGTCAAACCCTGTGTGGGGGCCTCCAGGCTTCTTGTTTGTTTGTTTGTTTTTTTCCCCCTTTAACTGATTAGTTTTCCTTTGAAAACTGGTACCTAGGTTCCTCCAAGGGACTTGCTGCTTCTCAATATCTGTTCCTATAGCCTCTTAATGGTGGGATTGGCCGAATGACCTGAGCAGTACACTTTGAGGTTTTCTTTGTAGAGGAGAAAGCCCGTCCCCCCACCGCCAACCAAGGTTCTCTTCACTGGGGAAAACACACAATTCCAAGTTGCTATTTCTTTTCCATTTCCCATAAGCAAGTGTGCGTGTTCACACAGGCACACACATACACATTCAGACTAATTCACTCACACATAACTATGGGAGTTTCACCATTTTAATTAGAAATGGGAAGAATAGCATGTACAAAAAGGAGAATTGTTCAGTGCAAAAGTACCCAAAGAGGCCATTTGGAAGAATCTCGTGCCTTTCAGAGAGTGGGATGGGGCCTTAACTCATGTGGGACTAGCTGTGGGACAGGCCAGTTGAGTAAGAATAGGAAGTTGCAGAACTCTTTGGACAGTGGTTGTCTTTGTTACCTAAAGTGGCACCAGCCAAAAGAACTTGAATATGAGCCACATATGTGATTTTACATTTTCTAGCAGCCTCATTAAAAAAGTAAAAGGAAACAAGTGGAATTAGTTATAATAATATATTTTGTTCAACCAAGTATATCCACAATGTTATCATTTCAACAGGTAATAAGTATAAATGTTATATATTTTTAAATGTCTATTTATTTTTGAGTGAGAGACAGAGACAGAGCGGGAGTGGATGAGGGGCAGAGAGAGGGAGACACAGAATCTGAAGCAGACTCCAGGCTCTGAGATATCAGCACAGAGCCCACCGCGGGGCTCGAGCTCATGAACTGTGAGATCATGACCTGAGCCAGTCAGACGCTTAACTGACTGAGCCACCCAGGCACCCCTAAAAGTGTTTGAAATCTCACGTGTATTTTATACTTACGGCACATCTCACTTCAGACTAGCCACATTTCAAGTGTTCATTGGCCACTTGTGGCTACCGTGTTGGACATGTAGTTACCATATTGGACAGTGCCTATTTAAAGAATTAAAGAGGGATCCCTTGAGTTCCATGTGATGGGGCTTAGTCCTTGGGTGAGAGTGTGCTTAGAGCCAGGTTTGGGAGGGCGGGGTCATTGGTCCCTGACCAACTGGGTTTCATGCAGGCCTCTAATATCAGAGGGGATGGACTCAAGCAATACCAGGATTCATGGCTTGGGAACCAGGGTTTCGAGTTGGAGTCAAGCTGCTATTTGGTGAGGATGTTTCAGGTTCCCTGGTATACGATCTTAGAGGAGGAGATAAATTCCAGATGCTGCTCTGAGGTTAGCACCTGGGAATCTTGGTTCTCACTGGCGCATAGACTGGGTGGAGTGGAGTCTAAAGTTAAAGGCATTCAGTGCCTTGAAGTTGCAAAGGACTTGGTCAGGCTGAAAGCCAGGGGTTCCAAGCTTAAACATAGGCAGTGAGTAACATTAAACAACATATAGGAGTAAAGCTGGCTAGGTGTCAGCAAAAGCCAGGGTAAGTCTAATGATAAGTAGTAATTGCCTCTGGACCTTGGTGTCGGGGCACAGTAGTGGTGAATAGGAAAGAATGTGCTATCCAGGATTCAGCTCAGGCTATTTTCATGAAAGATGTCTGCCTTGCTAGGTTTCTGGTTTGTGTGTGTGGCTTTTTTTTTTTTTTTTAAACTTTGTTTTTGTTTTTTTGAGAGAAGTCAGAGATAGGGATTCTTTTAAGTGTTTATTTTATTTTGAGAGAGAGAGAGATTGTGTGAGTAGGGGTGGGGCAGAGAGAGAATCCCAAGCATGCTCTGCGCTGTCAGTGCATAGCCTGATAAGGGTCTCGATCTCATGAACTGTGAGATCATGACCTGAGCTGAAATCAAGAGACATATGCTTAACCCCCTGAGTCACCCAGGTGCCCAGAAAAAGAGATTCTTATGTGAAATCTCCCACATTTAAAATCTTTGTCAGTACTTTGGAGGCAAAATGAAATATGTCCTGGAGATATCATTTTGTGCCTTTTATGTTTGCATTCTCTCTCCTCAGTCTGCAGAACCAAATATCAGGACCTTGTCTATTACCGACCTTGTTTTTTTAATCTTATTTGGAAGACCATGTTTAATTAAAAATACTGCATGTTAACTAAACATTTAACAGGTTGCTTTTATGGAACGTTATACACAGGATATGAAGTGGGACTCCTCAAAGAATCCATGATGTATTGTCACTATAAATAGAGTGTGTTACCTCTCTCTCTGCCCCTCCCCTGCTTATGCTCTCTTTCTCTCTCTCTCTGTCTCTCTCAAAAATAAATAGAAACATTAAAAAAAATAAATGACAGGAGATTAAGGGTGTGTGTGTATGTGTGTGTGTGTGTTTGTGTGTGTGTGTGTGTGAAGTATGTCTAAAGTATCACTTGATATTTTGCTTTTCCATTTCATTTCCTTATTATTTTTATTATTATTACTATTATTTTTAAAATAATCTCTACTCCCAAAGTAGGGCTCAAACTCATGACCCTGAGATCAAGAGTCACACTCTTTATTGACTGAGCCAGCCACGTGCCCCTTCCTTTTTTTATTATTGATGATGATTCAGATCTGAAATATGTCAGTAAAGGCCCCAGGTGGATATCCCCATCCATGGAGGGTAGGTATAGATTCCAACAATAGCCAGGAAGAGAAGGAATGGTCACCATGGGCCTATTGTGATTGCACTGGTAAGGGTTTTTATGCTTTAAGAAACTGGCAATAATAATAAAGTAGCTAACTTTTATTGAGGTTTAACTGGATATCTTGTACTCTTCTAAGTGCTTTTAATGCATAAACTCATTTAATCCACATAATGGTCCCATAACCGCTATTACTGCCCCCCATTTTCCAAATGAGGAAACTGAGGCTCAAAGAGTTTAACCTCAGTGTCATACAGCTAACAGATGTTTTAGGTGGGGTTCATGCCTAGACAGTGTAGCTTTAAACTAGTGCTTTATTCCCCTGCTTCTCTCTGAAAAATCACTTGAATCTGCACCAATTTTATGTCTTGTCTAGAATGAGGAAACCAGTCATAATGAGGAGACTTCTAAGTGGCTTGTTTAATAATTAATACACCCTTATCAGGAAATTACTTATTATGATATTAAGGTCTTATAAAAATAAAAGGCACCTGTTTATTTCTTAGTGTTTTAGAGATAGGAAACAATTGAAATAGATTTGCTCCTATTATTTCAATATTTTTTTAAATTTAAACAAATTTTTTTATATTTATTCATTTTTGAGAGACAGAGATATAAAGCAAGCAGGGGAGAGGGAGAGAGAGAGAAAGAACACAGAATCTGAAGCAGGCTCCAGGTTCTGAGCTGTCAACACAGAGCATGATGTGGGACTTGAACCCACAAACCATGAGATCATGACCTGAGCTGAAGTCGGACACTTAACAAACTGAACCACACAGGTGCCCCTCCCAATATTTCAATATTTTAAAGACAAATATAGTGAAAGCTTAATTTAAGTCCAACCAGTTGACATTGCGTTTTTATGTTCACACAGTTTTCAGAAGAGGGAAACAATAAGAAACAGGCTAATTCAGATGCTATCAGAGATTTCATCTCAGAGCAACTTTTCTAGGTATATCTTTGGCCCAGTCTATACACTGAGCTCAATTTCCAGTATTTTCTTTTTTTAATGTTTTTTTTTTTTAATTTATTTTTGAGACAGAGAGCATGAACGGGGGAGGGTCAGAGAGAGAGGGAGACACAGAATCTGAAACAGAGTCCAGGCTCTGACCTGTCAGCACAGAGCTCGACATGGGGCTCGAACTCACGGACCACGAAATCATGACCTGAGCTGAAGTTGGACATTTAACGGACTGAGCCACCCAGGCGCCCCTCCAGTATTTTCTATGTATATCATTCTGAGGAGTGATCCCTGATGTCTGGAATGGTGACCCAAGGCTCTGTAAGATTTCTCATCAAAAAAGGCTTTTAAAAAATGTTCATAATTCTTTAGTTACCAAGACAGAAATGTGAACATGTACATCAAAGAACAATTTTCTATTAAGTGTTAATGAAAAAAAAAATATTTCAGCTTTAACTGTATTTTCTAGAAAATTCGGTGAAGTTGGTTTCCCATTTGAACATTTTGGCTGTGTTGTTCTTCTGTGTTAAACCATATCATTTTGGGGCACCTGGGTGACTCAGTGGGTTGAGCATCTGACTTCAGCTCAGATCATGATTTTACAGTTCATCAGTTCAAGCCCCACATCGGGCTCTCTGCTGTCAGCACAGAGCCTGCTTTGGATCCTCTGTCCCTCCTCTCCTGCTTGTGCTCTCTCAAAAATAAATAAATATTAAAAAAATAAAAAATAAACCGTATCATTTTATTCATTATAGACACTGTGTCCCCAAAGTCTACTTATCTTTATTCATGTATCTCACTTCTACCAATAGGCATTTTTTTTTTTTGCTAGTATCACATATTTTATATGTTTTTGTTTTGTTTTATGTTTATTATTTTTGAGAGAGAGAAAGTGAGGGAGGGGCAGAGAAAGCAGGGGACAGAGGATCCAAAGCAGGCTCTGTGATGACAGCAGAGAGCCTGATGTGGGGTTTGAACTCATGAACTGTGAAATCATGATGTGAGCCACCCAGGCACCCCTGTATTTTTGTTACAGAGTGAACACTGTTAAAGAAAAAAAAATATTCTGATACTTGTTAAAATGGTAAGGAAGATTTTATTCAGTATTATTGTAAAAAATGCTAAAACTATCACAGAGGTGGGAGAGATTAGGTTCAACTCTGAATAGAGCAAAGACCCATGGGTATTTACATAACAAACTGAACCAGGGAGTCAGTGAATGGAAAATTACTAAGATGAAACATCAGAAGTACGGGGACTTTTGCTGAAGGCAGACCAGTGTGATCAGATATCAAGGGTAGAGGATGGGGAATTTGATCAGAAATGGAGGGGGCTCTGATATCAAGGGTGGGGGATTCTCTCTAAATTGACCAGGATTCTTGCTGAAACTGGGCTGTGCAGGCTTGGCAAGGACAGGATGGGGCCAAGGTCAAGACCTAGTCAAGAAGAGGGCTTAGAGGAACCTGTCTAAAGTTTGGTCAGGAAAAGAGCCTTGGTCAATTCTCAAATCAAAGCTAAAGTCACTAGTCTCTTCTTATACCCTAAAACATTCTGTATGCAGAAGGTTAATCTAGTTAAAGAGGAACAAATCTTTTATTATACTTCAGATTTAGACCTTATTAAGTGAAGAATTAAGACTTTACTTACTGTGTAAAACAATTCACTAATTTCTCCTGTGCTCTAGTAGCTTATTTTTTTTCCCCTTTCTAGTAAAGACAGCGTTCATGTCCCCAAATAATGCCATAGATGACCTACAGTATCTTCCAATTTTCTGGGCTGCTCTGTATGACCAATTCCGGTAGTAATTCTTATCCCCCAAACAGGTTTCTCCTCCCATCCCATCCTATGGCAGCTGGCGCCAAAGACTTAAGTACCCACATGGGTCCAATTGCCGTGGTGGAGTTTGAACTTGCAACTTCCATACACTAGGAGTTCACCTCATTAGTGAGCCAAGATAATTGAATTGATGTACTGCCATTAATACTGATGTTCTCCAATTCCCCTGCTCACCATTTCTCTCAGTGGTTGAGTAAATGAGATGTAACTCTAATGTTGGTGGCAGAAGTCACATGAAAGTCAGTGTCCTGCATTATAGTGATGCCCGTATCCTGAGGGGTTCTTCCTTCCTTGTGGTTACTGCTACTGGGCAGCCATTGTATAGATCAAGTTCCCTTCCGTACAAGTCATGTAAAGCAAGGCTATTCTCTCTGGCTACCATATCCCTGTCTCTTTTTGTCCGGTCAGCGGTATCAGCTATAACGTCAAGATCAGTTTCTTTGGTTCTTTGCCGAAGACCTGTCTGAATTAAGGCAACCCAAAATGATAGGAGTTTTAAAAGCCCTTTTAATAAAGTTACAAAATATTGACCTTCTACAGAAGTTACATTTTCTGCCCATTTTCTGCAAAGTGGCATTAACATCTCATAGGCCAGCTGTACTTCTATCCATTTGGGAAAGTTAGTTCATTAATGTCTCTGTGCCTCCATCTTCCTGTTTATAAATGGTACACCAGTTTCTGCTGCTATAGTAATGCTGTGTAATGATCAATCACAAAACCTCAGTGGCCTTCACCAGTGGGCAGTTATTGCTGATACATCTGGAGTCAGTTGGTGGTCCCCTGGGCAGCTCTGGTTACTTTGGCTGGGCTTCTCAAATGTCTGTGGTTTGGCTGGTCTAGGCTGGCTTTGGCAGAGCCGATCAAGATGGTTCGGCTCTGCTCCAGCTGTTGGACTTCCTTCAGCTGGCTAGCCTGGGCGTGTTCTCACAACAGTGGCAGAAGTGCAAGTGAGCAAGCAGAGACACATGAGGCCTCCTGAGGCCCAGGCTCAGAACTGGCATGAGGTCAGGTCTGCATTCTGTTGGCCACAGCACACCACGGGGCTGGTCTGGATTGACAGAGTGGGGACATCAGGCCTGCACTTGTAGTGAGAGGAAGTGCAGAGTCATACAGCAAAGGGTGTGGACAGAGGAAGGGGTGTAGAATTAAAGCCATCATTACAGTGAATCACAGATAGGGATACAAATAGTACTTCAGGTCTGTGGTGAGGACTGAGTGAGGTAGTCCACATAGAAGGCTTAGCACAATGCCTGGTGCATAGCAAGTGCCCAGTGAATGTTAGCTACTGTTGTTACCGTGTGTCAAGCTTGAGGTTAATCCTAATGAAGGAGTTCATGCCATCAAAGTCCTGGCCTGGACTGTGGCAGCTCTCCACTAAAATCTCCTCTTTCTCATTTCTCTTTGAGAGAGTGGGAATGAGGGAGGTACCCGGGGTTATTGCTACTCCTGGTCCTGCATACATGCCCACTATAGTAGCTTTCAGTTGGGATAAAGATCCCTTTCATACTCGTACCTACCTGGCCACATTCTAGAACCTGCTCTATAATTTAATGCTAAATCTGGCTCATAGGAGAGTCTCATGAAGCTACTCAAGGAGCCAAATATAATTCCTAGAACAGATCCAGGTTTCACAACTCTCTGTGGGCTAAATCTTGTTACAACAAAGGTCATCATCAGACCCCTATCCTGACAGCTCTTTTTTAAGCAACCTTTGGCAAAATGACATCCAGCAAAACAAGTAATTTAGATAGCTGATAGGGAATTCTTTTGAAGTAAGTGTGGACACTACTCTTGCCTCTGTCTTTGAGTGTGTTGCCACGATCACGACACATTTGGCCCACCTGTTTTGTTGGTCCTGGGTAACGTTGGACACTATTGCCTTGGCCACACATTTTCGGCCACAGTCTTGTCAGGCAGATCTGATCAGACCTTTGGACTGAGAAGACCCTGTGCTAAAAATTCATTCACTGAAAAAAAACATTTACGCTCTCCAACAGAGCTGAATTTTGGGGGTGACCAGGCAGTTACTTGCCGGGGGGGAAGTTTACCCACAGCCAAAGGCTAAACCATTATGAGACTGATTGGCTTCTAAATATTATTCTGGTCTCTGCTTCATTCCCTCTTAGAGCAGGAAAGGAGGAAACAGGAAAAGACAAGTTAGAAAATTTGAACACAGACTAACTGTTCATATCTAGTAAATAAGATCTTACTCCTTATTACCTCCACCCCAGTCTCAAGGTTTTTGATAAAAGCTCATGCTGCACTCTTGCACCACCGACCAACATGCTTTATAGCATGTCTGTGGCCCAAATAACATGATATTCTTTTTTTCTTTTGGCAACATATTTAATAGCTACACAAGTTTGTTAATCCCAACGAACTGGTGTGATTTATTTTATTAGCTTGCTCGGCAGCCAGAAACCTCAGCATTTTCTAACTATCCTTAGTTTTTCTGGCTTGACCACTTCTCTCAACTCAGTATGGGTCCCTTCTTATTTTCATGCCATTATTATATTTTTATCAGGAGCCAATTCAAACTCATTTTAATACCCAGTTACAGTATAAATAATCAATGAATATTAATACATGTTAGTACATTGATTTATATAATGTGTCTATTTTTAGTAAAGTGACAATTACCAGAAAGAAAAGTTTTAGAAGCTTCCCTCACACTGCAACCTATTTCTTCAGGGTTAACCACATAAATTTTTGATAACGGTTTCCATTTTTCACAGTCAATCATCAACTGATAACAACTTAAGGAAACTTGTCCCACTCTGTACCAGTAGGGACACTGGAGACTTTTGAATCTATCTTGTTAAGATACTACTTAAAATTTCTAAATATATTAAAGCAGAAAGCCTATTTGCCTTTGTGCTTTATGGATTTTCTTAAAATTACATTGTTTTAAGGCCAATGCACACAATCAACCTTGAAGATTTTTTTCTTTTTCTTCCTTTCTTTACCTTTCTTCTACCAGATATACAATATATATATTTTAAACCACTGTTAGCCATCTGTCCTGTACCATATTGGTATCATCCCTCTCAGAATGAATCCAGCTAACTTACCAAGTCATTTGATTTCCTTTAGCCTGTTTTTGGGATAACTGCTACAATAACTGTCCTTCATCAGCATATATGAAAGAAATACAGCTGATTCCATTACAGATTCAATTTCATTTCTTTGCTAGACACCACCAGAGGGCTAGAAAAGCATAGATAAACATGGATTTATTGAGCATCTGCTGTATGTTTTAGGAGATACGAAGTCCTATGTAAAAGATCATACCACATGAGCTATGAAATCATAAAACCAACAATATAAAATTTGCAGAACACGTTTCAGTTGTCAGGGAGCAAGAATTTCCTCTGCCCTTCAAGGTCCTTTCAGCCAGAATAAGGAATCAAGTTGACATGAGACAGAGTAATAATAATAAACCAAATTTAATTTCATAAGTATGGGGAATCTACACAGCCATGAAATTCCCAAGACTGTCAAGCAACATAAGGCTTTTATGAGCTCAGGAGTGGGTTAAGGGTCTGAGGATACAAAGGGGAGAAAGACCATTTGCAGGAAAGTGAGAGATGTTTGGAAAACAAAGCTTGCCCTATTATGTGGATACGTTTCTTACATGAAGGGGAATGTAAGAATACATTCTCTGTGAATAGCTGTCTTCTTGGTGCAAGCAGGCAGTTGAGGGGGAGATCAAGAACTTTTCCTGAATCTGCTGGGTTTTGATTGCTTTTGACTCAATGTTCCTGCCAAAGTGAGCCATCTTGGAGTGTACTGCCCTTGACCCCTACAGTTTCCTCCTCTGAAACTTCCTTTAAGTTTCACACATTAAAAGTTGAGTTGGTAGGTTCTTCCATCGTGTTGCACCAGTCTCTTAGTTCTGACAGTAGGTCAGTTAAGTTAAACTCATTTTAGGAGGTGGTGACACAGGTGTGTTCTCAGAGTTAGGCCCATGGTTCAGGCAATCAGGTATTAAATAAGAGACATTTGTATGGAAACAAAAGAAAGACCATGGTTAATGATTGGGTCAAATTATAAACCACGTTGAGTCTCAGGATTTCTAGATGTCAAGATTAAGCATCTTTAGATAGAATGAGAACAGGCAGTGGTAGTCTGATTTTCCTAGTTTGTAGTTTGAATGTTTCATGTGATCTTTTTGAAAGGCCCGCATAGCAACAGGCGTGAAGTTAGCCTATATGTAAGCTATTTTGGAGATTTCTCTGAAGTTTACATCAAGCTGTTCATGTTTAGTTTTCAGGGTTTTAGAATAAAGGGTAGTTTTAGTTCTCAGATGAATCCAACTCAGAAAGATTGGAGAAAAATTGAAAACATTAATTTGGAGAGTTGTAGCTAGGCATTGGAGGAAACTAGAAGGAATCTTGATCTAGTTGAGTTTATAACGAACAGTATTAGACTTTAATATTTATTCAAATGTCTTAGTGAAACATATTTTGTCTATAATCATCTTCATTTTTTAACCAAAGATAGCCTACTTAATACTCATTTGTTTGTGAAAAGCTTAGTTTCAAAAAACCTTGGCCTGATCATTTACTTAAGCATAGCAAGAATAACAGTTGACCATAAGACTTCTTAATTTTAATTTTTTTATTAGTCTTTTTTCTTCTGAATTTGTTTTACTGGGATATAAAGGATTGGTTGGGTTAGGAAATGTCACCCTGGATTATGTTTCCGCCATGGAAATGTGCATTCTGATATTCCTGGGATAGCTTCTGGAATTTCTTGGAGCAGCTGCTCTTACTACCAGCAGCCTCATTGGGTCCGCTGCTGGGCAGCTCCTCCTTGGAAGAAAATTTCCGCTTTTTCTTGGGGACACTTCTGCTTCCTGCCTCTGCAGGAACCTCTCTAACTGGTTGCTCTGTGGGGAATGGTTTCTTCCTCTTTGGAAGACTTCCACTGCCAGCCTTCTCTTTGAAGTCACCACTAACCAGCTCCTCCTTGGAAAAAGAATTCTTGTTCTTGGGTTTAGAGAAAGAAACAGAGACAGATGGGTTTTCCCTTCCACTGTCGTGAGGAACTTCCTGGGGCTTTTGCTTTTTCCTTCTTTTGGGCCTTTCACTTGTCTCCTCACACTCGTCAGGGGAGGTCTACTGCTGTATTCCAAAGACAGGAGGCCGCTTGCAGCTAGCAGTTTCCTTTCTTCTTCAAACCTTTTTTCTTCTGTTTGTACAGCTTCCTAGAAATCTCAGCAAGCACTTTTTCTGCCTGAACTTTTGCCTCCTTCCTGGCATCTGGATTGTTTTGTGCAGTCTCCCTAGTTTCATAGAAGGACAGCTGCTCCTTGACTTGATCTAGAAGCTTCTCCCCAAACATACTTGTGGGCACCTTAGAGAAGCAATCAGTTCTCGAGGCAATACTGTATTTGTTTGCCAGGTGTCAGAAGATGCAGCCTTTGTTCTTGACAGCTGCTCAGCCAATGAAGGTGGAGGAGAAAATGAGTCCATATTTTGGGATGTTACCTATTGTCTTCATGGCTCTGGAAATCTGGTCCATTTGCTCGGCCCCGGGAATTAGTCAGACACCAGGGATGGCCAAGGCTTTTTTTCTTTTTTCTTTATTTAATCTGCTTTGTTGGAACTTTTTGTAAGGAATCTCTAGATTGAACTTTGAACAGACTTTTGAGGCCAGAAGCCAAGCCAAATATTTGCCATCAGACTTCTCCTGCAGTTCGGATGGATTTGAGTTAATTCTATTCTCTTCTCCAGGTCCCTCACATATCTTGAGGTTTTTGTTCCTGCCAGAAAGTTATCTTCTTTATTCACCGAGTAAGCAAGGTATCAGGCTAACATTTCCAAGGGGCTTTACTGGTTCCACAAAGTCAACCTTAGTTCCTTAAAGCTGTCTGGTCATATCTGAGTCTTACGCATGTCTCTCTCAAATATGATGTTCCAGTCAAAGCCTTGGTAATATAACCAGTGTTTTCAATTGTGTCATGTCAAAAGGTGAACAGATTCTTATTGAACTTGTGCAAAAAATATGTTGCCATGAAAATATAGGAATACTCACTGAGTTTCTGAATCTGGAAGGATCAGGTAGGGAGAAAAAAAATAAACGTTTCAATTGTTCACTAAGGTGTATTTCATCAAACTGCTGTAAGTCAGTTAGCTTAAGAGAAAAGTTTCCTTAAATCTGGAAAAGTAAAGCATTATTTTAAAAGTCAGCAATGTTTTAAACAGAGAGTCATAAAAATTACAGTTGTCTTCAGTTCATTCAGTCTCATGTTATTAATTCCTGTTCTGCTTAAATCCAGTTTGTCCATTAGTTCTGGAAATTTTTATGTAGTTGAGTTTTATGATCTTAAGGTCATCAGAAACTTGTCCTCAGAGTTCTTTTCATGAGTCTCAGTGAAGATGAAGCACATTTGCAGTAGCCTCAGAATAGAACAGTAACTGTAAATGACAAGGTCTGATTAAAGTTCATTACAGTGCAGTTGACAGGGAAATTTGGTTATTTCTGTGACACACAACACTTTAAGATAATAACATATCAGGACATTGGATTTCTAGGAGTCTCATAAAATTTTTAGAACACTTATTTTATTTATTTATTTTGTTAAAAGTTTTTTTTTCCCCCTTATCTTGGGAGAGAGAAAGAGAGTGCTGAAGGGCCAGAGGGAGAGAGGGGGAGACAGAGGATCCGAAGCAGGCTCCATGCTGTCAGCGTGGAGCCCAGTGTGGGACTCAAACTCACAAACTGTGAGATCATGACCTGAGGTGAAATGAAGAGTCGGACGCTTAATTGCCTGAGCCACCCAGGTGCCACGAGCACTTATTTTAATAACATATTTACACAAATATAACCTAAGAGGGTTTAGTACTACTTGTTTGACAATGCTTCCCATGTAATTTAACATACCAAATAAGCTTAATTAGTTTAATGTCTCACAAAATCTTTGAAACGTCCTCTGGGCCCTTTGTAACACCTCACATTGCAGCCAGAAGACTTTATTTTAGAATTTGGTTTTGGAAAGCATGTCAAAGATACTAAAATATATGTACATTTAATTAAATAGGATCACAAATTATTATGAAACAATATATAATTACCCATTTAACCAAAGTGACAATAAAAAGATTAGAAAGGCAAATGCAGAATGTTACATAGTTGTGAGCAAAATTTAGCTCTTTAAATATTAAGACTCAATTTTCTGAAGTAATTGAAGACTTGATAAACATAAGTAATTATTTTGACAAAACACAGAATCCTAGTTCTCTAGGCAAAAAACTTTAAAGGTAAAGAAAAAGTTTTGTTTATAGTTTCTTCTTAGGAGTGGACCAGTAGCTCAAGAAATTTTTGTCCTTTTAACAAAGAGAAGACAAAATATTAATTTTGCACCAGTTTATTTTTGATATTAAAACCCCTTTACTTACTTAAATTTATACTAATCTTAGCCAATACTAGCCACACATAAAATTTCTTTACAAATATTTTTTTCCATAAACCTTTTACAATTTTCTTCTATATATTCAGATTTTGTCCTGTTTTTCCTCTGTAAGTAACTAGACTCTCTTTAGTACAAAATTATTTTCTTTCCCTCAACAAAAAAGTATTTCTTTTTTATTTATTTATTTATTTATTTATTTATTTATTTATTTTTTATTTTTTGGAATTTTTTTTTCAATATATGAAATTTATTGTCAAATTGGTTTCCATACAACATCCAGTGCTCATCCCAAAAGGTGCCCTCCTCAATACCCATCACCCACCCTCCCCTCCCTCCCATCCCCCATCAACCCTCAGTTTGTTCTCAGTTTTTAACAGTCTCCTATACTTTGGCTCTCTCCCACTCTAACCTCTTTTTTTTTTTTTTCCCTTCCCCTCCCCCATGGGTTTCTGTTAAGTTTCTCAGGATCCACATAAGAGTGAAACCATATGGTATCTGTCTTTCTCTGTATGGCTTATTTCACTTAGCATCACACTCTCCAGTTCCATCCACATTGCTACAAAAGGCCAGATTTCATTCTTTCTCATTGCCACGTAGTATTCCATTGTGTATATAAACCACAATTTCTTTATCCATTCATCAGTTGATGGACATTTAGGCTCTTTCCATAATTTGGCTATTGTTGAGAGTGCTGCTCTAAACATTGGGGTACAAGTGCCCCTATGCATCAGTACTCCTGTATCCCTTGGGTAAATTCCTAGCAGTGCTATTGCTGGGTCATAGGGTAGGTCTATTTTTAATTTTCTGAGGAACCTCCACACTGCTTTCCAGAGCGGCTGCACCAATTTGCATTCCCACCAACAGTGCAAGAGGGTTCCCATTTCTCCACATCCTCTCCAGCATCTATAGTCTCCTGATTTGTTCATTTTGGCCACTCTGACTGGCATGAGGTGATATCTGAGTGTGGTTTTGATTTGTATTTCCCTGATAAGCAGCGACGTTGAACATCTTTTCATGTGCCTGTTGGCCCTCCGGATGTCTTCTTTAGAGAAGTGTCTATTCATGTTTTCTGCCCATTTTTTCACTGGGTTATTTGTTTTTCGGGTGTGGAGTTTGGTGAGCTCTTTATAGATTTTGGATAGTAGCCCTTTGTCTGATATGTCATTTGCAAATATCTTTTCCCATTCTGTCGGTTGCCTTTTAGTTTTGTTGGTTGTTTCCTTTGCTGTGCAGAAGCTTTTTATCTTCATAAGGTCCCAGTAATTCATTTTTGCTTTTAATTCCCTTGCCTTTGGGGATGTGTCAAGTAAGAGATTGCTACGGCTGAGGTCAGAGAGGTCTTTTCCTGCTTTCTCTTCTAGGGTTTTGATGGTTTCCTGTCTCACATTCAGGTCCTTTATCCATTTTGAGTTAATTTTTGTGAATGGTGTAAGAAGGTGGTCTAGTTTCAACCTTCTGCATGTTACTGTCCAGTTTTCCCAGCACCATTTGTTAAAGAGACTGTCTTTTTTCCATTGGATGTTCTTTCCTGCTTTGTCAAAGATGAGTTGGCCATACGTTTGTGGGTCTAGTTCTGGGGTTTCTATTCTATTCCATTGGTCTATGTGTCTGTTTTTGTGCCAATACCATGCTGTCTTGATGATGACAGCTTTGTAGTAGAGGCTAAAGTCTGGGATTGTGATGCCTCCTGCTTTGGTCTTCTTCTTCAAAATTACTTTGGCTATTCGGGGCCTTTTGTGGTTCCATATGAATTTTAGGATGGCTTGTTCTAGTTTCGAGAAGAATGCTGGTGCAATTTTGATTGGGATTGCATTGAATGTGTAGATAGCTTTGGGTAGTATTGACATTTTGACAATATTTATTCTTCCAATCCATGAGCAGGGAATGTCTTTCCATTTCTTTATATCTTCTTCAATTTCCTTCATAAGCTTTCTATAGTTTTCAGCATACAGATCTTTTACGTCTTTGGTTAGATTTATTCCTAGGTATTTTATGCTTCTTGGTGCAATTGTGAATGGGATCAGTTTCTTTATTTGTCTTTCTGTTGCTTCATTGTTAGTGTATAAGAATGCAACTGATTTCTGTACATTGATTTTGTATCCTGCAACTTTGCTGAATTCATGTATCAGTTCTAGCAGACTTTTGGTGGAGTCTATCGGATTTTCCATGTATAATATCATGTCATCTGCAAAAAGCGAAAGCTTGACTTCATCTTTGCCAATTTTGATGCCTTTGATTTCCTTTTGTTGTCTGATTGCTGATGCTAGAACTTCCAGCACTATGTTAAACAACAGCGGTGAGAGTGGGCATCCCTGTCGTGTTCCTGATCTCAGGGAAAAAGCTCTCAGTTTTTCCCCATTGAGGATGATGTTAGCTGTGGGCTTTTCATAAATGGCTTTTATGATCTTTAAGTATGTTCCTTCTATCCCGACTTTCTCAAGGGTTTTTATTAAGAAAGGGTGCTGGATTTTGTCAAAGGACTTTTCTGCATTGATTGACAGGATCATATGGTTTTTCTCTTTTTTTTTTGTTAATGTGATGTATCACGTTGATTGATTTGCGAATGTTGAACCAGCCCTGCATCCCAGGAATGAATCCCACTTGATCATGGTGAATAATTCTTTTTATATGCCATTGAATTCGATTTGCTAGTATCTTATTGAGAATTTTTGCATCCATATTCATCAGGGATATTGGCCTGTAGTTCTCTTTTTTTGCTGGGTCTCTGTCTGGTTTGGGAATCAAAGTAATACTGGCTTCATAGAATGAGTCTGGAAGTTTTCCTTCCCTTTCTATTTCTTGGAATAGCTTGAGAAGGATAGGTATTATCTCTGCTTTAAACGTCTGGTAGAACTCCCCTGGGAAGCCATCTGGTCCTGGACTCTTATTTGTTGGGAGATTTTTGATAACTGATTCAATTTCTTCGCTGGTTATGGGTCTGTTCAAGCTTTCTATTTCCTCCTGATTGAGTTTTGGAAGAGTGTGGGTGTTTAGGAATTTGTCCATTTCTTCCAGGTTGTCCAATTTGTTGGCATATAATTTTTCATAGTATTCCCTGATAATTGTTTGTATCTCTGAGGGATTGGTTGTAATAATCCCATTTTCATTCATGATTTTATCTATTTGGGTCATCTCCCTTTTCTTTTTGAGAAGCCTGGCTAGAGGTTTGTCAATTTTGTTTATTTTTTCAAAAAACCAACTCTTGGTTTCGTTGATCTGCTCTACAGTTTTTTTAGATTCTATATTGTTTATTTCTGCTCTGATCTTTATTATTTCTCTTCTTCTGCTGGGTTTAGGCTGCCTTTGCTGTTCTGCTTCTATTTCCTTTAGGTGTGCTGTTAGATTTTGTATTTGGGATTTTTCTTGTTTCTCGAGATAGGCCTGGATTGCAATGTATTTTCCTCTCAGGACTGCCTTCGCTGTGTCCCAAAGCGTTTGGATTGTTGTATTTTCATTTTCGTTTGTTTCCATATATTTGTTAATTTCTTCTCTAATTGCCTGGTTGACCCACTCATTCGTTAGTAAGGTGTTCTTTAACCTCCATGCTTTTGGAGGTTTTCCAGACTTTTTCCTATGGTTGATTTCAAGCTTCATAGCATTGTGGTCTGAAAGTATGCATGGTATAATTTCAATTCTTGTGAACTTATGAAGGGCTGTTTTGTGACCCAGTATATGATCTATCTTGGAGAATGTTCCATGTGCACTCGAGAAGAAAGTATATTCTGTTGCTTTGGGATGCAGAGTTCTAAATATATCTGTCAAGTCCATCTGATCCAATGTATCATTCAGGGCCCTTGTTTCTTTATTGACCATGTGTCTAGATGATCTATCCATTTCTGTAAGTGGGGTGTTAAAGTCCCCTGCAATGACCACATTCTTATCAATAAGGTTGCTTATGTTTGTGAGTAATTGTTTTATATATTTGGGGGCTCCGGTATTCGGCGCATAGACATTTATAATTGTTAGCTCTTCCTGATGGATAGACTCTGTAATTATTATATAATGCCCTTCTTCATCTCTTGTTACAGCCTTTAATTTAAAGTCTAGTTTGTCTGTTATAAGTGTGGCTACTCCAGCTTTCTTTTGGCTTCCAGTAGCATGATAAATAGTTCTCCATCCCCTCACTCTCAATCTAAAGGTGTCCTCAGGTCTAAAATGAGTCTCCTGTAGACAGCAAATAGATGGGTCTTGTTTTTTTATCCATTCTGATACCCTATGTCTTTTGGTTGGCGCATTTAATCCATTTACATTCAGTGTTATTATAGAAAGATACGGGTTTAGAGTCATTGTGATGTCTGTGTGTTTTATGCTTGTAGTGATGTCTCTGGTACTTTGTCTCACAGGATCCCCCTTAGGATCTCTTGTAGGGCTGGTTTAGTGGTGACAAATTCCTTCAGTTTTTGTTTGTTTGGGAAGACCTTTATCTCTCCTTCTATTCTAAATAACAGACTTGCTGGATAAAGGATTCTCGGCTGCATATTTTTTCTGTTTAGCACACTAAAGATATCGTGCCAATCCTTTCTGGCCTGCCAAGTTTCAAAAGAGAGATCAGTCACGAGTCTTATAGGTCTCCCTTTATATGTGAGGGCACGTTTATCCCTTGCTGCTTTCAGAATTTTCTCTTTATCCTTGTATTTTGCCAGTTTCACTATGATATGTCATGCAGAAGATCGATTCAAGTTACGTCTGAAGGGAGTTCTCTGTGCCTCTTGGATTTCAATGCCTTTTTCCTTCCCCAATTCAGGGAAGTTCTCAGCTATTATTTCTTCAAGTACCCCTTCAGCACCTTTCCCTCTCTCTTCCTCCTCTGGGATACCAATTATGCGTATATTATTTCTTTTTAGTGTATCACTTAGTTCTCTAATTTTCCCCTCATACTCCTGGATTTTTTTATCTCTTTCTCTCAGCTTCCTCTTTTTCCATAACTTTATCTTCTAGTTCACCTATTCTCTCCTCTGCCTCTTCAATCCGAGCCATCGTCGTTTCCATTTTGTTTTGCATTTCATTTAAAGCGCTTTTCAGCTCCTCGTGACTGTTCCTTAGTCCCTTGTTCTCTGTAGCAAGAGATTCTCTGCTGTCCTCTATACTGTTTTCAAGCCCAGGGATTAATTTTATGACTATTATTCTAAATTCACTTTCTGTTATATTGTTTAAATCCTTTTTGATCAGTTCATTGGCTGTTGTTATTTCCTGGAGATTCTTCTGAGGGGAATTCTTCCGTTTGGTCATTTTGGAGAGTCCCTGGCGTGGTGAGGACCTGCAGGGCACTTCCCCTGTGCTGTGGTGTATAACTGGAGTCGGTGGGCGGGGCCGCAGTCAGACCTGATGTCTGCCCCCAGCCCACCGCTGGGGCCACAGTCAGACTGGTGTGTGCCTTCTCTTCCCCTCTCCTAGGGGGGGATTCACTGTGGGGTGGCGTGGCCCGTCTGGGCTACTTGCACACTGCCAGGCTTGTGGTGCTGGGGATCTGGCATATTAGCTGGGGTGGGTAGGTAAGGTGCACGGGGGCAGGAGGGGCAGGCTTAGCTCGCTTCTCCTTAGGTGATCCACTTCAGGAGGGGCCCTGTGGCAGCAGGAGGGAGTCAGACCCGCTGCCGGAGGGTTGGCTCTGCAGAAGCACAGAGTTGGGTGTTTGCATGGAGTGAGCAAGTTCCCTGGCAGGAACTGGTTCCCTTTGGGATTTTGGCTGTGGGATGGGCGAGGGAGATGGCGCTGGTGAGCGCCTTTGTTCCCCGCCAAGCTGAGCTCTGTCGTCTGTCCGTCCGGGGGCTCAGCAGCTCTCCCTCCCTTTGTCCTCCAGCCTTCCCGCTTTCTGAGCAGAGCTGTTAACTTATGACCTCCCAGACACTAAGTTGCGCTTGCTGTGGGAACACAGTCTGTCAGGCCCCTTCGCTTTTGCCAGCCAGACTCGGGCTCTGCTTGGCCGGCGAGCCGCCCCTCCGCCCCGGCTCCCTCCCGCCAGTCCGTGGAGCGCGCACCGCCTCGCTGCCCTTCCTACCCTCTTCCGTGGGCCTCGCCGCCCTTCCTACCCTCTTCCGTGGGCCTCTCGTCTGCGCTTGGCTCCGGAGACTCCGTTCTGCTAATCCTCTGGCGGTTTTCTGGGTTATTTAGGCAGGTGTAGGTGGAATCTAAGTGATCAGCAGGACGCGCGGTGAGCCCAGTGTCCTCCTATGCCGCCATCTTCCCAGCATTCGGGAACAAAAAAGTATTTCTATTCCTTATACTACTTCTTAACAAAAACACACATCTTACTTCCCTTGCATACAGAGTTGTCTCCCTTATTATTTCTAGTAGTCATAATTATGTTTATTAGAATTCTTTAAAAAAAAAAACTTTCTAGGGGCACCTGGGTGGCTCAGTCGGTTGAGCGTCTGACTTCGGCTCAGGTCATGATCTCACAGTTTGTAGGCTTGAGCCCCGCATCAGGCTCTGTGCTGACAGCTCAGAGCCTGGAGCCTGCTTTAGATTCTGTGTCTCCTCTCTCTGCCCCTCCCCCACGCACGCTTTGTCTCACTCTGTTTCTCAAAAATAAACAAATGTAAAAAAAATTTTAATTTTTTTTAAATGTTTATTTAGAGAGAGAGAGAGCAAGTGCACACGGGGGAGGGGCAAAGAGAGAAAATCCTAAGCAGGCTCTGCACTGCACAGCCCCAATGTGGGGCTCGAACCCATGAACTGTGAGATCATGACCTGAGCTGAAATCAAGAGTTGGATGCTTAACCAATTGAGCCACCCAGATGCCACTGTTTATTAAATATTCTTCACTCTTAGAAACATTAATTTCTAGTGAAAACTAGTAAGCAATTGTGAACTGTGTGGTATACCAGTATTCTTTAGATTGACAAATTTATGAGTGAATTTTATAATTTCTAGAAACGTGCTGCTTCGTAGTACAGTTTTTCAATAAAGCACAAAACATGTTTACTGACAGACCCAAATTCATCTTTAGTTTCCCTATAATAAGACAAAAGTAGATAAACCTAGATTTAGTACTTAAAGTTTCATCATTTTATCTTATTTGAAAATGATCTAGATGTTAAATGAATTTAACTTAGCGTTTAGCTTACCAAAACTTTAAAGTTCAGCTTTTGGTAGCTTTTGGAAGCTATTAAAAAGTTTACCTACAAACCATTTTGTCTTATTTACATCAATTATTTACTTATTCTTAACAGTTATGTTTAGATTACCCTCTAATGAGGCATTAGACAAAGTGAACCATTATTTCTTTTAAGTTTATTTATTTTGAGAGAGACAGAGGCAGCATGAGTGGGGAAGGGGCGGAGAGCAAGGGAGAGAATCTCAAGCAGGCACCCCACTGTCAGGGCGGAGCCTGATGCAGGGGTTCCTTTGAACTCATAAAACCATGAGATCACGACCTGAGCTAAAACGAAGAGTCAGACACTTAACCGACTGAGCCACCTGGGTGCCCCAAAGTCAACCATTATTTTAAGTTTTTTTTTTTCCTGGTAAATTTTGTAAGAGAAACATGAACTTGTTTAAACACAGGCAGAATAAGTTTTATATTTAATGCTGCTCTAAACTCTCAAAACATATCCATTTTAATTAAACCAACAACCTTAAATTAGCTTTAATACCAAATATTTTCCCAGAGCAAATGAACTTAAAAAACATTTGTCTTAGTTTCTATCTTGCTGAGTTTCCAATGCCCAACCTTATAAGCACTGGCCTTCAAACCATCTACATAGGGCTCTTTTACAAGTTAATTTTAGCAAAACTATCTGGAGGCAGAGATACTATCTCACATTTAGAACATATATGGACACACAAAAACAGACAAGATGAAAACAAAAATCTTGTAGTTTTTGTTTTTACTGATATTTGTGGAGAGGACATTAAAGACCCAGTTTCCAAATATCTCCTTCTCTCTCTCTCTCTCTCTCTCTCTCTCTCTCTCTTTTCTAATGAAAAACTTCTCCCTAATGTTTGTATTTTGGGGAATGGCTCTTACAAATGTTTAGATGATGGAGGTAGAAAATTTACATCATAAAGATACACAGAAAGTTTTCTCCAGTGTGGAGATTTGGAGCATATCTGCCTGTAATCAGGGGTGCTAGAGTCTGGGAACAAGAACTCTTTGAGAAGTTTGTATTTTAAAAAGGCATCCCCCCTTCTTTATTTTTTTCTTTGGTTTCAGTCAACTCTGAGCTACATTTACATTTCAAAGACATGATAACTTTTATAATTTCAAGGGACAAAGAAAGAATGCAAATTTTTTCTCTCCACTTGTCCACTTCTCTCTACTTTTGCCCTTCAAGAAAAGAGTACAGGACAATTTTGTTCCAATATCCTGATCTTTTATAATATCTACAAACATTTTGAGAGGAGTAGGTGAGGTTTGGGGAGTGGTAAAGACAGGTGAGCTTCTTTAACTGGTTTCTAGAGTTGCATTTCTGGTTTTGTAGAGGTTCATAAGACACACAGTTGTTTTTAATCCTTCAAAGAATTAGATCACAGTCTGAAAATCAAGGGACTTCCCATTTTTAAAAACTAAATTTGCTTTTTTATATCAGGGAAATTTTTAACTAAAATGGGAATCAAAAGATTTATGTCTTTGTCAAGTCTCTACAAAGCATTTTAACAAAAGCCTTTTTTCCAGGTACACAATTCAACCTTGGCCCATGAATATTGGCCTTTTACAAGTCATTTGTAGGAGGGGTGGATGAAAGTTGGTCCTGTTTACTCTGTGAAGGGGAGTTGTGAATAGTCCTTAATCTTTCTTTTAAAAAATTAAAAAAAATATTTTTTTATTTTTGAGAGAGAGAGAGAGAGAGAAAAAACACATGCATGAGCAGGGGAGGGGCAGAGAGAGAGGGAGACATAATCTGAAGCAGTCTCCAGGCTCTGAGCTGTCAGCAGAGTCTGACGCAGGGCTCGAACCCTTGAACAGTGAGGTCATGACCTGAGCTGAAGTCAGACATTTAACCAACTGAGCCACCCAGGCGCCCCTAGTCCTTGATCTTTCTAATTCCCCTCTAAATTTGGTAGGATCTTCTGAAAGTAGAGGTAAAATGACTTTATGATTTAAAAGCTCTGCTGCCATCCAGGGACACGAACTCTTCAGTGGTGGGGGGTCCAGGATACACCTGCAGAGGACATTGCATAGGAATGGCTGAAGCTGGCAGAGCGTGATTACAGAGCCCTGGTAGGTGGGAGTAAAGGAAGCCTTATTGCCAGTCTCGGGTGCTTTTGTTCAACTCTTCCTGGCTTTTAGCATTTACATGAGCAATCTGTATACTTTGAACCTAGAGCCCTATAAATCTTGCAGGAAAAGGGAAATTACAACAGGCAGATGAGGTTAGATTTTAAAAAGGGGGACTTAGTATGGATGTGGATTTTTATTTTTATTTATTTACTTATTTTTTTCCATTAATTTTTTAAGCTTTTATTTAAATTCTAGTCAGCATATAGTGCAATATTGGTTTTAGGAACAGAGTTTAGTGACTCATCACTTACATATAACATCCAGTGCTCATCACAGCAACTGCCCTCCTTAATACCCATCACCCATTTAGCCCATCCCTGCCTACCTCCCTTCCAGCAACCTTCAGTTTGTTCTCTGTAGGTAAGAGTTTCTTATGGTTTTCCTCCATCTCTCTTTTTTACCTCCTTCCCCTATGTTTATGTTGTGTTTCTTAAACTGCACATATGAATGAAATCATACAGTATTTGTCTTTCTCTGACTAACCTATTTTGCTTAGCATAATACATTCTAGCTCCATCCATGTCATTGGAAATGCCAAGATTTCATTCTTTTTGATGGCTGAGTAATACTCCAGTGTGTGTGTGTGTGTGTGTGTGTGTGTGTGTGTGTGTGTACACCACATCTTTATCCCTTCATCAGTCGATGGACTTCTGGGGTGTCTCCATAGTTTGGCTATTGTTGATAGTGCTGATATAAACATCGGGGTGCATGTGTCTCTTTGAGTCAGTATTTTTGTATCCTTTGGGTAAATACCTTAGTAGTATGATTGCCGGATCATAGGGTAGTTGTATTTTTAACTTTTTCAGGAACCTCCATATTGTTTTCCAGAGTGGCTGTATCAGTTCGCATTTCCACCAACAGTGCAAAAGTGTTCCCCTTGCTTTGCATCCTCACCAACATCTGTTCTTTCCTGTGTTGTTAATTTTAGCTTTTCTGACAGGTACAAGGTGGTATCTCATCCTGGTTTTGATTTGCATTTCCCTGATGATGAGTGATGCTGGGCATCTTTTAATATGTTTGTTAGTCATCTTGATGTCTTCTGCCCATTTCTTCACTGGGTTGTTTGTTTTTTGGGTGTTGAGTTTGATAAGTTCTTTGCAGATGTTGGATATTAACCCTTTATCAGATAATGTTTGCAAATATCTTCTCCCATTCCATAGGCTGCCTTTTAGTTTTGTTGATTATTTCCCTCACTGTAATGAAGCTTTTTATCTTGATGAAGGGATGTGGAAATTTCCTGATTTCTGTTCTTTCATTTTGTCAAGGCAGTCCCTAAGGCTAGCTGTTATTCTAATAAGAGAATTGAGAGCTTTCAATAAAGCATATTTTTCTATTAAATATAACCAAAGGGGCACCTGGGTGGCTCACTTGGTTGAACATCTGACTCTTGATTTCAATTCAGGTCATGATCTTATGGTCATAGGATTGAGCCCTGCATCAGGCTCTTTGCTAAGTGTAGAGCCTGCTTGGGATTCTCTCTCTTTCTCTCCCTCTGCCCCTCTCCCCTGCTTGTACACATGCTCTCTCTTTCTCTCTAAAAATAAAATAAAAATTTAAAGGATCCATCATCTGGCCATTGGTGAGTAAGATCTGTGAAAAGCAACTCAAACCAATAAGCTTTCTAATGGCTTAATGAAGACTTAAGAGGCATCCAAAGAGGGCAGTCCCTATGATCCAAAAGTTTACTTCCAAAATTAGTCCAAGAAAGCAAAAGCCTGCCTTGCACAGATCATAAGGATGGTGTATTATAAACAGTGTTTCCTGTCCTCATGAAATCATGAGATGTCTCCAGTCACAGACCCACTCATCTGTGACACCAGGCAGGTGCTACTGGGATGGGACTTTCCAGCACTGATAAGCAATGAAAGTTAAGACAACAAAGATTCCTCTGGGATAGAACCTGTCATGACAAACTTCCTTCAGATCTGGCACAGCTGGACAGAGAGAGAGACTCAGATTTATGGTCTCTTTGGCCACCAAGCTGCACCCTGGTCAGCATACCCTCTGAATGTTGGAGACCAAAGAGAGTATTCTCACTGGTCACAAAACCAAGCTCTTAGGACACAGAATATGACAAAAGGAAAAATCATAATCCACAGCAGAGTTTGTCTTATATGCACATTAACAGCTTTAGCTAAGCCTTGGGTCTCTTGGAGCCACACTAATAATACGTGTGAAGGATGTGCTGTGGGGTTCTGGAGGTGTGTTGTTTTACAGTGTACCTTGTTGCCCAGAAGTTTTCTTGAGGTTGACAGGTGACCTAGTGTCAATCGAACCCATTCTGTACCCTAGTACAGAAGGCTTTAAGTGGTGATGAGTGCTCTTACAGCTTTTAAGTGCTCCACCTGTTTTTTGTGCTTTTAAGTGCACAGCCTTTAAGTGCCCACCAATTTTATGGCTTTGGCTTCCAAGATGTTCCTTAGCAATAGCCTTTACCTTATGTGCACATTGACCCACAACAAAGTTTGTATGAAAAATGACATAAAAGACACAAAGGAAAACGAAGACTGTATCTGGGAGGAAATGGATCAGAAACCAAAGAGTACTCTACCAAATGTAACCAATGAGTTGCTAAGCCCAAGAAACTAGTTCCACAAGTATTTTCTCCTGCTAGTCTAAATTTAGAAAGAGAAAAAGGCCTCTCCCCACTCTCACTCCATAAGACACCACAAAAGGAGATCCTGGGAGACTGACATGTAAGAAATCTTACCTTCTTCCAGCTGTTTGTCAGATGTCCCAAGGTCTCTCAACTACAGCATTGTCTTAGGCTGAGCAGTGTCCAGTGAGCTGGTATCCTGCTGACTACACAAACCATTGGGGAGGAAGAATTTCCTTTCCCCTTCATGGTGCTTCTAGCTGGACTAAGAATCCACTTGACATGAGACAGATTAACAAGAGAAAATCAATTTTAGTTTTGTACATATGGGGAATTGTCACAGCTAGGAAATTCCAAAGACAATGAGGCAACATGAGGTTTATATGAGTTAAGGAGAGGGGTAGGGATCTGAGGACCTAAAGGGGACAGAGACTATTTATTTAACATGAAGGTAAGAGAAGATGTTTGGAAAACTTAGGTTGCCCTATTACGCAGACAGATTTCTTAGGAAAGAGGAGTCTCTGTGAATATCTGTCTTCTTGGTATAAGCATGCAGTAGATGGGGAGGTAAAGAACTGTTCCTGAATCTGTTGGATTTTTATTGTTTTTGACTCAAAATAATGTTATGCTAAAGTGACCCATTTGGGGAGGTCTACCAGTGGTCCCTACACTTACATATCCTTCGTCACATTTGATCTAAACTGTAATTCCTGTTTTCAAAACTTAACAGATTTTGTTGTGGAGACCAAATCTATGTAAATGGCAAATAACACACCCTGTATTGTTGTGATCATAAGCCTAACAGGAACTCTGAGAAGGGAGTGAATGTGTGAGTTTAAATTTTGTGGATTCATGGGTACGAGGTAGGATTGGAGTTGGCCATCTAGGATTTCTTTATTGCTAGAGACACAGCTTTGAAGGAAACTACACTGACAACGGGATGAACTGACTCCTCAGAGCAGTATTGACATATATGCTCCTTCAAGTGCATTACTAGAACAGTCTTGACTCATTTATGTAAAACAAAGTTCTTGTGTCTGTGTGATGGGGGAAATGGCAAGGAGAGGTCCAAAGATGAGTAGGTGAGACAACTTAAAAGTTTACCCAGGTAGGAAACTCTTGTTAAAAAAACAAAACAAAATAAAACAAAAAAAACCTTGCACGGAAGGGTAGCAGGTGCATGTATATGCACGTGTAACTCCCCAGTGTCTGATACAGAAAGAACACTGTGGGCAAAATCCTGGAGTGCAAAGACTGAAAAGGGGAACCACTTGTAAATAACACTGGTTGAGGAAAAGAACTAACAACTGCCCAAAGACCAGCTGAATGAACTGTATTTTCAGTGTGGATCCATAGATCTGAACTAAATAGATGCTTAGGAAAATGCTGCTTAGCCTGGAGGGCCTTTATTCTGAAGGTGGCAGATTTTAGCATAGTAACATTTGAGTTTGTTTTTCTATGTTGTATTTTTATTTTTGTCTCTAAAAAAATATTTTCTATGGAAAACTTCAACTTAGTACTTCCAACTTAAGTGACTTCTATTAATGTTATATGTTGGCCACTGGGGGGCATGAGGTCAAGGTTTGGTGAAGAAATACTATTTCTCTTTTTTGAGATTACAGCAGACTTTTGTGTCTCAGGGAACATGAACTTAAGTAAAGGGGATGTTATTATGTGATGCTGTAGAACAGTCTGAAGATGAAAATCAGAAGTGTTCAGTGATTTCTTAGTTCCAACATGCTAAGCTCATTATTTCTATTATTTGCATTGACATGACAACCATTGACATTGATCACCATAAAAGATTTCACTTGTTCGTGAAGTCTGCTGGGGTGGCTCCGCATTGTTTCACAGGAAATGTTGCACAATAAGTCTGTAAAGTCTGCAAAAAAGGAAAAAAACAGAACCTACAGTGGGGCCATGGAGGGAGGTGGCACCAGAGAAGACTAGGAAAGCAAAGAGGGAAGTGATGGCTTGGGTTTTGACATCTGTGAGAGGGCAGTAGAGAGACTGAGTTATCAAGGTAGGGATTTAGGAAAGACAGAAGTGGCAGGGGGAGGAGATAGGGGAGGAAAGGAAAGGAAGCAGAGGAAGGAAATGCCATGGGTCAACTGTTTGTCAATCTGCATTGTGGAAATAGGCAGAAATCTTTTTGTTTCAAATGGGAAGGAAAAGTTCTTTATCTGTCCTTCATGGTCTTCTAGCTGGACTAAGAATTACATTTACATGAGACAGATTAATAGGAGAACAAAGCACAGTTTTATTACATGTGCACCAAGACCCTCTAATGAAATTGGGACCTAACAAAATGAGCAGGCAAGTTTTATACTTTTTAGACAAAGAGACAGTAAATCTGTGAGGAGTTGACAGGACAAGGAAAACTTAACTTTAGGAGCTTCAATTAGTAAGGAGTTCTAGACAGAATTTGGGCTGTGGGAGTATATTAATAAAAAGTAAGCAGGGTTGTTTATACAGCCTTCTTGGCTCAAAATTTCCCATCTCTGGTAAAAGGATGTCTCCTTACCTCCTGATACAAGGGTGGTACCTTTGACATGGGAGATTTCTTTCTTGCTTTCAGGTGGATGGTGGAGGGTCTGAGTGTCCTTCTTGCATAGGCTGTCTCTTAAATACCTTTTATTTTAAATAATCAGTATGCTAAAGTGGCACATTTTGGGGCGGCCTGCCTTCTGTCCCTATACATCTTAAAAGATTTCCATTTTGAGGGTACCTGGATGGCTTAGTCAGTTTGGCATCTACCTCATGGTTTCCGCTCAGGCTGTAATCTCATGGTTCGTGGGTTCAAGCTCTGCATCAGGCTCTGTGCTCTCAGCACACAGCCTTCTTGGGATTCTCTCTCCGTCTCCCTCTGCCCCCCCTTGATCTGTCTCTCTCGGAAACTAAACTAAAAAAAAAAAAAAAAGCGTTCCATTTAGAATGTCAGTCAATAGGGTTGAGACCAAGAGCTTTAAGCATCTATGAGAAATGCTTAGAACGTAAGTGACTTTGAGAACCATTATAATGCCTAGGGACGGCAAGGGAGGAGCCTACAAAACCAAGGTGCTTAGAGAGCAGGATCTGGATGCACTTAGCTTCATTTTAATAGTAGGTACATCATAAAAATGCCCCCCGAAGAGAATAGGGGCAAAATGATCTGAAGAATCACCATTGATGTGTAAAAATTCCAAAATACAGATTTGCTAAAGATCTCTCTGGCTTGGGTAGTACTTACTTTCTTTGTTCTATTTGATTAACTTATTCTAAACTGTAATGAAAGCAGACAAGTTTTCATACTCCTTACTCCAAGTGTTTTCCTTGGGCACGTTCAGCTTTTTATGGATTCTTTAGGTGCTTTCTGTTATCACCACTTGTTGGCTGGGGTACTGGGAGGAAACCTGTCATTGCCTTCTTCGTTCTCATCTCTAAATACCTCTCTTCCTACCAACATGTTCACACTGCTGGGATACAAATAGCCCTGTGTGAAGAAATTGAATTTTTTCTTTTCTCTTTCTTTTTCTTCCTTCCTTCCTTCCTTCCTTCCTTCCTTCCTTCCTTCCTTTTTCTTTCTTTCTTTCTTTCTTTCTTTCTTTCTTTCTCTCTCTCTCTCTCTCTCTCTCTCTCTCTTTCTCTCTTTAAGAGAAACCTCCCTTTTAGAAGATCTTGCTCTTACTTCATGGAGAAAAGGCACACCTTTATACAAAGACTCTCAGCCTTCCATCATCTGCTTTAAAGATTCTTCTGCATTCTTGTCCATCATTTTATTCTTCTTTCACAATCCTGCCTCATGTTGAAGGTGAATCCTTCCATATATTCTCAGGATCCTGTCCCCCTTTGCCCTCTCAGGGATATTCATGTCTTTTTTCTCTCCTATATTTTCAACCTCCTCTTCTCCACTGGATCCTTTTTGTCAGTACATATATTTTTAATTTTTAAAAAGACTTAATTGTTTTACAGCAAAATTGAGAGGAAGATACAGACATTTCTCATATACCCTCCTGCCCCCCCCCCCCCACAGAATCTCCTCCATTATCAACACTCCTCCCCAGAATGGTACTTTTTTTTTTTTTAAACCAACAGCGAACCTACGTTGACACATCATATCACCTAAAGTCCATAGTTTACCTCAGGGTTCACTCTTGGTGTTATCCATTCTCTGGTTTTGAAAAAACTTTAATGACCTGTATCCATCATCATAATATCACGCAGAGTGTTTTCACTGCCTTAAAAATCCTCTGTACGCTCACTGTTCATTGCTCTCCCTACACCCCTGGCAACCACTGATCTTTTTTCTGTCTCCATAGTTTTGCCTTTTCCACAATGTAATTTTGTTGTAAACAATACAGTATGTAGCCTTTTCAGATTGGCTTCCTTCACATAGTAATATGTACTTAAGGCTCTTTCATGTCTTCTCATGGCTTGATAGCTCATTTCTTTTCATTGCTGAATAATATTCCATTGTCTGGATGGACCACAGTTTGTTTTTCCAGTTACCAACTGAAGCATATCTTGGTTGTGTCTGAGATTTGGAAATTATGAATAAAGTTAATAAAGTTTCCATAAACATCTTTGTGCAGGTTTTTTTGTTGGTATAAGTTCCTAACTTTTGGGTAAATACTAGAGATCATGGTTGTGGATCCTATGGTAAGAGTATGTTTAGTTTTGTAAGAATCTGTTTTCCATTTTTGGAATTTCCCAAAATGGCTCTACCATTTTGCATTCCCACCACCAGTGAATGAGAGTTCCTGTTGCTCCACAGCCTCACCAGCATTTAGTGGTGTTGGTGTTGATTTTGGCTCTTCTAATAGGTAGGTAGTAGTATCTCACTGTTGTTTCAGTTTGCATTTTTCTGAGAACATATGAAGGGAGCATCTTTTCGTATGCTTGTCATGTATATCTCTTCCTTATTTATTTATGTATTTTTAAAAAATTTAATGTTTATTTAATTTTTGTTTTGTTTTAAGTCATTTTTATTTTTTATTTATTTTTTATCATTTATTTTTTAATTTATATCCAAGTTAATTAGCATATAGTGCAACAATGATTTCAGGAGTAGATTTCTTTTTTTTTATATGAAATTTATTGTCAAATTAGTTTCCATACAACACCCAGTGCTCATCCCAAAAGGTGCCCTCTTCAATGCCCATCACCTACCCTCCCCTCCCTTCCACCTCCCATCAACCCAAAGTTTGTTCTTAGTTTTTAAGAGTCTGTTATGCTTTGGCTCTCTCTCCCACTCTAACCTCTTTTTTTTTCTTTTTTTTTCCTTCCCCTCCCCCATGGGTTTCTGTTAAGTTTCTCAGGATCCACATAAGAGTGAAACCATATGGTATCTGTCTTTCTCTGTATAGCTTATTTCACTTAGCATCACACTCTCCAGTTCTGTCCACGTTGCTACAAAGGGCCATATTTCATTCTTTCTCATTGCCACGTAGTACTGCATTGTGTATATAAACCACAATTTCTTGATCCATTCATCAGTTGATGGACATTTAGGCTTTTTCCACAATTTGGCTATTGTTGAGAGTGCTGCTATAAACATTGGGGTACAAGCGCCCCTATGCATCAGTACTCCTGTATCCCTTGGGTCAATTCCTAGCAGTGCTACTGCTGGGTCATAGGGTAGGTCTATTTTTAATTTTTGGAGGAACCTCCACACTGTTTTCCAGAGTGGCTGCACCAATTTGCATTCCCACCAACAGTGCAAGAGGGTTCCCATTTCTCCACATCCTCTCCAGCATCTATGGTCTCCTGATGTGTTCATTTTGGCCACTCTGACTGGCGTGAGGTGATATCTGAGTGTGGTTTTGATTTGTATTTCCCTGATGAGGAGCGACATTGAGCATCTTTTCATGTGCCTGTTGGCCATCCGGATGTCTTCTTTAGAGAAGTGTCTATTCATATTTTCTGCCCATTTCTTCACTGGGTTATTTGTTTTTTGGGTGTGGAGTTTGGTGAGCTCTTTATAGATTTTGGATAGTAGCCCTTTGTCCGATATGTCATTTGCAAATATCTTTTCCCATTCTGTCGGTTGCCTTTTAGTTTTGTTGATTGTTTCCTTTGCTGTGCAGAAGCTTTTTATCTTCATGAGGTCCCAGTAGTTCATTTTTGCTTTTAATTCCCTTGCCTTTGGGGATGTGTCAAGTAAGAACTTACTGCGGCTGAGGTCAGAGAGGTCTTTTCCTGCTTTCTCCTCTAGGGTTTTGATGGTTTCCTGTCTCACATTCAAGTCCTTTATCCATTTTGAGTTAATTTTTGTGAATGGTGTAAGAAGGTGGTCTAGTTTCATTCTTCTGCATGTTGCTGTCCAGTTCTCCCAGCACCATTTGTTAAAGAGACTGTCTTTTTTCCATTGGATGTTCTTTCCTGCTTTGTCAAAGATGAGTTGGCCATACGTTTGTGGGTCTAGTTCTGGGGTTTCTATTCTATTCCATTGGTCTATGTGTCTGTTTTTGTGCCAATACCATGCTGTCTTGATGATGACAGCTTTGTAGTAGAGGCTAAAGTCTGGGATTGTGATGCCTCCTGCTTTGGTCTTCTTCTTCAAAATTACTTTGGCTATTCGGGGCCTTTTGTGGTTCCATATGAATTTTAGGATTGCTTGTTCTAGCTTCGAGAAGAATGCTGGTGCAATTTTGATTGGGATTGCATTGAATGTGTAGATAGCTTTGGGTAGTATTGACATTTTAGCAATATTTATTCTTCCAACCCATGAGCACAGAATGTTTTTCCATTTCTTTATATCTTCTTCAATTTCCTTCATAAGCTTTCTATTGTTTTCAGCATACAGATCTATTACATCTTGGTTAGGTTTATTCCTAGGTATTTTATGCTTCTTGGTGCAATTGTGAATGGGATCAGTTTCTTTATTTGTCTTTCTGTTGCTTCATTGTTAGTGTATAAGAATGCAACTGATTTCTGTACATTGATTTTGTATCCTGCAACTTTGCTGAATTCATGTATCAGTTCTAGCAGACTTTTGGTGGAGTCTATCGGATTTTCCATGTATAATATCATGCCATCTACAAAAAGCGAAAGCTTGACTTCATCTTTGCCAATTTTGATGCCTTTGATTCCCTTTTGTTGTCTGATTGCTGATGCTAGAACTTCCAACACTATGTTAAACAACAGCGGTGAGAGTGGGCATCCCTGTCGTGTTCCTGATCTCAGGGAAAAAGCTCTCAGTTTTTCCCCATTGAGGATGATGTTAGCTGTGGGCTTTTCATAAATGGCTTTTATGATCTTTAAGTATGTTCCTTCTACCCCGACTTTGTCAAGGGTTTTTATTAAGAAAGGATGCTGAATTTTGTCGAAGGCCTTTTCTGCATCGATTGACAGGATCATATGGTTCTTATCTTTTCTTTTATTAATGTGTTGTATCACATTGATTTGTGAATGTTGAACCAGCCCTGCATCCCAGGAATGAATCCCACTTGATCATGGTGAATAATTCTTTTTATATGCCATTGAATTCAATTTGCTAGTATCTTACTGAGAATTTTTGCATCCATATTCATCAGGGGTATTGGCCTGTAGTTCTCTTTTTTTGCTGGGTCTCTGTCTGGTTTAGGAATCAAAGTAATACTGGCTTCATAGAATGAGTCTGGAAGTTTTCCTTCCCTTTCTATTTTTTGTAATAGCTTGAGAAGGATAGGTATTATCTCTGCTTTAAATGTCTGGTAGAATTCCCCAGGGAAGCCATCTGGTCCTGGACTCTTATTTGTTGGGAGATTTTTGATAACTGATTCAATTTCTTCGCTGGTTATGGGTTTGTTCAGGCTTTCTATTTCCTCCTGTTTGAATTTTGGAAGTGTGTGGGTGTTTAGGAATAATGCCCCTTACCTACTTAGCCCATCCCCCATCCCATAACTCTCTGTTTGTTCTCCAAATTTAAGTCTCTTATGTTTTGTCCCCTTCCCTGTTTTTATATTATTTTTTGCTTTCCTTCTCTTATGTTCATCTGTTTTGTATCTTAAAGTCCTCGTACAAGTGAAGTCCTATGATATTTGTCTTTCTCTGACCAATTTCACTTAGCATAATACCCTCTAGTTCCATCCACGTAGTTGCAAGTGGCAAGATTTCATTTTTTTTTTTGATTGCCGAGTAACACTCCATTGTATACATATACCACGTCTTCTTAATCCATTCATCCATCGGTGGACATTTGGACTCTTTCCATACTTTGGCTATTGTTAATACTGCTGCTATGAACATTGGGATGCATGTGTCCCTTCAAAACAGTATACCTGTATCTATTGGATAAATACTTAGTAGTGCAATTGCTGGGTGGTAGGGTAGTTCTATTTTTAATTTTTTGAGGAACCTCCACTCTGTTTTCCAGAGTGGCTGCACCAGTGTGCATTGGCACCAACAATGCAAAAGAGATCCTCTTTCACTGCATCCTCACCAACATCTGTTGTTGCCTAAGTTGTTCATGTTAGCCTGTCTGACAGGTGTAAGGTGGTATCTCAGTGTGGTTTTGATATGTATTTCCCTGATGATGAGTGATGTTGAGCATTTTTTCATGTGTCAGTTGGCCATCTGGATGTCTCCTTTGGAGAAGTGTCTATTCATGTCTTTTGCCCATTTCTTCACTGGATTATTTGTTTTTTTGGGTGTTGTGTTTACTAAGTTCTTTATAGACTTTGGATACTAACCCTTTATCGATGTCATTTGCAAATATCTTCTCCCATTCTGTTGGTAGCCTTTTAGTTTTGCTGATTGTTTCCTTGGCTGTGCAGGAGCTTTTTATTTTTATAAGGTCCCAATAGTTCATTTTTGCTTTGGTTTCCCTTGCCTCTGGAGGTGTATTGAGTAAGAAGTTGCTGTGGCCAAGATCACAGAGTTTTTTGCATGCTGTCTCCTTGAGGATTTTGATGGCTTCCTGTCTTACATTTAGGTCTTTCATCCATTTTGAGTTTATTTTTGTGTATGGTGTAAGAAAGTGGTCCAGGTTTATTCTTCTGCATGTAGCTGTCCAGTTTTCCCAGCACCATTTGTTGAAGAGACTGTCTTTATTCCAATGGATGTTCTTTCCTGCTTTGTCAAAGATTAGTTGGCCATATGTTTGTGGGCCCATTTCTGGGTTCTCTATTCTGTTCCATTGATCTGAGTGTCTGTTTTTGTGCCAGTACCATCCTGTCTTGATGATTACAGCTTTGGAATACAGCTTGAAGTCCGGAATTGTGATGCCTCCTGCTTTGGTTTTCTTTTTAAGATTGCTTTGGCTATTTGGGTCTTCTCTGGTTCCATACAAATTTTAGGTTTGTTTGTTCTAGCTCTGTGAAGAATGCTGGTGTTATTTTGATAGGGATTGCATTGAATATGTAGATTGCTTTGGGTAGTATCGACATTTTAATATTTGTTCTTCCTATCCAGGAGCATGGAATCTTTTTCCATTTTTTAGTGTGTGTTTTCTTCATTTTCTTTCATAAGCTTTCTATAATTTTCAGTGTATAGATTTTTCACCTCTTTGGTTAAATTTATTCCTAGGTATTTTATGATTTTTGGTGCTACTTTAAATGGAATCAATTCCTTGATTTCTCTCTGTTGCTTCATTGTTGGTGTATAGGAATGCAACTGATTTCTCTGCATTGATTTTATATCCTGCAACTTTGCTGAATTCATGGATCACTTCTAGCAGTTTTTTGGTAGAATCTTCTGCATTTTCCATATACAGTATCATGTCATCTGTGAAGAGTGAAAGTTTGACCTCCTCCTGGCCAATTTGTATGCCTTTTATTTCTTTTTGCTGTCTGATTGCTGAGGCTAAGACTTCAAATACTATGTTGAATAACAGTGGTGAGAGTGGACATACCTGTCTTGTTCCTGACATTGGGGGGAAAGCTCTTAGTTTTTCCCCCTTGAAGATGGTATTAGCATTGAGTCTTTCATATATGGCTTTTATGATCTCGAGGTATTATCCTTCTATTCCTACTTTCTTGAGGGTTTTTATCAAGAAAGGATGCTTTATTTTGTCAAATGCTTTCTCTGCATCTATTGAGAGGATCATGTGGTTCTTGTCCTTTGTTTTATTGATATGATGAATCACATTGATTGTTTTGTGGATATTGAACCAGCCCTGCATCCCAGGTGTAAATCCCACTTGGTCATGGTCAATAATTTTTTTAATGTATTGGTGGATCTGGTTGGCAAATATCTTGTTGAGGAGTTTTGCATCCATGTTCATCAGGATAATTGGTCTATAGTTTTCCTTTTTAGTGGGGTCTTTGTCTGGATTTGGAATCAAGGTAATGCTGGCTTCATAGAAAGAGTTTGGAAGTTTTCCTTCCTTTTCTAATTTTTGGAACAGCTTCAAGAGAATAGGTGTCAACTCTTCCTTAAATGTTTGGTAGAATTCCCCTGGAAAGCCATCTGGTCCTGGACTCTTGTTTTTTGGCAGGTTTTTGATTACTAATTCGATTTCCATACTGGTTATGGGTCTGTTCAAATTTTCTATTTCTTCCTGTTTCAGTTTTGGCAGGGTATATGTTTCTAGGAACTTGTCCATTTCTTCCAGATTGCCCATTTTATTGGCATATAATTGCTCATAATATTCTCTTATTGTTTTTATTTCTGCTGTGTTGGTTGTGATCTTTCCTCTTTAATTCTTTTTTTTAAACTTTTTTTTAATGTTTGTTTATTTCTGAGAGAGAGAGAGAGAGAGTCAGAGTGTGAGCGGCAGAGGGGCAGAGAGGGAGGGAGACATAGAATCTGAAGCAGGCTCCAGGCTCCAAGGCATCAGCACATAGCCTGATGCAGGGCTCGAACTCACGAACAGTGAGATCATGACCTGAGCCGAAGTCGGGCACTCAACCGACTGAGCCACCCAGGCGCCCTTCTCCTCTTTCATTCTTGATTTTATTTATTTGGGTCCTTTCCTTTTTCTTTTTGACAAAACTGGCTAGTGGTTTATCAATTTTGTTAACTCTTTCAGAGAACCAGCTTCTGGTTTCATTGATTTGTTCTACTGTTTTGTTTTGGTTTGGTTTGGTTTCGATAGCATTGATTTCTGCTCTAATCTTTACTATTTCCTGTCTTCAGCTGGTTTTGGGTTTTAGTTGCTGTTCTTTTTCCAGCTCTTTAAGGTGTAAGGTTAGGTTGTGTATCTGAGACCTTTCTTCCTTCTTTAGGCCTGGATTGCTATTTCCTTTCCTCTTATGACTGCCATTGCTGCGTCCCAGAGGTTTTGGGCTGTGGTGTTACCATTTCCATTGGCTTCCATGTACTTTTTAATTTCCTCTTTAACTTCTTGGTAAGCCCATTCATTGTTTTTAGGATGTTCTTTAGTCTCCCAGTATTTGTTACCTTTCCAAATTTTTTCTTGTGGTTGATTTTAAGTTTCATAGCATTTGGTCTGATCTTGGTCTTTTTGTACTTGTTGAGGGCTGATTTGTGTCCCAGTATGTGATCTATTCTGGAGAATGTTCCATGTTTCATGTGTACTGGAGAAGAATGTATATTCCACTGCTTTAGGATGAAATATTCTGAATATATCTGTTGAGTCTATCCAGTCCATTGTGTCATTCAAAGCCCTTGTTTCCTTGTTGATTCTCTGTTTAGATGATCTGTCCATTGTTGTAAGTGGGGTGTTGAAGTCCCCTCCTATTATGGCATTATTATCAATGAGTTTCTTTATGTTTGTGATTAATTGATTTGTATATTTGGGTGCATTTGGAGCATAAATGTTTACAATTGTTAGGTCTTCTTGGTGGATAGACTCCTTAATTATGATATAATGCTCTTCTTCATCTCTTGTTACAGTCTTTATTTTAAAATCTAGATTGTCTGATATAAGTATGGCTTCTCTGGCTTTCTTTTGTTGACCATTAGAATGGCACATGGTTCTCCATCCCTTTACTTTCAATCTGAATGTGTCTTTAGGTCTAAAGTGGGTGTCTCGTAAACAGCATATAGATGGATCTTGTTTTCTTATCTTTTCTGTTACCCTATGTCTTTTGATTGGAGCATTTAGTCCATTGACGTTTAGAGTGAGTACTGAAAGATAGGAATTTATTGCCATTATGTTGCTTGTAGAGTTGGAGTTTTGGTGGTGTTCCCATGTCCTTTCTAGTCTTCATTGCTTTTGGTCTTTTTTTTTTTTTTTTCTTCGTCCTTTCTAGTCTCAGAGAGTCCCCCTTGAAATTTCTTGCAGGGCTGGTGTAGTGGTCACAAAGTCCTTTAATTTTTGTTTGGGAAACTTTAAATTTCTCCTTGTATTTTGAATGACAGCCTTGTTGGATAAAGACTTCTTGGCTGCATATTTTTCCAATTCAGTACATTGAATACATCCTGCCACTCCTTTCTGGCTTGCCAAGTTTCTGTGGATAGGTCTGCTGCAAACCTGATCTGTCTTTACTTGTTGGTTGAGGACTTTTTTTTCCCATGCTGTTTTCACCATTCTTTCCTTGCCTGAGTATTTTGTGAATTTGACTATGATATGCCTTGTTGATGGTCTATTTTTGTTGAATCTAATGGGAGTCCTCTGTGCTTCTTGGATTTTGATGTCTTTGTCTTTCTCCAGGTTAGGAAGGTTTTCCACTATGATTTGCTCACATAACCCTTCTACCCCTCTTTCTCTCTCTTCATCTTCTGGAACCCCTATGATTCTGATGTTGTTCCTTTTTAATAAGGCACTGATTTCTCTAATTCTTAAATCATGCTCTTTTGCCTTAGTCTCCCTTTTTTTTGTTTTTTTTTGTTTTTGTTTTTTTTTTTTTTGCTTCATTATTTTCCACAAATTTGTCCCCAGTAGCACTCATTCTCTGCTCTGCCTCATCCATCATTGCCGCTTTGGTATACATTTGAGATTGAAGCTCAGTTATAGCATTTTTTATTTCATTCTCAGTAGCTTTTACTTCCTTTATCTCCATGGAAAGTGATTCTAGTCTATTTTCGACCCCATTAATGTTTATTTTTGAGGGAGGGACAGAGAGAAGGAGACACAGAATCCAAAGCAGGCTCCAGGCCCTGCGCTGTCAGCACAGAGCCCGATGTGGGGCTTGAACTCATGAACCGGGAGATCATGACCTGAGCTGAAGTCCGGTGCCCAACTGACTGAGCCACCCAGGGAGCCCTATCTTCCTTTTTTAATGTTTAATTATTTTAAGGGGAGGGGAGAGAGAGAGAGTCTGAGAATGAGGGAAAGGGTAGAGGGAGAGAGAGAATCCCAAGCAGGATCCATGTTGTCAGGGTGGAGCCTGATGCAGGGCTTGATCCCATAAACCTGAGCCAAAATCAAGAGCTGGACACCCAACCGATGGAGCCACCCAGGTGTCACATGTGTATATCTTCTTTAGGGAGGTGTCTGTTAATGTCTTCATCTCATTTTAAAATCAGTTTGGTTGTGTTCTTATTGTTGCATTTCCATTGACATTTAAACACAGTTAAATCTCTCACATGGTCAGCAACTGCAACAGAAGCAGTAGCAGTAGCAACAAACATATGCATACAACCCAAGCCCCAGACCTTCAGACTCCTCTCTTAACCCCACATCCACCTCTGCCTTATCTTTGCTTTCTGTCTGTCTCAGTGTAGAGGCCAAGGGCAGACTGCCCCAAGGTGGGTTACTTTGGTATGAAAATTATTTTGAGCTGAAGGCATTTGAGACCCTATAGGCTCCAGAGAAATTTTTGTCTCTCCCTTAACCACACAGAAGAATCTTAATTGGGAGTCTTTCCCTGAATAAGGGTTATTAGCAGAGATAATTTTTATATGAATGACCCATGTATATTGTAGGGCAAACATCTAATTATCAAACCTCTGCTCTTATTGCCCATGAAGTGTATTTCTTTCCTTGGAAGTCCCGGACCCCTTCCCCCTTTCTCTTTAGTTCAGGATGACATGTATGTACCTCATCTTGCCTGTCTTTGGAATTTCCACATCTTTGGGGATTCCCTGTACATACACTATTAAATTTGATTTTCTCCTTTTAAGCTGTCTGATGTCAGTTTGATTCTTAGTCCAGCTAGAAGGACCCTTGAAGGGGTCAGGAATTCTTGCTCCCTGATAGTAGACAAACTCCTTGATTGAGTTGTTCAGACTTGCTGTCTCTACTTCCCATGCACCTTTTATCCTCCTGAAGTGTGGCTTTTGTCTCCAGCCCTCTTTCTTTTCCAGCATCCCCAGACTTATAAAATGGCAGCAACATTCACCTAGTTGCCCTTGCCTGAAGCCTGGGAAGTAATCTGACTCTGCCCCCTTGCTCACCTCCCCACATAAAGTTAATCACCTGGTTCCATTAATTTGGTCACTGAGTGTCTCTCAATTTACCCACTTGTCCCCACTCTGATTTCCCCCTCCTTAGTTAATTTGGGAAGATATTATTTCTTCTTTTATGTGAAGATGATGGGAAGGTTGATGTGCATTGTTATGTGATGGGGTCATAAAGACTTACGGGTGCTGGTGACTGCACAGGCAAAAAATCCAGTCGCTGGAGATTTCCTTGTCATTTTAACATCCTCCTTGTGTGGACTTTCTGTTTAAAATAGTGACTTCTGCATCTCTCTGTTGGTTAACTTTTACTTCCCTGGCATTTTCCTCTCATTTATGAGGCACACCTCTGTTGGTCCTAGAAGTTCTGAGCTCACAGCTGTCATTTAGCTCTGTGGTTGCGTCTTGGCTCTGAACCTCCTTAGCTGTAAGAGCTGGATCAGATCATGGACTCTCTTGACTCTTATTTTCTTTATCCATAAAATGAGTGGCTTCCCCTAGACCAGTGGGTCTCCATGCTGGCTGTAAATTACCATCATCTGGGGGGCTTTTGGAACTCTCAACCTAGGCTGCACACTGGAACAGTGACATTAGCATCCTGACTTCTCACCCTCAGGATTGTTTAAAGCTCCCCCCAGAGATCTCAGTGTGTAGACAAGGTTGAGAACCATTGATTTTATGATTTTAAAGGGCCTCAGCTCTCCTGTTATTTTGTGTTTTTAGTCATGCCCCAATCCCAAGTTGAGATTTCCCTTAATGTTTTTACTAAGTTGGTAAGAAATAGCTGTGAAATTCCCCCCCACCCCCTTCCATCTGCTGTTTGTTCTTATTTACATACGATGGAACCCAGCCTACTGATTTACAGTTCTGGTTCCCTACAACTGTTATTGAACTGAAAACATAGCTGAAAACTTATTAAACAGAAAAAAATTATTTTGAGCTTTGTGCCAACAATTCATTATAGAACCAAGGAAACATCTAAACTTTCCTTCTAACATTAATGCTAAAAATGGATTTACAATCCCATAATCTCAAATAAAAATTTTAATTCTGGTGCCAAACCTAGTATTGATCCTTTCTTGAATATCCTATCAAGAAAATCAAAGCATCTCTGCAAGAGAATGGAATTTTGCGGGGTTTGTATCCATAAACAGGCAAGGCCTCCCCAGACCACTCTGTGCAGGCCTCTGAAGGCAAGTGTGAGAATTTCCCTTTTCCTAGTTCTCCCTGCTGACCCATGAACATAGGAAGAAAAGCCAGGGCAAACACACCATCAGTGTGGGTATGTGGTCCCACTGTTGAAACATTTTAGAATAGGTTTTTCAGAAGACTGCTTTTCTGTAGCAGCCCCTTTTAGACCTACCATTTTATATTTGAAATAACCTAAGACTTTTCTAAGCTGCACGGGAATAGAGAAGAGACTAGGAGGATTATAGAGAACAGCCAAGCATTTGGTTTGACCACTGGCACTAAATTTGGGAAGAACTAGGGTCCGGACATAAGTCTGATTTATACTGGAGAAGTGTCCCTTGGGGTGCTGGCTCTTCATTCCCATTTCCATGTTTATAGTATCTCTTTCAACTGTTTGCTCACTTTTTTTCTGCAATACCCACCTGAAATATACAGTCCATGCCTTTGCTTGTCTTTCTCAAATCCTTATTAACTATTGAAATTAGTTGCCACCTTGATAAGGATAGCTTAATTTTAGGTATAGGAAGGTCAGTTATTAGTGACCTTTGGTGAATTCCTTTCCCCATATAATCATTTTACAACTGGATCATCAAATTGTCCTCTGCAAAGGAATGATTCTTTATCTTCTAGTTGGGGGGGGGGAAGGCATTTTCCTGGAGAAAGAAATGTTGCCAGAATTTGGAGTCAAGCTGAAAGGAACCTCTTTCCCAGCATGTTTGGCCCTGAACTATTTCTCATGGCTCAGAAAACCTTGTTTGGGGGCACCTAGGTGGCTCAGTTGGTGAAGCCTCCAACTTCGGCTTAGGTCATGATCTCACTGTTCAAGGGTTCCAGTCCCATGTCAGGCTGTGTGCTGACAGCTCAGAGCCTGAAGCCTGCTCTGGATTCTGTGTCTCCCTCTCTCTCTGCCCCTCCCCTGCTCATGTTCTGTCTCTCTCTCAAAAATGAATAAACATTAAAAGAAAACCTTGTTTGTAACTTCTTAGTTTTGACCTCTTTGGTTATTTCCTTATAGATGGAGGAATTGATTGAGGGTGTTCGCTGGGCCTTTATTGACATGCTGGAGAAAGAAAATGAGTGGATGGATGCAGGGACAAAAAGGAAAGCCAAAGAAAAGGTAAGGATTCTTTTGATAAAAAAATATGACTTTTGATTTAATGGATTTTTATGCTCTGTATTGTGTACTTGATTAAAAAAATTTTTTAATGTTCATTTATCCATTATTTTATTTTTATTTTTGCTTACACTGTAATTTTATTTTTTAAATTATTTTCTAAATATAATTTATTGTCAAATTGGCTAACATACAGTGTATACAATGTGCTCTTGGTTTTGGGGTAGATTCCCATGGTTCATCACTTACATACAACACCCAATGCTTATCCCAACAAGTGCCCTCCTCAGTGAAATATTCATTTATTTTTGAGAGAGAGAGAGAAAGTGGGTGCGAATGGGGGAAGGTTAGAAAGAGAGGGAGATAGAATCCGAAGCAGGGTCCAGTCTCTGAGCTGTCAGCATAGAACCCGACAGGAGGCTCGAACTCAGAGCACAGGATCATGACCTGGGCTGAACTTAGATGCTTATCTGACTGAGCCACCTAGGCGCCTCTTCTGTACTTGATTTTTTATATTGACTGAGCTCTTGACTCTGAATGACCCCAGAGTTAGGTGTCTGTTTTGGGATGAATACATAGATTTCATCACTAGGGGGTAAGAGAAAATAAGATCTGCCTTTTTCTTTTCTCAAACTGCATTTCAAACACCTTGTAATGCAGCCTTGCCTTCTCTCTTAATTGTTATTTCTAAGAGCCACATGGCCTGCTGCCTAGCGAATTTTGCCACAAACCATTATTGGCTGTGGCAGAGTGCAGAGCAATGGGGAGCCATGGGGAGCAGCTGGCAGAAGAGCCCTCAAGGCACAAAGGAGAAAAACCCATACTGGCTGTGTGTCCTTCTGCTCTGTGCACAGTGTGTGCAAATGTCCTCTGGAAAATCTTTCCCTGTAACCAAGCAGGTCTACTTCCTAACCCATCACTTTGCTCTGATGATCCAAATAGCATGCTTATAAACCGCAGACCGCTGGTAGAGCATTGTGTCGGAATACAAAAATGTTTAATAGAAGTGGACACTCAGTGGGCCTTGTGCAACAAGAGAAAGGAATAAGTGAGAGATGTATTAGCAGCCATGCTGCTGAAAAAACAAATAATCAGACTCATCTTCAATTCTAGGTGTTGGGATGGAGCTGGAGCTCAGGTGGGTAGGGAATACTTGATACATTCTTAATGGATGCTTCTCTGTGTCTGAGAGACTCTGAACTAGGAGCACTTCTTTTTTAGAGATGTATTTTGAAACTTTGCTAATGACAGTAATCCCCTGGGATGCCTAAATGCTCTCTAGCTTTCTGGGCCCCTCCCCTGCAAGGTTTGATTTAGTGGATTGAGGGTGCAGTTTGAACATATGTGATTTTAGCCAGTCTCCCTGGTGATTTTTAGTGCTAGGCAGGCCTGGGTAACATGGCTGAGAGACATTCTGAGTCATGCGAGAACAGATATTTTTGCCCTCTGGTCACAAAACAGAGGGAGAAGACAGGGCAGTGAAACTACTCCATATGATACTATAATGGTGGATACATGTTGTCATACATTTGTCCAGACCCATAGGAAGGGCAACACCAGGAGTGAATCCTAACAGAGCCTATGGATTCTGGATGGTAATGATGTATCAGTGCAGGTTCATTGATTGTAACAGAAGTCCCAGTCTTTTGGGGGAATATTGTTAATGGGAGAGGCTATGCATGTGTCAGTGTTGGGTTTCTTGGGAAATCTCTTTTCAGTTTTACTGTGAACCTAAGCCTGCTCTAAAAAAATAAAGCCTATTAAACAAACAAACAAACCTAAAGAGGGTAGCGTTCGGGGAATGCTTAGCCTTATTGAAATGAGAATGTGCAGAGATTTAGCAAGGGTGTTTTCTAGAGGTTTACTACTCCTGAAATGGATAAACATTGCCATAGATATTTTTGTCAATAGACATGAAAAGGCTGTTCAGTGTTTACAGTGAAGAAACAACTTGGGTGGCCGAGGGTGGCAGGTGTTGGAAGAAGACAAAGGGTAGGTTGGATTTTTTCCCTTTGAGAATCTGTCAAAGCTGTCTTAAGTCATGTAAGGCACAAGCTGATGAAGGCAGGAGCATGAGGGCTGTTGATGAGAAGTTTTCCAGATGGTAGATGAAACTTTTGGCACCAACATATTGTTGTTTTTTGAAGGCTTCATTTTCTGGGCTAGCTTGTGATATCTGGAACACAATTTGTCTTGCACTGGGCAGTTGAGAACTCAGAGCACTGGGGACTCTTGATCCTAGCCTGACCTCTCATGGATCCAGGGTCACCTGTATGGAGGGCAGGGTGGAGTTATGAGGGATGAGTGTGTGTTATGAAAGGATAGATACCAGAGGAATGTTCTGGGGACCGCAGTGACTTCTTTAGGAAGTATGACTGGTTGCCTCAGGGGGAGATCTTCTGAGTTGCATAAAGCAGTAGGCACCTTATAGTTGGGTCTTCTAGGCAAATGGCCCATGGGTCCTTCTTGAAGGCACATTATTTTCAATTCTTCTAGTATTAGCATGTTCTTGTTTGCCCCTGAGTTGCTCTCCAGTCTTCTATTTTATTTCGATGAGAGCTGTCACTTTTTCTTCTAAAAGTACTCTTTGAACACTCTGCTTTCTTTGAGCTGAGTTCAACCTGCCAGGAACTCAACTAGTTCCTTGACAGGTAGAAATATCAAAGGGAATTTTCCTCCTGGATCTCACCAGGCTCCCTGAGTATGTCATTTCAGAGTTCAGGGATGTTTCTTTAATAAAAGGCAAGAAAGAGGGAATGTTTTCCAAGAATTTTCAGCAGTTCTCCAAAACATGTCAGGCCCTGGACCCCAAAAGATGCAGATTTTCTTTTGCTAAATTAAATGAACATGCAGTTCTGGAAATGACCTCTGGGCGGAGCTCATAGACTCACAAAGACAACATTTTAGGAAGCTGAAGGCATTTATGCAGCTTTCTGCTCTGGGGTTGTTTTTGAAAAATTATTTTTTTCCTTGCCCTTTTCCTCTGCTGTCCTCAATTTGATTGCCTTTTAATAGTCAACAAGAAAGGAGAGGTTCTGCCTACTAATTCCTTGAATCTTAGATGGAAATCTCTGAAGATTTTAGGGCTTTGTCTTTCTGATATTCAATAGCCTCTGCATTAAGACGGGATTCGCCTGCGTTCAAAGTGGAGGTGAATAATTCGCCTGCTCTTCCTGGTATGACTTGGCACTGTTCTTTGGGCATGTGTTGTATGCAGTATATCACCCAGGCGGAAGATTTCTCATCAATAATAGTGCCCACACTGGGCCAATGCTGAGTCACTTGGCAACCCATTGGGAAAGCTGGAAGAATGTTCTGATTTGCAAGTGGGAGAGGCTTTTCTTTCTCTCACCATGAAGCTCTGGACCGCAGCAAATGAGAGCACCTCCTATATTGGGTGTTGACCTAAGCATTCCCTAGTACCTGGCCTCCTGAATGGGGAGGGCCTAGATACCTGCAGTGGGTTGAGGCCTAACACCTTGACTTGTGTGGAATTGACCCTGGTTTCCAAATGGAAGTGTGGGGATGTGACTTTGTCGTGTTCTTCACTAGGGGTGATCACTGTAAAAGATAAACGAGGGTGCTTCTGCCCCTGTGAAAGGTAAATTTGTTATCTCAGTCTCTCTGCCTTTCCCTTCTCATCTCTTAAGGGGTCATGAGTGGTTTAGTATTGTGAAACTGACAATGTAGGTTTCAACTGGAAATTTAACATCATGAAATAAGCACCAATTTTTCTTCAGGATTCTGTTTCCTGCAAGCATATGCTTTAACTGTAAACTAGCAGCAAAGGACAGGAAGCCTGTTATTTTTTCGGTTATCATAGATGTGGAATGAGTGTAAGTAAGGTGATACAAATTATGTTGGGGGGTGTCTTCTGGAAGATTTGCCTTTTCAGAACAGAGTACGAAGATCTCAAGGTCACTACATAGCGATTCTGAGGCCTAGCAGGAAGGGATGCAGCACTGCCTTTGGCTGCCCTAGTGGCAGGAGCAGGGCTTCTGCTAGCAAGGTCTGTGTCAGATCAGGAGGAGCAGCTTCCTCACTTCAGCTGGTCCCCACCTAGTTTGAATTCTGTATCCAAAGGCTGGATCCTTTCTGAGATACTTGTTTGTGCTCTTTGCTCCTGGGACCTGTGTTTGCCTGGCCACCCATCAAGAAAAAGACCTAGATGGAACTCCTAGGAAGGCAGTCTCCTTAGGATGCTGTGAGTGGCCTTAACCTTGGCCATAGTAGGTGCAGAGGGTTCCTGGAAGTGTACTACATGGCCCCATTGCCACAGGCATGTGACTCCCAGGCACAGGCTTTGAACAAGTGAGAAGAGTTTTCCTACAGAGGGCCAAACAAAAGTGTATCTCACCTCTTTGGCTTTGTCTCCGTTGGGGAGGAAAAATGGTCTTTCCTTCTACCCTTCTAACTACTTGACTGGGCCCCCTGTAACAAAGGATAGATTAACAAAAGACAATCAAACTGAAGTTTATTAACATGTGTATCTCATACATACATTAGAGAAACTCAGAATAATGAATAACTCAAAGAGGTGGCTTAGAGCCCTGGCTTACATAGGTAGCATCTTTAACAAAGAACACTAAATTTGCAGAGAAATGAAAAAGGAAAGAGGTTTTAGACTTCCAAGGGCAGCAGATTGTGGGAAGGTAAATATATGGGAAACAAATGGTAGTTAGTGAATACAGGATAGTTAGTGAAGTTTGTTGCCTGGATTACTCTGGTGTTATCTCCAGACTGATAGTTGTCTTTGGTGATTCACCTTTGTCCTTCCTGGTAGAGAGGGGAGAGGTACATTAGAGATGCAAATTCCTGGGTGACCTCACACCTGCTGAGCCCTGGGGTGGTGGTGGGAGGCCCAGTGCTGTGCCATTACCATTTCATTGCACATCTGTCAGACCTCCAGCTGCAGGCACCTGCACTTTCCCCAAGAACTTTCTCTTACTATTGGAACCTGCCGTGCCACTCATACAGAGAGGGTCCAGTGGTCTGGGGAAGGAGCACACCCAATGACTGATGGGAGTTGCTGTGTATGTGGTGCAGCCCGCTCCTCCCTCAAGTATGTGTTCAACATGGGCTCCCAGAGTTCCCCCAATGGGGTAAGCTCGGCTTGCTCACATGGGCAACTGGCTCAAGAACCTTTACTGACAGCCTGCCTTGCTCTGCTCACTTCCCCGGTCCCTTCCTGGTGTTTAATGTTTCTTTCACTTGCAAGATGAACTGCTTGTACTCCACTCCTTGCCTCAGGGTCTGCTCTTGGGGGCCCCCAACTAGGGCGTAGCCCCTGGGGTATGTGCTTTTTCCGTCCTTCCTGAATGCACTTCACTGCATTTCCATGCGAGCAGCACTTCAGCAAATTCAATTCCACAGTTTCAGAACCCATGATGTGTCATGTGCTGGAGTAGTAGCTGCAGGTTCAAAGATGATTAGAGGCTTCCTTTACTTGGGGCTCTCACTCTTCTGGAAGAGGATAGCAGGAACATGGGTGCTGAGCAAATGGGAGAAATTTTAGTTAATGCAATGGAGAAACAAAGTGCTCCTGGCTATCCCTGTAGGGGAGGAAGATTCTAAGAGCCCAAACCCCCTGTGGGGGGCCCTTTACTCAGGCACTGCCCTCTCTCTGTCTCCCTTCTCATCTCTGCCTGTGTCCTTGTAGCCTGTGGGTAAGGCCTCTGGTGGCTTTTCCTTGCAGATCTCAACAGCTCTGCACACAGCTCACTTTCCCTTGGTACCTTCACTCTTGCTTCATTTCACATTTTCATTTTAAATTGTTCCATGGAAAAGAAGATAGGGAAGTGCTTTTGTCAAACTGTCTCTTGACCTTCCCTGTTCCAAATTCAAGACTGTTTGCATGTGCTTGAGAATGTGCGGTTTTTGGCTCTACTCGACTGCTCCCCTGGGGACACACAGCATATAAACCTATTTCAGCATCCCTCCCCACTCCCTGTAGATCCCTGGCTCACATGTACTGCCATCTTGAGCTCGCTGGCTCTCTCTGACTCCATCTCTCTGCCTCCATGTTTCTCTGTCTCACATTGCACATGTTGGCCAAGGTAGTAGCTTTCATACTTGTATCTCTTCTCACTGGCCTCAACAGGAAGTACAGTATAGAGGTTAAGCCTCTAGACTGTGGAGAAAGACTGCCTAGGCTCACAGCCAGTGTCTGCCCCTTATTAGCTGTATGGCCCTTTGGAAGTTACTTACCCTCTCTGACCCTCAGTTTTTACATCTCTAAAATGGGGAGATTAGTATCAACCTCAGAGATTTGTTTATGACATGCTCATGTACTTAAAGTACTTAGAAGGGGGCCTGGAGCCTGAGAAAGTCTCTCCACCTGCATTCAGCTGTTTCTTCTAAGCTGCTGTCCTGTGGGAGAGGAGAGGCTTTGGCTGCACTGGCTGGTGAGGAGAGAGCAGTGGGAAGTGAGGTTCCTTGTGTGTATCTGGGTCATTGTGTTTTCCTTTGTTAGGAAGGTCGGTGACAGAGGCCACAGTCTCTGAGGTACCTCTCCTACCTTATGTGTCCTGATGCACCACGTCAGAGCACTGCCCTTCTCCTTACCGCACCCCTCACAGGGCAAGTCATAGTGAACAGCCCCTGCTGAGAGGGTGATAGGGGAGTATATTACTTTTCTTTGTGGGTTTCAGATTTTCTGTTTTCTTTTTCTTTGTTTAAAAATTTTTAAGTTTTTATTTATTTATTTTTGAGGGAGGGGCAGAGAGACAGAGGGACAGAGAGAGAATCCCAAGCAGGCTCCATGTTGCCAGCACAGAGCCAGATGTGGGGCTCAAACTCACAAACCGTGAGAGCATGACCTGAGCAGAAACCAAGAGTTGGGACGCTTAACCGACTGAGCCACCCAGGTGCCCCTCAGATTTTCTGGTTTTGAACAAATCCAGCATTATCTTTGTGATACATATTATTATTATTATTATTATTATTATTACTACTACTACTACTATTATTATTTTATTTTTATTACATTTTATAATTTTAGTTCCCATATAGTTAACATGCGGTGTTATATTAGTTTCAGGTGTACAGTATTGTGTTTCAGCAATTCTGTGTGTTGCTCAGTGCTCATTATGATAAGCGTACTCTGAATCCCCTTCACCTATTTCACCCATCTCCCCCCACCTCCCCTCTGGTAACCATTGGTTTATATACTTTAAACACAAGCAGATATTCGGTGTAAGTAGGAGTTGGATGCATATATTTATCAGAGGCATATACCTGATACGTTATTCATGTGAGCTTAATTGAGTTTTGGTGTTCTGGAACCTCATGGAGGCATTATTTTGGGTGATGCTGTAGGTGATTGGTTCTCGCACTTGAGGTGCGTGCATCAGCATCATCTGGAGGGTTTGTTAAAACACAGATTGTCAGGCCCCACTCCCAGAGCTTCTGAGTAGGAAGCTTTGAGTTGGGGCCCCAGGAATTTGCATTTCTGACAAGTTCTCAGTGATTCTGTTGTTCTTGGGTGATTGGTGATTATAGGTGAAAATTTCTTACACCAAGGCTGTGTTACTAGAACTAGTTAACATTTATTAAGTGGCTGTTTTCCCCCTTACAGGAATCCTTTCTCACGTTTCTCACAAGGGAAGGGAGTGCCCTCATGAGTATCAGAACCCAGCTAGGCTCTCTGCTGCACTGCTATTGTGTCTGCTGAAAAGCCCTTCTTGATCGAGATCCATACACTCCTTCTCTGTCACTTCTAACCTTGACTCCATGTCTGTCCCCAGGAAGTATGCAGAATAAGTCTTCCATGTAAAAGCCCTTCTAATATTTGAAGATGTTTAATGTGTTTCTTTTTCACATGAAATGTCTTTAGTGTTCCTAATAAATTAACAAACATTATATGCCAGGCTGGAAGTTCTAAATGCTTTACAAATATTAACTACTCTAGTGCCATAATTCCTGTACGAGGCAGGTAAAATTTTTCTGTTTTCCACATGAGGAAGTTGAAGTGTGCAGGCTCCCCCAAGGCCGTACTGCCAGTAGGCAGAAGAGCTGGGCCTCCATCCTTGGCAGTCTGCTCTGGGCTTTTATCCACCATGCCGGTGGGTCTTCACATGTGGTACTCAGACCAGCAGCATTGGCATCACCTAGAAAGGACCTAGAAATGTAGATTCGTAGTCCTACTCCAGAGCTCAAGAATCCGAAACTCTGGGAGGGGACCCAGGAATCTGCATTTTAATAAGCCCTCCAGGTGATTCTGATGCAGTCAGTGTGGGAATCACTGCTCTGGGTTGTGGTTGTGATGCTTCAGCCTGCTGGCTGCTGTCCAGGTTTCAACATCTTTTCTTAAAGCTCCAGTTCAAAGCTCAACACAATATTCTAGATATAGTCCAACTCACACAGCACATTGGGAATATTATTACTGCATTTGTTTTGCATACAAATTACATTAAAAAATCCAAAGTTTATATTATGGCTTTCTTTTCCCCTCAGCCATATCACTGTTGGCTCATAACGAATTTACGGTCAGTTAATATCCAGGTCTTTTTTTTTTTTTTTTTTTAATCCCCCAGGAACTATTGTTAAGCCCTGTTGCTCCAGCCCTAAACTTGGCTTTTTTTTTTTTTAAGCCCCTCATCCCAGAACTGCACGTTTATTCTTATTTAAATCCATTTACCTTTGGTTCATGGCTCAGCTTTTAAAAATATATATATTTCTGGATCTTCTGTATGTTTATTTTTGTTACAAAAAACTGTGCTCATTGAAGAAAATCTTGAAAGTAAAGTATAAAAGTAGAAAGAAAAAAATTGTTGCTAGTTCCATCATCCAGTCTTTATAAGAGAATTTTCACTATTACTGCATATTTTTTTCCACTGGTTATACAGGAAATTACTTAAACAGTTCTCCCTAGTGGAGTACTTGCATTGTGCTGTTAATGATATTATAATAAACAATTTTGTGCATAAATAAATCTTTCCCTGCATTCAGAACTAATTCCTTAGAATGGGATTCTAAAAAACCGTTAAAAATCTCAAGTCTGTAACTCAGTGTTTCAACTGCTGTCTCCACCTCTAAATCATTCGTAATCTGATAAATCTGTTGTTTTATTTGATTGGTTTTCTGGGCTATTAATGAGCATGCTTACAAAATGGAGCTGGAATTGGTCTATATGCTTATCCTTTGGAGACTCCTTCCAGATTGATCTATTAAGCAGATTTATGGAGAATCTGCTCTGTGGCAGGTCTTTTGTTAGGTGCTAAGTAATTCACTTATGAGTAGATTTTTATTCCAGTTTTTCTACTTTGAACAACTCCATGAAGCCATCCTCCAATTTCTCCATTTTGCCTGCTCAGAGATCATGAGGTATTTAGCAATGCCTTGATGTAACCCAGTTACACTGTATTTAGGATATACCTTGATTTACTCTTGTTATTTTAAAAAAGTAGAAATCTGATGATATTGAACATTCACTGGCCTCCCATTCTTTCTAAGGTCCCATGTTATCCTCAGTGCAGATTACATCATTCCATGGGCTACAGCCAGCTGTTCAGACTCCCAATAATCTTCCCTCCCAGCCAACTGGAAGCACTCAAATCCTGTTGAGTGTATCTTCCAAACAACTTTTAAATCTTTATCATTTCTGCTTCATAGCTCTTTCTTCCCCTAGCCTCTCATACTTTTTTTCCTTATTTTTTTAAAATTGAGGTAAGATTCATATGACATGAAATTAACCATTTTAAAGTTACAATTCAGTGGCTTTTAGTACTTTCACAATGTGGTAGAGCAATCACCTCTGTCCAGTCCAAAACATTTCCGTTACCCCAAAAGGAAACTTCATATCCATTAGTGGTCACTCCTCATTCTTGCCTTCTCCCAACCCCAGGCAGCCACCAGTCTGCTTTCTCTGTATGGATTCACCTATTCTGCATATTTCATGTACGTGGAATCCTATAATATGAGAACTTTCATGTATAGCCTGTTTCACTCAACAAAATGTTTATAGGTTCATGTTGTAACATGTATCCTTTCATCCTTCTTAATCCATTTCCTCATTTATAGTCTTGGAAAGAGAATAGCAGAATAACCTTTTTTTTTTAGCATTTCTGATAGTGATACCTTCCCTGTCTTCTCTGAACTTCAGGAATAGCATCATAGTGTTTATTCATAACTAAAAAGCTCTATCTCAAAATCTAGATGACTGAGTTGACATGACCACTGTAAGGGAAGAACTGTGGTTGGCTGGTTGATTCTTGCAAGCTCAGAACCTAACATCATCTGGCATTCCCTTCTGTGGCTACTGGGCAGACCTTTATAAGGCTCATGGCTCTACCAAACACATAGGCAAGAAAGACATCTTTTTGGGGACCTCCCTTTCTTCACCCATGAAATGAGAACAAGTAAACTACCATTTCACAGAGTGTTTGGTAGGATTAAGTAAGTATGCATAGTTTCCTCTTATTTCCTCCTCACCAAATAATGCGATGTGCAATTAGAGTCTCCTAAAATTGAAAGAGAGAGAAGCTGATGTCAATTAAATTTTCTTTGGAGGTGGAGGTACAAAGTGGACCTTTATTGACTTCTCTGTTCAAAAATTTTAAATGTTTTATTGCAGAAATTTTAAAATGTGTAAAAGTGTACCTACTAGACCCCCAGGTCCTCCTCACCCAGCCTCACCAGTGAGCTTTGTTTGCCATTCTGATGTCATGTACTCTCCACCCAACCTGTTTTTATGCTCGAGAATTCAAAAGCTAATTCCCAACATCATTTTACTATAGACATTTTATTATGTATCTCCAACAGGTAAGTATTTTTTTAACTAAGCACAGTACTGTGAACATACCCAACAACACTAACAATACCTCATTAATTAGTAGCCTGTGTGTATTATGCTGTAATTATCCAAAACATGTCTGTTCCTTTTTTTTAAACAGTTGGTTCAAATCAGTATCCAGAGTGTACATATTGCAGTTACAGGTCCATCTTTTAAGCCTTCAAAACTTTTAAGAGCTCCCACTCCTGCTTTATCTGTGAATGTTTTTTCTTGAAAAACTTGTGTTGTTTGCCTGGTAGAGTTTTCAACAATCTTGATTTGGATGGGTATATACTAGTGTTTTTCTGTCCTTTACATTTCCTGTTAATTGAATCGAGAGGCTTGATGAGATTCAGATTCAATTTTTGTCTGGCAAGAAGACTCAATACTGTGTGCTTCCTATTGTGGCCTCGCAGGAGGCTTGTGATGATGGACTTCCCCCGTCTCAGGGCAGAGGTTGATCGGAGGTCTTAGGGTCCATTTTAACTTACCCCTCAGCCTTTCACCTCAGGCGGTGATCCTCTTTCTCCACTGTGTCTTAAGCTCACCTAGGAAGCTTTTAAGAAAATCCTGATGCTTAGGTGGCACCCTGGGCCAATGGCATCCAGACTCCCTGGGGCATCAGCATTTTTTTTAAAGTTCCTCAGGAGATGTAAATGTGCAGCCAGGGTTGAAAAACACTGGCCTAATTATTTTCATGGTCATTGATAATACTGCATAGGTACATGAGTTCATTGGGTGTTGCAACTAGTGATTTTCAAGTTCTGTCATTCTGTCTGCATTTATTACCTGGAATTGTTCTATAAAAAAGATTTCCTCTTATCAACAAACAACTTGAATATGCTGATACATAGTTTATACTGACATAAACTGCTGAAAGGTGGCATTAGTGTCTGTCACCTGTCATTATTAATTTATAGCATGAGTTGGCCTCTTAATACCTCCAAAGGTGCCAAAGCAGTTTTTTTTCTTAATACCAGTATAGTTAACATACAGTGTTTTGGGTGTACATTATAGTGATTCCACAGTTCTAGACATTACTCAGTACTCATCACCAAAAGTGAACTCTTAATCCCCTTCACCTATTTCACCCATCCCCACTCCACCTCCCCTCTGGTAACCACCAGTCTGTTCTCTATAGTTAAGAGTCTCTTTTTTTGGTTTGTCTTTTTTTTCTTTGTTTTGTTTCTTAAATTTCACATATGAGTCAAATCATATGGTATTTGTCTTTCTCTGATGTATTTCACAAGCATTATACTCTCTAGATCCATCCTTATGGTAAATTGCAATCTCATTCTTTTTTATGGCTAATAGTCCGGGTGTGTGTGTGTGTGTGTGTGTGTGTGTGTGTGTGTGTCTTCCTCTTTATCCATTCACCTACTGATGGATACTCGGGCTGCTTCCAGAATTTGGCTATTGAGAATAATAAGGCAATAAACATAGGGGTGCATATATCTTTTTGAATTAATGTTTTTGTATTCTTTGGGTAAATACCCAGTAGTGGAATTAATGGATGCTACCTATAGTGATTCTCTTTTGAAGTTTTTGAGGGGCCGCCATACTGTTTTCCACAGTAACTGTACCACTTTGCATTCCCACCAGCAGTGCACCAGGGTTCCTTTTTCTCCACATCCTTGCCAACACCTCTTGTTTCTTGTGTTCTTCATTTTAGCCATTCTGACAGGTGTGAGGTAATATCTCATGATAGTTTTGAATTGCATTTCTCTGATGGTAAGTGATGTTGAGCATCTTTTCAAATGTCTGTTGGACATCTGTATGTCTTTGGAGAAATGTCTGTTTGTGTCTTCTGCCCAATTAAAACAAATATTTATCTATTTTGAGAGAGAGAGAGAGAGAGAGAATGTGAGCAGTAGGAGGGGCAGAGAGAGAGGGACAGAGAGAAATCCCAAGCAGGCTCCATGCTATTAGCACAGAGCCCAACGCAGGGCTTAAACCCATGAACCACAAGATTATGACCTGAGCTGAAATCAAGAGACAGATCCTCAACTGACTGAGCCACCCATGCGCCCCTGCCCAATCTTGAATTGGATTATTTTGTTTTTTGGTGTTGAGTTGTACAAGTTCTTTATACAGTTTGGATACTAACCCTTTATCAAATATGTCATTTGCAAATATCTTCTCTCATTCCGTAGGTTATCTTTTGGATTTGTTGATTGTTTATTTCACTGTGCAGAAGCTTTTTATTTTGATGTGGTCCTAGTAGTTTATTTTTACTTTTGTTTCCCTTGCCTGAGGAGACATGGCTAGAAAAATGTTGCTATGGCCGATGCCAGCGAAATTACTGCCTGTACTCTTTTCTAGGATTTTTATGGTTTCAGATCTCACATTTAGGTCCTGAATCCATTCTGAGTTTATTTTTGTGTATGGTGTAAGAAAGTGGTCCAGTCCCATTCTTCCCCATGTAGCTGCCTAGGCAAATCTCCTAACACCATTTGTTAAAGAGACTGTCTTTTTCCATTGCATATTCTTGCCTCCTTTGTATGAGATTAATTGACCATATAAATGTGAGTTTATTTCTGGGCTCTCTATTCTGTTCCATCAATCTGTGTATCTCTTTCTGTGTCTGTACCATACTGATTTGATTACTACAGCTTGGTAGTATATTTTGAAATCTGGGATTGTGATACCTCCAGTTTTATTCTTCTTTTTCAAGATTGCTTTGGCTATTCATGGTATTTTGTGGTTCCTTACCAGTTTTAGGATGATTTGTCCTAGTTTTGTGAAACATGCTGTTGGTATTTTTATAGGGATTGCATTAAATCTTTAGATTGCTTTAGGTAGTATGGACAGTTTAACAGTATTTGTTCTTTCAATCCATGAACATGGAATATCTTTCCATTTGTTTGTGTTGTCTTCAATTTCTTTCATCAGTATTTTGTAGTTTTCAGAGTAAAAAGTCTTTCACCTCCTTAGTTAAGTTTATTTTTGGTACAGTTGTAAATGGGATTGTTTTCTTAATTTCTGTTTCTGCTGCCTCATTATTAGTGTATAGAGAAATGCAATGGATTTCTGTATATTGATTTTTGTATCCTGTGATCTTACTGACTTCATTTATCAGTTTTAGTAGTTTTTGTTGGAGTATTTAGGGTTCCTTTATATAGTTTCATGTCATTTGCAAATAGTGAAAGTTTTACTTGTTTCTTACCAATTTGGATGCCTTTTCTTTATTTTTCTTCTCTGATTGCTGTGGCTAGGTGTTCCAATATTATGTTGAATAAAAGTAGTGAGAGTGGACGTCCTGGCCTTGTTCTTGATCTTAGGGGAAGAGTCCTCAGTTTTTACCCATTGAAGATGATGCTACCTGTGGGTTTTTCATATATGGCTTTTATTATGTTGAGGTATGTTTCCTCTAAATAAGCATTTTTTTTTTTTAATTTTTTTTTTCAATGTTTTTTATTTATTTTTGGGACAGAGGGAGACAGAGCATGAACGGGGGAGGGGCAGAGAGAGAGGGAGACACAGGATCGGAAACAGGCTCCAGGCTCCGAGCCATCAGCCCAGAGCCTGACGCGGGGCTCGAACTCACGGACTGCGAGATCGTGACCTGGCTGAAGTCGGACGCTTAACCGACTGCGCCACCCAGGCGCCCCTAAATAAGCATTTTTAAGAAAATGCTTATTTATTTATTTTGACAGAGAGAGCACGTGCATGCACTCAAGTTGGGGAGGGTCAGAGAGAGAAGGAGAGAGGAAATCCCAAGCAGGTTCCACCCTGTCAGTACAGAGTCTGACACCAGGGCTTGAACTCACAAACTGTGACATCATGATCTGAGCCAAAATCAAGAGTTGGACGCTTAACCAACTGAGCTGCCTAGGTGGCCCCCTCTAAACCTACTTTGATGAGGGTTTTTTAAAATTATGAATGAATGTTGTACTTTGTCACATGCTTTTTCTGCATCTCTTGAAATGAACCTCTGGTTTTTATCCTTTCCCTGGTTGATGTGATAAGTCATGTTGATTGATTTGTAAATATTGAACTACCCTTGCATTCCAGGAATAAATCCCACTTGATCTTGGTGAATGATTTTTTTAAATGTATTGTTGGGTTCAGCTTGCTAATATTTTGTGAAGGATTTTTGCATTTATGTTCATCAGAGATAATGACCTGTACACAGTTTTCTTTTTTTTTGTAGTGTTTTTGTCTGGTTTTGGTATCAGGATAATGCTGACCTCATAGAATGAATTTGGAAGCTTTTCTTCCTCTTCTGTTGTTTGGAATAGTTTGAGAAGAATAGGTATGAAATCTTCTTTAAATGTTGGGTAGAATTCACTTGTGAAGCTCTCTGGTGCTGGAATTTTCTTTGTTGGGAGATTTTTGCTTACTGCTTTAATTTTATTGCTGGTCATTGGTGTGTTCAAATTTTTGTTTCTTCCTGATTCAGTTTTGGAGGTTATAGGTTTCTAGGAATTTACCCATGTCTTTTAGGTTGCCCAATTTATTGGCATCAATTTTTCATAATATTCTCTTACAATCCTTTGTATTTCTGTGGTGTTGGTTGTTATTTCCCCTCTTTCCTTTCTAATTTTGAGTTCTCTCTCTCTGTCTCTCTCCCCCCTCCATCCCTGTCTCCATCTGTCTCTCTCTTTCCCTCCTCCATCTTTTGATGAGTCTGGCTAAATGTATATCAGGTTTTTGTTGATCTTTCCAAAGAACCAGCTCCTGGTTTTGTTGATCTGTTATTTTTTAGTTTCTATTTCATTTCTTTCTTTCTTTTATTTTGCTATTTCATTCATTTCTGCTCTAATCTTTATTATTTTCTTCCTTCTACTAGTTTTGGATTTTGTCTGTCATTTTTCTAGCTTAACTTTAGGTGTAAGGTTAGGTTGTTGATTTGAGATTTTGTTTGTTTCTTGAGATAGGCCTGTTGATATAAACTTCCCTCTTAGAACAGCCTTTGCTGCATTCCTAAGATTTTGTACAATTGTGTTTTCATTTTCATTTGTCTCCATGCATTTTTTTATTTCCTCTTTGATTTTTGGTTTACTCATTAATTTTTTAGTAACATGTTCTTAGTAGCATGTTATTTAACCTCCATATATTAGTTTTCTTTCCAGATTTTTCCTTGTGATTGATTTCTAATTTCAAAGTGTTGTGGTTGAGAAAGATGCATGGCATGACTTCAGTCTTTTTTAATGTGTTGAGACTTGTTTTGTGGCTTAACATGTGATCTATTCTGAAGAATGTTCCTTGTGCACTTGGAAAGAATGTGTATTCTACTGATTTGGGATGGGATGTTCTGAATATATCTTTTAGACCCATCTGGCCCAATGTGTCCTTCAAAGCCACTGTTTCCTTGTTGATTTTCTCTTTGGATGATTTTTCCATTGGTGTAAGTAGGCTATTGAAGTTTCCTACTATTATTGTATTACTGTCAGTTACTTCCTTTATGTTTGTTATTAGCTGTTTTATGTATTTGGGTTCTTTCATGTTGGGTGCATACATACTTACAATTGTTATATCTTTTTGTTGCATTGTTCCCTTTATGATTATATAGTGTCCTTTTTTGTCTCTTGTTACAGTCTTCATTTTAAAGTCTATTGTGTCTGATATTATTGCTACCCCAACTTTCTTTTCACTTCCATTTGCACGATAAATGTTTTTCCATCCTTTTACTTTCAATCTGCAAGTGTCCTTAGGTCTGAAATGAGTCTCTTGTAGGCAGCATATAGATGGGTCTTCCTTTTTTATCCATTGCATCACCCTGTATCTTTTGATTGGCGCATTTAGTCTATTTGCATTGAAAGTAATTATTGATATGTATGTATTTATTGCCATTTTGTTACTTGTTTTATGGTTGTTTTTGTAGTTCTTCTCTGTTTCTTCTCTTGGTCTCTTCTATCAGTTTGCAGGCTTTCTTTAGTGATATACTTGCATTCCTTTCTCTTTATTTTTTGCATGCTTATTAGGGTTTTTTGATATATGGTTACCATTAGGTTTGTATGTAGCATCTTCTGCATATAGTAGTCTCTATTAAGTTGATGATAACTTAAATTTAAACCCATTTTTTATTCCTCCCTCACATTTTAGGTATATGGTGTCATACTTTACATCCTTCTATTTTATGAATATTTTGACTGATTTTATAGATATAATTAATTTTACTGCTTTTGTGCTTCCTACTTTTCTTACTCAAGGTTTTTGCTTTCCACTCATAGAGTCCCCTTTAACATTTCTTGTAGAGCTGGTTTAGTGGTAATTAATTCCTTTAACTTTTGCTTATCAGGGGAACTCTTTTATCTCTCCTTATATTTTTAATGTTAGTCTTGCTGGATAGAGTAATCTTCACTGTAGGTTTTTTCTTTCAGTACTTTGAATATATCATGCCACTCCCTTCTGACCTGCTGATAGCCTTATGGTATTTCGCTTGTATGTAACTGTCTTCTTTTCTCTTGCTGTTTTTAAAATTCTCTCTTTATCACTACTTTTTGTCCTTTTAATTATGTGTCTTGGTATGGACCTCCTTGGGTTGATTTTGTTGGGGGCTCTCTGTGCCTCCTGGATCTGGATATCTGTTTCCTTCCCCAGATTAGGCAAGGTTTCAGCTATTATTTCTTCAAATAAATTTTTTGCCCCCTTTTCTCTCTCTTCTCCTTCTGGGATCCCTACTAATGTGAACATTGTTACATTTCATGGGACTGGTGAGTTCCCTAAGTCTCTTTTAATTTATTTTTTATTTTTTTCTCTCTCCTGTTCAGCTTGATTGCTTTGGGTTATTCTGTTTTCCAGGTCACTGATATGTTGTTCTACTTCCTCTAGTCTACTATTTATTCCATCTAGTGTATTTTTATTTTCAGTTACTGAGTTCTTCATCTCTCATTTGTTCCTTTTTATGTTTTCTGTCTCTTTGTTGAGAGTCTCAGTGAGGTTCTCCACTCTTTTTGCAAGTACAGTATCTTTATGACCATTACTTTAATTCTCTACCAGGTATATTATTTTTCTCTGCTTAACTTAGCTTTCTTGCTGTGATTTTGTCCTGTTCTTTCATTTGGGACATACTTCTCTGTCTCCTCATTTTGTCTAACTCTCTGTGTCTATTTCTATGTTTTAGGAAAGTCACTTATGTCTCCTGTTCTTGAAAGTAGTGGCCTTATGAAGAAGAGGTCCTGTGGTGGCTGAAGTGCAATGTCCCATGTTTGCCAGAGCTTGGCTTTTTTGGGGTATCTCATATGTGTGTTGTATGCACCCTACTGTTGTAGTTGAGCCGTGTTTGTCTGCAGTCCAATTGTCTTCAATGGTTTTCTTTGCCTGTTGTGGGCAGGGTTTGGTCCCTGTGTTGTTAGTGGACCAGTCTCTACCTGCCTTGGGCTGCATTGAGTCAGACCAGGCATTTGCCAGGATGCAGTAGCACTGAATTGCAGGGTACTTTGCCTGTGTTGTCCTCTGAGAAGCTTTCATTGGTGGGAGGGGCCTGCAGTCAAACCAGATGTTGGCTCCTAGCCCATTGCTGGGGCTGCAGTTAGACGGGTGTGTGTGGTTATCTTCCCCTTTCTGTGGGGCAGGAGTCACTTTGGAATGGTAGTGGTCTCTGTTGGAGCTGTTTGCACGGTGCCAGGCTTGTGACATCTCTTTGGATGGGCTGTGTCTAAGGGCATATTGGATAGGGTCCATCCTCAGGAGAATGTGGGGATGGGACACATGCTGTTAGTAAGGTTTGTGAGCAGGTCTGCTGTGGGAGGAAACCTGTAGCTGAGACCTGGCTGGAGGGGGCATGTCTGCAGGGGAATGAGGAGGCTGGGTGCACTGTTAGCAAGTTAGATAGCACTTGCTCGCACTCTGCTGGTTCCCTCAGGTTACTGTGTGTCTAGACTGCAGAGTGAAGGAGGGAAATGGCACTTGACAGCTTCTTTGTTCCTGGAAAATTCTTCCAATGATCCTTGTATCCCTAGCATTTGCTCTGAGATTAGTAAACTAATCTCCTTCCCATATACCTCATGTGTTTTTATGTTGTTGCTTCTTTTTTTTAATGTTTGTTTATTTTTGAGAGAGAGAGAGACCACAAGTGGGAGAGAGTCAGAGAGAGAGGGAGACACAGAATCTGAAGAAGGCTATAGGCTCTGAACTGTCAGCACAGAGCTGACACGGAGCTTGAACTCATAAACCGTGAGATCATGACCTGAGCTGAAGTTAGTGCCCCAACTGACTGAGCCACCTAGGCGCCCCTCAAACTGTTGCTTTTATATTGTATCTCCATGGACTGTTTGTTGTGCTGTATCTTTAAGGGTGGGAGCTCAGTTTCCTCTCCCCCTCCTGGCTCTCCCAGAGCTGAGCCCATTAATTTTTAAAGTTCTGGGTGGTGGGGCGCCTGGGTGGCTCAGTCGGTTAAGTGTCCGACTTTGGCTCAGGTCATGATCTCGCGGTTCACGAATTCGAGCCCCATGTCGGGCTCTGTACTGACAGCTTGGAGCCTGGAGCCTGCTTCCGATTCTGTGTCTCCCTCTCTCTCTGACCCTCCCCCCATTCATGCTCTGTCTCTCTGTGTCTCAAAAATAAATAAACGTTAAAAAAATTATAAAAAAAAATAAAGTTCTGGGTGGTAAGCCATGCTGATTGTAAGAACTCACAAGATTATGCCTTTCTGGTTTTCAAAGCCAGATATTTTGGGGATTCATCTTCCCTGTGTGGGTTCTCCTTACCTGAGATTTCTGGTGTGAAGGTATGTTTCTCTGCCTTCTCTGTGTGGCATTCTCCCTACCCCCCACAGACAGTCCTGTGGGTCTGTTTAGTTCCCCACTGAGTGTCCATCCTTCTTCTCCTTGCAGTGTGGCCTCTTTACATTTAGCTGTGAAGAGTCTGTTCTGCTAGTCTTTGGGTCATTTTCTGGGTTATTTACACTGATGTGGGTGTTATCTAGTTCTATCAATGGGATAAGGTAAGTTAAGGCTCCTCCTGCTCTGCCATCTTCCAGGGAAGTCCAAAGCATTTTAAGTATCATCATAAGCTCAGGGAATTTTATGTACTTGATTTGTTTAAATTCATTACAATCATTTTTTCTTTCTTTTTTTCCTTTTTTTTTTTTTTTTTTTTTTTTTTTTTAGCACAAATTGTCCCCCAGTGGCCAATAATTGTTTTCCTTTAGGGAATTTTGATGGACTCTTGTTGTTTCTAACAGTGTCTTTATTTCCTGGTGTGACAAGATAACGTCTTTAATGCTCGAGCTCTGCTTAATTACAAACTGTTTTGAACAATTATAAATTAGTGCGTTAATTAGTTCTCCCACCAATGAGCAATATATTGTTTTTTTTGTCTTGGTGGAAGAGAGACTCCTTAGCAACTTGAAGTACAGAGTTGTAGTAATAAGTGTGCAGAAATCTGAGTTAGAAGTGGATGTAAATGTTCATTTGTAAGGAGCACTAGCTCATTTCTGTGGACATGTGCATGTAATACTTACTGTATGGTTTTTGAAAATGTTTTTAGTGTTGTCCCAGTGTTGGTCATCAAGGATATAAATAAGTGTATAACTAGTGTTTGACCATGACATGTGAAAAAAAATTATGCTAGTTTCAAGGAATAGAACTAATTTGAACAATGTGGAACAATGGAACTATATTAAAAGATAAAAGTTGGAATAGTAAGTATTTAAAAATGTTAACAATGTCAGCCACCTGTAATAGTTTGAATATGGTACTGTAAAAGTGTTTAGTTTTTAAGTTTATTGGGTATTATTTTAGGTTGAGGGATGGGTTGGTTGTAGGACTTTGAAAGCATTTGGGAAAATGCCATGATAGCCTCCAAATGAAATTCCAGAGGCCCAAAGCATAGAGCTGCATTTTAAATACCACGGGGACTATTTGTTACTTTTATTCTTGGGATGAGTGGGGGAAATGTAATGCCTGAGTTTATTATTTTTTGGTCCAAATTCAAATTGAGTATGTTAGGAATTCACTTAGAAATATATGTTTATTTTGATTTGATATAAAAAGAATCACTTTAAAAACTTTTTTTTTTACGTTATTATTTTGAAGTCTATTTGACACACAATATTACATTAGCTTCAGGTATACAACTTAGTGAAAAAGAATCTGTTTTGATATATTGATTTTTAACTGAATGGGAAAACGAGTTCATTAGGAATGTTCAAGTTCTCTGTGTACATTTTGTGATGCTTCTCTCCAGCCCAAGATGAAACTAATAGCCTCGACGCATCTGTGTATCTGCTATCTCTGGGGTTGCGTCTGCTGCTGTCAGCGGCTCCCTTCTTATCTGGCTGCTGGTCGTCCTCAGTCAGTTGTACAGGAATGTCAGTTCCATTAATAAACCAAGGACTGGACAGGCAGATAGTGGAAAATGGGTGAAGAGAAAGAAATTGTATTTAACCCAGTGTTCTGAGTTGTCATTTTCTAGACCCTAGCATGGCCAGGTAGAGGCAGTCTGAGGGTGTGACAGCAAATCCACTTCTGACAGAATTTCACTTATGAGCCAGAGAAACAACCCAGCACCAAGAGAAAGAAGGTGAATGATACTTGGGAAAAAAGGTAAAGATTTGGGGTTGGAAAAGTATAGGGAAGCAGTGCTAGGAAAAAATGGCATGACCGAAGTATTTGGATGGTATTTGGATAGTATTTGGATTCTGACAACTTTACCACATAAATTTTATTTTGATTTTTGTCTTTTCAAGTTTGTGTTTTTTCAGTTTTCACAAAAATTTATTTTTTAAATTTGTTTTTAAAAATATAGTTTATTGTCAAGTTAGCTAACATAGAGTGTATACAGTGTGCTCTTGGTTTTGGGAGTAGCTTCCCATTATGCATCACTTCCATACAGCAGGACTGTCAGTAGCCAAAGTATGGAAAGAGCCCAAATGTCCATCAACTGATAAGTGAATAAAGAAGATGTGGTTTATATATATGATGGAATACTAATTGGCAATGGGAAAGAATGAAATCTTGGCATTTGCAACAACGTGGATGGAACTGGAGGGTATTATGCTAAGTGAAATAAGTCAGTCAGAGATAGACATCATATGTTTTCACTCGTATGTGGAATTTGAGAAACTTAACAGAAGACCCTGTGGGAAGGGAAGGGGAAAAAGAGTTTCAATCAAGTTTGTATTTAAATTCTAGTTAGTTAACATACGTGGTAAAATTGGTTTCAGGTGTAGAATTTAGGGATTCATCACTTACCTATAATAACCAGTGTTCATCACAAGTGCCCTCCTTAATACCCATCATTCTTGGTGTTTGAAATGAAAACAATTCCTTTTTTCTGAAAAAGGAATTTATGGAAGGACTGATTCTTCAGAGGATTTTGGAGTCATTTGCTGTTCTTTTGGGGTCTGGATCAGTCAATTGCCAGAGGGAAGAGAACAAGTGTTAATTTTCTTCTTGCAGGTAGAATGCCTCACCTACTGCATTGCTCTGTGTTTGGGTTATCTATTGCTTTGTAGCACCCACTCCAAAATTTCCCAGCTCAAAGTGGAAGATACCTTATGATTATTTCTCATGATTCTGTGAGTTGGCTGGAGCTAAGCTGGATGGCTCTTCTACTGGCCTCACCTGGAGTCTCTCATGCAGTTGCTTTCATGTGTTGGACATGGCTGGACATCTGAGGTGGCTTCTTCACTCATGTCTGGTACCTCAGTGTTCCTCCTATGGCTTCTTTCTCCAGCAGGGTGGCATGGTATATACTCTTAAAGGATGGGTAAGGGTTCCAAGAGGAGGAAGCCAAATTTGCCAGTATTTCTAAGGTCTGGGCTCAGAAGTCCCAGGTTTCTTCTGCAACATTCTCTTGGTCAAAGCTGGGGACAAGCCCAGTCCTTATTCAAGGGCGGGAGAAAGACTTCACCTCTTGGCTTGAGGAGCAGTGTGAGCATACACAGACAAGAGCTATTGTTGGTAGCTATGTTTGGAAACTATCTACCTGCAGTCAGGATCTTTTGCCTCTCTTGTCTGTATTCAGTTTTTCATTGTTTACATTAGAGAATTTTGAACTATTTTTAGCCTCTCTTTCACCCTGACCACTGAGTGTCATTATTATTATTTTTTGCTATTTTCCTGTTTGTTTGGTTGGGTTGTTTCTTATTACTGACTGATTTCTTTTTCTTAGCTCAAGGCCAGTATATATATTGACTCACATAATTATTTGAGTAATCTAATTATTGAGCTGTGATAGGGAGAGGACTCTGCCTCAGTCTGTGAGACCTTCCTTCCTGCTGTGAGAAATTCCTACTAGGTTTTGGAGGCCAGAGTTGAACTAAATCACAAGGAACCCAACCCCATTCTAATAGACAGGTTTTTTTTTCTGTTTTACATTTGAGTTCCTTGGAAAATACAGTTAATTTTCAGTATAGACACACTCTATACTGACTTCCTATATTCCATAAGCAAAGACTCAGTGTTGACAAGGGCCATGCTTCATCGTGTGTCCTTGGTGACCTAAGGTAAAGGGGGCAGATCTTCTGCCTTTGGTCCATTCTGGTGTTTCCAGCACTGGCAGTCACCATGCAGGAGGATAATGAGAGTTTCCCCCCGGGAGTTTGTAAGGTTTAAACTCAGGAGCCAAATGGACCTGTCCCAGAGCAGAGTTGAGTTGAGGATGATGCTGGAGTTACGTCCTTTAGGGCCACAGAAAAGAGCCTTTGCTTAATTGTGATGTTTAGTTATAAAAATGAATTTACAAGTTTATAGAAAAATTTGTCTAGATCTTCTGGGCTTTTGAAAATGCAAGCTCCAGTTTGGCAAAGCAGTTTTTATAGATCTGTAATAAGTCATGTTCTAATGATGTCCTATAATTGGTTCTAAGCAATTTCTGATTTCCATTAAAAAATATTCAAAATTGTGCAGCAGAGAGAGTATTTTTGAAAGGGGAAATACGACAGGGTAGAAGAGGAGAAAGTCTCTTCCTCTCCTCCTTCTCTCTACCTCATCCCTTGCTTATTTGAGCATACCCCTTGGGAATCTAATGGCAGTGAGAGCTGTGTGGAGTGACCTTGTGAGGAGTTGGAAATTCCTGCAAACTTTCCAGCCTGGAGTTGCCTCAGACCCAGGCCATCAGTAGTGCGAAAGCAACTCCCCAGGTGAATGCAACAAGCAGCCATCAAGGTTTTTTTTCCCAGTTTTATTAGCTATAATTAACATACATCACTGTATATGTTGAAGGTGTATAGCATCATGGTTTGACTTACACATACTAGGAAGTGATTACCACAGTAAGTTTAGTTAGCATCAATGATCTCACATAGGTAAAAGTAAAAACAAAGAAACCAAAGGAAACAAATTTTTGCTTGCCATGAGGGCTGTTAGGATTTATTCTGTTAACAGTTTTCTTGTAAATCATATAATAGTGTTAGCTACAGTCATCATGTTTTATGTGACATATCTAGTACTCATTTATCTTCTAACTGGAAGTTTGTACCTCTACTTCCTCATCCCCCACCCCCTGTTTCTGGTAACTATAAATCTGATCTCTTTTTCTATGGGTTTGGGTGGGTTTTTTTTTTTTTTTGGTTGTTGTTTTAGTTTTTTCAATCCCACATATATAAGTGAGATGATACAATACTTGTCTTTCCCTGTCTGACTTAACATCACTTAGCATAATGCCCTCAAGGTCCATCCATGCTGTTGAAAATGACAGGATTTATTCCTTTTTATGGCTGAATAATATTCCCATGTATATATGTATACCACAACTTCTTTTTTTTTTCTTAAGCATGAAGTATTTATTGACATCAATATTTATTGGCAGGTGCTGTGTTAAGATATTAATACAGTTTTAAAAATAAACTTTTATCTGAAACCACTTTGTATACATTACATTGAGTATTACTTTTAAAAAAAGGCATTTAATATAATTAAATTTTCTTCTTTTCAAAATAACCATTATCTGGAAATATGTTATAAACATAATGTATCTAGCTAGAAAAAAAGAAAAGCAAGCATTAAAATAAATCAGTAGAATCTAGTATAATTTAGCTCTTCTGAAGTATTCTATCATCATTATTTTTTTTTGCCAAAGCCTCCTGTTCCAGGGAGACAACGGTAGACTATTATGACAGGGTATACTCCATCATGCACCCCACCACAATGTGAATAGAAGTTTTGTTTTGTTTTTTTTTTTTTGTAATTTTAAAATTCAAACATTTAATACATTGTATTAAAATTCCCTGTGACATTGCATTACTACTAAGTGTAGAGAAGACATCTAAAATAATTCTATATGCAAACTCACTTTCAGTTTTGTAGTTTGGCAATGGATTTGGAGAAGCATGAAAATGAAGTTTTTAAAAATTACTTTAAAAATATTTACAAATTTCAATAGTTTTTTTTATTGTTTTATCCCATTGTTAAGTATTTTAATTTTTTATTATGATAATGGCAAAGCATGGTTAAGTATAAGGAATAATATAATAAACATACATGTACCTACCAATTAGTTTTGATACTTGTTATCTATGTGTCAAATTTATTTCACCTATTTTAATTTTTTTTCAATATATGAAATTTATTGTCAAATTAGTTTCCATACAACACCCAGTGCTCATCCCAAAAGGTGCCCTCCTCAATACCCATCACCCACCCTCCCCTCCCTCCCACCCCCCATCAACCCTCAGTTCTCAGTTTTTAAGAGTCTCTTATGCTTTGGCTCTCTGCCACTCTAACCTTTTTTTTTCCCTTCCCCTCCCCCATGGGTTTCTGTTAAGTTTCTCAGGATCCACATAAGAGTGAAACCATATGGTATCTGTCTTTCTCTGTATGGCTTATTTCACTTAGCATAACACTCTCCAGTTCCGTCCACGTTGCTACAAAGGGCCGTATTTCATTCTTTCTCATTGCCACGTAGTATTCCATTGTGTATATAAATCACAATTTCTTTACCTATTCATCAGTTGATGGACATTTAGGCTCTTTCCATAATTTCGCAATTGTTGAAAGCACTGCTCTAAACATTGGGGTACAAGTGCCCCTATGCATCAGTACTCCTGTATCCCTTGGGTAAATTCCTAGCAGTGCTATTGCTGGGTCATAGGGTAGATATATTTTTAATTTTCTGAGGAACCTCCACACTGCTTTCCAGAGCGGCTGCACCAGTTTGCATTCCCACCAACAGTGCAAGAGGGTTCCCGTTTCTCCACATCCTCTCCAGCATCTATAGTCTCCTGATTTGTTCATTTTAGCCACTCTGACCGGCGTGAGGTGGTATCTGAGTGTGGTTTTGATTTGTATTTCCCTGATGAGGAGCGACGTTGAGCATCTTTTCATGTGCCTGTTGGCCATCCGGATGTCTTCTTTAGAGAAGTGTCTATTCATGTTTTCTGCCCGTTTCTTCACTGGGTTATTTGTTTTTTGGGTGTGGAGTTTGGTGAGCTCTTTATAGATTTTGGATAGTAGCCCTTTGTCCAATATGTCATTTGCAAATATCTTTTCCCATTCCGAAGGTTGCCTTTTAGTTTTGTTGGTTGTTTCCTTTGCTTTGCAGAAGCTTTTTATCTTCATGAGGTCCCAGTAGTTCACTTTTGCTTTTAATTCCCTTGCCTTTGGGGATGTGTCGAGTAAGAACTTGCTGCGGCTGAGGTCAGAGAGGTCTTTTCCTGCTTTCTCCTCTAGGGTTTTGATGGTTTCCTGTCTCACATTCAGATCCTTTATCCATTTTGAGTTTATTTTTGTGAATGGTGTGAGAAAGTGGTCTAATTTCAATCTTCTGCATGTTGCTGTCCAGTTCTCCCAGCACCATTTGTTAAAGAGACCGTCTTTTTTCCATTGGATGTTCTTTCCTGCTTTGTCAAAGATGAGTTGGCCATACGTTTGTGGGTCTAGTTCTGGGGTTTCTATTCTATTCCATTGGTCTGTGTGTCTGTTTTTGTGCCATACCACAACTTCTTTATCCATTCATTCATTGTTGGATACTTAGGTTGTTCCCATATCTTGGCTATTATAATAATGAGGCAGTCAAATTTGAGAAGCAGAGCCCTATTAGAGTAGTACTGCTCAGACTAGAATGTTGACAACAGTCCTAGGGACCTTGTTACAATGCAGATTTTTAGTAAGTTTGGAGTGGAGCCTGAGATTCTGCATTTCTAATAAACTCCCAGGTGAGGCTGATGTGCTCGGATCATGGACCACACTTTGAGTACTGAAAGTATAGAGTCGGAGTTGGAAAACTTTTCATGTAGAAGAACAGATAGTAAATATTTTGGGCTTTGCAGGCCATGTCAAGTCTACTCTTGTAGCATGAATGCAGCCACAGACAATATGTGAACAAATGCATATGGCTGTGTATATAAATCTTTATTTATAAAAACATGCAGCAGCTGGAATTTGGCCTGCAGGCCATGGCTTGCTGACCTGATTAGAGCTTTCATAGTCTCAAGTTTTTGACCAACACCTTGCTGCTTTTCTCTCTTGTTGGGCCAAATCTTGAGTAAGAATTAAGTGGTTTTATAAGAGATTACTCATTTGCTTTGTTGAATGATGAATAATTGATGATGACATTTAGGCTGCTGTTTACAAGCAATGCACATTGTCCCTTGGCTGTGGCTCATTGCTTTTCCTTGAGTATAGGTGGCCTTTCTGATTTCCTTCCCTAGACTGCCTTTTCAGAGGTAGATCAAAACAGAGCTAAGACTTGTTCCAAAATGTGACCCATGGGCATCTTAGAATAAATAACCAGGGCTGAACTGTGGTGGCAAAGCAACTGTGGTGGATTTGGGTCACATTTCCTTTTTCTTTCTTCCACCACTTACCCCTGGAGCTTTTAGTTTGAAGGGATGGCCACTGGTACTCTGGAGAGCAACAGGGGACCTGGGCCCAAGCAGTTCACATTGACATATGTCACCCTCATAGGTCTGGCTATTCTGGCAGCAGAAAGTTACATGTTGCTGATGATATATCCTCAAGAACAGATGATGCAGGACCAAATTGTGAGTTTTGGGGGACCCAAATTTGGAACCAAGGACTCTTTGCTCAGAAGGCCCGTCTTCCTTCTCAAGGTCTTCTGGGGTAGGATTCAAACGTTCCTGATCTGTGGCTTGTGAATTTTTGTATTTCTAACCCCAAAGCTAGTTAGGGTTGAGCTTTAGGAAAGCTTTAAGTTTAATTGGTTCAAAATTGAAACTGGTTCTCATTTGTCTTTATGACCGTACTTAAATCCTTAAGGGAGAGATATTATTTGTCTTTTGAAATGGGAGGACAAGGGCCAGAAATTTTGGGCCAGGGTTGCTCATGCTAGACTCTTTTTCTCAGGGTGGTTTTTGCCAGTGGATCTCCTTGAGATTGATAATCTCTCCCTGGGGACCCACTCCCTACAACTTTCATTCTATTGGTGGAGTCTCATTTACCTCATTACCTTGGTTGGTCTGAAAAATAGATGCTCTGATATTTCTAGACTGGAAATACTTTCTTGCCTTTCCTTTTATGTTTTGACCTCCCCCCTTGGCAAACTCTTGGTCTGCCGGTAAAAATTTAGTTACATTGGTGTCCAGAACCAAAAGCTCAATGCTATGATTTTTAGGGAAGGAAGGTAACTCCTTTCTTTCTTTCTTTCTTTCTTTCTTTCTTTCTTTCTTTCTTCGCTCCCTCCCTCCCTTCCTTCCTCCCTTCCTCCCTCCCTTCCTTCCTTCCTTCCTTCCCTTTTCTTTCTTTCTTTTTCTTTCTTTCTTTCTTTCTTTCCTTCTTTCTTTCCTTCTTCCTTCCTTCCTTCCTTCCTTCCTTCCTTCCTTCCTTCCTTCCTTCCTCTCTCTCTCTCTCTCTCTCTCTCTCTCTCTTTCTTTTCTTTTCATTCATTCATTCATTCGTTCATTCTAGTTTTTGAGAGAGAAAGAGAGTACATGTGCACACATACACAAGCCGGGGGTGGGGAGGAACAGAAAATTACAAGCAGGCTCCATGCTCAGCATGGAGCCTGATGCTGCTCAATCTCATGATGGTGAGATCATGATCTGAGCCGAAATCAAGAGTTGGACACTTAACTGACTGGGCCACTCACGTGTCCAGGGATGGAAATGACTTCTTTTCTTTTAATATTTATTTATTTATTTACTTGTTGAGAGAGAGGGGGAGAGAGAGACAGAGAGAGACAGAGAGAGAGAGAGAGAGTCAGTCCCAAGCAGGATCCATGCTGTCAGCGCAGGCCCTAACACAGGGCTCGATCTCATGAACTGTGAGATGATGACCTGAGCCAAAACCAAGAGTTGGGTGCTTAACCTACTGAGCCATCCAGGTGCCCCCGAAGCTTCTCAAAGGTATACTTAAAACTCTGTCTACATGCATCTTGTCGTTCTTACAGCTGAAAAAGTTATTTGTCTGGGCATATTGAATACGGTTACTGGTGCAGAGGTGGTCCGTACATTATACATTTTTTAGTTCATTTGGATTTATAAAAATGAATAATATTTACATAATAGAATATTATTTTTCATCCTCAAAAGATGGTGTATGTTGAGAAGATATGGGCTTTTGAAGTCAGATTAAGGCTAAATGAATCTGGGCTAAGAGGCTACTTTTGGCCCTTAAATGTCTTCAGGACATGGGGAGAGTTATATACCCTTTCTGAGTCTCAGCTCCCTGAGCTGTGACATGGGAAGGCTCTGTACCTACCTGTTGAGGTAAAATTTATATCTGATGAAGAAATGAAGCATTTAGCCTAGTACCCGGTTCATAGTTGGGATTCAACAAAGAGCATTATGTTTGTTATTATTTAAAATGTTATTTCTATTGTTACTAATTCATTTTGGCTCTGGGATCTCCTCTTTGTTTTCTTTTTTTTTTTTAACATATGAAATTTATTGTCAAATTGGTTTCCATACAACACCCAGTGCTCATCCCAAAAGGTGCCCTCCTCAATACCCATCACCCACCCTCCCCTCCCTCCCACCCTCCATCAACCCTCAGTTTGTTCTCAGTTTTTAACAGTCTCTTATGTTTTGGTTCTCTCCCACTCTAACCTCTTTTTTTTTTTTTTTCTTCCTCTCCCCCATGGGTTTCTGTTAAGTTTCTCAGGATCCACATAAGAGTGAAACCATATGGTATCTGTCTTTCTCTGTATGGCTTATTTCACTTAGCATCACACTTTCCAGTTCCATCCACGTTGCTACAAAAGGCCATATTTCATTCTTTCTCATTGCCACGTAGTATTCCATTGTGTATATAAACCACAATTTCTTTATCCATTCATCAGTTGATGGACATTTAGGCTCTTTCCATAATTTGGCTATTGTTGAGAGTGCTGCTCTAAACATTGGGGTACAAGTGCACCTATGCATCAGTACTCCTGTATCCCTTGGGTAAATTCCTAGCAGTGCTATTGCTGGGTCATAGGGTAGGTATATTTTTAATTTTCTGAGGAACCTCCACACTGCTTTCCAGAGCGGCTGCACCAGTTTGCATTCCCACCAACAGTACAAGAGGGTTCCTGTTTCTCCACATCCTCTCCAGCATTTATAGTCTCCTGATTTGTTCATTTTGGCCACTCTGACTGGCGTGAGGTGATATCTGAGTGTGGTTTTGATTTGTATTTCCCTGATAAGGAGCGACATTGAGCATCTTTTCATGTGCCTGTTGGCCATCCGGATGTCTTCTTTAGAGAAGTGTCTATTCATGTTGTCTGCCCATTTCTTCACTGGGTTATTTGTTTTTTGGGTGTGGAGTTTGGTGAGCTCTTTATAGATTTTGGATACTAGCCCTTTGTCCGATATGTCATTTGCAAATATCTTTTCCCATTCCGTTGGTTGCCTTTTAGTTTTGTTGGTTGTTTCCTTTGCTGTGCAGAAGCTTTTTATCTTCATAAGGTCCCAGTAATTCACTTTTGCTTTTAATTCCCTTGCCTTTGGGGATGTGTCGAGTAAGAGATTGCTACGGCTGAGGTCAGAGAGGTCTTTTCCTGCTTTCTCCTCTAGGGTTTTGATGGTTTCCTGTCTCACATTCAGGTCCTTTATCCATTTTGAGTTTATTTTTGTGAATGGTGTGAGAAAGTGGTCTAGTTTCAACTTTCTGCATGTTGCTGTCCAGTTCTCCCAGCACCATTTGTTAAAGAGACTGTCTTTTTTCCATTGGATGTTCTTTCCTGCTTTGTCAAAGATGAGTTGGCCATACGTTTGTGGGTCTAGTTCTGGGGTTTCTATTCTATTCCATTGGTCTATGTGTCTGTTTTTGTGCCAATACCCTGCTGTCTTGATGATGACAGCTTTGTAGTAGAGGCTAAAGTCTGGGATTGTGATGCCTCCTGCTTTGGTCTTCTTCTTCAAAATTACTTTGGCTATTCGGGGCCTTTTGTGGTTCCATATGAATTTTAGGATGGCTTGTTCTAGTTTCGAGAAGAATGCTGGTGCAATTTTGATTGGGATTGCATTGAATGTGTAGATAGCTTTGGGTAGTATTGACATTTTGACAATATTTATTCTTCCAATCCATGAGCAGGGAATGTCTTTCCATTTCTTTATATCTTCTTCAATTTCCTTCATAAGCTTTCTATAGTTTTCAGCATACAGATCTTTTACGTCTTTGGTTAGATTTATTCCTAGGTATTTTATGCTTCTTGGTGCAATTGTGAATGGGATCAGTTTCTTTATTTGTCTTTCTGTTGCTTCATTGTTAGTGTATAAGAATGCAACTGATTTCTGTACATTGATTTTGTATCCTGCAACTTTGCTGAATTCATGTATCAGTTCTAGCAGACTTTTGGTGGAGTCTATCGGATTTTCCATGTATAATATCATGTCATCTGCAAAAAGCGAAAGCTTGACTTCATCTTTGCCAATTTTGATGCCTTTGATTTCCTTTTGTTGTCTGATTGCTGATGCTAGAACTTCCAGCACTATATTAAACAACAGCGGTGAGAGTGGGCATCCCTGTCGTGTTCCTGATCTCAGGGAAAAAGCTCTCAGTTTTTCCCCATTGAGGATGATGTTAGCTGTGGGCTTTTCATAAATGGCCTTTATGATCTTTAAGTATGTTCCTTCTATCCCGACTTTCTCAAGGGTTTTTATTAAGAAAGGGTGCTGGATTTTGTCAAAGGCCTTTTCTGCATCGATTGACAACATCATATGGTTCTTCTCTTTTTTTTTTGTTAATGTGATGTATCATGTTGATTGATTTGCGAATGTTGAACCAGCCCTGCATCCCAGGAATGAATCCCACTTGATCATGGTGAATAATTCTTTTTATATGCCATTGAATTCGATTTGCTAGTATCTTATTGAGAATTTTTGCATCCATATTCATCAGGGATATTGGCCTGTAGTTCTCTTTTTTTGCTGGGTCTCTGTCTGGTTTGGGAATCAAAGTAATACTGGCTTCATAGAATGAGTCTGGAAGTTTTCCTTCCCTTTCTATTTCTTGGAATAGCTTGAGAAGGATAGGTATTATCTCTGCTTTAAACGTCTGGTAGAACTCCCCTGGGAAGCCATCTGGTCCTGGACTCTTATTTGTTGGGAGATTTTTGATAACTGATTCAATTTCTTCGCTGGTTATGGGTATGTTCAAGCTTTCTATTTCCTCCTGATTGAGTTTTGGAAGAGTGTGGGTGTTTAGGAATTTGTCCATTTCTTCCAGGTTGTCCAATTTGTTGGCATATAATTTTTCATAGTATTCCCTGATAATTGTTTGTATCTCTGAGGGATTGGTTGTAATAATCCCATTTTCATTCATGATTTTATCTATTTGGGTCATCTCCCTTTTCTTTTTGAGAAGCCTGGCTAGAGGTTTGTCAATTTTGTTTATTTTTTCAAAAAACCAACTCTTGGTTTCGTTGATCTGCTCTACAGTTTTTTTAGATTCTATATTGTTTATTTCTGCTCTGATCTTTATTATTTCTCTTCTTCTGCTGGGTTTAGGCTGCCTTTGCTGTTCTGCTTCTATTTCCTTTAGGTGTGCTGTTAGATTTTGTATTTGGGATTTTTCTTGTTTCTCGAGATAGGCCTGGATTGCAATGTATTTTCCTCTCAGGACTGCCTTCGCTGTGTCCCAAAGCGTTTGGATTGTTGTATTTTCATTTTCGTTTGTTTCCATATATTTGTTAATTTCTTCTCTAATTGCCTGGTTGACCCACTCATTCGTTAGTAAGGTGTTCTTTAACCTCCATGCTTTTGGAGGTTTTCCAGACTTTTTCCTATGGTTGATTTCAAGCTTCATAGCATTGTGGTCTGAAAGTATGCATGGTATAATTTCAATTCTTGTGAACTTATGAAGGGCTGTTTTGTGACCCAGTATATGATCTATCTTGGAGAATGTTCCATGTGCACTCGAGAAGAAAGTATATTCTGTTGCTTTGGGATGCAGAGTTCTAAATATATCTGTCAAGTCCATCTGATCCAATGTATCATTCAGGGCCCTTGTTTCTTTATTGACCATGTGTCTAGATGATCTATCCATTTCTGTAAGTGGGGTGTTAAAGTCCCCTGCAATGACCACATTCTTATCAATAAGGTTGCTTATGTTTGTGAGTAATTGTTTTATATATTTGGGGGCTCCGGTATTCGGCGCATAGACATTTATAATTGTTAGCTCTTCCTGATGGATAGACTCTGTAATTATTATATAATGCCCTTCTTCATCTCTTGTTACAGCCTTTAATTTAAAGTCTAGTTTGTCTGATATAAGTATGGCTACTCCAGCTTTCTTTTGGCTTCCAGTAGCATGATAAATAGTTCTCCATCCCCTCACTCTCAATCTAAAGGTGTCCTCAGATCTAAAATGAGTCTCCTGTAGACAGCAAATGGATGGGTCTTGTTTTTTTATCCATTCTGATACCCTATGTCTTTTGGTTGGCGCATTTAATCCATTTACATTCAGTGTTATTATAGAAAGATACGGGTTTAGAGTCATTGTGATGTCTGTGTGTTTTATGCTTGTAGTGATGTCTCTGGTACTTTGTCTCACAGGATTCCCCTTAGGATCTCTTGTAGGGCTGGTTTAGTGGTGACAAATTCCTTCAGTTTTTGTTTGTTTGGGAAGACCTTTATCTCTCCTTCTATTCTAAATGACAGACTTGCTGGATAAAGGATTCTCGGCTGCATATTTTTTCTGTTTAGCACACTGAAGATATCGTGCCAAGCCTTTCTGGCCTGCCAAGTTTCAAAAGAGAGATCAGTCACGAGTCTTATAGGTCTCCCTTTATATGTGAGGGCACGTTTATCCCTTGCTGCTTTCAGAATTTTCTCTTTATCCTTGTATTTTGCCAGTTTCACTATGATATGTCGTGCAGAAGATCGATTCAAGTTACGTCTGAAGGGAGTTCTCTGTGCCTCTTGGATTTCAATGCCTTTTTCCTTCCCCAGTTCAGGGAAGTTCTCAGCTATAATTTCTTCAAGTACCCCTTCAGCACCTTTCCCTTTCTCTTCCTCTTCCTCCTCTGGGATACCAATTATGTGTATGTTATTTCTTTTTAGTGTATCACTTAGTTCTCTAATTTTCCCCTCATACTCCTGGATTTTTTTGTCTCTCTTTCTCTCAGCTTCCTCTTTTTCCATAACTTTATCTTCTAGTTCACCTATTCTCTCCTCTGCCTCTTCAATCCGAGCCGTCGTCGTTTCCATTTTGTTTTGCATTTCGTTTAACGCGCTTTTCAGGTCCTCGTGACTGTTCCTTAGTCCTTTGATCTCTGTAGCAGGAGATTCTCTGCTGTCCTGTATACTGTTTTCAAGCCCAGCGATTAATTTTATGACTATTATTCTAAATTCACTTTCTGTTATATTATTTAAATCCTTTTTGATCAGTTCATTAGCTGTTCTTATTTCCTGGAGATTCTTCTGAGGGGAATTCTTCTGTTTAGTCATTTTGGATGGTCCCTGGAGTGGTGAGGACCTGCAGGTCACTTCCCGTGTGCTGTGGTGTATAACTGGAGTCGGTGGGCAGGGCCGCAGTCAGACCTGATGTCTGCCCCCAGCCCACCGCTGGGGCCACAGTCAGACTGGTGTGTGCTTTCTCTTCCCCTCTCCTAGGGGCGGGATTCACTGTGGGGTAGCGTGGCCCGTCTGGGCTACTTGCACACTGCCAGGCTTGTGGTGCTGGGGATCTGGCGTATTAGCTGGGGTGGGTAGGCAAGGTGCACGGGGGCAGGAGGGGCAGGCTTAGCTCGCTTTTCCTTAGGTGATCCACTTCAGGAGGGGCCCTGTGGCAGCGGGAGGGAGTCATATCTGCTGCCGGAGGTTTGGCTCTGCAGAAGCACAGAGTTGGGTGTTTGCGTGGAGCGAGCAAGTTCCCTGGCAGGAACTGGTTCCCTTTGGGATTTTGGCTGGGGGATGGGCGGGGGAGCGCCTTTGTTCCCCCCCAAGCTGAGCTCTGTCGTCCGGGGGCTCAGCAGCTCTCCCTCCCTTTGTCCTCCAGCCTTCCCGCTTTCTGAGCAGAGCTCTTAACTTATGACCTCCCAGAGGCTAAGTCGCCCTTGCTGTGGGAACACACTCCGTCCCTCCCCTGCGCTTTTGCCAGCCATACTCGGGGGCTCTGCTTGGCCGGCGGGCCGCCCCTCCGCCCCGGCTCCCTCCCGCCAGTCTGTGGAGCGCGCACCGCCTCACCGACCTTCCTACCCTCTTCTGTGGGCCTCTCGTCTGCGCTTGTCTCCGGAGACTCCGTTCTGCTAATCGTCTGGCGGTTTTCTGTGTTATTTAGGCAGGTGAAGGTGGAATCTAAGTGACCAGCAGGATGCGCGGTGAGCCCAGCGTCCTCCTACGCCTCCATCTTCCCTCTCCTGGGATCTCCTCTTTGAAGATGACCTTTTCACAAGGTGCTTCTCTTCCCATCTGTTCCCATCCCATCTTCTATATTCTTGTAGTGTTTTCCCTTCCCTCTCCCCTTTCCCTTTCCTTTCCCTTTCCTTTCCCTTATCCCCTCCCACTCTTTCTCCCTCTCTCCCTCCTTTCCTTCCTTCCTTTTGCATTTTGTTCTCCATATATGATCAACTGTGAGCTCCTTGAGGACAGGAATGCAATTTATTAAACTCTGTATCTCAACTCCTGCCAAACATGACAACATGGATGAATTTCACAGATGTACTGTTGAGTGAAAGAAGCCAGACACCAAGAATACACACTTTTTTTTTGAAGTTTAAGAACAGGCAAAACCAGGGGCATCTGGCTGGCTCAGTCAGTAGAGGATGTGATTCTTGATCTCAGGGTTGTGAGTTCAGTCCCCACGTTGGGCATGGAGCCTACTTAAAATAAATTAATTTAAAAACACAAGCAAAACTAATTTGTGGAGATAGAGGTGAGAATGGTGGTTATCTTGGGTGTAGAGGGATTATTGATTGGCAGGACACAAAAGGAGACTTCTGGATACTTATAATTGTTTTAAATCTTGTCTTGGATCTACTAAGGGGCCTGCATGTGCATTTAAAATGTTTTTGATTTGTACACTTAATGTATGTGTACTTTGTGTATGTTATAGCTTAATAAAAATTTAGAAAGATGTTTTCCAATATGCAACACTTGTTTGGCGATTATTAGTCTTTCCAAAAAAGGCTGAATATTGAATGGATGTTATGATGAAGAAAGTGGTCAGTCTTAATCACCATATGACTTTGGCCAAATTTTAAGGAAATTGTAGCATACATTTTGAAAAACACAGAGGATGTCATAGTTTGATTTGGTACTGTTATTTGCAACACTGATTACATCTCTGCCTGGCTGTTGAAAATAGGGATAGCAAGACTTGTGGTTTGGGACCATTTGTGCAGATGGCATGGCACGGGACAACGGAGACTTAGGGCTATAGTCCCATCAGGTCGATGGAACACCTCATTTTTAATTGAGTCTCTTGCTTCCACTTCTGTGTTTTCTTTCCTTCCCCTTGTCCTTTTATCATTCGTACTTTGAAGTGAAATCTGCAACTCTAATAGATACTACTGACGCTCATGTGGCAGCTCTACCAGATGGTATTTGAATCTCGGGTGTTACTTGAAAAATGAAAAGACCAAACACATGCACAAATGAATGAAGGTTGAATTAATCTTTATAATTAAATGGAATATTACCCTGTTATGACTGATTTTAGCTTTCAAACTGGATTGCATGCTAATTTTTCAGTGAACTGTAATTGTATTAACATGGCTTTTTAGATGCTTCAAAGTACTTAAAATACATTTGCCAAGTTACTGAGAGAAAAGTTACTAGAACTTTTAATCTAAACATCTCTGAGATCTTGGGGTACATTTGTATTATGACTTGTCATTGTAAAGTATTTTCCAATGGTTGATCAATTCTTTGCCCTTGTCATCCTGGGATTTAGGTGGCACTGGCCACTGATTGAACTGCAGATGCCCAGTGAACAGTCAGAAATTGTTGGAAGAGAGCCTGGTGCTTTCTTCATAAAGTACTCCTGTTGGTATAAGAGTGGTGGTGACCAGTGGGATGCCTAAGCAATAATGAAGGGGGGATGAACCCTTGTCTTATGGATGGACACCACCATGGCAGGCTTCTCAGAAATGAGTCTAGAAGCCTTGGCAAGTATCACAACATAGAGCATCTAGCAATCTAGCCCAAAGTTGAGCATGCAGAATCCCTTACCATACTGCTTCTTAACGCTGAGTGACATTGTACCCCTGGGGAACATTTGGCAAGGTCTGGAGACAGTTTTGGTCACAACTGTGACATGGGGGTGGGGGAGAGTTACTGGCATCTAGTAGCTTGAGACCAGGGATGCTGCTAAACATCCCACAGTGTGCAGGACAGACCCCCACAGATGAGAATCATTTGGCCCAAATGTCGTTAATGCCAAGGTTGAGAAACCCTGCCTCACAGTAAGGTTTGTTATAATGCAGGTTACTGGAGCGGAGTCCTGAGACGTTCTGCCTTAGTAGGTCTGAGGTGGGTCTGTGAATTTTTGCATTCTTAACAAGCTCTCAAGTGCTGCTGCCACTGCCAGTCTCAAAGTAAAGCTTTGAGAAGCCCTGAACTAGAGGGCTGTGGTGTCAAAGTTGCAAGCTGTATGTATGGGCGTTGGTTGTGTAGCATCCCTCTCTTGTAGAAAAACTATGTGACAATTCACATTGGCCTCGTTTAATCATTCAGCAAGGTTATCTCATATGCTCTTTGCCCCCACATTATGAGGGAGGGAGGTGAAAAGTTTTTTAGGCTAGTAAAGAATTGTTTATGTCACAGGTAAACCTTAATGGAAAGAATGACCACAGGGGCACCTGGATGGCTCAGTTGGTTAAGCATCCGACTTTGGCTCAGGGCATCATTTCACAGTTTGGGGATTGAAGCCCTGCATCGGGCTCTGTGCTGTCAGCACAGAGCCTGCTTCATATCCTCTGTCCCTGCCTCTCTCTGCACCTCCCCCTTCATGCTCTCTCTCAAAAATAAACAAGCATTAAAAAAAAAAAGAATGACCACAAGACCCACTCATTTGCAGTGTTGATGAGAGAGTAGGATATGTTTCTTTAAGTTAATCTCCAACTTGGTTTCCATTTAAATAAGTAACTTAATAGTTGAAGGAGGATTAAATAGCTGACTAAATTTACCTGAGAAATATTATGTGTTAGGGACTGGATGTTGCTTGTGTGTTTCTAAGCCCTTTGAATTTTGACATTTGAAAGTGATTTTTAATAATTTCCATGCAGTTTTTCTCCCCCCCACCCTCAGAAGCACATTGATTTTTCCATGGTATTAATTCCTGCTTCTGGTTAATATTTTTATGCTGTCCCTATTTTAAAATTCAGGTGTTTACCTCAACAAAACATGAAACCTTATGTTGAGTCACGTGTTTATATCTTGATGAAACTGTTCAAAAACTTAACCTTTGACCCTTATCTTCCCCTTGCTATCTTTACTATTAGTTTTGAAAAATCTGGGAAGCTTTTATTGTGAAGAGGTGTTGGCAAACTACTTATACAAGGACCCAAGTAGTAAATATTTTATAGGCCCTGTGGTCTCTTTTGTGGTTACTCAGCTTAGCAGCTGGAGCTTGAGAATGGACATAGGCCGCTAGACAAATAAGCTTGGCTATTGTTGGAGAGGAAAAAGTTTTCCTCTACCCTTTGAGGTCAAGTGTTTGGGGCCTGCGAATTAAACTGCCAAAGACAGATTAGCAAGAAAAAAGACAAAGTTTATTCCCTTAAGTAGGTGGGAGCCCACAGCAAGTGTAGCTCAGAGAACCCCATTGAAAATTTGGGGCTTCAATACCATCTTAATGGGAATGGGTTAGGATTTCAAGTGGCAGTAAATGGTGGGAAATGATTGAGCAATATATGGGGGAAACTAATAGAAAGTACAGTTTGTTTTAGTAAGGTCTGTTTATGCAATCTCATCTCTGGTTATAGGAGTCATTTCCTCTGGCATAGAAAGCCTCCCTTGAGGCTTCCATGACAGTGGAATTCTTCTGGAAGGCTCTGCTTTTAAGCAAATAAGGGGGGTGTAGAGAAAGCCTCTTCCTGCATCTATTGATTCTCAAATACCTTCAGTTCAAAAGAATTCTTAGGCCATGGTGGCATATTGTGCACCCCTTCAGCAGATTCCTGTAAAACCATTTACAAAAACAGGTGGTGGACTGGTTTTGGCCTGTGGGCTGTAGTTGCTGACCTGATGTGGAGCCCTGTGTGGGTGACAGAGAAAAATATTTGTGACTTTGGCCCATATAAAAGCCTGACTACAATATAGGACTGTTCCAGCTCTTGGACTTTTCTCATCTTGGCTGTGTCTGGACAAATGGGTTTAGCTAATTGAAGCTTAGGATATTCATTTGAGAAGGTTTAGCAGCTGTTGTGTGTTTGCAAAAAGTTTGTTAGCAATTGACTATATGTGATTGAAAGTAATAAAAAGACACTGATTTTTTAAAAAATTGTATGATCTTGTCACTCTTCCTGTTCAGTTTTAAAGGGAGTGTATGAGACTTCCCTCTGTTTTTAAGGTAATATTGCCCCTACCTACCCTCAGGGGGATATGTTGTTTTATGGATTAACCCTTGGATAGTTTTGGGTTCTTAACTCTATCACTGTTACCTGCTCCATTTATTTACTAAGAACATCCAAATTTTTGTTTCTTTCTTTAACTCTGTTGGGTGCAGTACGCATCCAAGTGAGGGGATCATCACAAAGACATCCGGGGAATGTTCAGCACCAGTTTGGCTACACTATAGCTTACCTGTGCACGTGTAGTTTTCCTTTTTCAGACTGGAAAAACTGCCCACCTCCAAGACACGTGGAGTTGGAGTTTTCAAAACAAGAGGAGGGATGGATGGAGCTGGTTTGCGATGTGGAATACTTCCTAGAATGTTGTCTGTGTTTGGCGAGAAATGGGTATTGTCTGCTCCACTGGGACATGACTCAGGCAGGGTTTAGGATGGAAGAGCCGAAATCTGAGCCTTCCTGGCTTCCAGCTCTTGTAAAATCACAACTGTGACTTGCACCTATAAAGCCCTCTGATTTAGGGGGGCGCTGAACTTATCTTCCACCCCAGCATGATGCATGAGCCTGTGAACCACACCCAAAAGCAATTTGCAGAATTAAAGTTTTCGAAGACTCCTAATAAATCAGTGCCATTCTTACTGAGAAGATAAAATTTGATTTTTCAGATAAATGCATTGTTATTATTTTTGGGATCCAGATAGCCCCAGAGGATATTAAAGCCTGTTCCCCAGGCTAATTTTCATCAATACCGTCAGCTCTGTTTAGGATAATATCTTCCGCCAAGGCATCTACACTAGTCCATCATTTGTTTGGTATTATGAAAACGGCCATTGTTTTGAAGGATAGTGTAATTCATGTACGGTCTCCTGAACTTTTGGATGCTTAAAGCTCAGAATTTTGATTGATGTTTAATCGTTATTACAGAACTCATCAGAGAGAATGAGGCCTCAGTGTGGTTAAGCCGGACTGAAGCTTTCTTTTTTTTTTTTTTTTAATGTTTATTTATTTTTGAGAGATACAGAGACAGAATGCAAGTGCGTTAGGGGCAGAGAGAGAGGGAGACACAGAATCCGAAGCAGGATCCAGGCTCCAAGGTGTCAGCACAGAGCCCGACGCGGGGCTCGAACCACGAACCGTGAGATCATGACCTGGGCCGATGTTGGACACTCAGCTGACTGAGCCACCCAGGTGCCCCCTGACTGAAGCTTTCAAAGCCATTGCAAGCTTAAAAAAATCGTGCTATAAATTGTTTGTAAAAGGGCAATTGATCATCACGTTCCTTTTTTTTTTTAAGTTGGTTAAATTTATAAAAAAGAAAAAAAATGTGCTAAGAGACTTAACTAGGAAGCAGAAACACAAAGCTGTTTAATTAAGTGATTAAAGCGATCCCTTTGATGTAATACATGCAAGACATTTGAGAATTTACCTGACTCTCCAAAACAGCCAAGTCAGTGGGGATTAAAACAAATGAGCTTTCCATCTTGCTTTCTGCCAATCAGCTTAATACTAAGTGGCTTTGAAAATTCAGGAGTAAAGCACCCCTCCTGACCAGTTTTAAATCAGTTTGGTCATCTGTGTCAAAATTAGACAGTGTTTCATTGTCACAGCCAAGTAAAGCAGAATTACGTTTGTTTCTGTTTTTCCCACCAGCACTGTCACGTTGTAGTGTACCTTGTGGAAAATTCTGGGAAGGAGGGGTGACTTACATGTTTAAATCACATTGTGTTTTAAATTTCTGATGTTCCTTGTTTTTCTGAGTTCATCTGTGGTAGTTATTCTCTCTCTCTCAATGGAATAATCCTCACTTTATGAACTCTCTGTTGTCTCCACAGGATTAATTGTAATTTTTTTAGAGCTCTAGCCCTAAGACTTTAGGGCAAGGAATAAACTCCTAAGCAATTAAGATTTGTCGTATGTACATGTTAGTAATAGCAAAGAGCAAAACAAAATAAAAAGTAGCTAAAAATGCATGCAGATGCACATACACCCCCCCCCCCCCCGCGCCGCACTGTTCAGTGTGAATCACTTGGGCGGGCATTGTTGAGCACTTACTGTGTACTAGGCCCTGTGCCACCAATTGAGGCGACTCGATGAACATTCCACTCTCATTGAATTGTCTATGTCAGCCCAGCAAACTACGGCTCTTGAGCCGTGCTTGGCATGCTGCTTATTTCTGTATGGTCTACAAGTTAAGAATGGATTTAACATTTTCAAATGGTTTAAAGAAATCAAAATAAGAATATATCATGATACATAAAAGTTATATGAGATTCAAATTTTAGTGGAACACAGACAGAGCCGTTCATCTGTGTGTCATCTACAGCTGCTTTCCTAGGTACAATAGCAGAGTGGAGTAGTTGCAATAAAGACCATATGGCTGGCAAAACTGAGAATATTTACTATCTGATCATTTACAGAAAAAGTTTGCTCGCCCTTGATCTAGGTGATTCAACTTTTCCTTTCCCAGCTCCTTTATTATTCAAATACTTCTTTTCAACTCTCTGTTTCACTGTATTTGTATTAGAAGTAAAATTACCCACATTTTACACATGAGAAACTGAGAGGTTCAGAAAATTAAGTCAGTGCTGTTACTTTGTAGTAGCAGTAATCACAAGTTGTCATAGAATATTTTTCCTCAGTTCCATTATACAAATACAGTGAGACCATGGATCATTTATATATTTTTATATTTCTTTAGCCAAGGAAAATCCTGGCCTTAGAGTACTTTCTCAATAAGTTATTTGTTGATTGATTGGAATAGCTTATATTAAGACAGTTTTGGTTCTCCTCAGGAATCAATTCCAATGGATTTTAAACATTGCTCCATTTTCCAGAAAGTTCCCTTGGTTCTGACAAAGTCTCTTTTTCCCCTACTTTTTTCCTCCTATGGTAAGATCAGTTAATATGGAAATGTGCCTTGATATCAGCAGCCTTAAATGTCATGTGGCAGACTGTAACCTTTCATATTTTCTGATACTGTTGTTGACATTGGTCAGAGTGGTTTATCAACCAAATTACTCATTATATGAATCAACATTTATTGTGTGTGCGTCTATCACTTGTTATGTGCCTGCCATTGTGTTGCATGTGGGGAACACAATGGTGATTACATGGAATAGGCCATTGGCTTAATTTCAGTAGTAGCAGAAAGAAGGTTCTCTTAGCTATAAAAGCCTCCTTTATAATTGGATTTATCCCTTTGGTTAATGAAGTACTGTTTTAAATACAGATCTTTCTTCAGGGTTAATACGTTAGATTGCTATTAGTCACTCACATTTTATTAAACATTAGTTTGAGGCCTCAGTGACAGCTAATGGATTAGCTGCCTTAAGGGAATAACAGTTTTGATGGATGGTGAGGGAAGGGGAGATGACTTTGGAGCCAGTGCATTGCCAAGGAGAGGCCAGTTTGGGTATGGTCAGGGAGCAAGTGGTATGAACACCCCCAGGACCTGCTAGATGTTGGGAGGAATGGATACAGGATACAGAAAGGAGAGGGAAGCAGAAACCAGTATGGCAAATATGAAAGGCAACCTTTTTCTTTGATCTTTTCTAGAATTAGCTTTCATAGTGTTGCTTGTGTCCATTTTCTAAGGTGTGTGAACAGTGGCCCTTAAAAGAGTCCCCAGACTTTTTTGGAAGTGTGAATAGTCTGGGTTCTCCTGGCTCATGCATAGAGTTTAGCTTTGCTTGGAAAATCTTCCACCATGCTCCAAGAATCTCACGGGCACATCTGTCTCCGCATTGACTACCGCCTTGCTTCACCAGCCTTTCCTCTCTCCCCACTTTGCATGGCCCTCTGAAACTGGACCTCTGATTAAAGAGAGTGACAGTCTTCCTCAGGGGAGTTCAGGCATTTGGTTAAGAGTGTGATCTGGTCTGGCCTTACCTGAAGGACCCTCTAAATAAGCACAATTACTCTAAATCTCTGGAAGAAGTCATGTTTCTACTTTCTGTGTGTAACCTGCAGTTAGCATTTATTCATCGTCTACTCAGGACCAAGGCATAAAAAAGTGCTTTACAGGATGTGTCATTCTGAATCCTTGCAGACAACCCTCTGAAGTAGGCCCTATATTTTTCTCAGACTGCATCTGAGGAAAAGGAGAGCATATTAGGGTTACATTCAGCTACAGCTAATGGAAAACATGGCATACCATGCCTTAAACAAATAAGGGGTTTACTTTCCCTATGTCATGGAGGAGAAAGGTAGGAAGTTCAGGGCTGATATGCTGGGCTCCAGATGCCATCAACCCATCATTCCAGCATCTTTAGCATGTAGATCTTCTTCACGTTTCATGCCTTGTGATTACAAGATGGCTGCTCTACCTCTGGCATTGAATCGGCATTATAGGAAAGAAGAGGAAAAGCTAAAGCAGTGGTTCTCACTTCAGGGCAGTTTTTCCCCTAGGGAATTTTTGGAAATAACCGGAGACAATTTCGGTTGTCCAGACTTGGGGTTGGGTGTTTATACTGGCATCTAGTGTATAGAAGAAGCTGACAACACTGCTAAACATCCTACAGTCTACTGGACACCTTCCACAACAATTATCTGGCTCAAAAATGTCAATAGAGCTGAGATCTAGAAACCCTGGACCAAAGGAAGAAAACACAAACCAGCCAAATCTGTCCTTTTTAAAAATGGACTCCTGGAAGTGGAACACGGCCATTAGCCAGAATCTCATTCCATAGCCAATTCTAGCTGCAAAGGAAGCTAGGTGATACAGCTATTTTTTTGTTTGTTCTTTTGTCATCCTGAACAGAATTGGAGTCTGATACTAAGAGAAGGAAAGTAGAATGGATATTCAGTAGACAACAGGAAGTATTTGCTTCTGAAAAGTAAGAACTTTGCACAAGGTCACAGAGGTGGTGAAGATCAGCAGTGGCTTGAGCCAACTCCATTGAGGAAGGACATTTGGTTGTCACATGCAGCAGTCCCTTTCCAGAATTTTGTCTGAATAAGGAATGCAAATGCATGCAGTGGTTACAGAAAACTCTGGAGTTTTTGATCAGTCACAGTCAGCCTAGGAAATATTCCTTGTTGAACATAATATGCAGTCTGTTACCTATTTATACCACCGTTCTCTCAGTATTTGCATTGGGACTTACCTTTCCTTCTTGTCTGTGTCGCCAACCCATGGGGTAACTAATTTCAGGTCTGTCTCACGATACTTTGCCCTTGAGCAAATCATCAAGCTGTTGGTATTCATTTATCTCATTCATGAAAAGTAAAAAGGTGATGTAATCACTGTTTGCCTTAAAGGGTGTATCAGAGTTCATGCGGGAACATGAATGCCCTTCAAAGTGTATCAAGGAAGAAGATGTATAATACAGGGAATTGGAGGCTTCTGCAACTGTTGGGAAGGCTGGAGAGCAAAGGCCACAATCTCTCAGTGAACTGCTGCCCTCACACAGAAGGGGTCTTCTCAGGAGACTGCCTGGAAGCTGCTGGCATAGCGCTCCCTCTGCCATCCGCAGATGGCTCTGTGTCTGCCCATAGCTCCCAATGAAGTGAATAAATAGTGTCTCCTTCTACCTTTGCAATGTCCTATAAGTTGTTCTCATTGACAGATTCTAACGTGGAGCCATGCCCCACGGGATTTCTGGAGATGGACTTCTGAAGCTTCTCGGAGAAGAATGTAGAATGGGGCGGGGTGGGATGATTTGGAACTGACAACAGACTGTCTGACAGAGGGACCATTGGAGTTTGAATGGAGGCATACATAAAGGGCACATTTTGGAAAGAAGAGCACTCTGTTCAGCTGTTGGCAATGTTGCTACTAGTCTTATTATCTTATTCTATCTATATGTCCTTGGGAGATGAATTACAGATTCTTTGTAGCTCTCTTCTGGCTCTCTTCAAGTCTTGGTATTGCTAAATAAATAATAAAAAAGGATTCAATGACCTGCATGTACAGTGTAGAAGGTAATATATTCTGTGAAGCTCCGTAGTGCAGTGGGGGTCCCAGAACGCGAGGTTTGAAAAACAATGCATAATTCATCAGCATGCTCCAGGAAGACCAGTGTTCAGAAAACGATTGTGGATGACCCAGCTTAAATATCTCTTCACTTGGGGCACCTGGGTGGCTCAGTCGGTTAAGCGTCCGACTTCAGCTCAGGTCACGATCTCACGGTCTGTGAGTTCGAGCCCCGCGTCGGGCTCTGGGCTGATGATGGCCCAGAGCCTGGAGCCTGCTTCCAATTCTGTGTCTCCCTCTCTCTCTGACCCTCCCCCGTTCATGCTCTGCCTCTCTCTGTCTCAAAAAAATAAATAAACGTTAAAAAAATATTTAAAAAAAAAATATCTCTTCACTTTTGGGGAAACTATCTGGAGCTCTTTATTTGCTCTATGTTACGCAAGTGACTAGTGGCGAACTCATAAAATGCAACGAGGACTTAAATGCAATGAGGGAAACACTACTACAACAGTCTTGAAACAAGGGAATTTATAGGCATAGGAGGCATTGTGTGGCGTTGGGGGAGAGTTGTAACCTCTAGTTATTTGTTCTCTAGATCACATCAGGCTTTCAGTGTAACTCACAGGTTTTTGAAGGCAGAATTTGATCTGTGCTATATTTGAGGCTGGAACAACAAAATCCATTATGACTGTGTCCTATGGCACTTGTAAAATCCTTTCTGAGTCTTTGAGTTTCAAATTTCTACTGATATTTAATATTTGAATTACCTTAAGGAAGATAAGGAAAATGTATTATGTTATTCTGTGTATTTCTTGGGTGAGGAAAATTGAAAGGGACTAAAGGTAAAAACTCATTAGCAAGAGCAATATGCAAAGGTCACTGGTTTTGCTGTGCTCAAATAAAACCAGTGTGTTTGGGGTTGCCTGGTGTCTAGTGTTGGGTCTTCTGGAGACAAAGCTGGAGATGAGGATTTGGGTGCAAGTGATTTAGGATTTATTCTGCAAGTGCTCCCAAGAGAAACCAGCAAAGGAATAGGAGAAGCCAGCCAGAGAAGGGTGAGAGGCAGCCAAGGGTGTGATTTTAGGGGAAGTCTCAAACAGCCTGATTGTTCAGGGGAACTCTGGAGTGCAAATTAGACCTCACAGTTTGTCCCGAATTGAGGCAAAATAGCGGGGCTTTCCTACTCCTGCTACAGCCAGGCATTGGCTGAAGGCTGCTGGGGTAGGTGGGGGGTGGGGATGGGATCTGAAGGTAGATGAACTCCCAGGAAAGAACTGTTTGAGTACAGGCCAGGGGCTCCAGTAGCCCTAGGGCAGGCCTTCTAAGATCTGATGTGCTGGCCACGAAAAGAAAAAGAACATTAGATGCTGGGGAGGGTGTGGAGAAGCAATAAAAAGGATCCCAGGGGGATCTGGGTAAATCCCTAATTTCTCTTTGAGTAAGCCACTCTTTGGTTTTTATGAAATCTAGAATCTGGAGAGAGGATAGAGACATATTTTCACATGGGATTGTAAAGTTTTTCTAGAGCAAGAGTTGGCAAACCTTTTCTACAAAGGGCTGGATAGTAAATGTTTGAGGTTTTGTGGGCCACAGAGTTTCTGTTCCAGCTACTCAACTCTGCCTCCATAGTGCAAAAGCAGCCACAGATTATGTGTAAATGAGTGGGCGTGGTTGTGTTCCGATAAAACTTTATAAAAACAGATGGAGGTGGGGTGGGGAAGAGAGGGGACACTAGATTTGGCCCATAGTTTGCCAGTCCCTGATATGCAAGTTCCTTGTATGGGCCCAAGGTGGTTTTTCCTCTATTCATTCTCTTTATGCTGCAGAACACAGGGAGTAATTAGTAGGTCTATCAAAGGGATGGTTGTGACACATCTTAGGTTAGTCTGGACCCTCTACCTCCAATCTTTCTGGCATTCTGGCCAGCATCATTCTCAGTGTTGCATGGTAATCTTGCTGAAGGGTGACTCCTCTTGTTTTACTCCTGCTAAAAATATTTAGTTCTCTCCTATCTATTGACTTTTTTAAAAAATGTTTTATTTACTTTTGAGAGAGAAAGAGCGTGAGCAGGGGAGGGGCAGAGAGAGAGAGGGAGAGAGAGAATCCCAAGCAGGCTCCCTGACGTAGGGCTCGAACTCACGAACCATGAGATTGTGAACTGAGCCAAAGTCGGACACCTCACCAACTGAGCCACCTAGGCGCCCCTGTCCTCTCCTGTCTATAAAATAAAATACAGACTCTTCGCATGGCATTCAGGAATCCCTGTGAACTGGCCCAAACCAGTTTTCCTGCATTGGTTACTGCTCTCCCCTCCTAGTGCTTTCTAGTCCAGCTACAGCAAGCTACGCCCCCCTCTCTGTGCCATGATCTTCTTTCCTGGGCCCTGTCTTTGCCCCTTTTGTTTGCTCTCCCGGAATGTTCTTCATCTCACTTCTGCATTTTGAAGTCCCAGCCATTCTCTAAGGATCAGTTTGGTCACCTACATTAAACCTTTTTCCCATGAGGAATTAGTCTCTGCTCTGGACTTTGATAACAATATTTTCTTTGTTTTAAAACCTGTATTTTATTCTTACTATATATTTGTTTGTTACATTCACTGTATTGTTAACGTATTGAGGGTAGGGACTGAATTTAAAAAAGTGGATTTTTTTTTCTGTATTTCACAGTGGGTTGCATACAGTGTACTAGATACTCAGTAAAGAGAGTTTTCAGATGAAAGTTGCATTCCTAGGTTGTGTGATTATTAATGATTTGAGTGCTGAGACTCTGACATCATTTTTTTCTTTCATTTTTATAGGCAAGAGCTGTTTTGGCAAAAGTTGGCTATCCTGAGTTTATAATGAATGATACTTATGTTAATGAAGACCTCAAAGCAGTAAGTGCTAAATATACTGTATTTTTGTTTTTTTGGCAAGTTTTACTGGCCTTGTGCCTTTCAACTAACCCAAGTCCAAGCACTTAAACCGGGTAGTGCCAGAAAGCACCAACTTTTGATTCATTCCTTGGCTAGATATGAGCCTCAATATGCCAGGCGTATCACAAGATTTAGAGCAGATTCAAATTAAAGGAAGTGTCAGAAAGAATGCATAGCTGAGTGGGTACCATAAAGCAAATGGACCTGGATTCGGTCTAATTTGATCATAAAGGAAAGAATTAAGCAAATTGAGTATTTTACAATTAGTGGGCATGTTCTAATGTAAAATGCATGATGTTTGTTGTTAAACATTCTTTATGTGCTTCACTCCTATTAAATGACTAATAATAAATCTGCCTGCTGGGAGTTAACTTCATTAAACTTCATGAGTGTTTTGGCAGATTAAGTGCACATACATATGACTCCACAATTTATTGTGAGTTGGACTGTATATTTGCAGTAAGCTATTGATGGAGGAATAGTAATAATTCTTTTATTTTCTGATATTTTGGGACATGTATTTTCCAGTAGATATATTCACCACAGGGCTTTCTAATCACAACCAGTGTTACTTCCTTTCCTATAAATAGTTCTGATAAAGAACTTTTCTTCCTCACAAAACCCCCTATTTTTACCACTTACTAGATTTTCTTGAAGAAGTAGTTTTTTAGTTTGTTACATAAGTAAGGTTCTGAGGTACAGGTCTTTCCTGAAATTGTAGTTTGACAAGTCACATATCTAGAAGAAGTCCTAGCTTTGTAGATGAACATCAGACTTTTATAAGCTTATTCAGAAGTGAGAGAAAGCTTTAATGATAAAGTTTCCCCATTGGGCTCCAAGATGTGGCCTTCCAAAGCATATTGATCCAGTTGCTATGTAGGAAAATACATATGCTTCAGCCCATCTTACACATTGTTTTGATGCTGAATGGTCTCACTATTACTATGATAATTAAAAATATTGCTCCACCTGACACATTCCTGTACATTATATTTTAAGCTCCACAGTAATCCTATGAAGTAGATGGTGTTTATCCCCATTTTGCAGAAAAGGATGTAGAGTCTCAAAGATTTTAGTGATTTCCTCAGTGTTCTACGGGGAATCCGAGCCTGGACTGACATCTGGGCCCAGAAAGCTCTGCAAGGTCCTGGTCAGGCACCTGCACTGGAGGAAGAGTAGTGGGTTTGAAGAATCAATGGGCGCTCCTTCCCAGAGCTGGTTGGGAAGGGGGAAGAATATGGGGGGGGGTCATATTGTCTAGGGGTTAAGAGCACAGGCCTTGGAGTGATTCTGCCTTTTCTACTTATTAGTTGTTTGATCTTGTGCAGCTTCAGTTAGCTTCCCTTTGGTTATTGGCTGTGGGTTTGCAAGCTTCTCAGAAGCTTCCTGGGGGTAATCTGAAACCAGCCCCCATGCTCAGCGGGTGGGGAGTGAAGGAAGAGGCAGGCCGCTCCAGGTTGGTAGGTGGTAGTTTAATAAGCCAAGGGGCTTACATACTAGGGCAGCAAGACAAGTGTATCCCTGCACCTGCTCGCCAAATCTTAAAAGTTTATATAGAGGCTATAACTAGGTTCAGTCATGTATACTGTGTAAGTGTTCTCAACACCTCATCATTATCTCAAGGCCGTGTCCTTGGAGCCGCCTCTGGGAGCGGGGAAAGACAAGTGGAACTCACATTCCAAGGCCAAGTATACAAATGTAAAAGCACCTTGCATAATGTTCTGCTGCATAAGTAGGTTCCCTGTGAGGGGTAGCTATTACTTTGTGGGTCAGAATGAGAACTGTCACTGCTGAGAAGAGCATCACCAGGGCACAAAACTCCTTAGGAAGAGAGCCTGAGTGAGACTGGCAACTATTCCAAGTCAAAGATGTAGATGAGACGGTGTGAGAGGCATTTTGGTGTAGTGGTTGGGAACGCAGGCCCTGGAATCAAAGTGCCTGGAGTTAAATCCCTGGTCTGCCATTTATTAGCTGTGTGGCCTAGGGTAGCTTATATAACCTCTCTGTGCCTCAGATTCCTCATATTAAAATGGCGATGGCAGTAATAATCCCTCCCTTACACAGCTGCTGGGAAGATCAGGTAAGTTAACATATTTAGAATATTTAAAACCTATCCTGGCACACAGCAAGCACAATATAAGTGTTAGTTAGGACATCTTTAATATGTAGTTATGATAGGTTATTTTGGTGTGGAAAATTCTTATGAATTGACTCGTGTGGTATCCAGGTGCCTCAAATTGATTTAAAAGGCTATACAGATGGAACAGTCTCAAGCTTTAAGCAAATAAGATAGCATCAAGGGCCCACTGTCCATATTGAGTTGATCAACTTTTGTTGGCAGTCTGCTGTTGTCTAAGGTGAGTGCCCAAAATGTAAGTACTCACCGAATGCAGTGAGTGCTTGCACTGAATCCAGATGCCAGACAGGATGCACTGTTCAGTATGTTTCCTTGTTTCTCTAGGCTCTGAACTGAAGCCATTAGACACCAAGATGTTAAGTGCTTTTGTCAAGAAACGGCTTTCGTCTGACTCATTGCCGGAGTAGACACAGTTGAACTCAAGAGATGCTAACAGTTTAAAAAATGGGCAGTGAGAAAACATCCAGATAGTGAAATAAAAATATGTCTGTGTTCAGAAATGGATAGAAGAAATGAATAACCCCCAACCTGAAACTAGGTAAAGGATGCTAGATGTGATAGTAATAGTGTCACCGAGGTTAATAGCTGGCGTACAGTGAGGCTGTGTTCTCAGGTCTGGGAAACATGTAGGTAAGGGCTACTCTAGGGCCTGTGAGAAATTTTTGGTAATACAAGCTCTGAGTGTTGAGAGGCTGTTGGAAATGAAAAACAGCTTACTTCATTTGACACAAGCAAAGATACGATTCATCAGGCAGAAAGGCAAAAGGAAAGAGCATAGAGATTAGGTAATGGATCGGATGAAGGTCAAGGAGAAAGGTTGAAGACTGAAGTTGGGCTCATGTGGAGGTAAGAGCAAATGGAAAAGAACTTAGAGGCAAATGTAAAGAATTAGAGGAAAAAAAAAATTCCCTCTGTGAGTTGACAAGGTAAACTGAGCTACCCAGCAAAGTATTTCTGAACACCACTCGTAATTTAGTCTTTGTGAAGAGCAGGAGATGCCCTTTGTGTGAACCCCGAGTAGCATGCGGGAAAACCTACTAGTTAGCTTAAACATGTAGGTGTAGGTCCATTTTCAAATTAGCCTCACAAAGTGTTCTTTCATTGATCCTTGATGAAAACAGACTCAAGAGCAAGTTGACGTCAGTTGTGGAAGGGTTGGCGCATTAGCCTATTAGCCGGGAAAGCCACAACCACACTAGGCATTTCAAAGTGAGGGGAATTAATAGGAAGAGGGGCTGAAGATTCTTCCAGCATCATCATAAGAAACAGGAGAGAGAATGAAAGAGAACAAACACAGCAGCTTTTCACCTCCTGCCACCTGCTGATTTCCCCCAGTGCCTCCTATTGGCAGGAAGCCAACTGGCACTTGGGCCTGGGAAATAGAGTTTTCAGATTCCCAGCCCCAGCATTATAGAACAGAATAAGCTGAGATACAGTAGGTAAATAGTCGGCCCCACTAGGCATTTCACTCATTCTTGTGAAAGCCAATGGAGAATTAGAGTAAGGGCTAAAGTCAGAGTCCCAGCTGGCCTCTATTTACTTAGGAGAATTGGATCTGGGTAATTTTTTCAGAGGAGATTAGTGTTTCTGGTGAGTGATAAACACATACATACATAAACATATAAACACACATATAGAGATATCCAGATGTGTGAACCCGCACAATATTCTCTGGGGGTGGGTCTTGGTCTTCTCTAGCCAGTGGAGCGTGTGTGTGTGTGTGTGTGTGTGTGTGTGTGTGTGTGTGTGTTTGTCAGTGACAGAGAGTGCTACTGCTGCTATGCAAGAGTGAGGTGATATTTAGGTGACATGCTCCAGAAAAACAGGGTGTAAATAATTCTATACAGTAGGTAAAGAAACAAAACATTGTCCTGAGTTCTCCCAAGTTACCTCTGGCCACCATGGCCCTGAAGAACCAAGAATTGCCGCTGGAGGGCAGTGGCCTGGTGTCTGCTAACCTTCCAGCTAGCCTTCCTTAACTCCCACACATTGGCCTCCATCTTGAGTATTCCCCTGTCAAGAGCAGGCCATGACCTCCTCTTTCCCCCAGTGGAGGCTACAGGGTATCTGGTTCCATGTGGTTCCTGGCTGATGTGCTAGCTGGCGATCCTGAGAGTCACCCATATGTGGCTGCTTTTGGGAACTCCATCATCCACAGTATACCATATATGTAAGTTCAACATTTTGAACATTATCTATGTATGTATGTACGTATGTATACACACATAACACTTATGGACAAAGCCATCTAAATGCAGCAATCTTGCATATTACTGTGCCATAACTAAGGGGAAATGTAAGTATGAAATCTGAATTTCGTTAAGGTTTTAGAAAATTCTATGGATGCCTAACATAAAACCTTTCTTACAGATACTTGGATATATCTGAGTATCTTTACATGGATTTAACTTAAGTGTTGTAGAATCTGTACATCCTATTGGCTTGTGTAGTGTCTTATCAACATGTACTTATCCTACAGGGAAGCTGATCACATTTCCTTGTTCTGCCCTTCCTACATGTTCCTCACCCTTGAGGTGTGGTAATAGCTTTATGTCTTTATCCCTTAAGTCTGTGATACTTGATTCTTGGCATCCAGGATAGGATTTCCAAGAAGAGAAATTCACATTCCCCTGAATTTTCGGATCTGGATGGCTGTTCCTAGGAAATGACATGAGAGCCCCAAATAGTTTCCCAAAGATCACTCAGTTGAAAAGTCAGATGTAATTGATTGAAAATCATTATCAGCTTGACCTATGTTTTCACCAGTAACAGGACAAGAGGCTTTTGAAACAATTAGTGTCCCTTGCAGAGGTTAAACATTATTTTTGAAGATTATAGGTGGTTTTATGTTGTTTATGTGCATTCATTGTTGTTGCTGCTATCTCTGCAAGTGAAAATTTCCCAGTGGTTGCTGGGTTTCATAGTTTTTTTCCCCTTTCATTCAAGGGCCTCCTGAAATATTTGAAATTATCAAAGTATTATCACATGGTAGAAAATTTGGGAAATAGAGAAAAGGAATGAAAAAGCACCCATGATATTGGTACTGGCACATAATAATGCGTAATTCTGTTTCAGTGTGGTGTTTTCTTTCTAGTTTTGTATTGCTGAAATTGATGCTTACAAATAATTTTGTATACTGACCTTTACCATGACTTATTCTCTTGTCCTGGTCTTCCAGAGCCTTAACTAGCATTATTTTCACAGCTGTATGATAAGTAAACTGCCATGATGTATTTACTCACTGCTTCTCCTCCCACCTTTAATTCTTACAGTCCCCTCCTCCTTCCCTGTACTGTTTCTGTTGAATCACCGGCATTCTTATTGAGACCAATGAAAGTAACATTGAAGTAGGAGCCTAATGATTAGAACCATGTGGCCTTGCCAAGTTCCATAATCTCTTCAGCTCTTTTCCCATCCATCATTTGGGAATAACATGCTGGCCCTTCTGTCTCCCCAAACACTTAACTTGTGTCACAGAGAAAAGTAAAATTTTGTCCCGTTACCTGTGTTTTCCATTAAATAAATGGACTAGAGTGATTAAACTAGGGTAAGAAATCACAAAATTCTGTTTAATAATTAATACTATTTTAAAATTGTCCTTCTAAATATACATAAGCCATGGACAAATTGTAGTTACTTGCCTCTGAGTTTTGTTCCCTATGATTATTTTTATGGCAGTGGTAGGACCTTATTTATTTAAAAGTATTTTTAGACTTCAGACTCTTCTTTTTAAGGAAATTTTTGGATGGTTTTCTGTTTAATGTCTATAGAACAACCTGAATATTAAGGCTTTTTTTTAATGGAACAGGAAAGTATCATGATTAGCAAACTCTTCTAAAAGTAACAACCGATCCCACAGATATTACTGAAAAGTTACTATTTTTGAACGAAATTCCTTTGAGAGAATTTCCCAGAAAGTGTTGAGAAACCCAAGAATGTATCTGAATTTTTCATCAGTTACAATCACATTCTGAAAGTTCTGGTAGAGCTATCTTGGGAACAAAAGCTAAAAAAGGCTAAGGGTTGAACAGCAGACACATCTTTTAACTATATGACCCGGGAATGCATTAGGATTGTTAGTTAAGGTCTCCTCCTAAAACAGGGAGCTTACTCTGTGTCTTCTGAGACTTTGAGTATAAATTTCTTCTATTTTTAAATACAAACAATTATAAGATTTTATTTTAAAGCATCTCAAACATTGGAAAAGTATGTAAAATCAAATTTTGAACACATCAGCTTTAATAAATATTAAACATGGCTACATTAGCTTTGTAATGCACATATACATTTGAAATGAATAAAATAGATACCATGGAAATTCTTTCTGTAATCCACCTTGACCTAATGATGCCCTTTTTTCTTACTACCTCTTCCCTAGATATAAACTCTATCTGGATTTCAGTGTTTATCATTCCCATGCATTTCTTTATGCTTTTGCTACATAGGTATGGATCCATAAGCAACATATAGTATTGGTTTACATGTTTTAAAACTTTAAATTAGCTCATACATGCAGCTTGCCTTATTCACTCAGCATCGCTTTTGAGATTATTTCATGTTCATGCATACATGCCACTCTTTTAATAGAAGTGCCATGTTGCTTTCCATTATGTGACTGCACCACAGTTTATCAGCCACTTCACTAAGAGGCTTGATGGAGGGACAGCTTAAAGTCGTATCTTTATAATTGGTTGGTCAAGTAGAACAGCAAAGGTGCCAGGAATTGATACTTTCATTCCTGCATTTCTCCCTGTGCCTTCAGTTGTTTTGCTCCTTCCTTTATATTTTGGCCTGACCTCTGGAAAGGTTAAGATGAATCACTAACAGAGATACTCTACAGACATAATGAGTATCTATTGTATGTTAGGGAAGAGAGCCAGACATTGGCCAACGAATAGGTGACTGTCAAATCTGTAACCATCAAGTTGTGTGTACATGTGTGTATATTTATAATGTAATGCCTGTGGGTTTCATATACTTGAGTTTGCTGTATTTTAATTCTTGCTTTTAAAATCATATGGTTTAAATACACAAAAAATATAGCCGATAAGAATTTGATTACTGTTGGTTATTTGCTTATTCAAGCATGTATTTTTCTTATTTGTCCCAGTAATATATTTAATTAATTAATTAAAAGTTTATTTATTTATTTTTAGAGAGAGAGTGAGAGAGAGAGAGAGAGAGAGAGCGAGCAAGCAGGGTAGGGGCAGGGAGAGGGGAAAGAGAGAATATTAATCCAGCTTCGCACTGTCAGCACAGAGCCCGATGCAGGGCTTGAACTCATGAACCACAAGATAGTGACCTGAGCTGAAACCAAGAGTTGGATGCTCAAAGGACTGAGCCACCCAGGTGCTCCACCCCAGTAATACATTTTAAAACCAAAGTATTAGATATTACTACAAACCATTGCGTTTACTGTTATACAGATAATATTTAATAATATTTAGGTTAAGTAATGCTAGTTTTGTAGAGAGCGGCTATAGAATTGAAATTGTTTGCCATTCTCCTTCCAAAAAAAGATAAGGAACTCAAGAATCTTTGATGTCTGTTTCCCAATTGTAATGTACAAATTGTTGTGAGACATCAGCTTCCTGTTTTTCTATGTAAGCTGAATCTAGGATTTGCCTCTATAATGTCATTAGTTTTTGGTGACCAGAGAATTTTTTTGTGTGGTAATAGAGAAATATCTGTTAATAACGGAATTATCCTAGTGGCTCCATTGTGCTCAGGATGGGAAATAAGTCCCTGAATCACTTTGATTTTTTTTTTCCTTCATGAACAAATGCTGATTACAGTAAATTGGATTTTAACATTTGACTAAATCATCATCTATAAGCTAAATGAAGTTTTAGCTGACTAAACTGAATAGTATTAGAAGAACCTATGTTACAAGTAAATAACGTACCCATTTTAGAAAAGATGAAGGACTCAGGTGAGCCAAGAAATTTCAAACCTAGGATAATAGGTTCTGTAAAGGTTAAAGTAGATTTTTCAATTATAAAGCAAGTGAAACGCATCATAAATTATTGCAGCTTCTCTTGTTTTTTACTGCGATCCAGAAACCATCGTATTGATTTTGGGGCTTTTTATTTAAAAGGAAAATCACTGAGATGAAATTTCATGGCTTTGTGGATACTGGGCTAACTGGTGGAGGTGCTGTGAGGAGTGCAGTTTCTCCGTTGGCAGAGCCCTCTTTTATCTGCACTTTGAACACTGATGGTTGTGGTTTGTTTTATTCAGATCAAGTTTTCAGAATCCGACTACTTTGGCAATGTCCTGCAAACCCGCAAGTATTTAGCACAGTCTGATTTCTTCTGGCTGAGAAAAGCGGTTCCAAAAACAGAGTGAGTAAAAAAAAATTAAAAAATAAAAGAAGGTGAAAGAGATAAATATGTGGTGGCAAGTGAAGTCCCTTTAGGTCAAATTTTGTAATTTCCTCTAGTCAGAGTAGCTGGCTGTCCAGTTACCTTGGTTTGGCAAAATCTGTGTTAGGTGTTGATGAATCTTATTTGTGATATTATATGAATCAGTTCTTAATTCTAATTATGGCATCAAAACATACTGCAGGAATGCTTATTAGGGTACAAACGTGTGAATCATTTCTAGATGTACTTATGAATATATGTATATTGAAAACAAATTGCTCTAGAATTTCACACTCAGGCAGAAACTTTTGAAGATCTTAAAAAAGAACAAATACTTACAAACTATAGTTCCAAAGTAGAAGTAATTGTATACTTATGAAGTAACTAGAAGATTTTGTTGAAGCAGTAAGTGTCACAGAACTGATGGCTGTATAATTTTTCTCCAATGGCAGTTATAATTTATTCCCCTTCCTCCCAGCTGCCTGTAGGAACTTTCCCTATAGGTAGGCAGTTTCCCTAGGAACTTTTGGGGCCAAGGCCAGCCATGATTTCCTTCCCTAGCAACATGTGTATGATGCTAATGATGGCATCTAACCATTATTATGTTGACAATGTTCCAGGAAGTGTTTTACATGTTAGAATTAATTTTATCCTCTTGTCATTTCTGTGAGGTGTACGTACTATTTATTATCCCCACTTATCAAATAAGAGGCTTACAATTAAGAAATCTTCACTTGAAGTTTAGATCACTTTTTTTAATTGAAATACACTTGACACAGTGTTCCCTGTAAGGTTTAGATTACTGTTGGTTCTGCCTGCTGGTACTTTAGATACTGTTCTGCTGGTGCCCACTTCTCCACTGTTTTTCTCCATGTGCTGCAGACTGCATAATTTCTGTTGATCTGTCTTCAAATTCATGGATTGTTTCTTCTGCATTTTCAAATTTGCTTTTGACTCACGTAACAAATTTTTCATTTTGGTGATTGTACTTTGCAATTTCAGAATTGCCATTTGGTTGTTTTTTAGTTTCTGTTTGTTGTGATTTTCTGTTTGTTCAGTCACTGTTATATTTACCATTAGTTCTTTGAATATAATTTAATTCTGTAGGCTAATTTGTAATGGCTGCTTTCAAGTCTGCTAAACCCAACATCTGGCCTTGCTCAGTTTTTATTGACTGCATTTTTCTTAACACTTTTGTCTCTTTGTATAGCATAATTTTTTTGTCGTTGAAAATGACATTTTGGATACTACATTGTAACAACTATGGATTCTGATTAATTTTTCTGAGGCTTTAAAAAAAGATAACTTTCCTTGACTTAGATTGCAGAATCTATCTCCTTATATAGTAGGCAGCCATGGAGGTATCTTCTCATCTTTTAAATTCTTATGTTTATTTTTGAGCCTCATTTCCCAGAGGTTGTCCCTGTGCCTGCACAGCTTAGCGCTCTGCCAGGGATTGGGGTAGACCTTGTGCTCAAACACCTGGAATAGGGAGAGCTTCTGTCCTCTACCAGTTGATCTGTGTATGGGCTGGGAGTACATTTCTCAGTTAGCCTTGGAGTTCGCTTTCCACTGGGCTCGCTTGAATCTTTCCTGTATGTGTGTCTAGGGTCCCAGGCAGCCAGGGGTGTGCGGAGACCTTACCTCACCCTTCTATGACTATTTTATTTCTAAGATCTCCCTTTTAAATTTCGGGCTTGGGGTTGCCTGGGTGGGTCAGTTGGTTAAGCATCTGACTCTTGATTTTGGCTCAGGTCATGATCTCATGGTCTGTTAGATCGAGCCCCGTGTCGGCCTCTGTGCTGACAGTGCAGAGCCTGCTTGGGATTCTCTCTCTCCCTCTCTCTGTGCCCCTCTCCCCTCAGGTGTTCGCTCGCTCTCTCTCTCTCTCTCTCAAAATAAATAAATAAATAAATAAATAAATAAATAAATAAATTCATTCATTCGTTCATTCATTCATTCATTCATTCATTCCTGGCTCTCCTGTCAGTCTTCCCAATGGGAACTGTAACTTCAGGCTGGGAGAGCTGTGGGCATCCTTTCATTTGTTTTCTACCAAGTTTGCCACTTTTAGCTGACAAAGCTGCAGGTTTTCACCTCCACCTCCAATTGAGTCCACCCCCTGTGGCAACAAAGCTGCTGATTTGCCAGCCGCCCTACCTGTCCTGATAGAACAGAGTTCTCACTGACCATGCTGGGAAGGGCAGGAGCAGTCCCTGGCAAGAAGGCCACAGACTCCTGTTCTACTTACTTCCAAGCTCTAGCACTTTTTCATAATTAAACATTTTTCAGTTTGTTGTTTGGATTTGATGATCAATTCCCAGAGCCCTAAAATGGTTGTTTGTTGACCATTGTGTCCAGTTTTATACTTGATTTTTGTGGAAGGAATTTGCTGACTATTTCATATCATCATAGCTGGAAGCCTGGTTTCCATGGCCCACTTTTTTTTTATGGCCTACTTTTTAACCTTGGCTGATATTCTGGTCTCTGGATGTTTGACTGGCTCTTTTTATGCTCTCTGGGTCTCTTGTTACTCTCCCTTTCAACTCCCTGCTCTTTTCTAGACTGTAGAAACTTGAGGCTCTGTACCAGCCCTTGGCTTAAGCTGTGAATACTAGCTGTCCCTCTTACCCATGGCTCCCAATCTACCTATCTCTGCCCTCTGCCCTTCTGGCCTTCCTACAGCATCCACCCACAAAGTTAGTTCAAAGTGTTCACTTTAAGGAGTAGGCCTAAAGCTGAACCATTGCTCTACCCATCCCTGACTCCAGTCAAAAGAACATAGGTTAGAAGGTTTTCAGACTTCTTTGGAAATGACAGGCAACTGCTTTCAAGCCATGTGCTCCAGTGTCCTTGGTTCTCTCCTCTCATCACAATGTCTCTTAGCCCGTCTCTCCTGCTTCATTCCTAACCTCAATCAGTCAATTGAAATTTTAGATGTAAAAGAAAAACGAAATTTTTAGATTTAGGGTTCTAGAGATAGCTCCTTGAATCTGACAACCTCAGCAAATGTTTTCCAGTATCCGGATGAGCATCTCCATGTAGTATGGTAGTCACAGATCTGTGTGAATCATCCTGCTCTTTCAGATCTACTTCAGATCGGTTCAGACTCTTCTTGCAGTTTGTGGATAATTCAAGATATTTTTGTCACCAGTATTTTCTTGAATTTTTGGCGTTTGTGCTTCTCCATATTAGAGGTACTGTCAAGTTAATTCAGTTTCAAAATGTCATTATGCTATTGGGTGTTGTGACAAGGCCTGTGCTGCTAATTGAAAACCTCCTAAATGTGTCCTTTTTACCATCATCCTAAAATACTGATGGACTGTCAGATTCAAAGGGTCTTTTCTATTTCTCTTATTTCATTCATGCCTTGGAAAAATGCTGGCTGACTTTGTGGGCTTAGGCAAACCACATGATTCTGTGTAGTTTTCTTCTCCATCAGCAAAAACAAATACCTCTTTCACAAGGACATTAAATTGGTTGATGTTTCTGGAAAAGTTATGCATGAATGAAAATCCATGCAATAGTACTAATTCTTGCTTCCTCAAACTATGTGTCTATTTCAGGGAAAGTAACATTAAGAAATTGAAGGTCCTCTTTGTGTGGTAAAGGGATAGGATAGTCTATTTTTTAGAAGAAATTTTGGGCTGCTCCTTTTCAGGCATTGTAGGGAATTTTAGCTTCATGACACCCACTGGCTTTAATCGACATCTTTTAGTTTTGAAAATTGATGAGTTAATCTAGTGGGAGTGATTCTGGAGTAGCTCCACTATACTAGTTTACTTTGAATAGCACATCATGATTATATTTCCACAAAGCCCTGAAATAACATTTTGCTTCTTTGTGGGTATAGGAGATAAATACCCTTTATCTTTCATTCTCATGGAATCCATTTTAGCTGAACTAATGTGCATTAAGAAGTTTCTAACGCAATGGGAAATGTCAGCAAGAATGGAGTTAATTGGGTGGTCATCCCTGAAGGTACATATTTAGGGGTTGGTTCTCAGAATTGTCACTTCATCAGCTCACTTAAAAATAGAGGATTTACTCTACTGCTTGGCTTGAGTCAAAAGTAATTTTTTCCCTTAGGATCCCCTTTCTTTGACAGAAATGGCTTTAAGTCAGCTTCCCTATTAACTCACTCTCACTCTGCTGTGACCAGACATGTCTGGAATTTCTTTCTCTATCTTTTCAAAAAATAGGTAAAAATAGATCAAATGTCTATACAAATTATGATTTTCCCAGAATTTTTGTTTGTAAAAGCATTATCTATAGCATGGAATGGGAAGGATATAATCTACAGGGTATTAGAAATAAAGTAATAAATATTCTATGGTTTGACCATTCCCTATTCCTTTGACTATCTTTAAGAGTTGATAGGTAAAATGTAAAACTTTAGCCTGATGTATATCTATTTTATATGGTTCAAAAAATCAGAGTGCCAATGTCCTTGTCTTTAAACAAGTGTATTTCATTATTACTGTTACACTCCTTTTGTGTATTCCATTGTCCAGTATAATTTCATCCCCATGTATTTTTCTTTTGAAATTTATACGAGACCTCTTCCCACCTTGTCCATTAAATCCTTCCCCAAACACAGTCTGCAGGAACACCCTAAAGTCATGGTAAGAAGAATTTAAAGCACTTGAAGGACACTTTTCGTTTATTCAAGTAGATGTATATATAGCAATAAATTCATTTCACTAGATGTAATGATCTTCTGATCAGCACATGCCACTGGGACAATGGTCTTAGCCCATAAAGAGCTTAACATCTTGTTGGGAGACAAGTTGTGTTAACACATATGCTTTCAGGGCCCAATCAGTTAACAGATGGTGATGTAGACAAGTGTAAACTGATGGGGGGCGGTGGGGACCGTGGAGAACCAGTCATTGTACACCTCGTTTAAAGGAGTTCCAGTTCAGTCCTTTTAAAAACCGTTGTGATGGGCAAACAAAACATTTTCATGAGAAAAGTCAACCCATTGGTTACAACTTCATCTACGGACAACCACTTGTCAGTGTTTCAGTTATCTATCTCCTGCAGTCTAACAAACCACTCCACTAGGCTCAGCGGAGTGCTTGTTGTTTATGAGCTTTCATGTAATTGCAGTCAGAGAGTGGCTGGAGCTGGAGTCATGGGGGAGGTGTCTTCTCTCATGTCTAGTGGCTGATGATGGCTGTTGGCTGCCTATGGCTTTGCATACTGGGCTTCTTTATAGCATGCTGATTGAGCAAGAAGCTCCAAAGAGCAGGTTCCTGAGAAAGAGAGGAGGAAGGAACCGTGTGTGCACACTAGGGGGAGGTTGTATTGCCCTTAATTGCCTGGCATAGGCAGTCCCGTGGTGTCATTTCCACTGCATTTTATGTTTTAAAACCAAGTCACCAAGGCCAGCCCATAATCCAGAGGAGAGGAATGTAGACTCTACTTCTTAATGGGAGGAGTGCAAAAAAAATTGCAAACACATGTTAAAATCAGAATAGGTAGCCTTATATTAGAGAATGGTAAAACTAAATATATAATACACTTGGATATAATCAGGGAGATATACAGAATATTTAATGGCTGGTTTGGCATAGGCAGTGACCAATAAGAAGTAGCAGTAGCGCCCACAAGTGGTAAGATCTACTGGTGCAGCCACTAAATATCAGCTCTGGGTACAATCAAGGCTCCAAAAATACTTTACAGACAGCACCAGCTCTGGGAATTCAGGAAAGGTGAAATCGTGGGCCTGAAATAAGAGGTTGTAGGTACTCTTGCTGAAGCTTCAGAGGCCCTATCAGGCCCCCTCTGATTGTTTGATCTCTTTGTTTTGTCCACCTTTGTTCATCAGCAGTTAGAATCATTTTTCCTGCATGGCCCTTATCCTCACATTTTGCAAGTTCATTCTTTGCTGAAGGCAGGGGAGAGAAGGGATGAGCTCTAGGGATATAAATCATCTTTTGCACCTATTACGCTTCAGTCCATTGTCCTTTAGGACTTGACTCAATCTTCAGACATACCAATGCTGGGTTCTTTGTACGGTAATGTGTTAATTTTCTGTTGCTGCTGTAACAAACTACCCAACGTTAGCAACTCAAAATAACACAAATGTATTATCTCACAGTTCTGTAGGTCAGAAGTACAGGATGCCTTGGCTGGTTTCTGAGATCTAGCTTTCATAAGACTGGAATCAAGTTGTCAGCTGGCTGGGCTCATAGCTGGAGGCTCTGGGAAGAATTTTGTTCCAAGCTTATTGAGTTGTTGGCAGATTCACTACCTGCCAGTTTCAGAACTGACATCCCTACTTCCTTGCTGGCTGTCATTTGGGAGCCACTGTTCCCTTCTAAAGGCCTCTCTCTGATCCTTGCACCATGGTCCCTACATCTCAGAGCCAGCAACGGCCTGTGGAATCCTTTTAACTCTTGGAATCTGACTTCCTCCCCGACATCTCTGGGACTCCAGACACAGAAGGTTCTCTACTTTTAAGGACTAGTGATTAGATTGGCCTCACCTGGATATCCAGGAGACCATCCCTGTTTTAAGCTCCTTAACCTTAATTATATTTGCAGTGTCCTTTTTGGCATGTAATGTAACCTCTTCACAGGATCCAGGGATTAGGACCTGGACATAATTCCACCTACCTCAGGTAGTGACCTTAGAACGATAAAGGTGTTTTCCCCTCCACTTGTTTCCTCAAGAAGGTAGACCAGCCAGTAAGTTTGTTTGCTAAATATTGGGGCTTATTGAAATACTAATCCTAACTCTGAAGGAAAAGAGTACACATTTTATGGAAAGGAGTACATGTTTCAGTTTTGACTAGAGGAGGCACTCTCTTGATTTCCAGTAATGTCTCCGGTATACTGTAACACTTAAGAGAACCGGTTTGAAGTCACAGCAGATCTTGCACAAGTACATAATGCTTGTTAAGTCTCATTGTCCTCATCTGTGAGATAGGCTAGTGATTCCTACAGTTGCTATGGGGAAGACTACAAATAGGAAGTGCCTAGGGCATTGTGAGCGCTCAGTGAAAATTTCCTATAGCCACTGTTACTTCTAATGATAATAGAATGATGTATTTGTGGACTTCTTTATAGGGAGAAGGTGTGGGCCGATCAACTAGAATCAACCCTTGGATTTCCTACCAGTTTCATATTAGTCTGACTTAAATTATTAGCTTGCCATAATTCTTCTGTTAGATATAAATCAGTAAAATGATTGTTTTGAAAAGGGATCTATATGAGTTTATTTTGAGCAATTCAGTTTAAGACAGATTGCTTGGTTTTTATCATAAAGGGCAGAAACTCACGGGCCTCTAAATCAGGGGTCAGCACGATGCAGCTTGTGGGCTAAATCTTGCCTGATGCCTGTTTTTGTGGGGCCCATGAGCAAAGAGTGATTTTTAGAGATAAATGTTTGTAGTCGATCTAATGATATGAAGCACTAACTCTGAATCCCAATTAAGCAAAATGTTATTTTGCCTCTAAAGAATTCCATTCTTCTCATTAACAGGCTGTCTTACAAAAAATTGTACTCACTTGTTCTATTTTTAACTTTATCAATAAAATTTTGTGGAACCCTTTCTCTTACGAAAGAAGTACCTACATAACATCTTTGATTTTTGCCTCTTTGCCTACAAAATGCCTAATTGTCTACCATCTGACTCTTTACAGAAAAAATTTTGCGAAGCCCTGAGCTAAGTAGTTCATGCATTTAAAGTGGAATGTAGACTCTTTTTTAAAAATTATTTTTGAGAGAGAGACAGACAGACAGACACACAGAATCCAAAGCATGTTCCAGGCTCTGAGCTGTCAGCCCAGAGCCTGACTTGGGTCCTGAACTCACCAACCGTGAGATCATGATCCGAGCAGAAGTCAGATACTTAACTGACTGAGCCACCCAGGTGCCCCTGGAATGTAGACTCTTTATAGCTGGAAGGTACTCCCCTGATTGCTTAATGCAGGATCTTTAAAAAAAATTTTTTTAAGTTTATTTGTTTTTTTGAGAGAGAGAGCGAGAGAGAGAGCAGGAGAGGGCAGAGAGAGAGGGAGAGCAAGATTCCCAAGCAGGCTCCGCACTGTCAGTGCAGAGTCCGATGTGGGGCTCAAACTCACAGGCCATGAGATCATGACCTGAGCTGAAATCAAGAGTTGGACGCTTAACTGACTGAGCCACTCAGGTGTGCCTCTCAATGCAGTATCTTAATTTTATAGCTGAAACCAAACCCCAGGAAGGTGGGCAACTATTCCAACACAATCCCGCTACTTAGTAAAAGAGGCAGGATGACTCATTAGCTCTTTGGATGCTTACATCTGTAAACTGTCCACTGGAGCAGGGAGAACCTCTGGGTGGCATGGTTATACTTTATCCATCTCTCTTTACATAGATTTCTGTGTTGTCATCAATGCCAAACGTCGAATGGACAGGTCAGAAGTGATGCAGCATAGAAAGTTAGCTGTCCCATGGATCTATTGAACTAGGCCTGCCAAACATCAGCTTCTTGCTGTTTCCATCTATGGGGAGAGCCCTTTAGATTCTAGAATTTCTCATTAAAGCTATTTCAGAAGCACTGGTGCTGACTTTTTCTGTTAAGTTAGTACTAGTGAATAAGCAGGCATGTTAATATATTCTCACTGAACCATGTTCAGTTTATGATGAGGCTGCTCATTGAACAGAGCAATAACCCTAAACTGAGGTGGTAATTTCCCCATGTGCCCTATTTCCCCATTGCTCGCTGGTTATTTGCTAATAAATCTTGCCACATTGTGTTCATTCTTGTTGCCCTCCCGCCTGGATAATGATGATTTCTTGGTGGTATTTGCTTCTCTTTCTACAGGTGGTTTACGAATCCCACGACCGTCAATGCCTTCTACAGTGCATCCACCAACCAGATTCGTGAGTACTGGCTTCTTGTCTCCTTGTTAATGTGGTACAAAATGGAAGGAACTTTTCCCTGACTGTGATTTCTTTATTTCCCTCCAAAAGTGATCAGGTATGTGGGTGAAGGAAGTTTAAGTTTCTGTATCCATATGCCCGATTTGCTTCACTCCCTTCACCTAATTAAGTAAAAACAAAACGAAACGAAAACAAACAAAAACCCCAAGAAGACAGAACTACAATAAATAAAACTACAGGGCAGTTGGCCATGAAAAGAAAACTGTAGTCATCTTTCATAATGTTCTTAATGACTTTGTCCGCACCATTTTTGTTTATTTCTAGGATTGATGGGGAAAACAAGCAGGTAGCTGGGCAGATGATAGAACCTGAGGGGCCTGTCTATAGAAATGCTTGGAAATGTTCTAATTGACCCTAGGATGTAAAGTCTTAAGTGGCTTTTATTTACACATATTGTGTAGGTAAAAATGCCACGATAAGTTTACAAAATGACTAAAGGTCAGATTAAATAAAAAATCTGACAGTACCGAGTGTTGGCAGCAGGGACACATAATTATTATTGGTAGAAGTGTAAATTGCTTCACCCACTTTGCAGAGCAATTTGGCAATACCTAGAAAGGTTGAAGATGTCCATGCATGTCTGTGACCATCACTGCCCTCCTGGCATGTGCCCCGGTGCTTTGTTTCTCCAAGTGTGATCTTGGGACGGATAGCAATGGCATCACGGAGCAACTGGTTAGAAATGCAAATTCTTGACTCTTAAATACAGAGAACAAACAGAGGGTTGCTGGAGGGGTTGTGGGAGGGGGATGGACTAAATGTGTAAGGGGCATTAAGGAAGACACTTGTTGGTATGAGCACTGGGTTTTATACATAGGGGATCAGTCACTGGAATCTGCTCCTAAAATCGTTGTTGTATTATATGCTAACTAACTTGCATGTAAATTAATAAATGCATAAATAAAAATGATAAAAAAAAAAAGAAAAGCAAGTTCTTGTGCCCCACCTTAGACCTGTTGTTCACAAACTCTGGACATGGGGCTCAGAAATCTGTTGTATTAAGGCTTCCAGGTGACTCTGACGCAGTTTGAGAACCACTGCCCTAGAGAAGTCTCACAGGAGGAGGCTTGTGTGAGAGTACTCATACCGGTGTTGTTTATCATAGCAGAAATAGTGAAATAACCTACGTGTCCGTCTGCGGGAAAATGACCCCAATGTGGCCTGTTCACACACAGGAATGCCAGACAGCAGTGAATAATGAGTGATCTAGAGCAACATGCATTCACATGGATAAAGTTCACAAGTATTGGTTGTGGGGGGAAAACAACTGGGGAAATACTATCAAGTGTGATACCATATAAAAAAGTTGAAAAGCATGCAAAAACATTCCTATGTGTTGTCTAGAGGTACATCCTTTTGTAGTGAAAGTAGGAAGACATTCATGAGAATGACAAACATCTGAATGCAGGGCGGCAGTGACCTGTTGTGGGGAGGGGAGGCTGCTCCTGCTTTAGCCCTTGCTGGTTTCTCATCCCTTCTGTGCCTCCTCTGGTCTTTGTCTTCACTCCCTCACTTGGTGATAACATCTAATTTCATTCTTTTAAGTGCATCTCTGTGTGCTTTGTTGAATGTGGGCGATGGAACTTACAAATGCTTGCCACCCTTGGCCACGGGCCCACCTCCTCCCCGCGAGATGTAGCTTCCTCACTGGCCTGCCCACTTCTGTCTTTATCCCCCTTCAGCCTTTTCTAAATAGAATATTGCAGCCATTTTAAGATGTTTTACAATCATCTCAGGTCCCTCCTCTGCTCAGCACCCCTTATCGCTTTCCCATCTCACTCAGGATAAAAGCCAAATTAGTTGTGATGGCCCTCAGACCTCTTACTGCTGCCTTATCTCCCCTCTGTTCCAGCTGTACTGGCCTCCTTCCTGTTCCTAGAGCGCGGGACTCCGTTCTCTCCTAGCATTTATAGCAGAGGCTCTTTTGGCCTGGGAAAATTCCCCAAGTGATCTGCATGGTTCATGCTCCCATTTCCTTCAAATCTTTGCTTGAGTGCTAACTTCTCAGTGAGGCATCCTACCTGCCCTCTGTAGATCCTCTCTGCTCGCCCTCGTACCCGCAGGACTCGCTAGCCAGAGAGGACAGCTCCGGAGCTGTGGCTGCCCACTCCCGGCAGGCACAGCTCATGAGAGTCGCCCTCGTGTGGTCACCTTTGGGAATGTCAGTTTCTGAAGGACTGGTGTGAGAGCTTAATGAACAGAAGGAAAACAAGCAGATGGTGGTAATATTTGATTTCTACACTAATTTGTATAACAAAATCAGTTGTTAAATATTTTGAATACTTTGAATGTCACTCCTTACTATAGAAATACTCATTGTTATCGTGAAATCATTGCTTACTTTGTCCCCCAGCTTTATTGAGGTATAATCAACGAAAAGTATATATAGTTAACATGTGCACCTTGATGTTTTGATATAGCTCCAAGTTGAGAATTAAGCTGCATATGTTACATGGGAACTTAAGATTTTTGAGATATTAATGATTACTACTTATGATATGAATTATATGTAAATTATAATAACAGTTGGAATAACCTATTGGGCAATAGAAAATTCTTTAGATTGTCCATTTTTTATTAAAAAAACACACTTTTTACTTTGAGCCACTTTTACAATTACTAAAAAGTTACAAAACCAGAACACAGAGTTTCCATGTATCCTTTAGCTAACTTCCCTCAGCGTTACCATCTTACATAACTATAATGCAACAATCAGAACCAGAACATTAACATTGCTATACCACCGTTAACTAAACTTAAGGCCTTACTGAAATATCACTAGTTTGGCCACTCAAGTTCTTTTTCTGATCCAGAATCCTATCAAGATCCCATGTTACATTTAGTCATTATTTCTTCTCAGTCTCCTACAGAGTTTGATAGTTCTTTAGTCTCTCTTTGTCCTTCATGACTTTGACACCTTTGAAGAGTACTGGTCAGTCATTTTGTGGAAGGTCCCTCAGTTTGTGTCTGTCTACTCTTTTCACGTGATAGGACTTAGGTGAATGCATTTGGGGCATGAATGTCACAGAAGTGGTGCCGTATCCTCCTTGGTGCCTCATATCACCGGGTTTGTGCTATTTATGTGTCTTATTGCTGGTGATGTGAGGCTACCCTTGTTCACTTGGAGAAGATGATTTCTGCTGGGTTGTTCCACTGTAAGGTTGCTATCCTCCCTGCCGGTGTAGTTGGCAAATATCTTGGGAACTATATCTCTGAGACTCTATCTATCCTGTTTCTCTCCGGTTGTTCGTTCACTGATTTTAGCCTCCATTAGTAAAACTTGTATGCAGCAAGCATCCCTGTGCTGTTTTCTCATTGCTCAATTTCAATTTCATTCCTTCCATTCGTATTAATGTGAATTCTATTGTAAAGAAGGGACCGTCCTTTCACGCGCATCTATCTGTGCAATCACATATTTTTTATAGCCTTATGAACTCATGGATATTTATTTTATTATGTGGATTCTTATCCAATGCTATCATTTTCTGTTTCATCGCTCAGAGTGTTTAGCTTTGGCCATGAAGCGATCGTGTGGATTTGCCGCTGGATCCTGGTGTCACAGTGCTCCTTAACTTGTTTTTCATTAACTGAAGCAAATGCCTGCCGAGCTCCTTGAGCTCCTGCATTCTCTCTGTTTCTAGAGCAAGTGGATGAGTCCCTCACTTAGCCTGGATCCCAGCTTTTCTGTTAGGAGTTTTCAGACTTGACTTGAGCATTTCTTCTTCCGGATGGGGTCCAGAAACTGGCGGGAGGCTGGCTGGCTCCAATGTAGAAACCTGACCTGTCGGGGTTGGACCGGATCCAGAAACTGGAGTTGGACTAGATTACCCATTTTAAAAGAAAGTGTTCTATGTAATATTTGGTACATGCCAAAGAATATACATAACATATTAAAACATATACATTATATTCCTATGAACCTACCACCCCCCAAGAACTAGAACATTCTCCATATCATTACATCTGTCCATGCTTCTCCCCATCCCATTCATCTTGCTTACTATAGGGGTAACTAGTTTTCTGCTTTTTGTGCTTATCGTTGTCTTTTTCTCAAAATAAATTTTAAACCATTTGTTGATACTTATTTTTGCTTATTTTTATAGCATAATAAAAATGGTATACTGCATGCAATTTAAAGCTACTTTGTTTTTTAAAAAATTTTATTCTTTTAGGGAGAGAGTGAGAGCAAGCAAGCATGAGGAGGGGAGGGCAGAGGGAGAGGGAGAGAGAGGATCCCAAGCAGGCTCCACGCGCAGGCCTATGCGGGTCTCTATCTCACAACCCTGAGATCATGACCTGAGCCAAAATCAAGAGTTGGACGCCTGGCCAACTAAGCCAACCAGGCACCCCTAAATCAACACGTTTTTAGGATTCATCCTTGTAGCACATGGCAGTGAGTTTTTCATTTTCCCTGCTGTATAATATTCCATTGCATGACTGTACGTCAGATTATTTACCTAGACTACAGACTTTGTTGACAGACCTTCGTGTTCTCCCACTCCAGGTTTTTGTCATTATGGACAGTGTTGCCAGTCTGTATACTCCTCTGCTTGTCCCCTGATGTTTTGGGTATATACTAAGAGTAGAATTACTGGCCTACAGGTTATGCAAATACTTAACTTTACCAGATAACATCAAATGGGTGCCAAACAGCATGTTACAGAGTACAGATGTGTTTTCATCAACTCTCATTTTCATCGCCTATTGGCATTGGTAGACTTAGTTTTCACCAATAGTGGCATTGAGATGGATGCTTCACCCGTGTTCCCACACTCACTTTCCAGTGTCAGTGAATGCTTAACAGCTCCTTTGGGGATTTCAATGTGCCTAATAATATTTTGCCTCTGGGATTCACCCCTGCTCAGCCTTTTTCTTGTCTGGGAAGAGGTGATCCTATCACAGGTTTACTGAAGAAGCATCCCTTTCAGGGTAACCCAGTGGTTTCTGGAAAGCTTATGAACACAGGGGTTTGAAATAAACAATTTGAAGCAGTGTTTTAATTAAGAGATTCAAGCTGTTTCTATTTTCCTAATGACTAGTGCTTGCTCTCATTGTAAATTACATTACCAGGCAAGATGACAAGGAGTCCTTTGGGTGACTTTTTCTCTTTCTCTCTTCTTTTTGACTTTTTGGACTACAAATTAAGACAGGTGGAGTTCCTTCTTAGACATTCCCCACTGGGTTTCCTGGGAGTTCCCCTCACCCCCAACTGCCTTCTTGTTCCTTCAGTGAAGAAGTGAAAAATTGAGGTGATTTTCTGAAATGAACATCTTTATTGATTAGGGGCTGATTCTGACAGCATGTGGCCATCTGTTTAATTGGGTTTCACATCTAAGATGTAACTATACTTAGTAACGTGATTTATGAGAATTTCATTCAGTTCCCATTACCGTTTTCTGATTTATGCCACTTAAGTCCAGTTCTGCATGCAGTAGAGATTTGAGTAGACAACACAAAAGCCTATAGGTTTTTTTGTTTGTATTATTTTTGCTTTTTGTTTGCAAATTCATGCCTTTGTCCGAAACTTTATGGTTTGTGGCCATATTTCAATGTTAGAATTTTGCAGTGTGGTTGTACTTCTTATTTTTCTACCATTGTCAAGCTGGGTAGCAGTGTCTTCGGACACAGAGTGTAGTGTGACAGTAATGATTTAAGTCTACTCTGTGAGGAGTTATACAGAGGAGCCATGGCAGAATTTAATTATATTTGAACTGATAAGGTGGTTAGAGGGGAAAACAAGGAGCTGAGGTTATTGTTGCCTCCGCTTATGTTTTCCTAGCTTTGTGATAACGACAAAACTGGTCTTCCTGCTTTTTATAGGAAAACAGTAAGGACCTTGAGTGCCACTGATTTAGTTGTATGACCCTGGCCAAGACATTTTTTCCTTCCTGACCCCTCTTGTCCCCTTAGGCCATACGTTGAGGTTACCTAGTCTCACAGTCTTCGGTGAGGACTTAACAAGATGGATTTGAAAAGTGCCAGCATGTTGTCGAGGTTGGAGTTTGCCCGTAATCCCTAGGATAGCTAGCTAGTCAGTCACAGGGTAAACAGCAGAATGTGAGAATTTGTGTGTGTGTGGGGGGGGGGGGAAAGAGTATTTTTGACCTTTGCTTTCAAGGAATTAAAAATTAGGACAGTATTTTTATGTATTAAAAAAAAGTACAACCAAGTTGGAAAAGTGTTTGGCAGTTTGTTGATATCTCCTATTGCCCAGAAGTTCCACTCTTCATAAAGTAAGTCAATCCTTATGCCCACCAAAACACATGAACATTGAATGTTCATAAGAGCAAAAACCTTGAAAGAACCTATTGTCCTTGAATAGATAGGTAAATAAATTGTGGTACAGTCCTATAATTGAATATTATACAACAGTGAAGAATAAACCCCCTTCTACCTTATGTAAGCATGCCACTGACTTAATGCTTAGCGAAACACTGCATGGCTCCAGTCGTAGAAAGTTCAGGGCTAGGTGAATGAATCTAAGTGATGGCAGTTAAAATAATGGCTCCCTTTGTTGGGGGTACTGACTGTGAGGGGGCACAGGACACATTTTCTTTATTTATGAGGGGGTTGCACAGGTGATGGTTGTATAAAGTCTCATCGTGTCCTGCTGTTAAGATTCATGCTTTTACTATATGTGTATAATACATAAACAATAACACTCCTATCCCCCCCCCCCCCGTAAAATTGTTTATAACAGCATATAGCATGCATCCACTTTTTGGGCTTGTAATAGCTTACATCAGGCCAACCTCCAGAGATGTGGATCAGGGATTGGTACAGTTGTTCTGTAAAGGGCCAAGTAGCAAATACTTTTGCCTTAGCAAGCCGTCTGGTCTCTGTTGTCCATTCTCAACTTTGCCATTGCAGCCACAGACAGTTCATAAACAAATGATCATGGCTGTGTTTTTAGTAAAACTATTTACATGGGCCATAGTCTTCCAGCCCCTTGTGTGGAGCACGGTAAACGGATGGGCTCCAAGGGGCCTTGAAGAGTGTTCTGACCCAGCTTACAAACTGCTTTGGGTCTGATCAGGTGGTAGTACCAGGGGCAAAAGGGTGGTAGGGCATACGGGTCACATTTGGCTTCCATTTCTACTACCACGAACTGAACTTTAGAATAAAATTAATTTTGTGTGCTCAGTATCAATGTGTGTCTTTAAAATGCTTCATTTCAATGTTAGTTTTTATCTTCATATGTCTTAAATCATATTAAAGAATTAGTTTAAGCAAATAAAATGTTGACTTGAAAACAAGCAAGGACTAAGGACTAAAACCAATGATACTATTGCCTTTGTTGTAATACACAAGGGATTTGGTTACCTGAGTTTAATCATAGATATTCTGCTAAAGAAGATAAGCCTTTGACCAGAGGCTGGGCTTAGGCTGTCATCAAACTATAGTATTAGTCCTGAAATCAAACATAGATTTGTTTTGCTGTTAAGGAAATGATGATGTTTCAAACTGAGAGAATTTCTCATACTTTGTTGACTCTGCCTAAAACCATAAAGTAGAAGCCACGTTAGCAAATACTCACTCACCTGTGGCCTCTAGTGGAATTTAATGAAATTAAATTCCTGAATCCATTTGACACTCTATTTGGGGACAATTTGGGAATAGTCTTTCATGGTTTTGGAGGTAAGAGGGCGGACACTGCAGTGGTTACCTAATCCAAATTTCTCATTATCTACAAGAGATTCTGACACTCATGGTAATTCTTCATACTTTTTTCCACTTTGTCACTTAGTATTTATGGATCCCCCAATGATTCTGATTACTTCTCAATGTTCACGCCGCTGTGTGGTCCCCTCCAACAATGAATAAAGCTGACCCCTGTAGCTAATGGGTACTGTGGAAATGATGGAGTATAACTTCTGAGGCTAGGTCATAAAAGACATTGTGGCCTCTGCTTTACTTTCTTGGATTGATCACTCTGGGGGGAAGTCAGCATGGATGTCATGAGGGCACTCAAGAAGCTGGTGGAGAGGTCCACGTGTGAAGGACCTGAGGCTTTCTGCCCATAACCAGTACCACATGAGCACACCATCTTGGAAGCAGATTCTTCAGTCCAGCCAAGCTTTCTAATGACAGCAGCCCAGGCTGGCATCTCGAGAGCAACCTTGTGAGAGACCCTGAGACAGACCACCCATAGAAGATGTTTCTGAATTCTTGAGTCAGAGAAAGTGTGAGATAGTAAATGTTTACTGTTTGGAGCCATTATGTTTTGGAATACTTTGTTACAGAGCAAGAGATAACCAACAGAGATGTTACAACTTGATAGATACTGAGTTTGGTGCTAGGTTGTATACTATAGTATACTGTAGTAGTGAAGAGAGTGGGCTTTGATTTTGAATCCTGGCTGGGCCACTAATAACTTGGAACCTTGAGTAAGTTACCTAATATCTTTATGCCTCAGTTTAATTATCTCAAAGTAGAGGTAATAGTAGTGACTTTCCTATAGAGTTGTCATGAAGACTAAAGGAGATAATATATATACAGCAAATGAAAGACTGGTTTTCAGTGGGTATTCAATAAGTCATAGCCATTAAGAATCCTTGCTTTTGAGGAGTTGGGAGAGACAGAAATGTGACCAGTCATTTATATGACATCATGAGTGTGCAACAGAAAGGTTTGCCATGCATCGTGAGAGCCATGGAGGAAGGGTAACTAATCTGGGGAGCAGAGATGCACTTCATGGTGACAGTGATGTTTGGGTCAGCATCGAAAGGAAAAAGACATTTTCTAGGCAAATAAGGAGGTTGGGCCATGCAGGAAGGAAAGCTGCTGGTGCAAAGGTGACAGATAGCAGAGGCTGGCAAGTAAAAACCCTAGAGTGGTGAGATGGGCACACGTGCTGGGGAACAGGCTGCGTGTGGAGGAGAAGGAATGATGGAAGATGGCATGTGGAACAAGTAGATGAGGGCCTTGGAAGCCATATTGACAAGCAGGCTACAGGGAGCTAGGACAGTTCTCTTCGGGAGGCAAGAAATTTAAGTTCTGCTTTCTTAGTCTTAAAGCTCAAGGCATCCCTTGGAGAGGGAGAAGACTGAGGTCGCTTAGACCAGTTAGGATTTTGGCAGACAGTTCAAGAGCGGGATGGGGGGGAGTCTTAATTTAGGCAGTGGCAGTGATCCGAGGGAGTAGGGAGCATAACTTAAATCCTGAAAGATTGCTTTCAAATAACTGTGCAGTGGTAATACAGGTGGCAATTTTCTAACTTTTCCACTGAGGCTTGAAACGGAGCACATAAAATGGAGATAACTGTTCTCTGCAGCCCTTCTTCACCAAGAGCTGTTAATATGCCACGCATTGCGACAGATACTTGAACATATTTCTAATCTTCACGGTAGCTCTATACACTTGGTATTGTGGGTCCATTTTATAGAAGAGGAAATTGAGGGTCAGACAGGCTAAGTAAATTCCCCGAGACCACACAACTAGAATGTTGCAGAGTTGGGAGTATAACCCAGCTTCTCTGCTTTCATGTTTTTAATCTTCATCCTATGCCATTCGTTACTGCATCAGAAAGTGAGAATTACGTGAAATGATACACGTGAGTGCACTCTGAAAAGGTGAAGAGCATAATATGTGTTAGAGTATATATCATCGTTATGTCATACCCTCACTCACGTGGTGGGGAGATTGTTTCCATTTGGTATGGGAATAAGACACTACAAGATGTGGGTACCCATAGGAGTTGGGGGTCAGAAGGTCGGATGGTTCCCAGATCCTGCTGATGCCACGTCCCAAGGGGCTGAAGCATGGACCAGCAGGTTATGATTGGCAGCTGGAACAGAGCTGCTCTCTGCAGGCCCTTTGGCTGTGCCCATAATCTCCACGCATCCTTGGATTTGGGTAGAGTGGAACAGGTGTTACTTGAGAGATGCCATAAGCTACCTTAAAAAGAATATTTAGATGTACTGTCCAAAAGGTTTTACTTCATAAGATGGACTAAGGGATTTAAGAAGTTTTGTTAAATGAGCTGAAGTTGTCATAAACAAACTTAGAATAGGTTGCAAAATTGCAAGATGATGCACTTAGCAAGGTTGTGGGATACCTGTTAGAATTACTTTAAGACGCTCTTGTCCTGCTCTAGCCAAGGACTCTGGAGTTCCTAATACAGTCCGTCTCTGCCCCATCCCCCCTGCACCCAGACTCTGAGGCCAAGGAGGCAACTAACAATTACATTCTGGGCACTGCCATGGAGGACAGAGGTGCCCTCAGCTGGGAAGCCCTGCCATCTCATGGCCTTCCCATTACTGTGGTGAGTCCCAGGGGATCAATGCCTGGAGGGACATACATTTGGCACCTGCAGGGAGCTTCTGAAAACATACTCATGGGGCAGGACAAATGCTGTTTCCAGACACAGGGCTGTGCAGCTTCACTGCAGGGCTGGTAGCAGAAAACATGGGACGATTATCACAGTCAGTCTGATTAAAGAGGTGGGGTGTGAGTGGGACACTCACTGGGAGTAACCTGGATGTGAGCCAGAGCGAAGTGAGCATCAGGGAGCTGGCAGAAAGCCATGGTGATGGGAGACAGGGAGTCAGGGAGAAAGCTCTCTCGTTTATGTACATGGTCACAATCTCACTGGTCCTCCCTTGAAATAATCAGTAAATCTTTCACCCTTATTACGAAAGTAGTTAATATTTATTGTAGGAAATCTAGAGAATTTTTAGCTAAGCCAAAAAAAGTTTTTCCAGCAAAAAGTATTCTTTTTTTAAAGTTTTAATTTTAATTCCAGTTAAAATACAGTGTTCTATTCCTTTCAGATTTGCAGTATAGTGATTTGACACCTCCATACATCACCTGGTGCTCATAACAAGTGCCCTCCTTAATGCCCATCACCTGTTTCACCCTCCCCACCGACCCCTGCCCCCAGAAACCATCAGTTTGTTCTCTATAGTTCAGAGTATGTTTATTGCTTTGCTTCTCTCTTCTGCTATTTTTTCCCTTTGCTTGTTTGTTTTTTTAAATTCCAAATATGAGTGAAATCATATGGTATTTGTCTTTCTCTGACTTATTTCCCTAAGCATTATACTCTCAAGTTCTATCCATGTCATTGCAAATGATAAGATTTTATTCCTTCTTATGGCTGAATAATATTCTATTCCTGTGTGTGTGTGTGTGTGTGTGTGTGTGTGTCTTCTTCATCATTCAGTAGACACTTGAGCTCCTTCCATATCTTGGCTATTATAAATAATGCTGCTATAAACACCAGGATGCATGTATCCCTTTGAATTAGTGTTCTTGTGTTCTTTGGGTAAATACCCAGGAGTGCGATTGCTGGATTGTAAGGTACTTCTGTTTTTAACTTTTTGAGGAAATTCCATACTGTTTTCTGCAATGGTTGTACCAGTTTGCATTCCTACCAACAGTGTAATAGTGTTTGTTTTTCTCCACATCTTCCCTAACACATATTATTTCTGGTGCTTTTAATTTTAATCATTCTGACAGGTGTAAGATAATATCTCATTGTAGTTTTGATTTGCATTTCCCTGATAAAGAGTGATGTTGAGCATCTTTTCATGTGTCTGTTGGCCATGTGTATGTCTTCTTTGGAGAAGTGTCTATACATTCTTTCTGCCCATTTTTAATTGGATTGTTTGTTTTTTGGGTGTTGAGTTGTATAAGTTCTTTATATATTCTGGATATTAACCCTTTGTTAGATATGTCACTTATACATATCTTCTCCTATTCTGTAGGCTGTCTTTTAGTTTCCTTTTGTGTGCAGAAGATTTTTATTTTGATGTAGTCCCAATAGTTTATTTTTGCTTTTGTTTCCCTTCCCTCAGGAGACTGATCTAGAAAGAAGTTACTATGGCCAGTGTCAAAGAGGTTACTGCCTGTGTTCTCTAGGATTTTTATGGTTTCAGGTCTCACATTTAGGTCTTTGATTTAGGGATATTGGCTCATCAGCTGGTTTTGGTATCAGGATAATGCTGGCCTTATAGAATGAATTTGGAAGTTTTCCTTCCACTTGTAATTTCTGGAATAATTAGGGAAGAATAGGTATTAATTCTTCTTTAAATGTTTGGTAAAACTCACCTGTGAAGCCATCTGGTTTTGGGCTTTTGTTTGTTGGGAGACTATTATTATTATTATTATTACGGATTCAATTTGTTTGCTGGTTATTGGTCTGTCCAAATTTTATATTTCTTCCTGTTTTGGTTTTGGTAGTTTATATGTTTGTAAGAATTTATCCATTTTTTCTAGATTGTCCAATTTGTTGGCATAGAGTTTTTCATAATATTCTCGCATGATTGTATGTCTGTGGTATTGGTTATGATCTCTCCTCTCTCATTTGTGATTTTATTTATTTGAGTCCTTTCTCTTTCTTGATAAGTGTGGCTAGACATTTATCAGTTTTATTGATTTTTTTTTTTCAAAGAACCAGCTCCTGGTTACATTGATCTGTTCTATATTTTTTTTTTTTTTTTTTTTTTTTTAGTTTCTATGTCACTTATTTCTGCTCTGATCTATATTATTTCCCTCCTTCTGCTGGTTTTAGGTTTTGTCTTTTGTTGTTTTTCGAGTTACTTTAGGTGTAAGGTTAGGTTATTTATTTGAGATTTTCCTTGCTTCTTGAGGTCGGCCTGTATTATTACATAGTTCCCTCTTAGAACCTCTTTTGCTGCATCCCAAAGATTTTGGACCTTTGTGTTTTCATTTTCATTTGTTGCTATGTATTTTTAAAATTTTCTTATTTGATTGCCTGGTTGACTCATTCATTGTTTAGTAGCATATTGTTTAAACTCCATGTATTTGTGATCAGAAAAGAGGCATGGTATGACTTGGTTCTTCTTGAATTTGGTGAGGCTGGTTTTGTGGGCTAATATGTGATCTCTTCTGGAGAATGTACCATGTGCACTTTAAAAGAGTATGCATTCTGCTGTTTCAGGATGGAATGTTCTGAGCATATTTGTTAATTCCATCTGGTGCAGCATGTCATTCAAAGTCATCGTTTCCTTGTTGATTTTCTGTTTAGATGATCTGTCCATTGTTGTAAGTGGGGTGTTAAAGTTCCCTACTATTATTGTATTATTATCGATTAGTTCCTTTATGTTTGTTAGTAACTGTTTTATGTATTTGGGTGCTCCTACGTTTGGTGCATATTTAGAATAGTCACATCTTCTTATTGGATTGTCCCCTTTATTATTAGATAGTATCCTTTATTTTTTTTTGTCTCTTGTTACAGTCTTTGTTTTAAACTCTATTCTGTCTGATATAAGTATTGCTACCCTGGCTTTCTTTTCACTTGCATTTGCATGATTAAAGCTTTTCCATCCCTTCATTTTCAATGCACATGTGTCTTTAGGTCTGAAATGAGTTTTGTAGGTATCACATAGGTGGGTCTTGCTTTTTTATCCATTCCATCACCTTATGTCCTTTAATTGGAGCATGTAGTCCATTTACATTCAAAGTAATTATTGATAGATATGTATTTATTGCCATTTTATTGTTTTGCGGTTGTTTCTGAAGATTTTCTCTGATCCTTTCTTGTCTCTCTTGCATGTTTTTTTTTTTTACTATATTTTTTTAACATTTATTTATTTTTGAGACAGAGAGAGACAGAGCATGAATAGGGGAGGGGCAGAGAGAGAGGGAGACACAGAATCTGAAACAGGCTCCAGGCTCTGAGCTGTCAGCACAGAGCCCGACGCGGGGCTCGAACTCACGGACCGTGAGATCGTGACCTGAGCCGAAGTCGGCCGCTTAACCGACTGAGCCACCCAGGCGCCCTCTCTTGCATGTTTTTAAGCTAAGAAGTTTTAAAGTTTGTTTCACCCTTTAAAGATTTTGTTGAATACCTCTCAAACTTACATTTATCTACACATTTCAAAATTGAAACTAAATATGTACTCATCAAATACTGCTTTTCCTTCACTGAACATTGTAACATGATTTTTTTCCCATTTACTCCTTGTAATTTTAAGTCATCATACATAGTATTCCACCAAATAAAAACACTTTGATTTCTTTAGTTAATTTTCTACTAATAGACACATGGGCTGTTTCTCTATTTAAAAAAAAAAACTCTGATAAGTTTTGGGTCTCTGTTTTTGTGCAAATCTGAGTTTTTTTCTCTAGGGTAAATTCCTAGATGTGGAGGAATTACTGAGTCAAATGGTATGTCCAGTATAAGGGTTTTTAAATATAGCTTACCTGACTTCTCTTGAGAAAAGTGGTACCAATTTATATTTCCATTAACAGTAGATGAGATGGTTTTCTTTTACTGAGTTATTCATTGTCAAGATGCTGTTGGAGGAGATGAAAGAAACTTTTTTTTTTTTTTTTTGGTCGAATTGACCTAAGGGAAAATGTTAGTCATGTGTTAATTCTTTTCTTTAATGTTTATTTATTTTTGAGAGAGAGAGAGAAGAGAGAAAGAAAGAGAGCACGCACAAGTAGGGGAGGGTCAGAGAGAGGGAGACACAGAATCTGAAGCAGGCTCCAGGCCCCGAGCTGTCAGCACAGAGCCGGATGTGGGGATTGAACCCACAAACTGTGAGATCATGACCTGAGCTGAAGTCAGATGCCTCACTGACTTAGCCACCCAGGTGCCCCAGTCATATTTTCATTCTTAAGACTATTATCTTAAACCCAGATATGGATCAGTGAACCCAGACAAGTATTTTCTGAGAACCTGCTGTTATTTCCAGGCCTGGGCTAAACATCACTGCCTTTAGTGTCAGTTTTGAATACCTAGGACAGCAATTGTGTGTATGAAATGACCTGTTGGAATAATAGTAGAATATGAGATAGTGAGCTTCATAGTGGGAGGAGATTTGTGTTTTCTCTGCCCGTTGAACTATAGCGGTGGTTCCAAAAGTGTTGTCCCTGGATCATCAGCCTCAGCATCACTTGTGATATATGAGCATCAACTGGTCCCACCTTTGACCTGTGGAATCAAACTCTGGGTTGTGGGACTAGCAATTTATATTTTAAGATTTTAACCATCAAATGTCTGCTAGATGCTGCAGTTTGAGAACTACTAAGCTATAAAGAAATGCAGCAAATGCAAAAGAGGTCAATTTGGTTGGGTAAAGGTAGGGGGACTAACTTGTCCTGCTTGCCTGGGACTGTCCCAATTTTATCACTGAAAGTTCCAGATGCCAGGAGCTCCCTTAGACCTGGGCAAATAGGGATGGTTGGTCACCCTGCTAAAAGAGAGGAGGTTCTCTTTGTTGCAGCCTAAAGGTAATTATGGCAGATAAAGAATAGAAGCACCAGAAGAGGAAATTTCAAGATGGAGGACAGATTTTAGAAGCTTTCTGCTTGTCAGTTCTAGGCTGATAGATAAGGTGGCGGGAGGTTACCTGTAGGAAGCCAGCAGATGGCTAAGGCATCTTGCTGAATCCCTTGACATGAGTCACAGCTGTTAGCACTTGATACTTTCTGGAAAGGGGAAGGTTGGCATTCACCAAACTATTGCAAGATGCCAAATTGAAAAAAAAAGCCACTATTAATCTTAGCAGTGATGACAATGAAATCCCTTTACAGCACAAAATATAACCAGAAGTGCTTTGTAATTGCAGTAATTTCCATGTCCCAACTGATGGTCCCCTAGATTCTAGGAGAATGGTGTCCAGCTTATCTGATTATGAGAACTAATCCTGAATAAGATAGATAGAGCACTCATTCCCTCTTAGAGTGGGCATTCATTCCAGATTTCCAAAGCAGTTGCAATTAAAACTATTTTTGTCCTTTGTGCAATGGTAATTTGTTAGCCATGTAAAGTTTTACTTTTGAAAGTGTAGTCTGCAAAATTATGAGAAAAGTATCTAGTTGTATGTTACATGCACAGTATTGAGAAACAGTGAAGAGAGGAGAATGAGGCAGAAGGGCTTATTTATAGATATATATCATTTAAGTTAAATACAGGCAGTGCTTTTTTTCCTAAGTCGAGAGTTCTGAATTTCTTGGTATATTAGAATTACCTGAGGTGCTTTTAAAAACATACTCATGTGCAGGGCTCCATCCGAGACTGTGGCTTGATGGCTGTGGGGTGGAGCTTTGGCAAGGGTCTATTTTTTACAAGCTCTCCAAGGGATTCTCATGTACAGTTGCAGATGTGAATCCTTATCCTGACCTAAACGAGTATGTATCAACCAGCATGCACCAGAATAACCTGGGGGACCTGCTGAAAACTCTGGATCCCGCTCCCAGAGTTCCTGATTCGACAGGTCTGGGGTCAGGCCCAATAATTTGTATCTCTAACAAGCGTCCTGTCCAGGTGATGCTGATGCTGCTGGACCATGACCAAATGTTGAGTGCCATTCTCCTAAACCATTCCTACCTCAAACCTCAAGTGATTTCACAAGCTGTATCTTTTACTCATTAATGTACACATGTGTATAGTTACCCCCTCTCCCCAAAACACTTCTATGCATCTTTCCTGAATTTATTTTATTTAGAACATATTTTCATTTAAAAATACACTTTCAAAGAGCTTTGGTTTGGTATCAGTTCGCCTTTTTAGATGTCGCAAAATAGAAATTTTTTTTGGTTATATCCCTTTTCCTTCACTAGGTAGTAGGTTTTTTGAGGACATTTGTATGTTCAAAGCTTACTTTTGTGTCTTTGAACATTGTAGGTGCTTAGTAAATGTCAGTGGTCCATGACTGTGTATAGAAATTGCATCATCATAACCCGGTAGTTTTTATGATGGTATTTAAATATATTAACACCTCTAAAATTAGGGTTATAAGATATGTTCATTTAGTGGTAGAACTAGGAGCTCTTGCATAGAATAAGTAAAATAATCAAGTGAGCAGAAGTAACTACAAGTGAATCTCACCAAGAAGTATAATGTTGCTAAGATAGATCAGCACTAAGTTTGGAAATACGAGGATTAGTTCAGTAATATAAGCATACACTTAAGACTTTTGAAAATAACTGTCATAGCATGGACTAAAGTCATGTTAATACATCAGTAAATCCGTGCCAAAACTAAACATCCTATTATTTCACAAAACTAATAATAAAATACATTGTATTGATGTAGCCAGCCCCTTAGCAAAAATATCACAGACACGCATAGTGAAAAGAAAGCGGACACAGACACACTCAATGGAAAATCCAAGTACATCGCTGGAGAAACCAGCAACAGCCAGTATGGAAATGGATTGAGTTAAACCGGCCAGTATGTACTTTGGCCTGCATGTTCTCCAGCGCACGGGATTCTCCTTTAGGATTCAGCCCCCTGAGTCACCCTTTTCTCAACTGAACTTCATCATTTGGCCCTGGATGTGCCACTTCTGCCCCAGAGGCTGCTGGAGGGATCCTAGCTGTACAAATTCACCAATAATTTGCTAATCCTTCAAAAGGGTCAAAAGAGAGATTGAATTCAAGAATGAACTCCCAAATTTAGTTGAATTTGAGTTGCTTTGCATTGTATTAGTGTATTTACAAAAGTTTGCTATAGAGGAAAGGAAGAAGCAGTCCATCTGAGCTTTGAAGTCTGGCAAGAGAAAGTTGGAGGCCTCCTATTTTGTTAAATCTGACCAAACATGGAAACAATGGGAAAAGATGTGAGTCTGATGACAGTTGTCTTAAAATAATCATCATTTGTAAGTGTTGATATAGAAAAAATCCCCCAAACTTACACATAACAGAAAACTTTGGAAAGTAATGCTTTCAAAATATTGGCTATATGGTTACTGTCTTGAATCATATGCTTTTATGAACATGGAACTTAACATGGCAATTACATAAAAGCATGCAGATAATATAGGGAAAAGAGAATGTATTCATTCAGTATTGTCAGGACTGAAGGACTCTGATCTAAACCAGTGTTTTGTCTGATTTCTCTTTTCAGCACATGCCACAGCCATAAAAAGGGAGAATGTTTTCCTTTATTCCTTGGCAGTAGGGAGGGCTAAGAGTACACAGGGGTGATGGAACTTGCAGGGAGCTGGGCAGGGCTTTTCATCTTGTTAAAATCTGCATTCTGGTTGAGAGTTTGTTGGGGGAAAAAAAGTGCTGACCAACTATGCTATTTCTGCCATAAATGCAAGAGGAAGGAACCAGCAAAGTCATTAATCCAGAAGGAAAATGAAAAACAGAACTTGAATAATGGAACATGCCTTTGCTCTGGTATTGAGTATGGAAACTTCAAGAAGTAGCACACTGGTGGTACTAATAGTTAGCATGTAATGTTTTAGACTTTGGCTCACACTATATACTCATAATCATGGGTAATGCTTAATTAACTCCAGTTAGACCTTCACGTTCCACAAGGTGTGGATTCCATTCACTCAACAGATAGTTACTGAGAGCTTATCACATGGCAGGTGTTGTTCTGGCTTTGGAGTGAAAGAATAGTGGAAATAAAAATCTCTTTTGTTACGGAGCGTGCATTGTAGTTCGGGAAAAACACCATAATTTATGCAGAGTAAGTAAAATGTAGAGTATCACAGCTGATGATATTACGGTGAGAGGTAAAGCAAGAAAGGGGATAGGATAACACCTCTCTCCTTTAAAAAGCACTAGGGAAGTCCTTGATGAGAAAGTGACATTTGAGTAAATATCTGAAGCAAGCTATGTAGATAGTAGTGGAAAGAAAGTTCCAGGATGGGGAGAGAGAAGTGGGAAGAAAGGGAGATTATTAATTTTGTTCATATCTCTTCATACAGTGTGAATTTGCTATCTCTAAGTATGTATTTGTTTTCTTGGGTCTGAGCTATGAAGATAATGGGCTTCTTTTGTTTTCTTCTCTTTATTTGTCTCTTCTAAAGAACCTAATTAGTGCAGTTTTCCAGTAATAAAATGGACATCAAAACCCAAACATGTCGAGGCATTTAAGTTTTCTTGGAAAGCTATAACTACAGTTAAAATATAACTTTATGACTTTAAAGGTCAATTAGTTGCTCCTGCTGGGGTTAATTGCCCACTGAAAGTGATGAGTTCTTTGGCAGTGCAGTTCTAAACAGAAGCACTCGAGGTTAGTCAGTATTTTCTGATGTGAGAGTTATGAGACACTCGAGCAAAAAAGAAAGGTTTGACCCAAGTAAGAAACCAAAAGCAGGATTTAGTGGTTTTCCTAGGTACAGATTTGAAAAAGAGAATTTTTTTTCTAGCAAATAATGAGGTGATTACAACATATAGATAGGAATATTTTCTTTTGTCAGAGTTTATTTTTTTATATTTTGAGAACAATTTTGTTTTTAAAAGGCTACAGTGAGCAAGAAAATGAAATAAAAGTTATCTATACTTGCAAGAAAGGAATTACATGATCTCTATGTGCCGGTGATAAGATCTTATGAATAGAAATCCAAAGGAATACATTAAAAAATTAGGACTATTAAATGTGTTCAGTAATTCGGTAAGATACAAGATCTTCATACAAAAACCTATTATATTTCTATACAGTATCAATGAGTAAGCCAGAAATGATGTTAAGAAATCAATTCAATCTATAATAGTCCCAAAAAGAATAAAATAGGAATAGAACTGAGAGTCCAGAAATAACCTTTACATTTATGATCAATTGATTTTCAAAGAGAGTGCGAAGTTTTGTCAGAATTTTAGTCTTTTGAATTACATAACCACAATTTGTATTTTTGCTTGAAACAGGAATAAAATTTGCTGGTGTTGACAAATGCAAGAGCCAAATTACTACTGCATAAGCTTAGTTAACTGTAAATAGATTTTGTCTAACCTTTAGAAGAATTTTCTATAATACGCACACGTTTATTTCTAAAAGTTAATTTTCATTACACGAGTTGATTACCTTTGACTAGTTAATATTTAAAACATTACGTTCATGTCCAAAACTCCCTTAACCACGCACCACCCCAAGTCCTAGTTACCGTCAAGAAGCAGCCACTATGATCACTTTGGTACATATTTCATAGACCTTTTCTGTGCATTTTAATATGGCACTTATTTAAAAAATTGAAATAATATTTATTTATTTATTTGTATCTGTGCCTTGCTTTCTTCCAACAACATGTCTTGGAGATTTTTCCATGCTAGAATACTAAGACCTACCTCTTGATTTTCATTTGCTTCAAAGCATTCCATAATATGGTTATGCCATATTGAAGCCATTTTTCTCCTGTTGGACATTTAGCTTGTTGCACACTTTTCTCAGTTACAGCAACGCAGCAGTGAACATATTTAGCCATGACCCCAAAGTGCACATGAGCCAGTGCTTGGGCAATGGTTGTTAAAGTGTGCCTCCCAGACCAGCAGCTTCAGCATCACAGGAGAACTTGGTAAAGATGCAAATTCTTAGCCTCTTCTCCGGGCCTACTAACTCTGAAACTCTGAGGGTGGGGCCCAGCCATCTCTTTCAATAAGCCACCTATTTTATCTAGGTGATCCTGATGCATGATGAAACTTGAGAACAACTGGCAGGAATGTATATGTGTCCATATAGACATAGATGCATACATGTACATATACATTAGTTCTATAATGTGACCTGTGTGTTCCTAAGCATTGCTGTGTTATGCAAGATTGTGCAATAAAAGCCACAGGCTTATGGGAGAAGTGGGGTTAGGGACACAACAATCAAAAACGTTGTCGGTGGGTCACCTGGGTGGCTCAGTCAGTTGAGCGTCCAACTCTGGATTTCTGCTCAGCTCATGATCCCAGGATTATGGGATCGAGCCTCACGTTGGGCTCTGCGCTGAGCATGCAGTTTGCTGAAGATTCTCTCTCCCTCTTCCTCTCTCACCCGCTCGCACGCATTCTGTCTCTAAAAATTAAATTACAAAATAAAAATAAAACATTATTGGTGACACATGAAAACAAAAGCCAGGATCCTAATAAAAATGATAGCACAGACTAGAATTCAAATAAAAATTTGGAAGAAAAAAAGGATAGCACAGTCTTAAACATGTTGAGCAAATACATAAAACTACAGCACATACGGCATTTTCCCCTGAAAGGACCTGAAGTTTGCTTGTGGAAGCGGGTGCTGGAGGGCTTCGCAGTGTGTGAAGGAGGGTGATGTGAAGTTGGAAGGGAAATTTTAACACCAGGTGTGGGTGGCTGTGGCTTCTAACACACGTGGTGAACCGCGGTAACAGGTCCAGGTTGAGATGTGTGCATTTTGTGTATTCCTGTGTGGTTTGGTTCATTTGATGAGTTTTTCTGCTTTCACTTAGCATTTCTTGAGCACGAAATTGCGCATAAGCAAACGTGAAATTGGAGTTACTCCCCAGTGTTTTGTCCCAATATATCAATGACCTTGGATCAAATTTGCCTTTTCAGTGTAAGTGTTATAGCAGAACTATATATAAATATATGTATATCTTTCACATAGAAGGGCCACATACACAACCGAATGCTGGTTTTCCACTTACTATTTCTTTCACTTAATAATATCTTTTAGATACTTTTTCCAGTGTCAGCATGTAGTCACTCATATTTTTGAAAATGGCATTTACAGCCTTAGGAGATGACTAAACTGCTCATCAAAATGCTTGCAACAGTTGGCTCTCACACCAACATGCATCCCACACCCTGGCCAGGATTACCTGTTATCACACTTTTTGGTTTTTGCCGATCTGCTAGTTAAACGTCTTTTTCCTTCTTCTCCCTCTCTCTCTCCTCTCATAGGTATATCTATATATGTTTGTATGTATGCATAATGTGTCTGGACATGATACGTGTGTAGGCATATGTATATGTACATACACACACATGGACATTATGAGAAGTGCCTCCCGTAAATATACTGATAGAAAAAAGGAGCTTTGAAAGTGTAAAACAGGTAGTGAAGTGGTGCTGAGATGGGGAAAAAAGGAAATAAAATGGATTTGCAGAAGAAACAAAAAACAAAAGCCTATTAAAAAGGGAGAGAAGAGAAACACATTTTCTTTCTGTTTAATTATTTTTTACTTTTACCTTTGCTAACTACAACCTCCCACCTCGTGAGATAAGATACGAGTCCACTCTGTGCGGCTTTGATCTTTCACTGGAGCCAGTCGACACCTCCAAAACTGTAGCTTCCACTGTTAATCCGTTCACTTCAGTGAAGCAGCCCTGAGGGCATTAGATTCTCCTGTTGGTCAGCATAGGGTCTCCTGGCCCCGACAAGCCGAGCGGACATCTGCTCAGAGGAGCTTCATGGCCGTGGCCTGCTGGTCTGGGGCCCCTCGCAGCAAAAGCCGCAGAAATGGAGGCACACGCAGGTGTCACATGTCAGATGTCTTCCTGTGAAGAGGTTGGCAGTGGACAGAAATGCTTCCAGCTGGGCACAGTACCAGGCAGGAAAGTCATAATGGTTTCCTAATTAGATCACATTGGTTTATGATCATTGTTCCTATTAGGAGATATCATTGCTTTAAAAAATTTTTTTGGAATGTTTATTTATTTTTGAGAGAAAGAGCAAGAGAGAGAAAGCGTGAGCAGGGGAGGGCCAGAAGGAGCTGGGGCAGGGAGGAAGACACAGAATCCAAGCAGGCTCCAGGCTCTGAGCTGTCAGCACAGAGCCTGACGCAGGGCTCGAACTCACGAGCTGTGAGATCATGACCTGAGGCGAAGTCGGATGCTCAACTGACTGAGCCACCCAGGCACCCCATCATTGCTTTTTGATGATTTATAGTGGGAGATGAGACTTTCAAATAAACACTGTGATTTGCATATATATGTAATATATATTTGCATATATATCTCTCCAACTCAGAATGACTTACTGAAAGTAATCACCAGAAAAGAGGATGGGATATTCATGTAAAGATGCAAAAAGAAATTTAAGGAAATGTAAAAATTAGGAAGATTAATATGATGTCACCCCTTCAAAGTCAGATGCATTTTCCTTTATATGAAAGCTGCAGGAAGAGGAAGAACTGCTAGCTGGATCCATCTCTGTTTGGCAGTGAGGTTTTTGGACCTTGAAATCTCAAACTGATATTAAGAAAATAGAATAGTTAACATTTATAATAACAATTATAATGAGGTTAACATTTCACTTCTGAATTAAGAACTTGTTTTCTTGCCCTCACTTTTTGTAGTGTCCTTTCATGATGGGGAGGTAGACAGAATGTTGAGAGGGAGAGAGTGAAGAGAAAACATTGTATTTATTTATTTTTTAATGTTTGTTTGAGAGAGAGCATGTGTGGGAGAGGGGCAGAAAGAGAGGGAGAGACAAAGAGAATCCCAAGCAGGCTCCGTACTGTCAGCGCAGAGTTTGACACGGGGCTCAATCCCATGAACCATGAGCTTATGACCTGATCAGAAATCAAGACTCAAATAAATGCTTAACCGGCTGAGCCACCCAGGTGCCCTGAAAACATTTTAACTCATAAAAGAGCTTTCGGTCTCAAAGGGAGGTGAAAGCAGTGGCTCTGCAACAGCCAAGGACATTGCAGAAGGCAGAGCGCTCTCCCTCTCCCTCTCTCCCTCTCTCCCTCTCTCTCTCTCTCTCTCTCTCTCTCTCTCTCTCTCTCTCTCTCTCCCCCCCCCTCCCTTCCTCCGTGTGTGTGTGTGTGTGTGTGTGTGTGTGTGTGTCTTTTGTTACTATTCTTTGCATTTCTGATAGTTACGACTTAGAAGTGCAGTTCACAGGATCAGCCCAGGGTGATAAATTTAGTGGAGAGTTGGAATCACAAAGCAAGGCATTTCTCACACTCATCGGCACAAAGCCAGATGCGTGGCTTGTACGACCCACTGCAAAATGAAAATATGGGGGCCCCTGTTCAGAAAGCTGGAAAGAGTGCCATTAAGGGTGCTCAAGTATGAAGCTTTATCCTGCATTCTGTGGCTTCTTTTTCTCTAGACTTGCCCTGGTTTATTTGCTATTCAATGCCATTGTAAGTTGTAAGGAAAATAAATGTTTTAAGTCATCAGCATATTTTTACTATTCACCTTTATATTGTGCAATGCCCATTTTAAATGAAAATATAAGAGCTTTTAACTTGGATGTGGGATCACTAAAATTACGCAGTTTCTATTTTGTAGCTTATACATGCATAGGTATTCTGTTCTTGCCATAACAATGGAAATGCTGCACAAAACTGATCCCACCTGTTTTTATGTCATTTCTTAATACACATGGATTCTCCTAACATTCTCCACCTTCAGTTTACTCATGAGCAAGGAAGGACTAAAAAAGGAAAAGACACTATGGGTCGCCCTGTCTTTCCCTTTCCTTGTATGTCATTTTCAGTGTATGTGATTGGTTAATACAGGGAAGTAACAAAAGTAAGAAAGGATCTGATGGAGTTCCCTGGTCATTCATGTTTCTTAGAGTGCTGCTGCCTTTTTTTAGTGATCAAAGCAAATCCTGGTTCCAATAGAAAGAGCCCTCTTGGGGCTGTCAGAGCTCCCATCTACTCAATCCTGGATGTATTATGCTTACCTTGTACTCACTTTGAGTCTCACGGAATCCCCCCACATTGTGGGTCTACTGGAGTTCCGTGCTCCTGGGAATCCTCAAGAATGCTGTGTGCAAATGGGGCCTACAGGTTGAGTGTCCATGTAGCTGGCCCTTCCTATATCAGGGGAAGCTGCTGGACTGCCAGAAGCCTCCTGCACATGCTATGGAGGAACCCAGTTCACGACAGGGTGGACAATGCCAATAGCGTATTCATGCAAAGTGGTTTCCTTGAAACTATTGTGATGCACTTGTTTCAAACTTTGTTGAATTCATATCATTTTAGAAACAGTGAATCTCTTGAGTGCTCCCAGCTTCATGAGGAGTACCTTTCAGATGGGCCTTTGAGACTTCCAGGCTGAAGCTTGAACCAAGTACTCATCGTCAAATCAATTTCTATATCTCTTAAAATTTTGTCTGTTTTTCTCCCAGGATTTCCAGCAGGAGAGCTGCAGAAGCCTTTTTTTTGGGGAACGGAATATCCTCGGTAGGTAAATTAATGAAGAAACCAGTTATTGACAAGTAAGGAGGAACATGCTGCTTTGAATGAGAGTAGAATATAAAGTCACAAAAACAAAAACCAATGCCAGTGGTTGTTCAGCAATAGGAGAGCATGAAACCTGGTGTGGGTCAGTCGTACTTTCCTCATTTTAGAAATTTGTTTCCTGATTCTTTTTACCAGGGTGTGTGACTGGACAGGAAAGGCAGAGTCCACACAGGGGACCTTAATCTTTGTGTATTTATTCACTTATTCATTGACTTATAGGACAAATATGTGGACCTCAAAGGATTGTTGGGATTTGAGTTGATGGTGATGGGTCTAAAACCATGGAAGAAATGGAAGAAATAACGTGAGAAAAGAAAAGTACCTATAGAAAGCAAAGATTTTGTTCGGTTGGTCCAATTAGTATACAAAGGGAAATAGTGGAAAGGGCATCTACAAAAGAAGGTTGATGTTTTATATTGGAGAGCTCTAAGTGCCAGGTAAGGAGCCGTCATTAATGAGCAATAGAAAATATTGAAGTTTTTGAACAAGTAAAGATTATCAAATTTGTCTTTAAAAATAAAACCTTGGTAGTTATGCAATAGGCCAAAAACTGATACTCTCTGAAGTTAGAGATATTGAAGGTCATTAATATCAACAGATGGTAATTCACAATTTACATATAGTGAGAAGTCTGATAATACTCATTGTTGGTAATATTACCACTTTTATTATGTGCCTTTCTTTGCTCTGGTGGTTTAATACACAGAAAATTTAGTCTTGATTGTAGACACTTAGTGTCTTCTGTCTTGGTTTGGATAAATGACAATTTAAATATTATTTGTAGGTTAAAAACATAGGGGATCACATACATATAAAAATAAGAGAAATATGGTAGCAATGTTTTGATTTGTGCTTCCTCAAAAGCAGATCCTGTGACAAGGATTTGAGTTCAAGGAGTTGTTATGGGAGGTGACACCAGGAAACAGTGGCGGAGGAGTGGAGAAGTGAGACAGGGTGGGAAGGAAGCCAATAATGAATGTTAGGAGTTTACTGTGGCTGCCATATTTTTCCCAAACTTACTGGCTTATAGTTCTGTAGGTCAGAAGTCCAACCCCGGTCCCACTGGGCTAAACAACAGGTGTTGGCAGGGCTGTATTCCTTTCTGGAAGCTCTAGGGAAGAATCTTTTTTCTTGCCTTTTCTAGCTTTTAGAGTCAGCCCACATTCCTTGGCTCATGGCCCTTTCTTCTGTCTTCCAAACTAGCAGAGTTGCATTTCTGTGACCATTGATTCATATTCACATCTCCTTTTGACTCTCCTCTTCTGCCTTCTCCTCTACTTTGAAGGACCCTTGTGATTATACTGGCTGCTCCCAGATAATCTAGGACACTCTACGTATTTTTAACTCAGCTGATTAGCAACCTTAATTCCCCTTTGCTACATAATAACGTATTCATGACTTCTGGGGGTTAGCCTGTGGACTTCTTTTGGGGGCCATTGTTCTACCTACCACACATGTGTTACAAAGCCAGTTACCACTGTGACCAGCTGGGGCTCAGCCCTGGCAAGGACCTGTAGAACTTGCTTCAGTGTAATCCCACTGCAGGGGCAAGGGAGCTGGGGCATTTATCAACTCCCCTTCCCTCACTGATTTGAGGGCTGCCACCAGCTGTAATAACTCTCTGGCATTGCCCAGTCTAGGCCCAGAGGGCCCTAGTAGCCAGAAAAAGTCCTCAGGCAAGTAGTTTCAGGTGTTGGCAGTTGGAAGCTTTTGGATTGTGTGCTCAACACTGGCGAGTGGTGAGGGGACAGGAGCAGGCATCAATAAAGACTACTGTAGGGAAGCACTGCGTTAGGATAAATGAAAATTCTTGGTTTGTATTAGCCAAATCCATTAATATCATCCCAGGCCTCAGCTGCATAGTTTTTATTGGAATCAATTTTCCCTATTATTAAGATTAAAAATTTGCAGATATTTCTATAAAAATAAATATCTAGGCTAAATATTGTCTAAATTCCCTTCAAACTAAAAATGTGCTCAAATTCTTTGATTCTGCTTATCATTAGCAATTTGAGTGCACTTCTCTTATTATTGTTAGATATCTGGAGACTTGGAAATCGTCTGGTTAGGTTTTGAAGTTACTGATTAAGTGAATTTGTTTATTGGGTCTGTGAGCATGGTTTTCTGATATAAAAGTGAAACTCATAGGAACCTGGGAAATAATGTTAGTGTTTGTTAGCTCAACCTTACGCTGAGCCATATTTGGTATTTGGGTGGGAGAGAGATTTGTATTTTTTATCCTAAAGAATCTATGTCCTCACTGAAGCCTTCCACCCTGTATTACTATATCTGCTCCGTGAGTGATTATTAAGCGTCTTTTGGGTATTTGGCATTGGAAAGATCGAGATGCTGGAGACATGGGAATTGCAGTCCACTGAGATGGCTTTCCATACATCTGTTTTGGATGGATAGCCTCCAGATTCAGCCAGTGGGCATCCTTTGTGTTCACACTGGTCAGCTTAGTCCTTGCCTGAATGTTGGCTCTAATTATGGGGATATCAACAAGCTAAAGTGTTTTTAGAGGAATGAATCAGGACTGTCAGTAGCCCAAGACAACATCCCAAAGTGTGTGTTCCACAATGCAGTAATAGAGGTCGGTCATCCTCCCTTTTGTTTTGGAAAATTACAATACTCAGCAGCATAAAAATTTCCAAGAAGTTCCGCAAGAAGGAAACCTATTGAAATGTGTTTAACCCAGCGGTTCCTAAACTCCCCCTTTCCCTATGTTTTGGGAAATGCTGGTCTAGAATCCCTGACTAAAGAAAAGCAATTGAAAGAACTTGAGGACACTGGAGGGGGAACCTTGTAAGTGTCTTTACATTATTGAAGGAGAGTGAAGGTGGTAGACAACTTGCTGTACTCAGGGGGTCAGAGGGTATTCAGCTAGAGACTCTACTAGACCAATAGATAGCAGCTGTAGGAAAGATTCCAGTTCAGTGTTAAGGAGAGCTGTGTTATTTAGAACCTCCTGAGGGAACGGTCCCCCTCATGAGCCCCTGCTTATTGGAAATGCCCAAGGAGAAGTCCTGTGACTTTTGGAATGGGACTGTGGACTAGGTAGGCCCTTGCCTCTGATTCAGGCAAAGTGGCCCTTCCTTGTTGACAGCATGAGATCATGGTTGCTCCAGACAGAAGTCTGGCTGTCCTCTTCTTGACAGCAAAATCCAGTGCATGTGTTAAACCCATGGGGCAGTAAGAACAGAAGAGCAACTGAGTAGGTGCAAAAATTGTCATCTTTGCCATTTCACATTTGGAAGGCTGGAGTTTTCTCTGCAGCAGTCTTCTTGTTTCTGGCCAGCCAGTCACATTTCAAAAAGCATGCGAGTTTACTTATTTATTTTTATGACATGCTAATTATGTCATATGGCCGTTGATAATTATGGCCGTTGATAAAATGGAAGATGTGAACTGAGCATTATGAAATATGATCATTGTAAGGCTCAGTCATAGAGAATTACCTTTTCTTGTCTCCTGTCCAAAGGATCATGATTATGTGACTGAGTATTGGAACTTGGAATAATTCAGTCATTTTCTGAGTTCTCTATTACCCTTTGCAAAGAGGAAGCTCTTTGGAGCAGCCCTTCTTAAGGGACATTTATTGTAGAGCAGTTCCTGTAAGCTTCCATTGTTCATCCCTGAAATTCCTCCGGTCAACAGCATTGACCAAGGGTGGTAGAGGACTGAGTCCTGTTGTCAGGGCTGAGAGGTATGAAAAAACGAAATGTCGCAGGCTGCATAGTGACAGCTACTGCTGCATAAACTAGCACAATGTAAAATTACAAGTTTGTCCCACACTGCCATGATAGCTCCATGATTGAAATGCATAATTTTACTCTAACTTCTTTAATGAAGGTTTGCAATGATGTAAAAACAGTAGGAAGCATTTTTGTTCAAATGCAAATTACCTTGCAGGAAAGAAATAACAAAGGAAAGAATTGCCACCAAGGGGAAAAATGAAATCTTACAGCACTTATTTGGTTATAGTTGAGACAAACAATTAACATGTTAAGGATCATTATGTCCTGTAATAACATGTTGCTTCAAATATTCTCATTCTTTCCACTTACGGGTCCTTTCCATTTGCTGGGTAACTTTGATGTTGCATGTCAGGAGGCAAGTGCAAAATATTTCCAGCATAATTGCAAATCTCAGAAAGAATCCTCATAACAAGGATTTTAAGTTGTCTTTAATCCTCATCCACGTGTTAAATAAACTAAATTACATGCAGACCTATCACTTGCATGAAATGGTAAAGTTAATTAACCGATTAAATGATTGTTACTTTTTTACTGTATACTAGGTACAGAGAATTGAGTAGTGGATCAAACTGGTAAGGGTTTGGCCTTCATGGAACTTAGAGTTGAGAGAGGTCCCAGACACACACAGACACACACACACACACACACACACGCATGTGCGCACACACCTCAGCCTCTCCTTAGAACTTGTTAGAAATGCAAATTCTTGAGTCTTATGACAGACCTATTGACCCAGAATCCTGGAGGGAGGGGAGGGCGCGCGTGTGTGTACACACACACACGCACACACACACACACGCACACACACACACACAAAAACATCCAGAGGCCTCCTTATGGATTTCTTCATATATCATTAATATATTGTTTCAGTTCTCTACTGCTACCTAACAGCACCACGAAACAACCACTGTTGGCTTATGATTCTGCAATTTCCAAATCTGGTTAAGTCTTCATGATCTTTGCCATTCACTCATAAGCTTGTCTTTCACAGAAGCAAGGGAATGTGACTACCTTTGAAAGCAGTGATCTCTTTCAATCTCTGCTCTGTTCCTTTTTTATGATTGCATTTGGGAAACAATTTAACTTCTAAGTCTATAGTGATTTTTCAACAGTTCTCAGATAAAAAATAAATGGTATGTTTACAGACAGGGTCTTCTCAAACCCTGCTGCTGCTTTGGATGTTTATAAATATAAAGTGGCTAGAGCCGATACAGAATCATAGAAACCTTAGGGCTAGAAGGGACTTTAGAAGCCATCTCTTTTGCATCCCTAATTTCATACATGGTCATTGTGGCAGTATTACAATTGATTTTCTTTGTCCATTTCAATGAGAAGGGTATGTTTAGATTTTTTCTTTTTTTTTTTTTTTCAACGGTTTTTATTTATTTTTGGGACAGAGAGAGACAGAGCATGAACGGGGGAGGGGCAGAGAGAGAGGGAGACACAGAATCGGAATCAGGCTCCAGGCTCCGAGCCATCAGCCCAGAGCCCGACGCGGGGCCCGAACTCACGGACCGCGAGATCGTGACCTGGCTGAAGTCGGACGCTTAACCGACTGCGCCACCCAGGCGCCCCAAGATTTTTTCTTTTTTTTTTTTTACAATTTTGAGGGTGTGGTTATAAGTTGCAGTTACTAGAAAACAGATTATCTTGGCTTTTCATTAAGAAAAATCAAACGATTATGCTCTGAGGTTCATGCTTCTAATTTTCTCCAAATTATATATTTATACCATAGATCTCTGAGTTATGGAGCTATAGGAGTAATTGTTGGACATGAATTTACACATGGATTTGATAATAATGGTAAGTACTGATTCATTGTATAAGCAGCTGCTTTTATGATAATGTTGATGATACAGATGTTAATTGTTGCTATTATCTTTGCATAGTGGCATCACCATAGATTGAAGATTATCCAAAGCAGTGTGAGTGCTGATTGAAAAATTCCCCCCATGCCATGCTGTGATAGCTTGCCATAAATAAATAATTGTTCCCATTGGTGATGGAATAGCATGAAAAAAAAAAAGAAAAAGAAAAAAAAAAGACCTTGTAATTTCACTGAAATTATCTTTGCATTTAGATCAGGATTGCTGTAGCTGCCATGATAGTTAAAGGAATTGCTTCATAGCCTCTCCCCTCTGTCACTTCTTTATTCACCATCTTGAGATGCTCTCCCTGGAGGTGTGAGCTCTGCTCTGAAGATGATTATACATGCTGCCAAGTTAGGATTCAGCCAGTTAGGACTCCGGAGCTTGGCTGCCTGATTCCTTTATACGATTTCAAGGATTATGCAATGCTTAAGCTGTGTTTTTCTCTATGCTGGCATATCTTTAGATTTTTTTAAAAAGACTATGCTTTCCTAATAATGCAAAATATAGAATATGCTGTGTATCCTGATGAGATTTAAGCACAAGAGCAGAATATGCATAAACTAAAGAAATTATTGCCCCTTGTAGGTTGTCATCATTTGTAATTGGCACTCCTTTCTCCTTTACCTTTGAGCATTATTGGAAAGCCACATGAAAACTCTGAAATTTATGAATTAGTAGCAAATGATAATCGTATCCACATCTGCACAGTGACAGGCAGATGCAAGGAGCCGACTGGCACAAGGCAACATTGTTATAGAAAGGACCTTTTTCTTCCATGTCTGTGGTGTCTCCACCATCCTTCCCTGGATGCTGACCGGAAGGCCTGGTTCTCCTTCTGGGCAATTCTTCCTGTGCTCCCACCAACCCTTCCTGAATCATCTAGGGTTTTGGTTCCCGTGGTCTCTCCCCTCCCTGTTAAAATATAGCTACCTTGTGCTCCTCTCAATTTCCGGAGCTACACTTTCTGTCTTTCCATGTTTGGTTTATCTAAGAGGAGTGTCTTAGCTAAGAAACATAACCCAGAAGTGATCTCTTGGTTCTGGGCCTTTCTTCCTGGGAAATTTAAGTACAGTTCTCGCTGTGAATCTTTTGGAGGCCTTCTGAAGTCATTCTCCAAGGACATAATCTAATGATGCCAATTTCAGTCTGTAACCAGTACTTAGAACAGAGAGTCACATAGTTAACTACATGCCCTGTAACTGTTTAATGATTGGTTGGATAGTGTGTGGAAGACAGTGACTCCGTGCCCTTCCAGGGGTTGGTGGTAATGGCATCCACTCCTGCTGAAGAGCCTTGGATTATTCCAATTAACACCTTTGCTTCTAGGACTTTCTTGTAAGCCCACTGAAGAGTTCTTTGCATAATTAAATTCAAACCAATAGTAATCTTGAGTATGAAGACAGTCTAGATACACTCAGACTTCTTTTGAAGGGTGTAGAGAAAATGAAGAGTGAGCCTATGGCAAAAAAGCATGTATAACTGATCTTTTTTCCATTATGTTTTGGAGATTTCCATTCTTGTTCCAAGTTCTCTTTTTAGAGCAACCTTCCTTGTCCAAGCAGGACAGATGGGCCTTCCATGCACACTGATGGCTGTGGAATGATTCATAACAGAGGTTTTATGTGTGTCTCGGCTCCTAGCAACTTGGAGGAAACACATTCCTACAGGGTTGAGTCAGGGGCTACAGTCTCACAGTGTGAATGACTCATTAGACTGTTCCCATGGACTGTTTGGAATTTCACTGGTCCTGGTGCTCCATCTCCCTTCATGGACTTTCTGAATGAAGCCATTTCGTTTCATAATCCAGAGAACAGTTTGGGTCACATCAGATGAAAACAAAGAAGTCAAGATTGGTTCAGAATGTGCATACCATAAGTTGATGAATCTTATTTTTAAAATGTTCTTTTTACTTAGAAAGAAAGAACTTCATCTTTCTCCTTCCCCCCTTTCTACAATTAACCTGTGACACTGGAGAGAAGGTAGGAGCTGCTCCCAGGAGTGGTCCGTGCTACTGGAACTGCTTTCTCAAGGCCTATTGAATTGAGGGAAAGGGGAAATGGAGAAATTAGTTTCCATAAATAGTACAAATATCTTTTTTTTCTTTTTATTTAAATTCCAGTTAGTTAACATACATTATAGTATAGTTTCAGGTGTACATCACCAGGTGCTCATCAAGACAAGTGCCCTTCTTAATCCCCATCACCTATTTCACCCCTGCCCCACCCATCTCCCCTCTGGCAACCATCAGTTTGTTCTCTGTAGTTTTAAGACTCGTCTTGGTGTTTGCTTCTCTCTCTCTTTTATTTCCTTATGATCGTTTGCTTTGTTTCTTAAATTCCACAGACAAGTATTTGTCTTTCTCTGACTGACTTATTTCACTTAACATTATAATCTCTAGCTCTATCCATGTCATTGCAAGTGGCAAGATTTCATTCTTTTTTTTATGGCTGAATAAGATTCCACTGTGTGTATGTGTATTGTGTCTATATCTTTGTCTGTCTATCTGTCTTCAGCCATTCATCCATCAGTGGACAATTGGGCTGTTTCCATAATTTGGCTATTGTAGATAATGCTGCTGTAAACATTGGGGTGCACATGGCCCTTTGAATTAGTATTTTTGTATTCTTTGGGTAAATACCTAGTAGTGCAATTGTTGAATCATAAGATAGTTCTATTTTTAACTTTTTGAGGAACTTCCATACTGTTTTCCAGTGACTGCACCAGTTTCCATTCCCACCAACAGTCTAAGAGGGTTCCCCTTTCTCCACATCCTTGCCAATACCTGTTGTCTCCTGTGTTGTTGATTTTAGCCATTATGACAAGTGTGAGATGATCTCATTGTAGTTTTGGTGTGCATTTCACTGATGATAAGTTATGTGGAACTATGTGGAGTTATCTTTTCATGTGTCTTTTGGCCATCTGGATGTCTTCTTTGGGAAAATGATGTAATCCCTATGAAAATACCAACAGCATTTTTTCACAGAGCTAGAACAAACAATCCTAAAACTTGTATGGAATCACAAAAGACTCTGAATAGCCAAAGCAGTTTTGAACAAGAAAAGCAAAGCGGGAAGCATCATAATTCCAGACTTCCAAAGTTATATTACAAAGCTGTAGCCATCAAAACAGTATGGTACTGGCACAAAAATAGACACATAGATCAATGGAACACAATAGAGACCCCAGAAATGAACCCACAATTATATAGTCAGTTAATCTTTGACAAAGCAGGAAAGAATATCCAGTGGGGAAAAAGGCAATCTCTTCAACAAATGGTTTTGGGAAATCTGGGCATCTATGTGCAGGGAAAACAAAAATGAAACCGGACCACTTGCTTACACTATACACAGAAATAACGTTAGAATGGATTAAAGACCGAAATGTGAGATGTGAAACCATAAAAATCTAGAGGAGAACACAGGTAGTACAAATATCTTTTAATTTTCCTTTCTGCTAGGTAGAAAATATGATAAAAATGGAAACCTGGATCCTTGGTGGTCTACTGACTCAGAAGAAAAGTTTAAAGAAAAAACAAAGTGCATGGTTAACCAATATAGCAACTATTATTGGCGGAGAGCTGGCTTAAATGTAAGTACAACTGTGGTGAAGGAGCGTCTTGTGGAGCATCTCATTTTTTCTCTTTTGGACATTAGCTTCCTTTAGCCCATTGGTTCTTGGTGTGTGGTTTCTAAAACAACAGCCTCAGCCTCTCCTTGGAACTTGTTAGAAATGCAAATTCTCGAGTCTTATGACAGACCTATTGACCCAGAATCCTGGAGGGAGGGGAATGCTGATAGTCAGTCTGGCTGGCTGTCTTTTCACAAACCCTCTGCTGACTCTGATTCAATCTGGAGTTTGAGAATCACAGGCCTAAACATTCGTTTGTTTTCCTAGATTCAGACAAATATAGAAAGTCTTGTTGCAAACACAAACAGTACAACTCTTATAAATCTATATTCCATATCATTTAAAACATTTTCCTTCCAAACTACTACTTTAGTTTAATTCGTTGAAATCTCACTAATTTGAATTAAATGACTCTGAATTGGTTAAGAGATGTTAATTACAGATGTTTGAACAAAAGAAATGTACTTTTAAAATGCCTCTTTTTTTCTTAGGTATACATACATAAATTTCCATGAAGACAAGAATGCGACTTTATACATGCTGCTTGTGTGTGTCAGATTCTGCTCCTTTCTTGTCTTCATGTCCGTCCCCTTCCCCTTTCCCTGTCATCACTCTTAGCTTGCCTACCTGTAATTCATCTTAATCACCCTGGTACACTGTTTCCCATGCTCATGTGGAGACAGACATGCATACACGCACCCCTTTAGTTCATGGTTTTCAGTGACTGTCCAGAAGTCCACATTGTGAGTGTGTCTGACATACTCAACTAACCTCTGGTTGAGAGAGGTTATGCTTTGTCTCCAATTCTTTTCCAACAGTAAATGCTGCTGTAATAAACAGTCGTTAGGTTCATGTTCTTTTTGTCCGTATAAGATAGGTTCCTACTGTCACCAACAACTTACATTATTTCATATTCTCACCAGTGATACACGAAAGAGCATTTCTCTATTCAGTTATTTTCTTGTCAATATATGAGAACTTTTAAAAAAATTACCGATGTTAAAATTTTATCCACATTACAGTGTTTTCCCCCAAGTATATTGCTCATCCATTGGATTTTATATATGGCATCTTTGACCTACAAAAATTAAACATTTCTATATAGCCAAAGATACCTATTTCTCTTAAAAAATAGTTTCTGTATTTCCACTGTATGTCATATATATAGTTTCCTAGCTTTTTGGGAAAATTTTTGTTGTTGTGTTATTTTACATTTAAATCTTGATGCATGTAAAACTTATTTTTTTATGGAATTTAATATGAGTGATTACTTTTCTTCTGATAGTCCATTGATCCACCATCACTGATTAAAAGACTTTTTTTTCTCACTGAATCGATTATTTGTCAAATTTTAGAATCTTATATATATTGACATCAATTTTTGGATTATGTGTTCTACTCTGCTGGCCTATTTGTTGATTTCTTTACCAAGCCCTTATTACCATTGTTATAAGGATTGTTCTGGTATGTGTCAATATAAACTCTCCCTCACTGTTCTTCTTTTACGTGGTTGCCCATTCTCAGGCAAATATACTTCTGTAGTTGGTCCAAGATCATGTTACCCACAGGTTACCCTGTGCCCCAAAGAAAATCCCGTTGGGATTCTAAGTTAAATCACAGTTACTGTATGGAATTGACATGTTTATTATACAGTCTTCTTGTTCAAGAACATGGTATGCCTTTCTGTCTGGTTCTTATTTTACATTTTCAAACACAGTTTTATAGTTTTCTCTTTGTAGTTTATCTCCTGTATATTATTTTTAATTCTTTTTCCTTTTCCTTATTTTGCTGGTTTGATCAGGTTTTCATTTCTGCTCCCTATACGAATTTTTCTTTGTAGTTTTTTATTGCGTTTTCTACCCCTGCTTTCATAATTATAAGAAATAGATTTCTCGCATTGTATTTGACCGTTAAGAAGCCAATAGTGAAGAATTGTTGGTAGGGTATGGATCTGCAGGAAGCCCTCACTCTAAAACACACATGTGCACCCTGTATGCCCCTAATTCGTATAGTTAAGGGTACCACACCTAACAGGAACAAGAGACCACACAGAACTGACTTGGTCCTCTACTTCTTCAACCATATTCAGCACAAGGAACACTGTTCTTTATCCAGGCAGAGAAACCAGAGGCTGTATCCTTGAATAGTTTCTGTAGCTCTTTCATCATTGTTCTGGAAAGCCATTTCTGTGTGTGTGTGTGTATGTGTGTGTATGTGTATGTGTGTGTATTTTAATATCTACAACTCTGTCATGAGAAGATGTAAAATGGGTGCTTCTGTTTATCAGTATTCAATTCAGGAGTTATCACATTGTGAAAATCCATCTAGAATATATGTTGCTTCAAGAAAAGTGTAGGGGAGGGAGGGGTTCTAGAGTCAGCTAGAGGTTCAAATCTTGATTCAACCAGTTGCAAGTTTTTTGAACTTGGGAAAGTTGCTTAATGTTCCTGATTCTCAGTGTCTTCATCTGTGAAATGGGTCACTGTTCCTGAACTCATTCATTTGTTGTAAGAATTAAATGGCTGCCGTTATGTAAAGCACCAGCATGATGGCTGACGTGCAGTAAGTGCTCAGTAAATTGTTGTTACTATTACTAATACTTTGTCACATACTCATAGGTGCCCCATCCTACAGAAAAACAAAACCAAATTTTGTGGGACCGAAAACAACAACAACAACAAAAACCAATAGAAGAACAGTTTTTTTAGAGGAAGGGAATGTATATTTCGTGATGATTGTTATATGCAGGCATGGTGGTAGACTTTTCAATCAGCCGAAACAAATGTAATCCTCATACTGGTCCTGAGAGGTGTACATATTGCTAGCTTATTTTACATATAAGAAAACTGAGGCTCAAAGAGATGAAAAACCACAGTAGAGTCTAGATTAGAGTGAGTCTGAGATCCACATTCTTTTCACCATATCATGCTGTGCTTCTCACATTCTAAGCTCATTTTATTCCTAGCTAGTGTGTTGGGAGGGGGACTATTCCACAGCATCCTTTTGGGCTAAAATGTCAGACACTGAAACTGAATTCTGGCAAATGTGTACCTTTGTCACAAGGACGATAGAAAGGGGATGCCTGTCCTGGCAAAATCCGCTCAACTGTCAGAAAACAGCTTCAATCTCTATCCCGGAGGAGAGGGGGCGGCTTCCTTTGTGGGTATAAAGGGCCACAGTTTATTTTCTGGCTCCATTTATGGATGCTGGTCTTCCATGCCTGAGTCCATTGCAGTGAACTGGGGAGTGCTCCAGGGGAGTGCCACAGAAGCAGACTATTCCCAGCTGGTGAGAGGCCAACCTAGGGCCATATGGTCTACGGAGGTGGTCTAGAGTGAGGGGGAGGAGCCAGAGGGGTGAGGCCACTCCTCAAACCTCCAATTTTGATAAAGCTTAGAGAAACAACGAAGGAAATTAAATATGGGCATGAGTAGGTATAAGCAGATGCAATGGAGTCAAGAGCAGTTGAGATTTGAGAAGGTAGCATGTTAGGAGGCAAAAACTCTAGACACAGACTTTTTGGGTTTGAATCCCCGTGAAATGTGGGCAGTTGATTTAATCACTCTGTTTTAGGTTAGGTTCTCCAGAAACAAAGCCCAAGAAGGGGTTTCTTAGGTAAGGGATTTATTTAGGAAGTAGTTTCAGGAGAGACCTGTACGAGGGTAAGGAAAACCTGTTGGTTTCAGGAGTTTAGCCTCAGCCTGATCCAGGTTCTGGAGCATGAATCACACCATAGGAATTGTTCAGCCGGGGGTTAGGGGGCTAGGCAGTTCTAACTGCTCATCAGTCAGTTACTGAGAGTTGGGGTATCCCCTCCCAGGAATCTTCAGGTGTGGTGAGTCCCCTAAGCTAAGCTTAATCTTTCTGAGCTGGTAGCAGTTGAGAAATGGGTGTACAGTCCTGATGGAAAAGGGGATCTAGTGTGACACCAGCGACATCTGCAACAACGACATCTGTAGACATCTGCTACACACTCTGTTCTTTCCTTATTTGTTAAACAAGGGTGGTGGTAACAGCACTTAATTTGTAAGATTGTTGTCAAAGAAGAATATATGTGAAGCCAGAGTGGGAACTTAGAGGACTGAAGCTAGGAGAGTCCTGGGTGATTACAGAAATTAATGCTCTCCGAAGATTGGTTTTTATCCATTGGTATTGCTTGATACCTGGGTGCTTGGGCTAGCCTGAAAGTAAAGAATGGGTAGGACCCATGGCTTTCAAGTTTACAGCAGGGTGTATTCATTTCCTGTTGCTGCTATCACACATCACCACAAACTTAATGGCTTGAAACAACACAAACACTGTTTTGCAGTCCTCGATGTCCCGCTCAGGTCTCAGTGAGCTGAAATCAGGGTGACACAGAGCTGTTTTCCTTTCTAGCTGCTCTGGGGGAGAGTCTGTTTCCTTGGTGTTTCTTGCTTTTAGAGGCTGGCCACATTCCTTCACTCATGGTGCCTTTCTTCTAAACCAGCAGTAGCTGGTCACATCTCACATTGCATCACTCCTCCCGTTTCCTCTATCTATATGGACCCTTGTAGTTACATTAGACCCACCTGGATAATGCAGGCTAATTCTCCAGATCCTTTACTTAATCATATTTTACAATTTCCTTTTGCCACAAAAGATAACATTTTCACAGGCTCCAGGAAATTAGGACATAGACGTCTTTGGTAGGGGAGAGGGGGCATTATTCTGCCTCTTAGGCAGGGATTGACAACCTTGGTCTGCAGAGGGCCAGGCAGTAAGTGATTTAGGTTTTGTGGGCCATAGGTCTCTTTTGCAACTACTTAACTAGGCCACTGTAGCAAGGGGAGTGCCCCAGACCCTATGGACACAAATGGGCGTGGCTGTGTTCCCATAAACCTGAATGAAGGACACTGAATTTGAATTTCATCTAATTTTCATATGCCACAAAATATTCCCCTTCTTTGGATTTTTTTTCCCCTATGCACTGAGAATTGTAAAATCCAGTTTTACCTCACAGCCTGTACAAAAATGAGCGGCAGGTTAGATTCTGGCTTGTGGGCTGTGTTGGTTTGGAATGTTTTTTTTATCCTAGCCTATTTAGGGATTTAAGAAACAATCTTCAAATGTTTGGAGGAATTTCTTCCCCATGCTTGGCTGCTTATCATACATATTGCAAACCTTGACCTTGTGGAATGTGTTACTTCTGTTTGATTTTTGTCCCCCATGAGAACTACCCTCCTTTTAATTTTTCATGGAAGTTGCTGAAGGGAAAATGGTGATGGTTGGTCTTGAAGTTTTGTTCCTTTGTGGATGGTAAATTTTTGGAAACAGAAGCACACTGAAAAGACTCAAATTATATGAATTAATCAGAGAAAGTCATTTGTGTATTGACATTTCAACTTTTTCTCCATTAAACCCGAGTCACTCAGTATTGTTAACATTTTATTGGAGCTGGCTAAATTGGTAAGATACGGAGGTGGGGGAGAAAGAAATGCGTAGCATAATAAATAGAAATTAGTGTATTCAGGAGCACCTTGCTGGAGTTCGTTTGCCATCTCACAATATATTATGACTACCCTATGATTTATTGAATGTAATTTTCTCTGGAAAATATGGCACTTTTTCTTGCTATCGTATTTATGCCTTCTGCTGAATGATAGTTGGCTGTGAAACACTCTTTTTTTTTTCTTTTTGTTAGGTGAAGGGGAAGAGGACCCTAGGAGAAAATATTGCTGATAATGGAGGTCTGCGGGAAGCTTTTAGGGTATGCACTGCAACATATTTGCTGTGATTTTTAAAATGAAACTATGGAACGCCATGTGGGTGCACCTCAATTTACACTCCAGACATTTTCTTGAGGAGTTAGATTTCTGTAATTTCTGTAAATAGAATTATATTTCCACATTGACTCTGTCATACTCTATTATATGAATAGAGCTGCATTTCTTTTTTTCTTTCTTTACGGGATATAGAGTCACCCTAAAGAATAATATTTGTTGTGAAGAATCATGTATTTAAAGGATGATTTTCAGCAAATGCATTCACAATAATATCAAAGCACGTTCCAGAAATCTCCTCAGGGCTATGTTCATATGAGTTTTCCTTGAGTACCCGGTCTCTATAGCCCATCTTGCAATTTTCTCTTAAAATACCAAGCTTCTAAATGATGGCCAGAGGCTAGTGGTTCTCATATAGTTGGCCAGTAACAGTCCATAATAAGGTTTTCATCATCCACTGGTCTTTGCTTAAATAAGAAGCATTAAGGATGATGTGGAAAGATTTTCATAAAGGTAAATGCATTTAATGTAAAGACCAGGCTGTTATTCTCAGGTTACATCCTTCCTGTATTCTAATTAAAATATATTTTATAAAGTGATGGTGATTGCAGGTGATAGTTTTCCCTTTTACTTGGAAAAATAAAAATTTGGCCCCAATATGTTGACCCCAACATTTATTTCCAAAGTCCTTGCCATTGTGTTAGAGAAAGAATAGCTTTTTGTGGGGGAGGAGGTATTTAACGTGTGAATGCTTTGGCCCAGCTTCTCTGTATCTGTTGAGTATCATCAGGTCTTTTAGCCGGTGAACCTGCCTCACTGTTAAGCAATACGACATTGATTTGCATTTCCAGAGGTTGGTGTTGTTAAAGGAAAACTTTACAGGATGCATTTTGCACATGGTGGAGGATATATTGAGTATCTCTGCACTGGATGAAACAAGAGAAGAGCCACCATTGCAGAGGATCATCCATTCTACTTCTCTCTCCAGGCTTACCGGAAATGGATAAATGACAAGAGGCAGGGACTTGAGGAGCCTCTCCTACCAGGCATCACATTCACCAACAACCAGCTCTTCTTCCTGAGTTATGCTCATGTGAGTAGGCCAAGGAAGGGGCATCAGAGTTGAAATGTGAGACTTTGGCTTGCTCCCATGGTGAAAGGTTTGGAACGAAAGTTGAATGGCATAACTTTGATTTGAGCTGAAATTTTATCTTGCTGCTTATTTCCGGGACAAATTTCATCTTCTTAATATTCTGGGGGACATAATTAATCAACTGATTGAGTCAGGGTATTTTGGTATTGTTTATCAACTGGGTTACCAGCCCTGTGGTAACCACTTGTCATTTCTTTAATATATCCTGACTTCTTAAAGTATGCACTACTTCCTATAACCTTTTCTGGTGATTGGCTTTCATGGCCCTGCCCTCTGCTCTGTTTCTCCTGTTCCTTTGCCTCATGGGCTGACGGTATCCCACCTCTCTCAACCTGCGGGGGACCCTCAAGGCTGTGTTTCCCGTGGTCACAAGAGTCAGAAGAGTACGTGAAGGCTGCTAGAGCTGAAAACAACAATAGAAGCTTATGTCACAAGTGTGTAGGCCTCATTTTCAAAGAAGACAGAGATGGGTTGATGAAGGTTCTGATGCATGGCTTCACAGTGGGCAATGTAGATCTGTATGCTCAAAACTAGACCAAAGTTGTTAACAGCACAACCTTCTTTTCTTCATTCTTTGCATTGGTTCCTCAGTAAGCTGATTCATTCCACAGCTGCTTTGATTTTCCTTCTATGGCTTTTCTTCCTTTTTGATTTTCTCAGCTTCTTTGGCTGACTCTGGCTAAAGGATTCTCACCTTTCTGGGATCTTTTATTTCTTTTTTTTAATGCTAATTTATTTTTTTTTTTTTTTTAATTTTTTTTAACGTTTATTTATTTTTGAGACAGAGAGAGACAGAGCATGAACAGGGGAGGGGCAGAGAGAGAGGGAGACACAGAATCTGAAACAGGCTCCAGGCTCTGAGCTGTCAGCACAGAGCCCGACGCGGGGCTCGAACTCACGGACTGTGAGATCATGACCTGAGCCGAAGTCGGACACTCAACCAACCAAGCCACCCAGGCGCCCCAATGCTAATTTATTTTTAAGACAGAGAGCTGGGGAGGGGCAGAGAGAGAGGGAGGCATATGATCTAAAGTGGGCTCTGCACTGTGACAGCCACAAACCTGATGTGGGGCTTGAATTCACGAACCATGAGATCATGACCTGAGCCAAAGTCAGATGCTCAACTGACTGAGCCACCTAGGTGCCCACAGGATCTTTTATTTCTTAAAGCTGACATGACAACACTAAATCATTTATCGACATGACATCGGTAAAACTGGAGTCACTAAAATGACTTTCCTTTTTAGTTTTCCCATTGCTGTCAATACACCCCAAGTCTCTGGGTCTTCCTGGTTAGAAAATGTAGATTCTTTGGTCTTACTTGATTTGTCTATCCTCGTTTTTATGACATGGGTCCCCAAAGCTGGATGTTTCATCGTTTTAACTCCTCTTCAGATTGAACCTCTTTTTCCCTATTAGCCTGTCTCATCATCTGTAGAGTAAGCCTTGATCTCTTCGACTCTGGATTATCCCAACAGCGTTATGGCATGTTTTTCCAACTTTGGCATCTTTCCACCACTGTCTGTCTTACATGACCCTGGAATACTACTTTGATTTCATTACGAACCTGCTGAAGGAACTGCAGTGGCTCCCAAGTGCCTGCCACATCAAGACCAAACACGTCCAGCTGGCTTTCATAGTTCTGTTCAGTCTTACTCAACTGTACCCAACCAGTTCTGAGTTCCTGCAACTCTCCTAGACTCACCCTTAGCCAGGCAGGTGTCCTCACTTCCAACCCACACTGTTATGCCAATTACTGACTGTGTGGCTTTGCTTTTGATTTTCCTTCTATAGGGGCGCCTGGGTGGCTCAGTCAGTTAAGCGTCCGACTTCGGCTCAGGTCACGATCTCACATCCGACTTCGGCTCAGGTCACGATCTCGCGGTCCGCGGGTTCGTGCCCCACGTCGGGCTCTGGGCTGATGGCTCAGAGCCTGGAGCCTGCTTCCGATTCTGTGTTTCCCTCTCTCTCTGCCCCTCCCCCGTTCATGCTGTGTCTCTCTCTGTCTGAAAAATAAATAAACGTTAAAAAAAAAATTAAATGATTTTCCTTCTATGATGTGACCCTCTTCATACTCCTCCCCCTGAGATTATTCAGTCTCATCTTTATTGTTCGGGATCCACGTCGAGTTCCACCTCCTCCAAATTTTCCACAGACTTCCCTAGGACTCCAGTACTCTCTCTCTCTCTTTTTTGAATCTCCAACTCCTTTACATTACATTCCCTTCATTACTATGCAGTTGAGTCCTTAATTGTTCTCAAACTGTTGAAGACTTTTAGTTTTATATCCATAGCTAATCTTCTGGATCCTTATATTTCCTTGAAAAAAACCTTTTTTTGAGAGAGAGACATAGCATGAGTGGGGCAGGGGCAGAGAGGGAGACACAGAATTCAAAGCAGGCTCCAGGCTGTCAGCACAGAGCCTGACGCAGGGCTTGAACCCACGAACTGGAGATCATGACCTGAGCTAAAGTCAGACACTTAAGCGACTGAGTCACCCAGGGACCCCTGGATCCTTATATTTCTTATGTATCTCCATAGCACCCAACAAAGATGCTGGGTATGTTGAAGATGCTTGACATTTTTAGATGAATTGTTTATAAAAGGTAAGACTAAGTAGCAGTTCCATTAGAGACTTCTTTGGGGTCAGTGCTGGGTCAGATATCTCAAATAAGCATACACAGTGTAGTTAGAAATTTCTAGAGCAGGGGTTGGCAAACTTCGACCCATGGGCCAATTATGGCCTGCTGTCCATTTTTATAAAAACTGTTTTATTAGAAAAGAGCCATGCTCTTTCCTTTATGTGTTGTGGGTGGCTGGTTTTATGCTACTGTGGCCGAACTGAGTAGTTGAAGCAGAGACCTTATGGTCTGCAAGGCCTAAACCATTTAATGTCTGCCCTTTTACAGAAAAAAGTTTGCTGACCTTTGATCTCGAGGACACAGTATAGTGTCCATTGGTTCTTACTTACTTAAAGTCCATCTTAGTTACATCCTAGTCCACAATATCTTTTTGGATGTAAGGTAAACCAACTGGTAGCAATATTATCTTCATAATTTTGAAATGTCTTCAAATAAAATTCCAAAGCATATCTGATTTATTTTAAACTAAAGAGATTTAGGGAAAAATGGAAAGCTACTTTATGTTACTATCTTGGAGGTATTCCTACTGACAGAAGGAGGAGATTTTCAGCCTTTGCACATTGGAATAAGTCTGCTTATAGGGAGTAAAGTTATTTTCCCTCCTGAGAAGATACTTGGAAAACAGTAACAACCGTAATGTGTTTTCAGAAGCCTCTTAAATGATTTATGAAGCAAAGACAATACTATAACAATGCTGCATAATAATGTAAGAATATAAAAAGAAACAGAACAAGAAAAAATGAGGTAATAGAGAATGCCAGAAACAACTTCATCTCAACTAACTTCTGAGGAAATTAAGGAATCACATTACAAAAGCATCTTCACAGTCATGTTCAGATGGTTTATCTTCATCAAAAGCAATAGCATCATATCACCTTTCCTGCTTCCTGTATCCTTGTACTTTCTGTGACCTGTTAATTCTTTTCTTAGACATTCTCCTTATCTTTCTACTTTTCTTCATTCCTGTTTCTACTTACTTAGTGGCCGCTCATTGGGAACCTTCCTGAGGCCCATAAATACTCTTGGAACTAGTCTCTAATTTCCTCCTCCTGCTATGCACCCCTACCAGATAATTCTTTTACAGATATGATTTTGTCATTTTCCTGCTCACAAACAGTGTTTAAATACAGTTTAAACCCTTGGCCTGTTGCTCAAGACTTCAGAAATCCGGCACCATCCTCTCTCCCTGCTGGCCTCCCACTGCTGCCCGTTATCCACCACACATTATCCCTGTTCAATGTCTCGCTTTTTCTTTTCTCTCAAATATGTCTTTGCTTCCATTTTCTCCCACACTTAGAATTCCCCGCATCATTTCATGTCTCCTAGTTCTTTTCATACTTCAAGACTATATCATGTTTCCAGACAAACTTCAAGTCAGGATTAAGTAGGTTATGGTGCAGGAACAAACAGTACAAAGACACTTTCTTTTGTGTTCCTGCTCCACGTCCCACGTGAAAGTGGGGGTTCAAAGTGGGACTCTGCTCCTAGTAATTACTCAAGGACCAGGGTTTTAGAATCTTTATCTCAACACACGCTCACATGTTCAGCATCGGAGGAGGAAATAGAGATGAGGAAATGTCCACTGGATCTTAATGAAGCATCTTAAATTATTCTTAAGACTCTTAAAAACTTGCGCTGGGTTTTTAAAGCTTCTACAAGGATGTGACATCTGTCACCTCTGCTTGCATGTGGTTGGTCAGAGCAAGTCACATTAGCTTTGCCTAACTTCAAAGTTCATGGAGAAATCTCCTCCTATCTGAGGCCCTGACTAGGGGTAAGGCAAGCAACGCACTTAGGGTGCAAAATACTAACTTCTCATGACCATACTCAATAAGGGATGATTGATTGATTTTTTTTTTCCTGTTTGAATGAGTATGGTGGAATTTGATAAGGGCTATTCCAAGCATTATATTATTTGAGTTAATACATTGGTTGATTTCTAGGCTTATACACTATTCTCTTGATTTAAGAAATTTGTCTAGAGGGGCGCCTGAGTGGCTCAGTTGGTTGAGTGTCTGACTCTTGATTTCGGCTCAGGTCATGATCTCGCAGTTTGTGAGTTCGAGCCCCCATCGGGCACGCTGCTATCAGCATGGAGCCCGCTTCGGATCCTCTGTCCCCCCTCTCTCTGTCCCACTCCTGCTTGTGCGCTCTCTCTCTCTCTCTCTCTCTCTCTCTCTCTCTCTCTCTCAAAAAAAAAAAAGATAAATAAACAGTAAAGAGATTTGTCTAGAAACCCTCCTAGTTTACTCAAGTTGTGGAGTTATGCGCAACAATCAAACCTTCTACTCTGGGGATTAGAATAATGGATGTTACTCCTGATGAAGGTTTTATCTGATCTCCTAAAACTGTTTGTCATCCACTGAGTCTAAAATTACTCTTCAGTATAGTTTGGAGCAGTTAAGGTGGTAGGCAATGTGTAATCGGAATGGAAACATAATTACTGGGATTCTCTTCTCTTTTAGGTGAGGTGCAATTCCTACAGACCAGAAGCTGCCCGAGAACAAGTCCAAATTGGTGCTCACAGTCCCCCTCAGTTTAGGTAAATGGGCAAATCGATGGTCCTAATTTTTAACTGTGTGTCTCCCACCTCCTCCCCAACTCAGCCATCCCAGTGCCGTACCACATAGGAGATCTGAACAAAAGCCCTTATTGTGAACAGCGATATCTCCATTTTGCAGACAGGAATATCTGGCCAAACAGAACTGAGCATCTTTTCTTTCATTAATAGGAAGCTAGTTTAGTCAGAATACTTTCAAAAAAAATTTCTGTAGTAGGCATTTACTCATACCTCTAGTCTAGTGCTGTATCGAGATCTGTGAGATAGTACAAGACTCCAAAGATAATTTAGAATCCAATTCATAGCTTTAGTATTAATTCCCATTTGTTACCTTCCAGGTTTTGAAAGGTACCAATCCACGGGTGCCAAAAGCACCATGGGTGCTCAGTAAACTGGAATATTTGACTTATCCAGCCCCCTACTTTTTTTTGTCTGGGCCAGAAAATGTCTTTCTCCTTAGGCAAGGATGAGAGTTTATGTGACTTAAAACACGTAGAGCTCTGGTTTATTTTGTGTCCTAGGATATCCTATTTAATGCCTCTTGTTCTTTCATGCAGTCAACCGGCAGACATGAATGAATGCCCACTTTCTGAATAGCTCTGAACACAAAAGAGGATGTATGGTGATATTTAGCTATTAGAATTCATATCTAAAGTCAAAGCTCTACATTTTGGCTTTTAGTTTGAATCATTTTTTGAAAACAATTACTTCACGTGAAGGGAAGAGGATTATGAATTACAATCTTATTTGTCAGAATGTACAAAAAATAATAAGAAAAAATAAAATTAAAGTTAGTATACTTACCCTGTGCTAAGTTTCTTGCACAGTTTGAGGGAGCTTTTCTGTAGTTGGGGTCAGAGAATTATAATGGGAAATCCAAGAAACCATAATAATTTTTATTGAGTCTTTGCCTAGAACATGTTATATATCTGGATATCTTTGCTTGATGTTTAAGTGACTCCATCAGCACAGTGCAGGAAAATTGCCTAAAATTTCTCCTGTATTTGAAAATCTTATTCCTAAAAGTTTGCTTTAGAAATGTTTCAGGAATTGACTATAAATTACCCAGTAGCATAAAAATCTAAACACTGTATTAGAAATTCTCCCCCACTGGGCTAAACTGTCAAAAATGCTGACACTCTCTAATGGACTAAAATATTCTCCCACTGGCGAATGGTACAAAGGAAGCCACACAGTAGATTAATTACTTAACAGATAAGATTGTAGAAACTAATTTCCTTTTAGTAACTAGTTGCTGGTAACGTTGGATTTTAGCTGATAATTTGCAGAGTATACTTACTAATTATCAGCTAAATTCTCTTTTTAACATTTGCCCAGGGTGAATCACACTATGAAATATGCATTCCTACCCATACATCCCAGCTAAAACAAGAAGTTTGGATACAGGCCAATATATTCATTCAAATGCCCATAGGTAACAAAGTCATTAGGGAAGAAATAGTTAATAACTGAGAAAGCTGAGTCTCTAGTCAACCCTTTGAACATGCAGTTGAGTAAGAAATAGATGAGGGGGCAGTTTTTGCTGGCTTGTTAGTGATGTCTGAGGTAACTATAGATTTTGAGTACAGCAGAAATCACACGATGGAAATACCTCTGCCGTAAGGCAGTTAAAATGAAAGTGCTGAGTAGGAATCCACAGTCTTTACTGCAGTCAGAGAACTTGCAAGAACACCAGATTTTGGAACTAACTTCAGTAAGACATTACTCATCACTAACAGTTAGACACCGTTCATTAGTTTGTTACCTCGACCAGATTCTAGGTAAATATGAACCTTCAAACATAATAGGAATTAAGGAAAGCATTTTTGTAGATTGAATGAAGTCTTTAAAGATAGTTTATAGATAGTAAGAACATGGATGAATCTTGCAGACATAATATTGAGTGAAAGAAGTCAGGAACAAAAGAGTGCATATTGTGTGATTCCATTCATATGAAGTTCAAAAACAAGCAAAACGAATCTGTGGTGACAGAGGTCAGACTAGTAGTTTTCCTTGGAGGTTCTACTTGTAGGGCACACAGTGGAGCCTTCTAGGTGCTGGAAATACTCTGGGTGGTAGTAACATGGGTATATATACGTGAACAAAATTGATAAGCTTTACATTTTACTTTGTATCAGTTATACCTTCCATAAAAAGTGGGAAAAAATAGAAAAGCTAAGTATTTCTGGTACATCCTTAAATTTCTAGGAGTCTATAAATTTATAGGGCTATACAGTTGTATGTATATACAATTTATAGGAATTGCAAACCCTACAGTTTATAGAAATTTGAGGGTATTGGGAAGATTCGTAAGAGCATGTGCCTGGCATTCAGGAGGTGCTGGTTCTAGCCTCAGCTCTGTTAATTTCTTTGGAATTTTACTTCTCCATTTGGGGCTTCATTTGTCTCTCCCATAAACAGCTGAGATGAATGCAACATCCCTGAGAGCAGTATGGCTGCTGCAGTTGTACCCAGAACCTACTGATATGGAAGAAGTGAATAACACGGACTGTGTGACATATCTTTTCCAGGGTCAATGGTGCAATTAGCAACTTTGAAGAGTTCCAGAAAGCCTTTAACTGTCCATCCAATTCCACGATGAACAGAGGCGTGGACTCCTGCCGACTCTGGTAGCCAGGCCGCTGGTGTAGGCCATCCTGGGAGCCGTGTAGCACCAGGAGGGGCCACACCGAACGCTCATCGCCACCGCTTTTGGCCTCTGTTCCCCTGAGGACTCCTATTTTTAATGCATCTTCATTATTTGTGTGCTGCTTGGATGTGAACAGTATTCAAATTGTAGGGCTTAAAAAAAGGGAATAGAAGAAGTGAACCAAGTATGTTTCTTTAGAAAACCAAACCAAAAAATAAAATAAAATAAATCCCTAGGCTACTTTTGTTAAAATATTATCTGCTGAATTGTCGCTTTTGTCCATTTTAGTGTAAACAGCTAAGTGGTACACACTATTTTAATCTACAGGTTTGCAGAGAGCCTAAGTAGAATGTATCCAGAAAAGAAATTCAGTCTATGCATTTTGTACCCTTCCATGATGAGGACATGTTCCTGGATACCTGGTCGGTCTTACTGCTCTGTAGAATGCAGTACTAGATTTTATGTATTATCATTCATAGCATTTATTAACTCTATGGTAGTTAGGTTAGAAATATGTTGGAGCTTCATTTTACAATATTTGATGAAATTTTTGCCTTCATCTTTGAGGTCTGTTGGGTTGCAAATGCCTCTCACAGCTTCTGTCTGACGTAGCTGATTGCCCTGTTCGACTCGGCATGAACAGAGCTGGCCAAAAGGCTACTTGAGAAAGGGTTTCAGTTTCTCAAATAGAAAAAAGAAAAACAGATGTGTTTTTAAGGCCCAGAAGAAGTCAAAACTCCTACTCACTAGGAGATGAAATCTCCAAAATTGGATCTATTCTGCCCAAACCTCAGTGATTATGTCTGTGTGCTGGGCACTTCTTCAGTCCAATTCCTGTTTATCTTGTTACCCTCATATATGTGCATTCTTCTGTTTCTGAAATGAGCAGGCACTGAGAAAATGATTTTCTAATTCTCCAGTAAGAATGTATGGCTTCCATTCCCCCTTTAGGCGACCAGATACCACTTCTCTTTTGGCTCAGTTAACATGACCTCTCTTTGAAAAAAGCGTTTTGAAAAATTTCTTGATTGGAGACATTTTAAACTCTATTGATTGATTTAAAAATTCCTCACATGTCCAAAGGAAGATAATTTTTTCTGTTCAAGTCTTCTAAAGAGTCTGTAAGAAAGAGCAGTGCTGGGTTTTTGAGCCTCAGAACTTTATCCTTTCCGGTGAACCCCTCCATGTCTTATTAGCGTGTGTAGGGGAAAATCTTAATGGCCTTACAGTGGTTACCTGGCATTTCCAGTTTCTTAAAATAGCCATCCTCCCTTTACATTATTCATTGTGTATGTGGTTTGGCGTTAAGTAGGCCAATAGGAAAAATCTCAGAAGCAAAATGACAAACTCAGACTAACCGTAGGAGACCATTTTGCATCCCTGTGATTTGTTTTCCTTCTTCTTCTTCTTTTTTTTTTAAATGTATGTGTGTGCCATGTCCTTTTGTAAACATGGGAACTTCCAAAGGGACAAAAATGCAGGGGCACCACCATGAGGAAAACAATTACCTGTGTTGTTAGTCAGAGGACAGTGATATTCCCCTTGATTTGCTCCTCTCTAAATGAATAAACTTTGGAAGGGCAGCTACCTTTTCCTCCTCTTAACCAAGGCTTAATGTGACCTTAATGTGACTTATTTTTAAAAACAAGTGCTGTTAGGTTAGGGGTGCTGGAAGTGTACAGGCGTTTTCTCTGGAGGAGCCATTCTGATTTGCTTTAGACATACAAGATACTCCTTGTTTTATCCCTCTCCTTGGACATTTAGAAGCCACCGAGGTTTGTTATGCTGGTATGAATAGCATTTTCCTTCTAGATTTCTCTTTTTAAACTCCCAATAAACACATTCCTGCAGGTCAGAGAAAGTGACTAGAATTATGACTTTGGAAGTGGGAATCATGCAGTCAGTTGTCAGTTGAGGAAGACTAGTTAGTGATCAGTTTGGGCCCTATAGTTTCTAAATGATGTGGCTACTTTGTCCTGATTAACTTTATGCGCTGTAACTCAGTTATACTGAAAGTTGTAGATACGAGGGCCATTATTAAAACAAGATAAACCCAAAGCAGGAGTACCAAGTCATCGCTACAAGCTACAACAGTTTTCTGGTAGGATTGGATTTCCACATACATGCTCAAGTTTAAATTTTCGATTATACTCTTGTTACTTCTCTTCAATACAGGTTGCTAAAGGAAGCAGACACTGATTAAGTCCTAGAGGGAAGAAGGGAAAACCCACCTGGAAAGAAAGGTAAAAAAAATAAAAGTAGGGAGAAGTTGGCCTCAGAATGTGATTAGGAAGAGAAGACAGGATTTGGGCAATCCTTGCTAAGCATATCCATTGGAGTCGAGCCATCAAGTTTTACAAAAATAATTATGGTAAATTAAAAAGAAATTAGATATTGGATCACATACTAGGACTGCCATAACAGACTTTCCTGATTCATATACCAGATGTTCTACCAGTGAACTATTGTCTGCGTGCTGGAAGGAGTTTTGGGAAATTCTCCCAGATTAGTCGAGGATTTTGTGTAAATAAAGTGGTATTATTTGAGCTTATCACCATTGCCTAAAGTTTGTTGAGCTTTTCACCAACCATACAGCATTGGCCTCCTATTTCCATTTTTTCCTTTTATGAGACAGACTTGGACATGACTAATGCAAGCTCGGATTCGTAAATTATCCTGAAGTTTATTCAGTGCCTTTCCTCAATGGAGCTGAAAGCATAGCACATAAATTTTATTTTATTTAGCCCTGGAGCATCGCTAAGAAGCAACAAGGAATGCCGGCTTGCTGCACAGGTTATGCTCGTGCCAGAGAAGTGGAGAGAGGTTTGAAATTGCTTGTCAAGTATCCCAGGATCAGGAAAGGCAGAGTCTTTGTTCTTTGGGCAGCTGACCTCTGCATTAACCTTCATCCCTTAGATGACCTCATTTCTAAATACATTTATTCTCTCAGTATTTGTGCAGTCACTTAGCATTTGATGGGGCTTCTTCCTTGATATTTCTAACATAATGTTTCAATTGCATATTAAGCTAATGAAGAATACATGATTGTTTCATCAGCAACATTTTCCTCACCCGTGGCAGTGCCCCCGCTGGTTTGAAGGAAGGTATTCTTGGATTATGCATTTTATATCTAAATGATCATTGTATTTTCTTCTCTGACTTGTAAAACAATGTGAACGATCATTTTAAGGACAATAAAAAGTTGAAGATTTTCTGTTTCCTCTATTTTTTTTAAAAAAACTTATAATCTATTGTATCTGTTAACATACTCAGTTGTGTTTTAGGCAATACTATTTGCCCCAAAAGTATGCAAAGTGCTCTAGTAGACTACGTTTCTTGGTCTAGGAAAGTGGGATTTGAATGCAAGTAACTTTGTAGACACTGAGAGATTTACGAGGTGGTCGTTGTATTTTCTTTTCGAATATAAGCCAGCAGATGTGGTTTATTGCTTATGCAATAATATTTCCATTGAGGAAAGGAGAGGCTTCTGAGGGAACGATCAACCATGATAGGACTGATCTTACTAAAGTGATGATGCACATTACAGTTGCCATCAGACCAGAGTCTGTATGTGCTATCACCTGTCACTCAGCAAACCATAAGTGAACACTGGTTTTGTTTAAATCACACAACTAGCTGTATTTAGGCAGATGATATGCTGTCCCTGGCCTCGCTGAACAGTCTGGTCTTACATGGGAGACAGGTGTGTACACTGTTAGAATCACCCTGCTTTGTGACAAGTGTGGTGATATTCAAGGACATTAGGTTCTGGTTTGGTGCACAGAGAAGGAATTGCTCAACTCTCCTCTGGTGGATGCTGTCAGTGCTCTCTCTGCCCAAATCCCAGCAGCTCCCTTTTCCTGGGCACCCTAACGTCACCTTCAGTCTGCTTTTTTTTCTAAGTGGCTGTAGCTCTCCACGATAACTACCCTCATGCTACTGGATCCTCTTCGCCCCGTGCACGCCAGAGAACTGGCAATGCCTGGGATTTTATAGCCCCTGGCGACCTTTGGACAATGCAAGCCTGTCTGCTTTGCCTGAGTCCAGACAAATCCAGAGGCATATCATAGAATTCAGACTAACTTCTCTATCGGCACATATTTGAGGTTATGTTGGCAGTGCAAATAGAGCCCCCTGTTGATAATTTTAATCATCTTTCTGGCACTGATAGGTTCTAAGAAAAGTACTGGTTTGTAGCAGGTGTGCCATAGGGACTATGTACAGGAGAGAGCAGACAGGATACAGAGCTGGTGGGTAATAAGTGGCTGAGCATGGCCTGTTAGTGCCCCTCTTAGAGAGTTTACACTAGTTTCTGAGCTGACCCTCCAAATAAGAATTCTTGTGTATAGGGTAGTGGCGGAAGGAAAGATGCATAGAAGTGACAGTTTATGAGTTATCTCTGGAGCATGGACAGGAAGGAGAGGCTTTAGGGGAATGGAGGCAAAGAGTCTAGAATTTTTTGTGCTATGGTCTGTATGATAGATTTTATAAGATCCTTAACAAGTATTGAGTGTGATTCATTCGTTAGATATATAAGTGGACCTGATCAAAACTTGAAGGAGGCAAATGTTACCAATTAGGTTTAAGTTATTTGCGTGTCCCTCAAGTTCAGTTCTTTTTCTTAAAAAAAAAATTTTTTTTTTACATTTATTTATTTTTGAGAAACAGAGTGAGACAAAGCGTGAGCGGGGGAGGGGCAGAGAGAGAAGGAGACACAGAATCTGAAGCAGGCTCCAGGCTCTGAGCAAGCAGTCAGCACAGAGCCTGATGCGGGGCTCAAACCCACGAACTGCGAGATCATGACCTGAGCCGAAGTCGGACCCTCAACCGATTGAGCCACCCAGGTGCCCCCAGTTCTTTTTCTAATTAAGATCACACTTGCTGTTGAAACAGATTATCTTAATAACTTAAGCCAATTTAAGTTGATTTCCTGTTTTCGTTTCATACAGAATAGGTGTTGATGGTCATTGAGCCTCTCTCTTCCAGTTGGTGATTTAGGGACCTGGGTTCCTTCCATGTTGCGATTCAGCCATTTTCACCATGATTGAATGCATGTTGATCTTACAAGAAGCTGGTGGAGGAGAAGAGGCCATGGGAGATATTGACTGGAAGGTTTGGTCTGGTTCAGAAATTATCTGTGTCACTTCTGCTCATATTCCATTGGCTAGAGCTCAGTCATGTGGCAAACCTAACTGCAGGGGAGTCTGGGACATATAGTCTAGCTGCGCGTCCAGAAAGGAGAGGAAGTGGGTTTGGCTATCAGCTGTCAATCCCAGCCACATCCTCTAAAGTGAAATATGGGACAGTAACTTTGAGGTCTTCTGAATTTGGGGAAAGTGCTTTGGAGCAAACACAATGACAATTTTAAAATGCCATTGGTAGCCTGCAGTTTATTCTGTAGGAGTCCTTTTAATTAACAGCTTAATTGGATAATTTAATCCCCTTTAGAATTGGAGATAGCCAAATGAAAAGGAGGTACTCCCTGTGATCTGACAATACTGGGCTTTAATAAACACACCAAAGTGAGCTCAGAAATGAGTACCACAAAAGCATTACCATAATTTGTGATCAGTGAAAGAGAACCTGATCTATAATTTTAATGATTTCTAAATGGTTTAGATGCATGTTTCATTTGAATGTGTATTTTGTTTTGTTAATTGCCTCAATTAGGCAGATAACTGAATATAAGATTCTGTGGTTATGCCGTACATATACAATATGTTCTAACCTTTTAAAATATATCTCATTGAGACAGTAAATAAAATATCCTATGAAATATTGTGCTATATCTTTTAGTATTTTTAGAGAATTGATATGAAAGTTGTTTTTAACTTCTCCATTATGAGATAAGAAATTACTCATCATATTCTTGTTTTTGTTTTCTCCACTTGAAAGATAAATTGATGCTCAGAGTCTAAGAAACAAAGATGAGCGTCCAGGTACAAGCCATAGAAGTACTGTGTGAATTAATTCTGACTTGAGACTCCATTTTATGGAGGAAGAAGAACTAAACGATTAAGTTTAAATCCCCAATATAAAAGCTACCTAAAATATTAAGTATCATTTATGCTGGCAGTTGGGCTGAAATGTCTGCAGATGTACTATGCAAGAACACACGTATAGTTTACCATTTAGGCATATGCTGTCAATTTCCAAATTGACTTAGAAGTCAGTGGTATCAGTAGCTTGGTTATTGTCACACAGCCCTCCCACCCCTTTGACATTGATGAATGAAAAATAAGCCCAGAGCAAATTTATTTTACAATTGACCAGATTTTTAAAATGTTTGTTTATTTTTTACAGACAGAATGTGAGTGGTGGAGGGGCAGAGAGAGAGGGAGACACAGAATTCGAAACAGGTTCCAGGCTCCGAGCTGTCAGCATGGAGCCTGATGTGGGGCTCGAACCCATGAACCGTGAGATCATGACCTGAGCTGAAGTTGGATGCTTAACCGACTGAGCCACCCAGGTGCCCCTAAAATTGACCAGATTTTCAACTGACATTTATAAGTGATTTTTTTTTTTTTGGCCTCATAACGATTGTGATGAAAATGGCTTCTATTTCTTGAGACTCACCCTCTCCCAGGCACTCTGGTAGAGTCTGAGGTGCATCACAGCCAATCCTCACGACCCTCTTGTGAAGACTTGTTACTGTTTCTACTTCACAGGTGAGGAATACTTGCATTAGTCATCAAGACCACATTAGCAATTAGAGGAGCCAGGAATGCAGTCAATTTTGTCTGACTTCCAGGCGCATTCTCTGATGCTGTCCGGGGCATATGGAACAGTGTTCACAAACATGATTTTGACTTGTGACATACTGAAGAATGCAGATTATGTTCCAGAGTCATCTGTTAGAAAATAACATGAAGGAAGGAGTCACTTTACGGGTATTTGTACTTGATGGTAGTTCCATCTGGAGTCCTCCAGAAAGCTCTCTACAATCTGCTCTTCACTGATAATGCTAGCTGCCATTCACTGAGCATGTACCATGTGCCAGGCATGCACTAAATGCTTTATTTATCTTTATTGTCTTAAAAATTTTTTTTTTTGCTTATTTTGAGAGAGACCGAGGGCAAGTGGGGGAGGGACAAAAAGAGAGGGAGAGAGAAAGAATCCCAAGCAGGCTCCGAGCTGTCAGTATGGAGCCCCATGTGGGGCTCAAACCCACAAACTGTGAGATTGTGCCCTGAGCTGAAACCAAGAGTCGGACACTTAACCGACTGAGCCACGCAGACACCCCTATTTATTTTTATTTACTAATCATTGCAATCATTCCAATACCTACTATCCCCATTTTATAGGTAAGGGAACTGAGAAGTTAATGACTTAGCCATGATTGTATTCAGCTAGCAAGCAGCAAGGCCAGATTTGAATCCAATTTTATCCCCAAGTACTCCCTTAGGCAGACATCTAGCTTTGATGACCTGAAGCCCTGGATTTCTGGGCTGAGATATCCCCTCATTTCAGTTAGTAGACTTCCCCTAAATTTACCTGTGTTCAGTCCTGTGACTGCCTGGGCCCTGTCTGTTCAGTCTTCCAAAACCAGAATGTCCACTGGTCGCTATTTCCAGAGAACAAAACCTTTGTGACCCTGCCTGTGGGTAGTTGAGGGCGTGTGACTTCAGCTACAGACTTTCACCCTGTTTTTAACACTATCATGGATACTGACATTTGCTGTTATTTGGAGTTTCCAAGGCTTGAGGCCTGTGGTATTCAATAGGCTTCCTTAGGTTGCTTTTAGTAGAGGGTCTATTTTTTTTTTGCCCATGTGGGCTTATACCTTTTTTATATTTTTAGTGTCCTTTTTGTCAGAGGAAGGGTAGATCGATACCCGAGTGACTGGAAGTCTATATTTTGTTTTCTAATAGGAAAATACAACAAAAATTTATTTTGGAAGAAATGTTGCTATATATGGAGTTCTATGCTGAATTATTGCCTTTACCCAGCAATATTGATAACTAAAGAGTCTAAAGCTTCCTTTGAACTGCTAAATATTGGGAGGTTTTATGTGGAAGCCAATCCTATTTTCTCATAGTTATTTTAATAAAACAAGCATCATGAACATTGGATATTTTCCATTTCTCCTAAAGACGTATGACTTAGTCTATGGAGAATTCATTTGAGACGAAAGGAATGTATCTCTGTCCACCTTCCAAAGTTGCCTAGGAGTACGTCTAGGAGTACATCTAGTACATTGTCACAAATGCTCCACAGGAAATTTTTACTTATCAGTGAGGGCCAAGCTCAGTCCCTGGAGATTCACATTTCAACTCTCATTTGCACACACATACAGGCTCAGTGCAGACCAGTTGGAGTTAATGCACATAGCTTGTTGGGAAGAAATCAATCAAGAGCCTTGTTAAGCATAAATGTTTCTTTAGGAACCGAAAGCTGAGTGCCTCGCTTTTATTGTAAGCATTCAATCAAAATCACTTTAAAGCATTGAGCATATTAAAACTACTCTACAAGTACTAGCTATAATGAAGGTGCTCTGTCACCCAGGTGCATTGGTGGTACATACAAAATAATATTTGCTGTAGAATAAGAAAGACAAACTGACTATCATTTGAGTATTACCAACCACACGTGAGGCACAGTCCTTGCTGTCATATTGCATTGTGATTAATTCAGGGCTTTGGTGACATTAACCACAAACTTCACAAACAATACTATCATAACAGCATTGTCATTCCTATGTTTTAAAACCCTTCATTGATCTCTGCATAGCATTTACAATAGAATGCAAACAACTCGTGCTGACCTAAAGGCCCTGCATGACTTAGCTCTCCATTTCTCCATTGTCTCTGTTGCTTTATCCCTAGTTACACTGGTCTTCTTTCCATTTCTCAACTTTTCTAAGCTTTCTCCTACCTTCTCAGTTTCAGGGCCTTTACTGCTTTGCCTGAAATGTCTTTCATGTGACCTTACCACAATTAGGTCCCCTCACCTTACCTTCCATCACCTCACCGAGCTTACACCACCCTGGATCTAACTGTACTTGCCAGTTTCCTTCCCTTCCTTTTCCCCCCTCCCCCTCTCCACCCCTGCCCCCTCCTTTTCTTTTCTTTCTTTCTTGCTCTTATTGACAAGTAAAAATTTTCTCTGGAGCATTTGTGACAAGCGCACTCTAGCTTTCTCCTAGACACATTCCTAGGCAACTTCGGAAGGTGGATAGAGATACATTCCTTTCGTCTCAAATGAATTCTCTGGAGACTAAGTTATATGTTTTTAGGAGAAATAGAAAATACTCAATGTTCATGTTGCTTATTTTATTAAAATAAATATGAGAAAGTAGGATTAGCTTCTGCATAAAATAAAACTTACCGCTATGCAGGCAGGAACGTCCCTTAGATGTTGAGGAAGAAGAAAGAGGTTTAGTGTGGCTGGAGCAGAGGGAGGAGAGGAAAAGTGTAGAACAGGATGACGCCAGAATAAAAACTGGCGTTCAGATTGGTGATGATCATGTGGGCCATTGTAGGAAGTCTTGTTTTCACTCTGTGCAAGATGGGAAGCCAATGGAGGCTTTTTTTTTTTTTTTTTTTTTCAACGTTTTTTTTTTTTATTTATTTTTTGGGGACAGAGAGAGACAGAGCATGAACGGGGGAGGGGCAGAGAGAGAGGGAGACACAGAATCGGAAACAGGCTCCAGGCTCCGAGCCATCAGCCCGGAGCCTGACGCGGGGCTCGAACTCACGGACCGCGAGATCGTGACCTGGCTGAAGTCGGACGCTTAACCGACTGCGCCACCCAGGCGCCCCCAATGGAGGCTTTTAAGCAGAAAAGTGACAAGACCTGACTCGTAACTTCCAGGGTGCTTCTGGCTGCGTTGAGAATGGACTGTCCATGAACAAGGGAAGAAGCAGGAAGACCGTTAGGAGGCTGTTACAGTCATCCGGGAGGCAGTGTGGCGGCCATGTCCAGGAGAGTTGCCGGGGAAGCAGTGACCACACCATTAATAACAAAATTTAAGCAAAAAAAAAACCTCCTTCATAATTTTGGTACCTTAAAATTTCCAATGATTTCTTTTCATGGGTCTTTTTCCATGTTGCTCCCTGGATCCATGCATAATTATATGGTATAATTCTAGTCAGAGCATAATGATTATGCGTGATTTTTCATTGAATAGTATTGGCATACATCCATGGTGCTTTATAATCTTCCATTTTAATGGCAGCATAATATTTAGAGTTCCTGTGGCATATTTTATTCAGTCATTTCTTTATTGTTAGAAATGTATTATTGATTTCATTTTTAACTATTGTAAATAATATAGGGATAAAGTGTAGTTTTTTTCTTTCCTCTTGATTTTTCCTTAGAATTAATACTTAAGAGTGAATTTGCTTGATCAAATTGCTTGCTAACAAGGTTGTGTGTATGAAGGTACATACACCATTTTACAACAGAACTGGATCAGAAATGGGTCCTGCCCATAAGAAAATTCTGGTATATTGGAGGAGGTAGATGGGTAAGCCAACAACTATAATTATTATCAAGCATAAAGAAGAATAATATAAGAAGGTGCCCCATTTAGTAAAATGTGATCAGCTCTAGGTATTATTAATTTCAACTATACTAATATTTTACATCTATCAAATTTATAAAAGTGTGAATGGTTAATTTTACTAATTAGCTTCTTGGTTTTTACTTCCCTTGATGTAAATTACCCACATGTCAATTACCCAATACCCTTTGCCCATTAAGCTATTAAGATCTTGATTTTTTTCTTTTCAATTATATGAGGTTTTTATTGCTTATTATTTGTAGTTGTTTATTTAAGTAGTAGTGGAGACAGGCAGAATATTCTACCTCATACAGTTTGCCTTGCTGGGATGAACTTTATACAAAGGAATATAAAAAAAGTTAACACAAATTTAGGAAGAATACAATGTTAAATGCATATTAGTTAACTGAATAAATATTTATTGAACCAATTGCTAGATACTATTCTAGAGCTGGGAATAAAATGATGAATAAGAGTTTTAGCTCCCAATTATTTAACAATTTAAAAAATTACTTAATTCACAAGGAAAAGTAGATAGGTAAATAACAATTTCAACAGTGTAGTATATCATAGAATAGAGGTGAATGCAGAGTTCTTTGGGAACAGGATGGGATAAAACTATTTATAGAGCTAAGCAGTGAAATAATTATAATGCCCTCAGCTGTGAAATCAAAATAATAATAAGAAATGAGTAAGGCAGACAACTCAATAGGAAATTGTGTGGATGATGTGAACTTGTTCATGAAGGAGGATATCCAAATTGCTAACAGATATATGAAAAGGTGCTTAACTTCACTAGTCATTAAGGAAATGCAAATTAAAACCACATTGTGATTCATTTACATGGTCCTCTCTGTAGGATGGCTAAAATAACAAGGATTTAGACAGGCAGAACTCTCATATACTGCTGGCGTGATTATAAATTGACATGGCCACTTTGGGAAACTATTAGGCAATATCTTCTAAAGCTAAATAGACATATATCCTGTGACTCAGCCACTCCACCTCTACGTATTAAGTTGCCATCTTAGTAGGTGGAAAATGGTCAAATATTGGCAATTTCATACTGCTCAACCTAATGTATATGCAATAGAAATGCACACATATGTTCACTAAAAGGCATGTAGAAGAATGTTCATAGAAGTATTTGTAATAATCCCAAACTGGAAGCTATCCAGATGCCCATCAACAGTATAGCAAGTAAATAATCGAATATTAGTGTCTACTAACCATGCACCCCCATGTTTATAGCAGCATTATCAACAATAGCCAAAGTATGGAAAGAGCCCAAATGTCCATCGATGGATGAAAGGATAAAGAAGATGTGACACACACACACACACACACACACACACACACACACACACACACAGTGGAGTGTTACTCGGCAATCAAAAAGAATGAAATCTTGCCATTTGCAACTACATGGATGGAACTGGAGGGTCTTATGCTAAGTGAAATTAGTGAGAGAAAGACAAAAATCATATGACTTCACTCATATGAGGACTTTAAGAGACAAAACAGATGAACATAAGGGAAGGGAAACAAAAATAAAAACATCGAGGGGGACAAAACAAAAGAGACTCATAAATATGAAGAACAAACTGAGGGTTGCTGGAGGGGTTGTGGGAAGGGGGATGGGCTAAATGGGTAAGGGGCATTAAGGAATCTACTGATATCATTGTTTCACTATATACTAATTTGGATGTAAATTTTAAAAAATAAAAAAGTTAAAAAAAAAATACTGAAATGACCCATTAGTCTAAATTGATAATATGGACAAAACACTGACTTTCTTTTGAACATAAAGTTATTTTTCAACTGTTAAAAAAATATTAGTGTCCAATAACAAGAATGAACAAACAACAAGTATTTATCAAGTATTTATCAGAAACATAATATTGAACAAAAGAAGCCAAACACAAAAGAAAGCTAACTTCATGATTCCATTTATATGAAACATAGAAGTATGTAAAACTAGTCTGTGCTATTAGAAGTCAAGGGAATGGTTGCCCTTTGAGGGTTGGTGACTAGAAGTTCCCAGAAGGGAGGCTTTTGAGGTACTGGTAATATTAGGTTTCTTTATCTGGATGCTATCTGTGTTAATGATTTGTGTACTTTTATATGTAAATATTTCACTATAAAATTTAAAAACATAAATAAAATACAGGAAAGTCCACACAAGTTCTGAGTTTTTCCCCACGGTAACTACTTTTATGTTTTTTGAGGATAAAAATATCAAACTCCTTCAAAAATCTTTGCCCGGTTTTTGAGCTCTTGCTTTGTTGTTATTCTTGGGTAACTGTGCATTTGCTATAGGAACACAGGTAAGCCACTAGACCAAGTATGGGGTCTTTCTGGGAATCCTTCTTGCAAGAGATAAAACTGTACTTGATTTTTTTGTAGCATCCATTGGAGATAGCAAGCAAAGAACAGAGAGTTCCAGTCAGAAAGGCCAGGCTGCTGGAAAGCATGAAGATGTGCGGAAGAATAGAACCCATTGGGAGGGGTTGGAAATGGCTTGCTAGAGCTGGAGCTTGAAGAGTGGCCAAGGAAGGGTTAGTGATAAACAAAATAGCTTGGCAGAGGCCAAATCGAGAAGGGCCTTGGAGGGTTATGCTGCTGAGTTGGGACTTGATCTGATAGGCATTTCAAAGCCACTTAACAATTTAAATCAGACCAGTGACACAGTTGGATTTCTGTTTTGTTTTTGTTTTAAAAAAATTTTTTTAATGTTTATTTATCCTTGAGAGAGGGAGAGACAGAGTGCAAGCTGGGGAGGGGCAGAGAGAGAGAGAGAGAGGGAGACACAGGATCCGAAGCAGGCTCCAGGCTCCGGGCTGTCTTCACAGAGCCCGACGCGGGGCTCAAACTCACGAACTGTGAGATCATGACCTGACTGAAGTCGGATGCTCAACCGACTGAACCACCCAGGCACCCCGAATTTCTGTTTAATGAAGAGTAAGCTGGTGATGGTGTGGAGAACACTTGGAGAGGGAGAGGACTGAAACCTGGGGCACCAGTTAAGAGACCACTGTAGTAACCCATAGGGGATAGGACACACTGGTGGCACGGGATGGAGAGGTGGGGGCAGGTACGAGAGCTATTGAGGAGACAGAATTCTTCTGACTGGATTTGGTAATAGATGGGTTTGGAATCTACATGTGGCCATGGCGCTTTATTTTTTTAGTAAAAAAATATGGTAGAAACTTTAATTTGATAAATTGTGAAACACATTTAGCCTTCTTCCTGTCTTTCTTTTCCCCCTTAATCCCTCTCTACAGTTTCATAAGTCAGAGGACACTGCTGTGATAAATAAGAGAAAGCTTATCAACTACTTCCCATTGCTTCTTGGAATGAACTCTCAGAGACACATTTTGTGTGTTTTCAGCGGAGGATCCTGGAAGTCATCTGCACTAGCGTGCAAACTTCTTGGTTTGGCCAAATGAGTCACTTCAGGGGGGAAAAGGTAATTTTCCTGAGAAGCCCTCTGATAATGCTGTTCTGGAAATAGAAAACTTGGGGTATCTACGTACACTGTCATGTACTATTGTAAAAACAATCCATGCATGTGTTAGTATGATTAGGAGCAAAAAAGGTATGAATAAATATACACACATATATAAATACACATACATACGCACATATACACACACACTAACAACTTATACAAGTAGGTGATACCCTTGAGATTTTAGATGCAGAGATTATCTAGGTATAGAAAGAGTAACATAAATCTGAATTTAATTTTACCTCTCTTTTTAATGGTGATGTTTGGGTGGGGTAGGATCTGGATGCTATTTTCCTTACTTTAATTACCTCATTGCACTTCCCTCCTTTCAATTTTGGTTTTTATACATGGGAACACTGTATTAATCCATTCTAATTAAAACCCAGCCATGCAGTCCTTCAGTTAAAGAAACAATTTTTACTGTGCCTAGGATATCGTTTAGTCAGAAATTGCCTCTATCGCTCTTGGAATTAGCACCACTGTGGTGCTCTGGTGACCACTGGGGCGACAGCTTTACTAGCTGATTTTATTCTAAAAACATCAGGAATTGGCCAAGAGCCTTTGCTCTTGAGAAAGTTTCAGAGCTTTTCCATGGGGCCCTGAATGGAGTGTGGAAATTTCTATTCTGACAGTAAAAGAAGGGGAGCGGGTTATGAAAGGGACAACAAGAAAAGGCCCAAGTTCACCTTCTGCTTGTCTACCTTCCAGCTGCCAGAGGAGCTATGCTGTTGTTCTTAGCCATCTCCTACGAAGGCGATTACACAAAACCCCTCTGAAACCCATTTCCGCATTTGTCTGAGAAATTCTTTTACCTTCTGTAAATCCCTCATGCTGTAACTAAGACCTTGGTCTGTCCTTGGCCAGATGGGAGGACAGCCAGGCTTCCTCTCTCCAGCAGAGCCCTTTCTGTACCTGAAGGCGATTATCTCTTCATCATGCCACCTTCCTTCCCCTTCTCCAGACTGAAAAGGTTCATCCTGGGCTTGTTCCTTGTCATTCTCCTTGTCATTTCTATGATCCTCTTCCTTTTAACTCTTGCCAGACACTTTTCAGAACTGGACCTATTGCTGTGTGAAAACCCCAGCCGATCCTGCTCTTCAATCGATGGGGGAAATGTAAGGTTCGGCAGGGTCTGGAAAAGCAGCAGAGGCAGTTGAGGCAGCTGCCCCTTATGCATAGCTGTGGAGTAAAGCCAAGTACAATTGAGTCATTGGCCAGAAAGCCAAGATGTCAGTACAAAAACCAAGGCCCCCAATCTCAGGTATCATCCTCAAAAAAAAAAAAAAAAAAAAAAAGCCAAGTCCAAGGGTCTTGATGGTCCAGAAGTCGAGGGAGAATCCAGCAGAATTGCTTAGTGAAGGCAGCAGCAAGCCTGGACGTGGGCCTGGGTAATGAGTGTGCAGCTACAGCCTTTAAAATCAATTCCTCTTACTGTCGTGGCCTGGGGATGAGCAGGCATCTCCCAAATAGCTGATGAATTGATCAGTAGTGAGTTCAGGATACTATTCTCATTACCTTTTCAGACTAAGACAGAATACTTCCATGTCACTAAAAGTAGGCCTCAGACCCCTTGGTGGACCAGGACCAAACGTAGAAGGATGTTGAGTAAGCATATGTGCTTCTGGCTAAATGTTTCCTCCCTAATTGGACCATGTGGTAGTCTTCGGACTTGAAATTTCAAGTCCTTTCTCTCCCTTCTCTCCATTGCCTGCTCTCATTAAATTAGTCCCCAAACTGTGGCCTTTCAGTGTCTCCCTCGTGCTCATTCTTTTTGCCTTCTGTTTCCCCACTCTGACTTGAACAATCTCTGTCCTGAACTGTAACTTGCTTCCTAATAAGACTCTCTGGTTCCTCTCCCAGTTTGCCCAAACCACCTTTCCCACTGCTTCCTTATATGAGTTCTCTATTGAGTTGAGCATCTTGCCCTTGAACACATGGACTCTCCACATCTGTCTTTGTCCATTCTGTTCCCTTGACTTGGAAGGCCAGTTACATTCCTCTCAGCCCATTTAAATTCTATCTTTAAAGATGCAGGTCCAGTCTTAGTCCATCCAAGATCCTCTTGGCTAGAATTTTTTTTTTTTTTTTTTTTGCCCATTACTCTAGTGAAAAAGAAAACCAGAGGCCCCGCATGGCATTACTTAAGTTAAGGCCCCATGGCCGTAAAGCCAGCCTTAATACCTAACCTAACTGTAGATTGAACTCCCCAGGAATGTAACCTTTAACCAGTCAGCATGGGAATTTCCTGGTCAGCACTAGGAACTTTACTGACAGACACCCCTTCATTTCCCCTTGAGGGAGACTTGCCTAAAACCATGGATGCTTTGCTAATAATTTTTTCCCCCACTCCCTCTCTACCTTTAAAAACCTTTCCTTTTCTCTAGCCCTTTGGAGCTCCCCCTGCTTGCTAGATGGGATGCTGCCAGATTCATTTATCAATTGGTAAAGCCATTTAGATTTTTAAAATTTATTTGGTCGAATTTTTGTTATTTACCCCCCCTCATCCAATGCTGTGCTATACTGTACTGGGGTGTTGGCTTTACTATCTGTGTATTACATTCCTTGTCTAGAGTTTTAAATATTTTGATGGCAAAAAGTAGGCCTTTAGTGATAAGGACACTGCTCTAACTAGTTCAGCATTGTCCTGAAGGTACTGAATTTGCTGCACATTCAGTGTGATTACAAAGCTCCAGTGAGGTTATTGTCAATATTTTTCAAAGATGAGGACCTCTTTGTTTTCCTGTTCATTTTCAACAATTTTTATCTCCTGCATGTGTGTCATGATTCACTGATTGAAATTAAAAAAAAAACACACACACAAAAAACACCTTAACGCCCAGAAGCTTTTATGAGTTTGAGAATGCTTTACAATGAAGTTTCATTAAAGTATGCAATGCCTACATGTATTTGAAAGTTGATAGCGTGGTATTTGTAAGATGGTATTTTTGTGTACTTGGTCTACAGATCATTCTTAGTGAGCTTGTGATTTTGCTGACCCTTGAAATAATGGTGGCTCCCCCTGTGTCCTGCTGCCCCGTTATTGAGACATATCATTATTACTGTCATCTGTTAGGGCTGTTGTGAGGGTTAAGTACATGCCATATATTAGGTGCATGATAGCGTGCTTGGCATGTAAGTGATCTCTATGTTTCTTTACTTTTCCCATGTTTCTATAAGCTAATTTTGAAGATGGAGACATTCTGGGGGCCTTCGTGCAGTTTGGTTCAGATGGGACAGAAGTTAGAGCAGTGAATGTGGGGAGGGAAGGCCATGTCTCAGAAAGGGTGGGTGAGAAGGCATGACAGATCGCCGAGAGCAGTTCTCAAATGTTTTACTCTTAGGATTCTCTTCAGTATTACTGAGGACCATAAACAGCTTTTGTATCTATGGAGAAACTTTAAAATACTCATTTATGATTTCATTTTAAAATAATAAACCATTACACATAAACATAAATAGCACATTTTTATGAAAAATATATTTTTCCAAAGAAAAAACGTTAACGAGAGTGGCATTGTTTTAAATTTTTGCAAATCTCTTTAATGGACAGCTGGATTTTCATACCTCCTTCTGCATTCAATCTTTTGTGATATTTGGTTTGGTGAAATACAGGAAGAAAATCCAAGCTTATACAGATACAGTGTTGGAGAGGGGAGGAACATTAGAATAGCCTTTCAGGTAATTGTGGATATTATTCTTTGAAATTAAAATGAAACTCCAGAACAAGTGTTAATTTCTTAAGGGTTAGTTGCAATAAGGCATCTGAAATATATCAATGCATTTTCATACTATATTACATTGAAATCTGCTACTGTTTTGATTTTTAAATGTGTCTTTTAATCAGGCATGATTTTGGAACATCAGCCATTGGTCATTTGGAAAATATTGGTTCACTGAGTTATGCAGAGCTTCAAATTTTGACACATTTCACTATACAACTTCAAAAAATTAAGTTCAGTATTAATCACCACTGATCTCATCAGGTAAGTCTTTAGTGCTGGGAAGCTGTCAGGATCATGATGGCAGTTAAAGGATTTTAAAAATTCTAGTTTTCATTTGAACAGTTGAATTTTGGGGCACCCGGGTGGCTCAGTCGGTTGAGCGTCTGACTTCTGCTCAGGTCATGATCTTGCAGTCTGTGAGTTCGAGCCCCGTGTCAGGCTGTATGCTGACAGCACAGAGTCTGGAGCCTGCTTTGGATTCTTTATCTTCCTCTCTCTCTGCCTCTCCCCCACTCTGGCTTGCTCTCTCTCTCTCTCTCTCAAAAATAAACATTAAAAAATTTGCAAAAGATTGAATTTTATAATTGGCAACAAATGATCAGTTGTTTTTCTTGAAGTTATAGGCTAACTTTGTTCATTTTTGAGAGAATATCTGCCAAATACCCAAGTTGGAATAGCCGTAGTTTGCCAATTGTTCTTTCAGGTGAAAACAGTGTTCCACAAAAACCCCAGGTATTTCACCTTCTAACTCATATGATGGCCTGAATACGTTTCCTTGGGGCGCCATTATACTTACGCACACAGAAGTGCATCATGTGTGCTTTCCATTTTGTTGCACAAAATATGAAAAAGACATACTCAAGAATTGAGATTTAATAAAATTAATAATTTCTAGAACTTAATCAAGGACGCTCAAGTGAAACTGGCCTTTCCTTTTTTACCGAGTGACAGTAAAAACTACAGTGATTACTAGTACAGTTTGGTGGCATTGCCTTGCTTCATGCTAAGATGCCCGCAATTTTATCCACCATTGCTTTTTGCATCGTCATCGCCAATGTCAAATGGTAAAAAAGGCAAATAACATCTTAGTATTATGGAAATAGTTTTGACCTCATGGCCCCTCATGAAGGACCCTGGACCTCCCTAGAGGTCTGTGGACCACATTTTGAGAACCACTGCTCTAAACTTTTGCAGAGGGCCAGCCCCCTCTCTCCCCTCCAGCATGTGAAAGATAGCTACTAGCACATTTGGGAGGGAGCTGAGGTCTTTTGCACATAGGGCAATTTGCCTTTTTGGAACCTGAGATGGACTTTTTATTTCTTTGCAGAACTGAAGGCATCTGGCTTGGGAGCATGATTATTCTCCACTCACCTTTAAACTGCCTCAGCTGTTACTAAGTCTCTGGCAGTGATATGTTGATTATGTGAATTTAAAGCCCACAGGAGCCACAGGAATGACAGATCAGATTCCCTTAAACGAAAATAAAATCCAGGAGCCTGGCAGTGGGACATACGGCTCCTGCTCCTGTCGACCTTTGGTGTCACTCTGGTAGAATGACGGCTTTTGGGCCAGATGGCATGTGGCTTACACAGAGATGTCTCAACCTGTTTCCTAGCATTAATTGTGTGCATTGATACTCTTTCATTGCACAGTCCATAATTCTTCATTGTCAACCTCATTTAGATTTCTTTTGAGGCAGCCGAATTCTAAGAGGCCTCCATGAATCAAGACAATTTTAAAAGGTCCAATTTCTTTTAAATCTCCAAACCCCAAACCTTTTTATATCCAATCACCATTATAGGCTCACAGACACTGAATTTCTCTTTTGCCAATCGAATGTGAGTCTAGCAACTTTTAAGAGATTGAAGACAGAGTCTCTATGCCCTAAAGGAGGCTGCTGAGTGAAAGCCCATTTAACTTTTTGTTTAAAGGCACTAAATAAGGATCAGTTTGTAAAGGCACCTTTTCAAGTGCAGCAAGATAGCTTCTTAAATCTGATGGGCATAAGTTGAAGCTCAATACCCTTTATCTTATCAACAGTTTCACCAAATAATACTTATTAAGGCCTTTCGGGTCAGGTTTCTTGGCTGTAAACAAGCAAACACTCAAAGCAGAGCTGTTGGAAGTGCCAAACCAGAACAGCTCTGGGTGTGGAGTGTCTAGACTAGAAGTTAACATAGCCTGTCTCTGGTAAAGCATGCTTTCATGACTCAAGGGCTGAACTTAGAGTTTCTTCCTTTTTTTTTTTTTTTTTAACATTTATTTATTTACTTATTTATTTTGAGAGAGAGAGGGAGGGAGAGAGAGTGCAAGCAAAGGGCGGACAGAGAGAGAGGGAGAATCAGAAGGAGGTTCCAGGCTGTCAGCTGTCAGCACAGAGCCCAATGCGGGGCTCAAACCTAGGAACCGCAAGATCATGACCTCAGCCAAAGTTGGATGCTTAACAGACTTAGCCATCCAGACATCCCTGAAGTTAGAATTTATTTCTAAAATAATTTGAGGTCGACCCAATGAACAACAAAAGCAAATTTAGCCAAGTAGGAAAGAGGGCTGGCTTTTTTTTTTCATTCAGGGTTGTGTGTGAGGACAAAATTCTGTCATATGAGAAATGTCTCCGTTTAGACAGAGAAACATTGGTTCCAAGAAAGAAGAGAAAATAAGTTATGGAATTTATGTTTGACAGAATTTTTTCTTTTTCTAGCCACGATATTTGAATTATGTGCACATCACTAAAAAATTAAAAAAAAACCTGAATCCTCATAAAGAGCTGGTAAGCAAGTAATTATACATATAAAACAGGAACGTGTATGTGCATATGTCTTAATGCTGTAAGTTTTAGTTTTTGCTCAGAATTCTGGTTCACTGTTTATAATAGGGGCAGAACATCCATACTTCGACTTATTAAAAAATACATCTTTTTAAACCAAAAAATTTCAAATTATCTAAAAAATTTTTTTTACATTTTTTACAAGTTTATTTTTTTTGAGAGAGAGAGAGCATGAGCAGGAGAGGGGCAGAAAGAGAGAGAGAATCCCAAGCAGGCTCCATGCTGTCAGTATAGAGCCCAACATGGGGCTGGAACCCACAAACTGTGAGATCATAACCTGAGCTAAAATTAAGAGTAGGACACTTAACTAACTGAACCACCCAGGCACCCCTCAAATTATCTAAAATTTAAATCAACAGGTAACAGCAGGCCTGGTTTGGGAGAAAAACATGCATTCATCTTCGTGTTTAGGCAAGTTAGATGTGTTTGGAGATTCCATGAGGTAGGCCCATAAGGAAGTTATTGGCATGAAGGATGACATTGCCTCCTGGGAGTGAATGAATCCTAAGAGAGGATATCATTGCTGGAACACTGAAAAAGTTCAAGATTTAGGGGAAAGTGTGAGGAGCAAGTGGCACCGTATATTCCAATTTAAACCAGCTACCATGAGCTTGCTTTTACAGCCTGAGTCCTTGCCCGGGGGTGGGGGTGGGGCAGTAATTAAGACCAAGTAAAAATGATGGTTTCTGAATAATCTCTTTAAAACTTCAGGGAGAGTAGGTCTGAAGTGCTTTGTAGCCCACGTAATAGAGCGAAAGAAAAGAGGGCAAGGAAGTCCATTTATCTTCTTGGACTTAGCAGCACATTCAGTGAGTATTGTTTCTTTGCCAGGGAAGCAGTGACTTTAGGCATTGGCGGGCACTGGTTTCTTTGGTGGCTATCTGGGCATTGCTATGTTTTCACCATTGGTGTAGCCAAGAATCAACAAGCCAGAGCCAGAGAAAAGCAAAATGGTGGCTGAGTACTGAAACCAGTGTAAAAACCTGTCCCTATGTTAAACAATGATGGGACTGGGGCTAGTTTTCTGTTCCTATGTTAAACAATTCTGAGAATAAGCTAATTTAACTATTTGTTCCAGGAGATACTTTCTCCTGGAAGTTAAAACTATGAGCCAACTAAAATTGTTTACTCAACAAGAATAACATAGTTCTTATAAGTAGTTGCTTCAATGTTCACATCTCCCTGTGCTTACCAATCTATTGCTGTCATATTATAAAATCTGCCCAGTTCATCTTGTAATTACCCAGCCCAGTCCCTAATATCACACCCTGCTATCCTCCTTTGGAGACACTATTTAGACTCTGTTAAGGTAGTGTTCTCCAATACTGCAGTAAGTCTAAAAAAACTTTGATCACTATTGGGTTGTTTGTTTTTGGTGTTTTTTGGGGGGAGACTTGATAGCTGGCAAAGCCAAAAGTCTGAATGTTTGCACATTTGGGAGAGGCTCCCTGAGCTGTAGAGGAGCCACATTTATGGGTAGAGGTGGAGCCAAGTAAATGGTTTGTTATTCATTTTGTCATCCAGATTATACCTACAGGAAGGTGAGACCTGTGGAAATCTGGCCTACATACTCACAATCATCTTTACGAAGTTTTTTATTTATTTATTTCGAGAGAGAGAGAGAGAGAGAGTGAGCAGGGGAGAGGCAGGGAGAGGGAGAGAGATAGGATCCCAAGCAGGCTCCATGCTCTCAGTGCAGAGCTCCATGAGGGGCTCGAACTCACGAACCTTGAGATCACAACCTGAGCCGAAAGTTGGATGCTTAATCTACTGAGCCACCCAGCCACCCCACACATAATCATTTTTTAGGCAAGAACGGGAAATGTCTAGCCCTGTGAAATGACCATGTTGACTATTTCTACACAACGCCTCCTTGATAAGATAAATACAGTGCTCCCTTCCTGCAGACAAAAATGATTTTAAATTCATTGTGTCTTGACAAAATATTAAAAGTGTGCATGTATATATGTATATACACACACATAGACACCATCAAGGGATTTAAGGCAGTTTACAGAAATGCATTAGGATAAAAATAAATAAGGCAGTCCAGATGGCAACAGTCTATGGGATCTACTGGAAGCGTATTCTTTGGGTTACTACTGTGCCCCCCTCCCCATTCCCATATGTCTTTTCCCATAGTTAAAGGCCACTTTCTCTTGTGGCTCCTGAAGAATAGGCTTAGCAACTTCAACAACTCAACTAAAGCTCTTTCTGCCCCTGTCCAAACTATGCCTGAATCCTTCACCCGAGTGGTGAGATAGGGCAGGGGAGAGAAGAAGGAAGACCCTGGAGGTTGAAGCTGAGTGGTATGGAGGAGGGATGTAATCTCACTTCCACCTCCTGGGCTCTTGACTTCCACTTCCAGGTACAATTTGAGCTGAACATGGAGTCTGCTGACACTGATAATGGGTTACCAGGCATTGAGAGTTCTGGATCAGCAGGTGGCCTTGATGTTCACAGACAAATTCCTTTAAAGCTCATTTCTGAGCACGTGAGCAAAGCCAAATTTGTGTCTCAAATTCCAAGGACTAAGAATGGGCTGCCTGTTGGTGAAGAATTTGAATATAACAAGGATGCTATGACTGTAAAGGAGGGCAGCTGTTAGGAGTCAAGAAAAAAATTCCCAAATGCCTTTGGCAGGACTCTAAGATGAACATCATAGGTGAAAAGGAGGATTCATCAGTTCATTTCGATAACAAATGTGATTTGCCTATTAAAATCTATAGGTGAATGATTCCACGTAAATATGCTTTTTGCTATAACAGCTAATTTATATGAAAAATGAAGATAAGATGCATCCAGGCTGTAGTATTCCTGTGCTGTTCGTTGGGGACCATATACGAGGTTCTTTCTTCATGTGTAGCACTGGCCAAGAATGGCAGAAAACGTATTTGTCTGAAAAGACTTACAAACTCATATCAACCACCACCGTAAGAAAGCTAAAAAAAGAAAGAAAGAAAGAAAAAAGCTTAGCTCCACTTGAAAAAGTTCATTGTTGTATTGTTTCACCAACCACTGAAATCTATGAGATGCTGCCAGACAAGGACCATACAGCCATATTCCATCATAACAGCACACCATGATGTCACCACCTCCTGTGCAGCTTGGGCCCCACAAGCACGATTATCAGCCACAGGACAATCTTCGTGCTCCTTCCACAGAGTTGTATCCACCTCTACTTCCTTCAGTCCACCAAGAAACTGTTAGTATTTCTGGGGCGCCTGGGTGGCTCAGTCGGTTAAGCATCTGACTTTGGCTCAGATCATGATCTCACTGGCTCGTGAATTCAAGCCCCACATCGGGCTCTGTACTCATAGCACAGAGCCTGCTTGGGATTCTCTCTCCCTTTTTCTCTGTCTTTCCTCTATGCTCATTCACTCTCTCTGTCTCTCTCTCTAAATAAGCATTTTTTTAAAGTTAGTATTTGAATAAGAGAACACAGCAATTTAATAATTGTCCCTATTCAGGATGGCTTAAATTCTTGTGCTAAAGAACCATCACTGAGCCTCAGCACCTACTTATCATCATCCTGAATATCAAAGTCAACCAGTGGAATGGCACCCTTATCAGATGACGCCTCCAGAGCAGACCACCCCACCCCCATCCCCAGCACTATGCCAGCCAGTGTCCTATTCTGTCCAGGATTCCGGTACTCCTCACTTGGTTTGTAGTCAAATGCCACCCCCACTCATGACTTCTGATCTATCACTGTTAACTTCTTCCCCTGGATATATTGTTGCTCAGGTCCTACCTTACATGAATTCTCCTCTTCCAGGATCTCCTCTTTCTGAAACAGTGGCCCACCTGTAACTGAATTCCCTTTTAACCATAATAATCCTAACTCTTTACCCCAGTTCACTGAAGAACAAGACACTCTGAGCCCTCCATTTACACAACCAGATGGGACAAATCCTGGTGTATGGGCTACATCATAGGGATTTTTACCTCCTTCACCCATGCAAGGTCCACCTTCCCTAACCCCATTTCCTGGATCACATAATTCAGATCAGACAAAAAGACATAGATCACATTAACAATGATAATAGTATTTTCAACGCAAGATGTGATGGAAAAAAAAAAAAAAAACAACCCTTACAGTTAACCTTAAAATCAAACTTTGTTTTGGGAAGGAAAAATTACCTCTTAAACAGTTAGGGGGCACCTAGCTGGCTCAGTGGGTAGAGCGTGTGACTCTTGATCTTGGGGTCCTAAATTCAAGCCCCACACTGGGCATAGAGCTCACTAAAAAACAAACCAAAACAAGACACCTAGGATCTTGTCTCTAAAAAATGGTTTTAAACCTTGACTTTAGGATTTATTTCAAGTCCTATGTTGTGGTATGGATAAATGACTCAGTTGAGCATAGCTGTATTTTAACAACTTTATTCCCTTAGTGTTATAAATCGACCCAGAGGTGATCTTTTGTAACAAGAGTTCCTGAAATAAATTTGCATTGTTCTCCTTCCAAAAGTACTGTTTTTGTTTAGATTTTTTTTGTGATATATTTTGTTAACCTGTGTAAAAGGATCGAATTTCAATACAGTTTTTAAAATGCTAGGGGCGCCTGGGTGGCGCAGTCGGTTAAGCGTCCGACTTCAGCCAGGTCACGATCTCGCGATCCGTGAGTTCGAGCCCCGCGTCAGGCTCTGGGCTGATGGCTCGGAGCCTGGAGCCTGTTTCCGATTCTGTGTCTCCCTCTCTCTCTGCCCCTCCCCCGTTCATGCTCTGTCTCTCTCTGTCCCAAAAATAAATAAAAAACGTTGAAAAAAAAATAAAATGCTATAGTTATGTGAATTTAAGCACAGTTGCATACTGTTTTTTTTTAAAACCATGTTTTACCACTAATTTCCCAAAGAGCAGTAAAATCCCTATAAGTACAAATCTTAGAATATATATAAGACAGACTGCTAAATGGTAGAGAATTATTTCACATTTTAGGCACTGAAATTTTGGGGTATAATATAAGGCATTTCACATGGATGCCTTTTCATTTATAGGCAGCCCCAGAAGCACCAAAATACATTGGAATTGCAGTACTATGATAGATTTATGTTTGCAATGTTAAAAGGCATTACTAAATCATTTGGAAAGATATGGCCAAAGTAATTGACTCTGTAGGCTCCAAGCTGGTGGGGATGCTGTTACTTGTTAATACTTTTTCTCAGAATGGTCGGAATCACGCGATGCATCACACTTATTACTCTTAAGTAACATTATATTATAGCACTCTTTATTTTGCTATTTTAAGAAAATGTTTATTTATTTATTTTGAGAAAGAGAGAGTGCCAGGGAAGGACAGAGAGAGAGGGGGAGACAGACTATCCCAAGCAGGCTCTCCGCTATCAGTGCAGAGCCCAACATGGGGCTCAAACTCACAAACCGTGAGATCATGACCTGAGCGAAAATCAAGAATCAGATACTTAACCGACTGAGCCATCCAGGCACCCTTATAGCACTATTTAAATGGTGTTATTTAGGTGAAGTGTGTGCCACTCTTAACTAAATATTTAGGAATGAATAGATTTTATTATAATTCTCTATTTCATGGTAGAGTTTGGGCCTTTTCGTATGTTTTTTTGTTTGTTTGTTTGTTTATTGGGTTTTGACAATTTAAGAGCCATGGAGGAATTTGAATAATGTATTGGTAGGTGTTCTTAGAGTCACAAACTCATATTTGCTTTATTATGGAATAAGTGTTTTCTTTTAACTTGAGCTTAAAAACCCCCATTAATTCTTTCCTATTTCTTTTCTTGGTAAAGGATTCTAAACTTTGGAACATTATAGCGTGAAATAAACAGGGAAGACTGCCAGCTGACTTTGTACTGGAAAAAAGTCATAACTAAATTGCATGAATTTCACTTTCAAGTCATTTTTTTTGCATCACAGGGACGTGTTAAGTTCCTACCAAGGTAAACACTTACCCTTCATACAGAATTCATATGTATGCATTGACATTTTTAAGATATTATTATATATCATTTTAATAAACATTTGTGGGTTTTCCTCCCTTAAGTGGTATAGAATATAAACATGAAATGTGCAGTATGTGGATATAATTTATTAGATAGTTTATAGTATATAGGTTTAGAACATATTTCTTTTTGGCAAAGGATAAACTGATTGCTAATTTATCATTTTGTTCCGTTGGATATAGGCAAAGCAAATTCTTATTTTGGCTGATCAGATGCAAACACATATCTGAGCTTAGAGCCCAAGTAAGAAATCATATAAATGGCCATTTTAACCTTGACTAGCCTAAAATAACTAATAGACTTTTTTCTACAGTGATGTTTCACACCTAGCAATTTGAGAGTCCAGTGTTAATGCAATATTTCTAGTGAGAAAGCCTTGTTATTAGAAGCACAGAGTGCAATAGTGTGAAATGGTGGTGGTAAATGCTTCTATCATATTATTGTAGGTGCTTAGACCGCTAAAAACGTGCTTCCCTTTTTTGCCTGAGTTCCAGACCTGTCAAAACGGTACTGTTCAGATACAATCCCATTCTTTGTTTCTTGTAATCAGAAAATAGCCAAATTTGCTTAAATCCTTCTTAACTACCAGTGAAGAGCTTTCCCGCTTCTATCATAATTCACTAGGGTTGAATGTGATATGAAACCACTTAGGTGATGTATTGGATGAAACATCAGTATCATGATAAAATTTCACATCCTAGAAGAGGTTGACTTTTAAAAAATGATCTATTTTCAGTTAGGTTTAGGAAATACATGTTATGCAGCAGAATAGATCAGATGAATGTGTTAGAGCAGACACAATTTTTAAATGGCATTAGGTGTGAACTCATCCAGTTATTTTTAGAATGTCTGTGGTGGGTAGAAGGATAAGAAAATTATTGTTAGTGTTTCTTTTTAATTTGTTAATTTTCAAATTTAAATAATATTTTCATAATTTTTTTCAAGTTTGTTCATTTATTTTGAGAGAAAGAGAGAGTGTGAGTGAGCACACAAGCAGAGGAGGGGCAGAGAGCAAGAGAGCAAGAGAATCCTAAGCAGGCTCTGTGCTGTCAGTGCAGAGCCTGATGTGGGGCTTGAACTCACGAACTGTGAGATCATCACCTGAACTAAAATCAAGAGTCAGACGCACAACTGACTGAGATACCCAGGTGCACATCCCCCACCCCCCAATTTTTTTTTTTTTTAAGTAGGCTGTATGCCCAACGTGAGGCTTGAACTCATGACCCTGAGATCAAGAGTCACATGCTCCACTGACTGGGCCAGCCAGGTACCCCAATGTTTCTTTCCTTAAAGGAAAACAATAATGTGAATTCTGCCTTATGTTAGAGAAGGCTTTGAAGCTATAATGGACATAAGTTTGAATGAAGTGTTCGTATAGTGCATTACATTAATCTGAAAACTGCTTAGGTAGCAATTTAATTCTTAAAAAGAACAAAATGGATGCATAAATACTGAAAAATTGAGTATCTAAAAAATCAGGGAAAGAGAAAATGAAGGTAGAATACATAGTAAAATTAAGCCCAAGTTAAATTTGGAACCAAAAATATTGGAACCAGAAAATCCTGCACGTCATTAACAATGGATGAAATGTGGTTAAAGCAAAGAACCAGGATAAAAACATGCACGTTTCACAGAGAACATAAATCTGATGCTGAGCAAAAGTTCTTTTGTGGGTGCTCATAAAATAGCCACTGTGTAATATAGGGTGGTGATTCCTGATGCTGACAGCATGAGAGAGCCTCTTGGAGAGTCAGCTGAAAATAGCGGCCTTTGCCTTATTCCCACAAGATTCTGATTCAGTAGGTTCGCAGGGTGGATGGGTTTAGTAACTGTTCAAGGTGACTTGAGAGCAGCTGCCTAATAAATTCAGTCACTTCAGGTCGGTTCACATGCCTTCCTTGCTACTTTGTGCAAAACAGCACCACTTCCCACCATCCCTCTGTATCTCCTAATGCTACTTTATTCTTCCAGGCATTAGAACTACTTGTTGTTATATAACTAATTGCTTTCTTATTTGTTTGTTCCATGAGAATGTCATTTCTAAGAGAGTGGGGTCTTTGTACTCATCCATCAAAGACGGATGAAGATTGATAAGTAGTTATAGAACAATTTTTGTTTCCTGCTGTTTCTTCTTTTTTTTAAAATTATATTCTATTCTGCCTCCAGTGAAAGATGGGGCCATCTCAGACTATATCTACACTCTTAGATGATAGAAAGCCTTCAGATTAGTAATAAAAATGTCCAGTCAAATGTGATGGTCAAACTTTGGAATTGATTTAAGGATGAGGCCTTTTCCACTTTTCCAGCTGAGGCTGGTGGAAAACTAGCAGTTAGGGGAGAACGTTGTGGTCAACTTCCTGTCTTGCCCACATTTGTCTTTTTTAAAATTTTTTCTCCTCTGCTTCCTTAAGTGGACATCTTTGCCCTCCAGAGTTCAAGTGCAAGGGATCAGAGGAGGATAGGCAAGAGACTAGGAAAGGTCTTACTTGACTGATACTATAGGAAACTGAGTTAGTGTTTTCTGGGCCTGACCACAGGTTTTAAGAATTGATTCTGCCTTTTCTGGGCATTTTTGTGGTTGATTTTGTGGTTGAATTGCTTCCATTGCTCCAGACCTCTCCTGGTAGTTCCCTTGAGGAAGATGAATGTATCTATCTCTCTTCTAGTTAGTTCTTTATTTCTTCTTTGGCCTCTGAGAATCTGGCAATACCTACAGCTTTCAGCTGTGTTTATCCCTCCAGGTGGCTCTCTGGTACCAGGGCCCAAGATCACCTCCATAGTGGCTGCCTTTAGTGAGTGGCACTATCTGGCCCACAAGAAACATACTCGCTTTTCCCCAGTAAACTCTGGCTGTGTCCGCCATTCCCAGAGTTGCCAGCTCCCTCTTACTCAGTTGTCAGAGAAATTAGCTTGTCTACTTCAACTTAGATTTCTCAGACAGCAGTCCAGAGTGTCGCTAATGCTCCAAGAACACATATTTAGCCCTTTCATTGGTCTCATCAAAGTGCCCCTCTCTTGGGAGAAGAAGGCGGAGGCATCTTTCATCCCTTCTTCTAAGTGTGGAGGTGGTGGTTGGACTCACAGCATAGCAAAATCCAGTGCTGGGCTATGTTCTGGTCAATTAGTGCCCATGACATAGTGTTGGTTGAAAATACTCTTTATTATTACTCTGGATCCAATTATTCTTGATTTTCACGTGTCTCAGGAACCCCACATGGGAAATGCAATCTGCTTAGATTGGGTGTACGAAAACTAAGGAAGGGGAAGAAGTAGGTGATTAAATGGATAATTCAGAAAAAAAATGTATCAGGCATTGGAATTTTCTTGGCACAGTTTTATTATCTGAAATCATTCTGCAAGGTGTCAGAATTTGGCACACCTCATTACAGTTCCAACAACATGATGCTAAATAAAATAATACCCTTTTTCTTTGACAAAATAGTCAATAGATATATTTCATTTCCAATATGGAAAACTCAGTTATGTTTTAAGCATCTTTCAAGATCAGACCTAGGTGAAAACGTGATACAGATAAAATTCATATTTGCTTGGTACAAAGTGGGGGTACAGAGCTCTTTTGACTGCTTGCTTCATTGGCCATCACTCACTGTGGTTTAACTTTTCCCTTAATAGTTGATTTGGACATTCTATTTGGTCTATGCATGTGATAGACTGATGGCCACATTGGCTTCAATTCTTCACTCCTTCCTAAATCTACACCCCTTCAGTGTGCCTTCACCATTCCCCTTACGAAGAAGTAGAGTCTATTTTCTCACCCCCTTGAACACGGGCTAGTCTCGTGATTTGCTTTGGCCAAAAGAATGTTGTGGAAGTGTCAGTGTTCCAGTTCTGAGTCTGGTGGCCTTGTGTCCTTCTACTGTCTCTCAGAGCCCTGCCACCATTAGAACAAATCTGGCCTACCTTGGTGGTAGGTGAGAGAACACATTGAGGAGAGCTCATTTTTTTCTCATTCAAAGCCGTCTTAGACAAGCCTAAAGTCAGCCAAACTCAAAACATGTGAGTGCCCAACCAAAATTAGCAGAGCTACCAACCCAGCTCACACCGGACTGCACACCTATGCAGGAGCTCATCTGAGACCAGAAGAACCACCCAGACTACCTGTAGTTTTATGAGCAATAATAGAAATGCTTAGTGTTTTAAGTCACTGAGTTTTGGGATGGTGTGTTACACAGCAATAGCTAACTGATATGAGTCATTTTTGCCCTCACTTTCCCTCTTTCATCAGATAATTAATTACACACTTTTCAGTTTTACAATTAAAATCTGCTCTAATGTAAAGTCTTTATATTTATTTTTTTAATTAAAAAAATTTAAGTTTATTTATTTTGAGAGAGAGAGAGAGAGAGAGCACAAGCATGAGGTGGGGGGTGGGAGAGAATGAGAGAGAGAGAGAGAGAGAGAGAGAGAGAAAGAGAGAAAGAAATTCCAAGCAGGCTCTGCACTGTCAGCACAGAGCCTGATCCGGAGCTCAAACTCATGAACCATGAGATCATGACCTGAGCCAAAGTGGGTCACTTAACCAACTGAGCACCCAGCTGCCCCTAATGTAAGGTATTTTTAAAACATGAATTACAAATACTTGATGTTAGGACGTGGAAAGCGTTCATCTTTGGAATGGTTTAATACACTAAATATTTTCTTCAGGTTTTGTCCCCTTCACATATTCATTTTTCAGTTTTCTCATTAATATCCAAGTTATACAAATGATTAACCTTCAATAAACTACACAATAACCTTGAACAAACTGTGGAGGATTTAGCTTAAGCAGACATTACATATAGGCCTGGTGTTTCCTAGAGTCTTGGTGATCAAATTACTTACGACTATATGTAAAGTCTTAAGCTTATCAGCATAAACCCTCGTTCCAGATTTTCTCTTCTGAATCGGTATCTTGGGATCTCCTAAGTTTCTGGGAACCATTTGTGCAATAGCCAAGCTGTCTATGGAAGCCTATTCTTACCTTAAAGATTTGTATCTATGCTTTATGATTGACAGATCCACATTCAGGAGAATATTGAGCTATGGCCAGTATGGTACATATTCTTTATCTTTGCATCTAAGGAGGCTCAAGTTAGCATGGCTACCTTGGAGGACAACCTTCCTTTTAATCTCATCTTTTCATGGTTCTCAATAATCTGAAATAGATTTCTAAGCTGATGTCTCCAAACTTTCTTTTCTCTGTTTAGTTCCAGCCTTCCCACCTCTTTCTGTTAATATTTCAATTACATCTGAGTAAGCTATTAGCCCCTCAGCTCTGTGTAAGCCCAGATGTCTGTCACTAAGAGTGGCATCACTTTGGATACCACTTGGCTGCATTTTAACAGCGAGGAGCAGTTGGGCAAACATCTGTTTTAGGGACAGATACTGCATAATCTTAGGTTTTCAGTTTAGAATATACTTAAAAATACAATTCACAATACTTTTATCTTTTATTAGGGAAAATAGCTTTAAAATAATTGTTGTGTTTTAGTTTATAAAAGCAAAACATGCTTATTATTAACTATGCAATATTAGGAAAAGGTAAATAAAATTAAAATAATCTGTAATTCTATAGGTGATTTTTTTGTATGTATTTCTATATGTATACATGACACTTGGTAAAAAAGTTTCCAACTTTCCAGTATGGATCTTTCCTACAATCTTTGCCTTTTATTAATAATTATTTAACCTTTTTTTTTTTTTTTTTTTTTTGAGAGAGAGAGAGAAAGAGTGTGAGTGGGGGCAGTGCAGAGGGAGAGGGAGAGAACGAATCCCAAGCAGGGACCGTGAGATCATGACCTGAGCCAAAATCAAGAGTCAGACGGTTAACCGACAGAGCCATCCAACTTTTAATTCTTATCTTTAAAACTGCATGGTTTGTCTTTGAACATAGAAGAGCATTTGCTGTGTTTTGTTTAGGGCTCAATATACATAAATTATTTAGGTTCTTAATGCAATATCTATATGGTCACTTAAAATTGAAAACATTAATTTACCCCACACTTTGCCTATGTTTCATTCCAATCAGTATACCTGGTTGCTTCTTTAGGGCAAAGATAGAACATATCCACAGCCTGTGTGTATTTACAGGGGATTAGAGCCAAGTAGTGGCCTCCAAAACAAGTGCTCTGAGAAACAGCACCTACCATTCAGTGTATTTTATCACAAATGAATCACTAGTACATCCTTTCCTATCTTCTGTCTTCTTTGTTGGTGTCATTGACTCTGAAAGGGGCTGGCCACACATTAAGCCAGGGAGTAGGAGATGGCACACTGTTCTATGAAAAGTATCTGGTGACAATAAAACCACATTTGTTATTTTTAAAAGTCTATAGGTAAACATTTTTATTTGGTTTGAACGTTAAATTTCATTTTGTGCTTTTGGTGTACTAGCAGTTCATAGTTGTACACAATCATCATGTGGCCCGCTGCCCTTGGCTCCAATCCAGGCCCCTCAACCCCCGTGAATGCATCACTCCATCATCACCTCGCAGCTGGTGGATTGCTCCCCTAGCGTTTCCTCCCTTGGGGAAACCAAGAGCCAACGTCATGTAGCAGCCTGATGCACCAGCCAGAACCCTGGTGGTCATTCTTTAGTCCTGCACACTCATCCCTCACTGCCCATATTTAATTGGTAACCAGGCTCTGTAGGCTCCACCCTCACCGCAGTGCAGGCATTCACTGCTTCCCTGGGGACTGCTGGGAGAGACCCCTTAACTCTTCCCTGGCTTCTGCTCTCAACACCAGCCTCACTCCTCCACCAAGGCTGCCAAGTAAGCCCTGTAATGTGTGAGTCTGTTTACAGACATTGACGCACAGCTCTAGCATTTGGGATAACGCCAGATTCCTTTGCTGACCACAGAAAGGCCCCTATACCAGGCCTGTCTCTCCCTCTCCCTCTCTGGCCTCGTTTCCCACCACTTGCCCATGATCATCCTTTTCTTTAGTCATATATTTTCAGTGTCCTCCTAAAAAAAATAGCTGTTTCCTTCTTTGTGTCTCTTTTCATACAGGTTTTCCTCCGCCAGATATTCCTTTCCTTGTGTTTTTTTCCCATTTCTCTCTTTCTTTTGTTTTTAGTACATTTTTCAAGTGTCAGTAGAAACAGCACTTCTTTCCAAAACTTGCTGCAACCAAATGCATAATTTTGATGCCTCTGCACTGTGATCACTGTACCATTTGTATGTTTACATCATACCAGTTATCACACTATATTTTAATTGTTTGTTTACATGCCTTTCTATTCCACTAGACTAGTGGCTCTCAGAGTGTGTTCCCTTAACCAGCAGGATCAGTTTCACCTGGGAGTTTGTTAGAAATGCATTCTTAGGCCTCCCCCTGACCCCACCACCAATCAAGAACTCTGGAGGTGGAATGCAGTAATTGTGTTGGGGGCAATCATTTAATATTTTATGATAGGGGAAGATTGGTCAGCCATATTGGCATGCTAAGAAACATGAGAATTATTTGGAAGACGAGGCACGAATATTGCACAAATACTGTCCTCCATGCCCACTTTTTTTTAGAGGCTGGTAGAAGCGAGGAAGTCATAAATGCCCCAAAGCATTTCAACACTTGTATTAACTTGCTGCTGTAAGGAATTAACAGATTTAGTGGCTTAAAACAAGAAAATGTATTATCTTACAGCTTTGGAGGTCACAAGTCTGAAGTGGGTCTCACTTGGCTAAAATCAGTGTTGGCAGGTCTGAGTTCCTTCTGGAAGTTGTAAGGGAGAATCCATTCCCTCACTGTTTCTAGATTCTAGAAGCTTCTTGCATTCCTCAACTTGTGATCTCTTCATCCATCTTCAAAGATAGCAATGGCTGGCTGAATCTTTCTCACGATGCCATCTTTCTGGTCCTGATCTTCTGCCTCCCTGTTTTCCATTTAAGGACCTGTGTCCTTTTGGGTGTAGAGGCATTATTCTATTTACCATGACATTTATTTTTGACTTTGAGGGACATAAATAAAATTGATATTGCCTTTTACCTTAATGGGTGGGCTCTTTGAATAGATCTAGGATTCCCTTTTCACATTGTAAATTCTTGTGAAGAAAATGGTTTGAAACTTTTGTGTTGATTTAGAAAATTTTATTGAAAAGAAGGACCTCCACCCCAAGGATTTATAGTTGTGAATGTAAAATCTGAGCTTCACTCAAAGTTACCCAAAAAAATGTCCCAGGTGGCAACTAGAGACCATGAGATCTATAAAAATAAGTATGCCTGTATATTAAACCAGAACAAATATGCTTTAAATATTTAAAAAAGAAGTAATGTGTTATTAAATAATATATCTTTGGAGAAGGAGTAGGTGAATGCTTTTTAAAATTTTTCTCAAGAGCCTGGTTTTACATCAAACTTACCAAATTTTTTATTCTTGGTATCCCTTTTCATCGACAGCAAAGACCAGAAGTGTTTTTAAAAGAGTTCCTTGTGTTCAAGAGACCCAGGTTATTGTCCACGTCCGTGTCTTATCTGTCTTCTGAACCAAACATCTGAAGCATTGTGGTCAGTGGCTGCCTTGTCACTGGGTTAGTTTTCCCTTCTCTGTCTGGCATGGGTCCAGTGGCTCTCTTGAATTGTCTGTGTGTTCTCCGATCCATCTCACCCATGAATATGTTGTCAGTTCCAGTTCCATGCTTCCCAGTTGAAAGTGATCCCTATCTTACTTTTGCGCCCAACCCTGGCTTCCAGAGTCTCATCCATATGGGAAACTTGGGTCCCCAGTTTCCAAAGAGAAGTGTTCACCTCTTCAGTTACTTAAATAAAGAAGTGTAGGAGACACAAAACTTTTAAACACCTATATCTTAACAGCCCTTAACTTTAGCTGCTTCCTCCAAGGAGCTATCTGAGAGGGGGAAACAAAGAACAACATTACAGATAAGAGTGTTCTGGGGCTGCCTGGGTGGCTCAGTCGGTTAAGCGTCAGACTCTTGATTTCGGCTCAGTTCATGATCTCACAGTTCATGCGCTCAAGCCCCACATCAGGCTTTCCGCTGACAGTGCGACAGTGCAGAGCCGGCTTGTGATTCTCTCTCTCCCTCTTCCTCTGCCCCCCCACTTGTTCTCATTCTCTCTCTCTCTCTCCCTCTCTCTCTCAACATAAATAAATCAACTTAAAAAAAAGGGGGGGCACCTAGGTGTCAGTCGGTTAAGCATCCAACTTCAGCTCGGGTCATGATCTTGCAGTTCTTGGGTTAGAGCCCTGCGTTAGCCTCTGTGCTGACAGCTCAGAGCCTGGATCCTGCTTTGGATTCTGTGTCTCCCTCTCTCTCTGCCCCTCCCCTGCTCATGTTCCCTCTCTCTCTTAAAAATAAATAAACATTAAAGAAATTTTAAAAAGAAGAGTGTTCTGAGTAATGGGGAAACTCTTGCAGGCAACCTTTAAATGATAATGTTTTCATTTCCTGCCTGAAGATGGAAAGGTGTTTGGAACTCCAGCAGACACATTGTAGGAGGCTTTTACCTTGTGGATATTTGGCAGAAGGTATTATAGAACCCATTTATACTGCAGGATAGTTATAACCTTCATGTCTGTCATTCGTACAGATCTGTGCACTAGAAAATAATGATGGAAATGGAGCAGAAGAAATGCATTTGATGAAGGCTGTGAATTTAAAATATTGAACTTTGATAAGCTACCATTTGGAAACTGAGAATACTTTTTGAATGCAGTATGAATCACCTCTGATATAAGGGCAGGCCCAGTCCAACATGGACCAGTTTGGACCAGCGCTGGGCAGTACGGGAATGTATTTGTGGACAATGTACCAGTAACATAAGAGAGAAAATGAACTGCAACTGGAAAAGGCTTGCTATGGTTAATTATCCTTAATCAGCACTTTTATGCACTTCCTAGTGAGAAAGGATTGGTAGTTAGAATTGTTTTGAACCTTTCTGTGACTATGCATGCCCTCTATCTATAGTTGCTTTGTTTTTAGAATATGATTAAGTTAACTATTAATCAAGCTGAGTTTATCCTTTACTATGAATTCAGTACTTAATTTTTTTAAGTTTATTTATTTTGGGAGAGAGAGAGTGTGTGTGAGCGGGAGGAGTAGCAGAGAGGGAGAGGGAGAGAGAGAGAGCAGGAGTGGCAAATAGGGAGAGGGAGAGACAGAGAGAGAGAGAGAGAGGGAGAGAGAGAGAGAAAGAGAGAGAGAATCCCAAGCAGGGTATCCTCAGACCCCAACATGGGGCTTGATCCCACAAACTGAGATCATGACCTGAGCCAAAATCAAGAGTCAGACGCTTAACCAATTGAGCCACCCAGGCACCCTTCAATACTTAATTTTTTGAATCTTTATAAATCCTGAATTGAAGGCTCCCCTGAGATATAGTTAAGGAGGACAGTGTGTACTAGGTATGAGCCACCTAACATTTCTAGTCACCACCACCTTACATGAAAATGTGAAGAGCTGGCAAACAGCATCCTTAGCCACTGAAGTTGGCCAGAACAAGATCTCCTTCAGTTTAATTGAGTTGGAGATAGCAAGAACTGTGACTCTTTAACTAAAGGAAGAGAAGTTGAGAGAAAATCACATGGCCCAGTCTAGGCACAGAGCCCCAAATTCTTTGCCTCATATGTCCTTTATTTTAGGAGAATACCTTGTTTTGTCCTCATCTTGGATAACTTTTTGGCCTAACTTTGCATGTGTTATTAGAACAGTGATCACCCAGATGAGTATAATTACCGAATTTTGGAGCTGTGGTTATGGGTTCACTCCGGAAGTATGACGCATCTCTAATCACACACAAAACACCTGCCTGACCACCTGGGCAAGGTTACCTGAGTCATGCCCTTGGACCACTTGCTATATAAGAACATAGATTGGGAGAGGGAAATAAGAGGACATTGATATTCCACATTCCTACAGTCCTTTAATAAAGGGGATTCATAGAGTATGTTTTCTTTTAACAGACCAGCTTTCATCCCCTTTCTTCACGAATCTGCCTCAGAGGAGTTCACGCTTCTAAGAAATAACTTTGTTCCCTCCTAGGCTCCAAATGGAAACTTTTCAAGGCCATAGTTGCTATGAGAGATATTTATCATGGAAGTTAAGTAAGTTATGCTTTAATTCAAGCGTCCTCTCAGCAATGAGAATAGGTTATTTTCTCCAGGAGGCCCCGGCAGATTTCTGTTTTAAAGAAATTGAAAAGAAATATATTGCTTTCAACAGCCCCCAAATCAATACAGTTTCAAATATAGATGGGACCAAGTTTCTTGTGCTTCTTATGTGAGCTGAAGAATGGTGCTGACCTGGAGTTGTCTGTGATAGTAATACATAGACTGGAGCCATTGTGCTCCAGGGTGTGAATGACTGTGGCTCCTCTCTCGACGTTTTAGATTCAGGTGACCAACCGTTGTACACATCACACAGTAATGATGGCTTCCTATCTATTCTTCTTTAGCAGCTTCCCTACAGAACAGATTTAGGATTGGGCCATTTGAACATCAAAACATATTCCTTTTCCTTCGCCTTTAAAAAACAACCTAGAGAGAACCTCAGGGCATCACCAATCAGTGCTTTTTTTTTTTTTTTTTCTTAGGAATCATATGTGAGGTAAATATGGCCATCAGCTATAAAGTCCTTGATAGCAGAGTATCAGTGCTTTATCTGCCTATCTCTCTCAGTATCTAATCATGGCTTATACAGAAAACTAGCTCGGTATATGTCTGTTAAATAAATGAATCTATAATTTCACATGCTAATGCTACATATACAAAATATATGTTTTGTCATGCTTTTCTAGTGGTTCTTAGTGGGAGAGTAAGTACAAGTGGACAAAAAGTATCCACTTGTGTTGTAGATTTTAAGATTTTCACTTGACATGTAGATTTTTGGTGCTAGAAGGACTTTGATTGTTTTGTATAGTTTCCATTTCCCTGCTGCAATTCTCAAAATTGCTTTTTACCTCTTTGAATTCGGTGAGCACATTTATTTTAAAGCATTTGTCTGGTAACTCCAGTATCCTCCCTTGTTGTTCTATTTCCTTTTTTTTTTTTCCCCTGCTGGTCTTAATTCAGCTCGTCATGTCTCCAGCCTGTCTGCTTTTGTTTGCACGTTGGACATTATATTTGAAAAATTGTTCGTAGAAATAATTTGCGGCCCCAGATGATGCTCTTTTCTTCCAGAGAGGATTCCCATTTGCTTCTGCCGGATGCCCAGAGGCACTAGCATTCTTGATCACCTCTGTCCAATTTCAGGGTCTGGGAGGATTAGCAGATGGCCTGCAGCTCATGGGTTCACCTGTGTACTTTGAGTTCATGGTAATTTCAGGGTGCAGATCTTTGGAGAGCGGATCCAAAGTGAGGAAGGTTGACCAGAATTCCCCGCCCCTGGCTTTCTTGGTGGCTCCCAGACCCCAGTGTCTGTTCCTTTAGCTCCACCATGTTGACTGAATTATCTCTCAGCCTTTCAGCTGTCCGTTCCAGGACTATGCAATACTTTGAGGAGTAGAGACTCTAAAGAGAGGATTCGTATCTCAGGGTATCCATTCTCCCCTGGATCTCGTCCAGGTCATACTTCTCTATTCTGTTAAAATTGTGAGGCCTTCAGGCACATGAAAAAATATATGTTTTGTCATGCTTTTCTAGTGGTTCTTAGTGGGAGAGTAAGTACATCACAGTTACCTAATCTGTCATTAGCAGAAGCAGAAGTCCACTCGTCTTTTGTTTGTTTGTTTATTATCGTTGCTTGGTTTTATATCTTAAAAATGCCCATTTTTGTTTGGCTAGTCTTGTTTCTTGTTTTTTTTTTTGTGAGTCTAATCTGATAATTAAAAGTATTCATATATTTGATATGGTGATGGGCCTTATAATTATAACTCCATATAATGCTTTCTCTATTTTTTTTTTTTTTTTAGTAAGTACTGGTCTTTTATTTTGAGAAATGATAAAATTACTACCCTTCTTTCTTATCCCACTTTACCATTTGATTTGATTGCATCATTTTTTTTCTGTGTTTACCCTGACACTTAAATATATTTATATTATTTAATTTGTCAGGTTAAAATTGTAGCATTTGACATACAACTATTAAAAAGGACAGAGTATGAGTGGTACATAAGTGGAGTAAAAGAAAAAGAATAGATTGGGAAAATGCTTTAAAGTACAATATTACTGGGGTGCCGGAGTGGCTCAGTCAGTTAAGTGTCCAACTTTGGCTCAAGTCATATCTCACGTTTCATGAGTTTGAGCTCCACATGGGGCTCTGTCAGCACAGAGCCTGCTTCGGAGCCTCTGTCCCCTGCTTTCTCTGCCCCTCCCCAACTTGGACACACACACACTCTCTCTCTCAGAAATAAACATTAAAAAATAAAATACATGAAAAATAAAGTAAAATACTACTTTTGAAAGTCTAATTTTTATACTACGTAAATGGCTGATTAAATTTAAACCTCTTAATGTGACTATGAATCTATCTACTTTTGTTCGGTCAGTTCTTACTTTCCACATTTTGTTTAAAAAATTTTTAAATTATATTTATTTATTTTTGAGAGACAGAGTGAGACAGAGTGTGAGCAGGGGAGGGGCAGAGAGTGAAGGAGACACAGAATCCAAACTGTGAGATCATGACCTGAGCCGAAGTCAGACACTTAACCGACTGAGCCACCCAGGCACCCCTTTACTTTACACATTTTGAAGCTGTTTTATTGGGTTTTTATAGCTGTTGACTTGGGGCACCTGGGTGGTTCAGTCAGTTAAGCGTCCGACTTCAGCTCAGGTCATGATCTCATGGTCTGTGAGTTCGAACCCCGCGTTGGGCTCTGTGCTGACAGCTCGGAGCCTGGAGCCTGTTTCAGATTCTGTGTCTCCCTGTCTTTCTGCCCCACCCCCCTCTCAAAAATAAATAAACATTAGAAAAATTTTTTTAAATTTATAGTTATTCACTTGTAATATCTTCTTGGTATACTGACCACTTTATTGTTACAAAATATCTTTCTTAATCTCAAATGTTATTTTTTGCCTTAAAATTGACTTTTTGTTTCTTTTGTTTTTAGGTTATAATTTATTTAAAAGTTTAATTCCAGTATAATTAACATACACTGTTATATTAGTTTCAGGTGTACAATATAGTGGCTCAACACTTCTGTGCATTGCTCAGTGTTCATCATGATGAGTGTACTCTCGACCCCCAACACCTTTTTCATCCCCTCACCAACCTCCCCTCTGGTAGCCATCAGTTTGTTCTCTATAGGACTTTCTCTGATATTAGCATAGTCATACGGACTTTCTCTTGGTTACTGTTTGCATGATATTATCTTTTTTGTAGTTTATTTATTTTGAGAAAGAGAGACAGAGGAGAGAGAGAGAGAGAGAGAGAGAGAGAGAGAGAGAGAGAGAGAGAGAGAGAAAGAGAGAGAGAGAATCCCAAGCAGGCTCCACGGTGTCAGCGCAGAGTCCAACTCGGGGCTCGAATTCACAAACTGTGAGATCATGACCTGAGCCAAGATCAAGAGTCAGATGCTTAAATGACTGAGTCTCCCACCCATCCCAATATTCTCTTTTTCACATAATTTTATTTCAACATTTTTATATTTTTACCTTCAAGATGTTTCTCTTATAGGCATTATATACTTGGGATTTGATTTTTTAATCCACTAAGACAAATCACATTTAATGTAATTACTGATATATTTGAGTCTATATTCTTCCATATTACTATGTGTTTTCTAATTGACCTGTTTTGTGTTCCTTTTTCTCTCCTTTCTTACCTTTCTTTGGATAATGAGTATTTTATTTTTAGTCAGTGTCCCCCTTCGGTTAACTTGTTAGTTGCATATCTTTTTACTATTCGTTTAATGGTTACCCTAGAGACTATAGCATGCTTCCTTAATTTATTATTTTAATATAAGCTTTTACTTTCTTACTTCCCTCACAATGCTAGATCTTAGTAGAGTTGAACTTTATTTCTTCCCTTTCTGCCTTTGTGATGTTGTCCTGCAATTTAATTATATGTAGATTTTAAACACAAGATATTTTTGAAAAAATATTTTATATATCCAGCACTCATTTAGATTTACTTTATATTTACCTTTTTTTTGTTCCTCATTCCTTCCTGTATTTCCCTGTTTCCCTCTGAGATTATTTTCTTCCTTCCTGAAAAACCGTTTTTAGTTTTTCTTGTATTACAGGACTGCTGGTGATGAACTCTCTCCATTTTTGCCGGAAGGCGTGTTTATTTCATTTAACATTTTTGAGGAGTATTTTACCGCATATAGAATTCAAGGTTGGCAGTTATTTGCTTTCACCAGTTTCAAGTTGTCATTTCCATTGCCTTCTGGGTTCTAGCACTTCTCTAGAGAAGCCAACCTTAGATCTTATTGTTTTACTTTTTCCTTCATGTATCTTTTTACGGCTGCTTTTAAAGTTCTCTCTTTATTTTTGATGTTTACAAGTTTTACTATTCGATGCCTAGCTTTAGTTTTCTTTGCGTTCATCTTGCCTGGAGTATACTAAGTTCTTGAATTTATGGGTTGGTGCTTTTCATCTCCTGAGAAAATCTTCACACTGCTATCTTTCCACATATCATTTCTGCCACATTGTACCTTTCCTTTTCTCTGCAACTGTGTTTTAGATATTTTACTTTTCCCCCATTCTTCTCTCTGTGATTCGGTCTGTATATATATTTTTTATTGACTTGTCTTTTGATTTAGGAATCATATTTTTTATTATGTCTTACCTCTTGCTAAACATAACTGTTTAGTTCTTAATTTCAAATGTTGTATTTTTCAGTTCTAGAATTCTATTTGATCCTTTTTTACAGATACTATTTCTCTGATGATATTTCCCATCTTTTCATTTATTCTCTATTTTCTGCTCTTTTTTATTGAAGATATTAATCTTAGGCATTTTAAAATTCTGGATACTTCTAAAATCTGGATCATCTGGGGGGGTCTATGAATAATATCCGTTTTGTTCTTGGTTTTGGGCATCTTTGCTTCTGGTAGTTATTTGATTAAATATCAGACATCATATATAAACAGTTTTAGAGGGGCTGGATGATGCCATTTTTCTTGAGAGAGGTTTCATATTCTCCTCTTCTAGAAGGATGGAGGGAGCTGTTTCCTCAGTTTAATCAGGGAAACAGATTCAAGGTTCAGTTGAATTTTCCCAAGTGTCTGTCTACCAATTATTTGCTTCATGCTGCTGGGGTATTGCCCTCGAAAGGTTCCAAGTGAGAGCCTAAGGGATTCTGGGAGGCTCCTCTACTGAGCTTGAGCCCAAGCTCCCCGTCTCCTCAGCTTGGAAAAACTGCTAAGTACAACTGTCTGCTCTTTAGAGGCCTTCTGCTTAGCCTCCTGCCTCCTGTCTTGTGCAGCTTCAGAATTCAGCAAATGTTTTGAGGGGAAAACTGGTCCAGTGCCAAGACTCAGATCTCTGCTCCTTCCTTTCACTGGAATCCTAGGCCATCAAAGCTCTGATTGTTTCCCTGCCTCTTAGTAGCATCATCTCTCTGGGAAAAGCCTATATTCTCAGCCTATTGCTTCATGGCTAGAATCACTTGGTGCCCTCAGGAAAAAGCATGTGCAGAATACCAGCTCACTTCTCTGCCACTTCTCCCCCAACTTTTTAAATATTTATTTTATTTATTATTCTCAAGTTAGTTAACGTACAATGTAGCCTTGGCTTCAGAAGTAGAATCCAGTGATTCTCTTACATATATAAGAGTGCTCATCCCGAAAAGTGCCCTCCTTAATGCCCATCACCCATTTAACCCATCTCCCATCAATCCTCAGTTTGTTCTCTGTATTTAAGAGTCTCTTACGGTTTGCCTCCCTCTCTGTTTTTCTTATTTTTCCTTCCCTTCCCCTATGTTTATCTGTTTTGTTTCTTAAATTCCACCTATGAGTGAGATCATATGATATATATCCTTCTCTGACTGACTTATTTACCTTTGTACAATACCCTCTAGTTCCATCCACATTGTTGCATATGGCAATATTTCATTCTTTTTCATCGCCGAGTAATATTCTATTGTATATATATACCACATCTTCCTTATCCATTCGTCAGTTGATGGACATTAGGGCTTTTTCGATAACTTGGCTGTTGTTGATAGCACTGTTATAGATATTGGGGTACGTGTGCCCCTTCGAATCAGCATTTTTGTGTACTTTGGATAAATCCCCCCCCTTAGCTTTTGTTTGCTTTAGCAGCTCTCTGATGCTTCCAAACACACTTTCTCTCCTTCCTTCTTCTTTCCCTCTGATCTCTTTCTCTCTCTTTGCTCTCATTTCTTCTTCTTGTGAAAAAAGTTGTTTTTTCTAGTGTTTCTTGACAAAAATTTGATCTGCTGTCAATTGTTCTGTTGTACCTGAAAGACCATTCAAATTTCTAAAAAAGCAAGGTTAAAGAATGTAAACATCCCTTCCATTTACTCATTCATTTACTCATTTATCCAACAAATGTTTGATGAAACACTAGTGTAATACACAACAGATACAAAGAAGAAAAAGGTAAAATCCCAGCTCTTAATGGCTTATCTGTGTTTGTAATGATTAAAATATGAATATCTTGGTCTTTATGCCCTGCATTACTTTTAATTTTCTTTTACTTTTAAAAAATAGATATGCTTATTTTCCCAAGAACCAAATCTTTTTTCCATTCTTGAGATATTGTTGACATATAACACTGTGTAAGTTTAGGGTGTACAGCATGATTTGATATACACATACATTGTGAAATGTTTGCCACAATAAGGTTAGTTAAAACATCCATCACCTCACAAAATTACCTCTTTTGTGGGCTTTTTTGGTGGGAACATTTAAGATCTACTCTCAGTAGCTTTCATGTGTATAAGACAGTATTGTTAATGATAATCAGCTTGCTGTACATCTGATCCCCAGAACCTATTCATCTTGTAACTGGATTTGTACCCTTTGTCCAATATCTCCCCATTCCTCCACGACCTCCTGGCAACCATAAGTCTACTCTCTATTTCTATGAATTCAGCTTTTTTAGACTCTGTAAGTGAAATCGTGTAGTCTTTGTCTTCGTCTGACTTAGTTCACTTAGCATAGTGCCCTCAAGGTTTATTCCCGTTGTCACAAAAGACACATTTCCTTCTTTGGATTTCTCTCTCTCTCTCTCTCTCTCTCTCTCTCTCTCTCTCTGTGTGTGTGTGTGTGTGTGTGTGTGTGTGTGTGTATCATTTTTAAATCTGTTCATCTATAAGTGGATGCTTAGGTTGTTTCCATGTCTTGGCTATTGTGAATAATGCTGCAATGAACTTGGGATACAGATTCTGTGAAATGCTCATTTCATTTCCTTCATACATATACCCCAAAAGTGATATTGCTGGATCATATGTTAGTTCTATTTTTAATTTTTTGAGGAACCTCCCCAGTGTTTTCCACAGTGTTCGCACCGGTTTACATCCCCACCAACAGTGCACAAGGATTCTCTCTTCTCCACATCTTCACCAATACTTCTTATTCAAAGAACTAAGTCTTGAATTGATCAGTTCACTTATGATGTTTTGAAAGTTGTTGTCCATATGTGTTTTATTTCTACTTTTTCTTTCCTTTAGTTTTTTCTTGGGGTTATTTTTGCAGTTTTTTGAAGATGAAACTGATTTGGCACATCTGATCTATTCGTCTCACTGTGGACCTCCTGTCTTACAATCACTTTCATCTCTGTTAAAATGGTAAAAACCCACACCCATAGTTATCATAGCTAACACTACCTAACTACCTACTATGGACTATTCTAAGTACTTTATATGTATTAATTCAATTACCATGACATAATTTATGAGGTAAGTATGACTATCAGCCCCATTTTATAGATGACAGAACTGAGGCACAGACATATTAAATAACTTGTTCAAAATTACACAGTTAATAAGTGGCATGGTTGGGATTCAAACTCCAATAGTCCAGCCTCAGAGGCTACTGGACAAGTAATCTTTTTGGTACCACTTTATCTCTTTCAGTGATTTACACTCTCAAACTCTTTCTGACTCCAATATCCTAACTTTACACATCCCTGCACCAAGGTTGTGTTTTCAGTCCCTTCCTCAGGTATAAGTCTAGTAAGTTCCCCCAAGATCCTCTATCTCATTTCCTAACCTGGCCTGAATCTTAGGTTATTTTATGTCATGAATGAATTTTCTGGATTCTTAAATCGTTCGGCTGTCTCAAAGCTCAGCCCTTTGCCCAAACTGCTTTATGGAGTTTTTATCCTTATCCCAAGCCTCTGAGCCCCATTGGAGAGAATTGCAAACCTACCTAGATGAGCCTCATTACAAATTATGCTTGTCAACCACTGGTAGGGCCTCCTAACTCGAATAAATTCTGTACGTTTTCTGCTGTGTACGCACTTCCTCATTTCACCGCTGTAACTTTTTTAAAAGTTTTTATTTAAAAAATTTTTTAATGTTTATTTTATTTTATTAGAGAAAGAGAGAAAGCGAAAGAATGGGAGGGGGAGGCACAGTGAGAGAAGGAGACACAGAATCTGAAGCAGGCTCCAAGCTCTGAGCTGTCACCACAGAGCCCAATGCCGGGCCCAAACTCATGAACCATGAGATCATGACCTGAGCCAAAGTCAGACGCCCAAGCAACTGAGCCACCCAGGTGCCCCTAAAGTTTTTATTTAAATTCCAGTTAGTTAACATATAGTGTTATATTAGTTTCAGGTGTACAATTTAGTGACTTATCACTTCCATATATTACCCGGTGCTCATCATGAGAAATACACTCCTGAATCCCCATCACCTATTTCATCCATCCATACCCCCACTTCCCCTCTTGTAACCATCGGTTTGTTCTTGAGAGTTAGTAGAGTCTGTTTCTTGATTTGTCTCTCTCTTTTTCCCCCTTTGCTCATCTGTTTTGTTTCTTAAATTCCATATGTGAGTGACATCATATGGCATTTTGTCTTTCTCAGACTGACTTATTTTACTTACCATTATACTCTGTAGCTCCACCTGTGTTGTTACAAATGGCAAGATTTAGTTCTTTTTTAATGGCTGAATAATATTCCATTGTATATGTATACCACATCTTCTTTATCCATTCAACTATCAATCGATATTTGGGCTGCCCTCATATTTTGGCTTCTGTAAATAACACAGTTGTAAACATTGGGGTGAATATATACATTTGAAATAGTGTTCTTGTATTCTTTGGGTAAATACCCAGTAGTGTAATTGCTAGGTCATAAGATAGTTCTATTTTTAACTTTTTTGAGGAACCTCCATACTATTTTCCACAGTGGCTGCGCCAGTTTGCATTCCCACCAACAGTGTGGGAGGGTTCATTTTTCTACACATCCTCACAACAACTGTTGTTGCTTGTGTTGTTGATTTTAGCCATTCTGACAGGTGTGAGGTGATGTCTCATTCTTTTGATTTGCATTTCCCTGATGGTAAGTGATGTTGAACATCTTTTCATGTGTCTGTTGGCCATTTGTATGTCTTTGGTGAAATGTCTGTTCATGTCTTTTGCTCATTTTTTCACTAGATTATTGTTTTTTGGGTGTTGAGTTGTATAAGTTCTTTATATATTTTGGATACTAAGCCTTTATCTGATATGTCATTTGCAAATATCCTATTCTGTAGGTTGCCTTTTAGTTTTGTATTGTTTCCTTCGCTGTGCAGCTTTTGATCTTGATGTAGTCCAAATAGTTTATTTTTGCTTTTGTTTCCCTTGCCTCTGGAGACATATCTAGAAAGAACTTGGTATGCCTGATGTCAAAGAGGTTACTGCCTATGTTCTCCTCAAGGATTTTATGGTTTCAAATCACACATTTAGGTCTTTCATCCATTTTGAGTTTATTTTTGTGTATGTTGTAAGAAAGTGGCCCAGGTTCATTATTTTGCATGTTGCTGTCCAGTTTCCCAACACCATTAGTTGAAGACACTGTCCTTTTTCCATTGGGTATTCTTTCCTGATTTGTCAAAGATTAACTGACCCTATAATTGTGGATTTATTTCTGGGTGTTCTATTCAGTTCCATTGATCTATGTGTCTGTTTTTGTGCCACTACCATACTGTTTTGGTTACTCCAGCTTTGTAATATAGCTTGAAGTCTGGAATGGTGATGCTTCCAGCTTTGCTTTTTATTTTGCAAGATTGCTTTGCTTATTTGGGGTCTTTTGTGGTTCCATACCAATTTTAGGATTGCTTGTTCTAGCTCTGTGAAAAATGCTGGTGATATTTTTGTAGGGATTGCATTAAATATGTAGATTGCTTTGGGTAGTATAGACATGTTAACAATATTTGTTCTTCCAATCCACAAGCATGAAATGTCTTTCCATTTATTTCTGTCACCTTCAATTTCTTTCATCAGTGTTTTATAGTTTTTATTTATTTTTATTTTTTTATTTTTTGTCTTCTTAGTTTATTAAAAAAGAAATAATATTTTTTCCAGTTTCTTCAATTTTTTTAAATTTTATTTTGAATTTTTTAAAAATTGACATCCAAATTAGTTAGCATATAGTGCAACAATGATTTCAGGAGTAGATTCCTTAATGCCCCTTACCATTTATCCATTCCCCCTCCCACAACCCCTCCAGTAATCCTCAGTTTGTTCTCCATGTTTATGAGTCTCTTCTGTTTTGTCCCCCTCACTGTTTTTATATTATTTTTGTTTCCCTTCCCTTAGGTTCATCTGTTTTGTCTCTTAAAGTCCTCATATGAGTGAAATCATATGATTTTTGTCTTCCTCTGACTAATTTCACTTACCATAATACCCTCCAGTTCCATCCACATAGTCGCAAATGGCAAGATTTCATTCTTTTTGATTGCCGAGTAATACTCCATTGTATATATATATATATATATATACCACATCTTCTTTATCCATTCATCCATCGATAGACATCTGGGCTCTTTCCATACTTTGGCTATTGTGGATAGTGCTGCTGTAAACATGGGGGTGCATGTGTCCCTTGGAAACAGCACACCTGTATCCCGTGGATAAATGCCTAGTAGTGCAATTGCTGGGTCATAGGGTAGTTCTATTTTTAGTTTTTTGAGGAACCTCCATACTGTTTTCCAGGGTGGCTGCACCAGCTTGCATTGCCACCAACAGTGCAACAGAGATCCTCTTTCTCCGCATCCTCGCCAACATCTGTTGTTGCCTGAACAACATCTGTTGTTCATGTTAGCCATTCTGACACGTGGGAGGTGGTTTTGATTTGTATTTCCCTGATGATGAGTGATGTTGAGCATTTTTTCATGTGTCGGTTGGCCATCTGGACGTCTTCCTTGGAGAAGTGTCTATTCATGTCTTTTGCCCTTTTCTTCACTGGATTATTTGTTTTTTGGGTGTTGAGTTTGAGAAGTTCTTTGTAGATTTTGGATACTAACCCTTTATCTGATATGTCATTTGCAAATATCTTCTCCCATTCTGTCAGTTGCCTTTTAATTTTGCTGATGGTTTCCTTCGCTGTGCAGAAGCTTTTTATTTTGATGAGGTCCCAGTAGTTCATTTTTGCTTTCGTTTCCCTTGCCTCCAGAGACGTGTTGATTAAGAAGTTGCTGCGGGCAAGATCAAAGAGGTTTTTGCCTGCTTTCTCCTCGGGGATTTTGATGGCTTCCTGCCGTACATTGAGGTCTTTCATCCATTTCGAGTTTATTTTTGTGTGTGGTGTAAGAAAGTGGTCCAGATTCATTCTTCTGCATGTTGCTGTCCCATGTTCCCAGCACCACTTGCTGAAGAGACTGTCTTTATTCCATTGGATATTCTTTCCTGCTTTGTCAAAGATTAGTTGGCCATACCTTGGTGGGTCCATTTCTGGGTTCTTTACTCTGTTCCATTGATCTGAGTGTCTGTTCTTGTGCCAAGTGTTTTATAGTTTTTAGACTACAGGTCTCTCACCTCTTCGGTTAAGTTTATTCCAAGTATCCAATTATTTTTGGTGCAATTGCAAATGGGATTGTTTTCTTAATTTCTCTTTCTGCTACTTCATTATTAGTGTGTAGAAATGCAACAGATTTCTATACATTGATTTTGTAGCCTGCGACCTTGCTGAATTTTTTCATCAGTTATAGCAGTTTTTTTACGTTTATTTATTTATTTTGAGAGAGAGCATGTTAGTGAGTGGGGGAGGGGAAGAGAGCGAGAAGGAGAGAGAGAATTCCAAGCAGGCTCACAGGTGTCAGCACAGAGCCCCATGCCGGGCTTGGTCTCATGAACCGTGAGATCATGACCTGAGCTGAAACCAAGAGTGGGATCCTTAACCAACTGAGTCACCCAGGTTCTGTGGTTTTAGCAGTTTTTTGGTGGAATTTTTCATGTTTTCTAAGTAGAGTATCATGTCATCTGCAAATAGGGAGATTTTGCTTCTTCCTTACTTATTTGGTTGCCTTTTATTTCTTTTTGTTGTCTGATTGCTGTGGCTAGGACTTCCAGTACCATGTCGAATAAGAATGGTGAGTGGACATCCTTGTCTTCTTCCTGACCTTAGAGGAAAGGCTGTCAGTTTTTCCTCATTGAGGATGATGTTAGTTGTGGGTTTTTCATATATGGCCTTTATTTATGTTAAGGTATGTTCCCTCTAAACTCCCTTTGTTGAGGGTTTTTTTTTTTTTGTTTTGTTTTTTTTTTTTTTTTTTTTTTTTTTTTACCACAAATGGAAGTTGTACTTTGTCAAATGCTTTTTCTTCTTCTATTGAAGTGATCCTATGGTTCTTATCCTTTCTCTTATTGATGTGATTCCTCACTGTGACTTTCCAAACATTTGTTTCTCTTATTGAATTTTCTGCTCAGCTCTGCCTTCCCTACTTTTAGCAGATATCCTCAACTTCTGTGCCCTGAGGGAGAAAAAAAATCCAGAATTGAGCTTTTTAAAGTCCCTTTTCTCCTCCAGAAAACTTATCCATAGTATCACCCGCTCTTTTCTTCCTTTCTCCCACATGTATTCATTTCCCCCTCCCTCCCATGCTTGCTCCTTCTCTTCCTTTCTCCCAACCTTTCTCTTTCCTTCCGTGAACATCTGTTGAGTATCTAGTATATGCCAGACACTGTTCCAGGTTCTGTGGATACCACGGTGGAGATAACAGAATTCCTGCTCTCTTGTAGCTCACAGTCTAGTGGCCGAGACAAGTGAGAAAGAAATCAATGTGTATGATGGCAGATAGTTATCAGAGCTTGAAAATAAATAAAGTCGGGCAAAAGATCTAGAGAATCCTGGAGGGAGAGTGCTTCATTTTTATGTTTGCAAGTCAGGGAAAGCCTCCAGTGAGTAAGTCCTAAAGGTAGGGCTGCCAGATTTAGCAAATAAAAATATAGGGTGTCTAGTTAAATTTGAATATCTGATAAGCAACTGATTTTTTTTAGTATAAGTGTGTCTCACGATAACTGCAAATTATTCATTATTTATCCACAATTAAAATTTAACCAGACATTTTGAATTTTATTTGGCAGCTCTATGAAGGAACTATGTGATAAAGCATGCACGTATCTAGAGAAATAGGTTTCAGGTAGAGGAAATGTCTTTGGTATATTAATTTTATGTCTACAGTTGTCCTAGGCACTGGGGATGCAGAAAGTCAATACGATAGTGTTTTGTCTCCTAACTCATTTAGCTTTGTCACTCCTATCTCTGTTCTAGTCTGTTCTACATGCATGAGCCAAGGTGAGCCTTTTAAAATTTGCAAATCATGTTCCTTCTCTGCTGAAAACCCTCAACAGCTTCCCTTCTCAGAGTAAAAGCCAGAATTCTTAAAACTGCCTTTAAAGACCTAGAGCAGTGGTTTTTCTATTTTGCTACACACCCATCTCCTGGGGATTTGATGCCTGGGTCCCACCCCTAGTTCTGATTACACTTGTTTATGCTGATGGCCTGGAATTTGGAATTTTCCAAAGCATCCCATGTGATTATGTTGTACATTAGAGTTTGAGACCCTCTACCTTACCTGACCTCATGCACCTGCTACATCTTTGACCTTATAAGCTCAGACAACTCCCGCCTTGCTTTCTCCACTCCAGCCCAGTGGCCACCCCACTGGCTGCCACAATCTTCCTCATACCCTTCAGCAATGCTCCACTGCCTTGAGGCTTTTATTTTTGCTATCCCATCTGCCTGGAATGTTCCTTTCAGGATACCCACATGACCCCTTCCTCCACTTTGATTAGGGCTCTGCTCAGGAGACAGGGAAACTGAAGGGACCCCATGAAAGAAAACAGCCTTTTTCTTTCTTTTGCTCCTTTCCTGGCTTCTATTCTTACTAGGACCTGCACCCCCACCCCACTCTACACATGCCTTGTAATGCAAACAACATATGTCCTCCTTGTAAGGGACAAAATGATAATGATATCTTTGGAGACTTCCAGCACAATAGGTAACATCTAAGGAGTGACTAGAGGTCTCCAAGACCACGGGCTCCAAACATCTTGATGCCAAGACCCCTGACTTCAGGGAATGAGTGACTTATGGACCTTGAGAGTTTGTTTGGAGGTTCTAGCATGGGAACACAGGTACTTGTATACCCTTGACCAAAGAATGGTCTTCCTCTATCTGGGAAGGTCATCCTCTTTGACCGAGCATGCAGCTTTGGGAGGGACACACATGGAGTGGTGAAGGAGGAAGGGGACACCCGCCTAACCAGCCAGATCAACCGAATCAACCCTGGCAATCAATGGGGTGACAGATGTTGCAGCCACATCAGTCTAACATCGGGATGAGTGACTTAGGGAGGACACTTGGACCCTGTACTTGTTCTGACCAGTTCCTGGATGCCTAGGAGGGCACTATACCAGACCACAATCACCAATAAAAACCCCTGGCCCCAGGTGAAAATGAGACTCATGCTCTTTCTTTTTTTGAGTCTCTCAGATGCTCTGTCTGTATCTCTCTCTATATCTTCAGTCAATTCTGCTTTCACTTCCTGTTGGCTCATGTTTAATTTCCATTCTGCGTGAAGCCAAGGATGCTCTTACCTACTCCTGTGATACCCCCTCTCCCGGTCCTTAGACCTTGCCTGCCTACATCACTCAAATGTCAATTTGTCATCAAAGCTTTCACTGATCATCCTTACCCTCCACCCTGGTGTCTTTGATGTGGTTTGGAGTGTTGGGGTTCGAAGATGACAGCCAAGAACGCTTGAGACATCCTTGATGCAAAAAGAAGGTTTTATTAAAGCATGGGGATAGGACCTGTGGGCAAAACGAGCTGCACTGGAGTTGTGAGGAGTGACTGATTATATACCTTCAGGTCGGGAGGGGATTAAGGAGAGTGTAAATCTCTAAGGTATTTTGGAAACAAGGTTTCTAGAACTTTGAGGGGCTAGCTGCTGTTAGGAAAAGGTCACTTATCACTGTTCAGTAAAAACTCAGTCATGAGACCCTTCAGATGAATATCAGGGGGCCATATGCTTGGAGGATGATTATCAACCTGTATCTTGGGGGGTGGAGATAAAAGAAGTTTCCAAAGGAATTTTTATATGTTAAAGTAGACTTACAGGATCCTGGACGTTGGGATAATGTTAAGCTGGGATTGCCTTGTGCCCTTAGCAAAGTATCAACAACATCAAGGCAGTTGAGTTTCTAGAGGAAGGTCACTCTGCCTGTCAGTGGGCTGGAAGTTGTAAGGAAATTTAAGTTTTTCTTTTGCCTTTGTTTCCACGTCATCCTCATTTTCTTTTTTTCTGCTTTCATGAGTACTTTCCTTTTATATATTTGTTTACATCTTTATGCCCATGTCCCCCCACCCTATTATAAGCCCTATGAGGGCAGCACTTTGTTTAATTCACTACTTTAGTGCCTATAGCAAGGCCTGACACATAGGTTGAGCTCAACAAGTATGGGTTCATGGAGGACTTGGTCTAATGGGTAACCTAGACATGTAAACAACTAATTATAATACAACAGTATAAATCATTATCAGAATTTCCAACAGAATTCCCAATTCCATTCTCTTTCTCTGTCTCTAGGATGTTGTTTCCCAACTTTATCATTAAATATCTCACTTTCCACTGCTTCCATACCCTCAGTCTACAAACCCACTCCAGCCTCCCTCTCCCTGCAAGCTCCCATTCAGTGAGCGCTTAGGGTGTAGTAGGCATTATATACCCATATTATAAAGATCATCTCATTGAACTCCTACAGCAATCCCAGGGTAGGTGTCCGTATTATCCACATTTTACATAGGAGGAAAATGAAGCACAGAGAAGTTAGCAAAATGACTGAGTTTGTGAATGGAAGCAACTTGAAGCAAGAAGGCCTGGCGGGCAGGTGGATAAATATCTCATCTTCCTTGCTGTCAGGCAATTCTGAGTTGTGTTGTTGTGTTCCAGACTCTTTCTAGAGGGTCTCCAATGGGACTGTGTCCTGTACAAAAAGAAACAGCAAGCCCAAAATGGAGTCATTTACTCCCACAGTAGCAAACCAAGGTGTAATTAGTTTCCACCTCTCCCAGGAATGTGACTTTTTCACAATCAACCTAAAATTTCCTGATCAGTGAGGTCTTCTGCTCTGTAAAAACCCTGCTGGTTCCCTTCCCCACAAAATGAAGATGGCCTGGCCTGAAACAATCCTTTCTTTTCTTTTTGCTAATTACTTCCTTGTCCCATCCTCCTGCTTAGAAAAACCTCCCAGTTTGCACCACTCCTCAGATCATCTCTCTCCTTGCTAGATGGGATGCCTCCCGATTCATGAATCCCTTAGTAAAGTCAATTAGATCTTCATATTTACTTGGGTGAATTTTTTTTTGTTCTTTGACAGCCCCAACTTCCTACAGCAATAACCAGATCATTAATGCATTGTTGCCTTTTTTCCCTTTTCTGCCCGCTTAGGATCCCCTCCCAAGTAAAAGACTTGAACCCAAATCTTTGACTCAGGGTCTGCTTCTGGGAGATCCTGAACTGATACAATATCATACATTTTCCTCTAAGGAGCAGAAAAATAATCCCCCAAAGCTCTGGTATCTTCTCAGTTGTTACTATAATTGGGGAGATTAAGCTGTTCTGTGGAAACCTTCTCCTTATGCCTTGACAATTGCCTAACACCTCCCTATACACATCAACCTTCCTTTTGACCTCTGAGATTCTAGCCATTTCTATGAATTTCCTTTTGTAACTGCTTGGAAGTTAATTTTGGTATATTTGATCAGATTAGCCACCCATTTGATTCACAAAGATGGATGGAATCTTTGGCTTGACCAGTCTGTGATCTGAGGATGTTGTTGCCTTGGTAACAGCCTGTGTGGGTGTGGAATTAAGGATAATAGGACTAATGCTACATATGAAAATAGAACAGATAGCCTGGTAGAAGGAGGTGCATTAGATTTCTCAAGCAACTTGAGATGCCGTTTAGTTCACTGGAAGAGGCCATTTTCCAGGCAGTTAGAGGAGTAAATGACTCAGTAAGAGATGCTGTTTGACAGTAGGGATTTCTGTAAGGGGATTTGCCATCACCTTATTCCCACTTCTCTCAGTTCAGTGTAGTCATGGGGGAAGCTGTGGTATATACACACACATACATGGGAAAATACAAATAGCTGAGAAAGAAAGATAAACATACCAGTTCCTGTTTGTATAGGTCATTCCTCCATGCACCATTGGATGGAAAGGATTTCTGTACAAAGAAAAATAGATGAAATCTTAATTCTGTCTCTCTGCCCAGGGATAACAGTCAAATCAATATCCTGCGCCTCTAGGAGGAAATAAAGAGCATTTATACTGTGGACTCAGCTAAATGTGTATATATATTAGGATTTGTTGAGCTTCCTGGCCCTGGTGGCACAAAACAAGCACCATATTGCTTAGTGCTTCACATCCAGCTTGAAATGTAAAGTAAAAAGATTCATTCAGCCAAGTTCTACACCCCAAAACTCTTCGAACTGTTCCATTTGCTCACATACCTTTAAAGGTGCTGGTACAGCAGCAAGCCCCCCACGTGGGATTTTTTCACACTGAAATCACATGGAACTGGAAGATTGTTGTCTTCCAGAGACTTTGAACATCGCTTTAAAACCTAGGTATAAGTGCTTCAGTCTCAAAACTCCATAAGCAAACAGGTCCAGGGGTTTAAATTTCAGAGATAGCATCTTTTCCCATATGATAAGGATTTTTATTAGGAGTTTGAGCTGACAGTGTGGAACCTGCTTGGGACTCTCTCTCTTCCTCTCTTTCTGCCGCTCTCCCTCTCACGTGTGCTCTCTCTCTAAAAAATAAACATTTTTTAAAAAAGGATTTTGGAGCTTGGATAATGTTATCATTACTTCAGGGTGTTTGTATCTAATGTGCTAATTTGTCTCCTATTGTAGATGCTCTTCCCTCTCCTGTCTCATCATCTGTGATATTCTTCATCACATTCAGCCTTTCCTTTAACCTCACCTGGAGGGCAAATCCTAAACACTATTTCTGTGTTTTCTCCAACTGTCTTCACGCACATGCCATTGCTTCGAGTTCTTAGTGTGGTGTATTGCAAAGATTGTTCAAGATAATCACCAGTAGGGGTCCTGAGTGGCTCAGTCAGTTAAGCATCCAACTCTTGACTTCAGCTGAGGTCATGATCGCAGGGTCATGGGATTGCACCCCACATCGGGCTCCAGGTTGAGTATGCAGCCTGCTTGGGATTCTCTCTCTTTCCTGTCTGCCCCTCTCCCCCACTCTCTCTCTCTCACTCAAATTAAAAAAAAAATAATCACCAATAAATACACTGACATTATAAGGAAATAATATGGTCCAGTTAAAGAAATTTATATGTATGTCAACATTTAATTGTTTGATAAAGATGTGTAATAATGTATTTCTGTCTTTTCTGATTCCTTCACTTGAAAATTCTGAACATGTCCTAAATGTTTTGGATGATTTAGGATCATCATGAGTAGCAACAGTTGTGCTGAGTCTTGAGGCCCTGCTGATGCAATCAAGGGGGTTTGATTACTTTAAATGGGCTGCCATTACTGAATACTACTTGGGTTTCCCTTTTTAAGTTGCTGTGTCTTTACCCTCCCTGTCTATTACCCTAGTCAGTGTGTTTGTTTTTACTAATCTCCTCTTCAAACTTACAGCAATTCTTCTTTTTTTTTTAAATATGGCAATCAAGTAACTTTGTCGGAACAGCATGTAAAGTTAGCACACATAAATCTGAGTGAGGAGCTGAGGCTTTTCTCTATGAGTCAAGTATATGAGCTTTGCACGTGAACGTGGCACCATCTATTTCAGTTGCGCAGAGGTTTTTTTCGCCTTGTAATTTCCTATTTTCTGTGTGATTGAATTAGCTAGTTAGGTAATTACAGACAAGAGAATTGAGACTATATTCTGTGGTGTGTGTGTGTGTGTGTGTGTGTGTGTGTGTGTGTGTTTGTACTTCCCTCATAAATTATTTCTTGTGAATTTAGGGACCAGAGCAATGTCTTTGGTGCTTCTGAAGTTACGTCTCCATTGCATTTGTCTCTCAAGTGTTACCGCTCTCCAAAGTCTCCATGTCTGGCTCACTCAATGGGTGGCTTCTGTGGCTCTGACTAGAACTTTAGAGGGGGTAGTTGACAGAGTACTGTATTCTGGGGCCAGCTAACACTTTGCTGATGTTCTTTGTTGACTTGGTGGACCCACCTGAAAGTACGAAATGATCGTAATGGACTTTCTGCTTAGGTTTGAGGGTCCTATTCATCTGCAGGGTCCAAGCCTTTTTTTGAGGTTTCTCTTGGGCAAGAAACTCCAAGAGGCTGTGGTCCTAGAGGTGAACGGGCCCCTCAGACTCAACCAGAAACTCCATTACAATCATCTATGGATAATTTTTCTTATGTGTATATTTCTACTCTTATGTTGCTTTAAGTCAAATCTATCTTTAGATTGATGGAATTTTACATAAAAGGCTTCAGAGTTCATCTTCCCCAGTGAGCATGGTTTACGGACAGTGACACAGGAACTCTGAGATTAAATGATTGAATCGAATTCCAGCCTCTAGTTAGTGACAGGGATGAGAACTGGGTCCCCAGATTGGTTTTGTTATCTTGTGTTTTTAGCACTGTCATCACACTGTCACTTCCTGGTGAATTTTAGATGTCATGGAGGCAGAAACACTCTTGCAGAATGCAGGCCAACTTTGCTGCAATGAGCTCATCAGCTCTGGAATGGTTGGAAGGCCTCCACTCACCACACTGCGAATCCACACCCCACACGGTGAATCCCTGACTTGTGTAGTCAAGGACGGGAAACCTCCCAGGAAGCAGCGGGCTGCAGGTGCAGAAAGGAGAGCAGCCACAGGGAACGCAGCAGAGCATCTTTAGATAGTTTTGATTCTCAGACAAGGCTTGGTCTTGCTGGCCTAGGAGAGCTTCATTTTGTGCTGTGGCCATGTGTTGCATAATTGGCTAATGCGAGCCTTCCAGAAGAACTTCCACAGGCAGTGCAAGTATACCATTAAAAGGAAGTTCTCACAAGCACCTGGAAGGCTAGATCCCGAATCAAACTCAGGGTCAGCAAGCTGCATCCTCACTGTAGGGAGAAGAAGATTCTGGGTCCAGGAAGTGCGGTGTAGTGGTTAACTCCCAGACTTGAGGGGGGCACCCTCTGAGTTTGAGTCCCTCAGCTGCTGCTCTGATGGGGAGATACCTTGAAAAAGTGCTTTGTTAACCTCTTGGTGCCTCAGTTTCCTGCTCTGTAAACGGAGACAATCATAGTGCCCACTCAGAGAGTTGTTAGGAGGATTAAATGGGTTGATACTTAAAAGTACTTCGAACAGTACAGAACAAGCGTTTGGTGTAATGTAAGGACAGTCTAAGTGTTAGCTGTAACTATCATGTTGCCTTCTTTTCCAGCATCTCATTTCCCTACAGACTGTACTTAGGGAAGATGCACATATTTGAATAAATAATTAGCTTTGGGAATGGATGTGTACATAAAATTGTAAGTTATGAATCTGATAACTGTTTTTTTTTCCATTGTGGATATGTTTCCAATTTTGTTACTGTTAAAATGCATAACTTAAGTACAATACATTTTATTTCTCTAGAACAGTTATTGAAAGTGTTATGCTGATAAATTTTATATTCCTACCTAGCCTTAGAGCGTAAGAATCAAACCTGAATAATTTTATGGAGAGCATTTGGTGCTTACAGCACTTTACTAAGATATTATTATTAGCCCCATTTTACAGGTGAGGATTTTTGAGGCTTGGAAAAGTTTAAATGAATTCTCCCAAAGTGAATAGCCCGCGGGCCTGGACTCAAACCCAGATTTTGAGTCCCTGAAGCCCATGGAAAATTCCTGTCATTCATCTACAGATAAACACGTCTCAAAGAATCTTAGTATATTTCCTTCGAACCAGAAAAAAATGTCTATCATAATTCAAAAGATACTTCAGACTATTCTAACACTCCAGCTACCCTTGTGAGCTTTTATTATTGTGGAACATCACTGCAAGATAGTTCTGGCCATTAGAATTTTCTGGTGGTGTGCATGCAGATAAATGGAAGGTTTACCAGAGAAGATAATAATTTGTGATGAGAGATGAGAAAGCTGATTTTACTACTTAACCATCCTAGTATATTAAGAGGGAGAAATGCTTTTGTAATGTGTGTGTGTGTGTGTGTGTGTGTGTGTGCGTGCGTGCGCACATGTGTAGTTCTCTTTGTAAACTCGCTGTTAGAACTGATAAAAGGAGATGAACAATGAAGAAGGTCAGAGAAGGAGAGCATGTGTCTATTTAATGGAAAACTTCAAAGTCAATAAATCTTGTTTTTGCTTGAGAAATTGTCACCACACACCTGGTTGCTGACCCCCACATGTAAACAGTCTGCAAGCCCTGGCTTCAAGTGGATGCTCTCGGAAATCCTCCTCCTAAGACTACCAGATAAACATAATATGATTTTTGTTTCTATTACAAGGTAATTTGAGTCATCCTCTCCCTCCCTGATTGCAGTAACAGAGCTTATTTATCTTATTTGCGGCTCTTAAACATGCTTCCCGTACCTGTATCCCTTCCTATATTATTCCAGAGAGAGATAAATGTAATTGTTATTAGCTGAGCTCTATGAGTCATTCTGCTAACTGGCACCACCAGCCACCTCCCCATCAGACTGGCCTTTGCCGAGGGCTCTAAATTTAGGAACTGAACGAGATTGCCTCCGGGTTACATAAGGAGGCGAGGTGGTTATTTTTAGACCGCCGCTCTACCTAGAGAGCCTGTGCTGCTGTCTGATTTGTTAACCACAGGCTGAGGAGAATGCGATTACTGGTTCTCTCCCTGTGCTGTTCGGGTGCTGCACCCCTCAGGACCAAATGACATTTGCGGTTTTGTTTGCTTGCACTTCCTCCTGTTTATTTTGTCTGTGTTATGAGCACACTGGAAATCAATTGTGTTCAAACACAGGGGCCATATTTTTTTACTACCTCCTTTATTTGAGGAAATTTCCCCAATATGCATTCTAATTTTATCTTTCTTTTTCTCTCTCTTTTTTAAAGAACTGAAGGAAAACAGTCACTGCTCCTTTGCTAAGGCTGCTGTCAGAGCTGATGATGGCACGTGTCTGGACCGATGAAGCTTTGTTTGTGTTTTCCTTACCACACACTCATTTTTACTTTCTTTTGGGTGGAGATTGCTGCAGCTGATAGGGAAGAATGAAAGTGGCAAGGCAACATTAGGGGGCATGCTGTCATCTGGGCAGAAAATTAATGGACACAGTAGTAGCTAGAGAGACAATCTGGACAGAGGCAATGTTTTCCTTGTCACTATAACTCCACTGTTTCCCAGCCTGATATTAAAAGTCCACATTAGCCCCTTCCGACTCTCCTAGGTCATATTTTAGCAATCAAGTACATCTACTGCTTTGGAATTTTAGTGCAGCGATGGTGAATCTATTTATTTTGGATTTTTGTTATTTTTCAAGGGATTGGATGGTCACATGGCTAGTTGCTTGGGCAATCTGTCTACTTAGAGTCACATTCCTTTGTGTGACTTTGTGTAATCAGCTTAGCTGACGTTTCTAGTTGGTGTATATATGCAGAGCAAGGAAAATGTTGTAAGGAGAAGAAACTAATGGTGCACATGCATGTGAGGGCATTGCTAGCAATACAGTTAGAACTGCTAGCTGAGATAGTTCACAGGGACATTGCTAAGGCATTTGTATTTTGCACAGGTTCTGGGATGCAAGCAGCTGGATTGTACAACAATGACCCAGCTGGCTTGCTCTCGGTGGCATGGTCAGTGACCTGGCTGGGCTGGGGCTCTTCTTTCTCCCAGTGGCAGTATCTGGGCACCTAACATTTACTTGCTAATCCTTTCTTGGTCCTCGCTCATAAAATTATTTTCTAAAAGATAGATCTGATCATGTTGTCTCATGTATTAATAAGCAAATGGGCTTTAACAGTCCCTAAATAATGAAGGTAACTAAGTGGCAACCAAATAAAAAGCCAACTTATCTGTTTCTTAGTTATATGATTTGCATAAATATGGAAACAAGCCATATAATATATGAAATCAGCCACTACATTTTTCAGAAATGGGGGGGAGAGAGACAGATTGCTGACAGAATGGGACATTATTAAATTTTTTGTTAAAAATTTTTTAAAAAGTATTTATTTTTGAGAGATAGAGACAGAGCGCGAGCAGAGGAGGGGCAAAGATAGAGGGAGACACAGAATCCGAAGCAGGTTCTAGGCTCTAAGCTGTCAGCACAGAGCCCGACGCGGGGCTTGAACCCACGAACTGCGAGATCATGATCTGAACTGAAGTAGGACACTCAACGGACCGAGTCACCCAGGCGCTCTTTAAATGTAATTTTTGATTCAGCCCAGTCTGCCTCATTCCTTCCAGAGACAGTGGCTGCTCCCAGACTTAGCTGTCTGTGGAACTAGTAGCTCTCATATCTGGACAAAAGTGGCTGTGGCTTCTATAGTCCGCGCTCCCCGGACTATAGGCCTGTAGGGCCTCTAGATTCCTGCCGGTTGGTGTTTCTAGGCAACTTCTGCAAACAGCTGAGATCCAAATCTAGACAGCTCGGTGCCAAGGAGTGTGCTTGTGGCTTTTCTGACATGGCCACTTTCCCTTATATTTGCCCTAAGATTGAGTGTGAAAGGGCCAGAGTCTTTTTCCTGGAATGCAAACCCATGCCCTTGCTCTGGGTGCCTCGCCAACTGAGCCACCCAGGTGCCTCTGTTCTGAGTCTTTTAACACCAGAGGCAATAACCACAAATAGACCCCCCTGGAACGTCAGGTGAAGAATTTCTGGTGTCCAGGAGGAAGGGATTCAGTGGGCCATTCTGGAAGTAGAGGGTATCCCCCTGGGGGTACAGACAAGGTATCTAGAGGGCTGGGGAACAGAGTCGTTTGGGACGACGGAAGGCTGCTGGATGACCATGGTGATCCTGAGTCACCACAGCCCTTGAGAAGGCAGCCCAGGTCACTCAGCCTAGGAATGGCCAATGGTCCAGTGGCTTTATTGTTCATCTCAAGATCACTAGGGCTGGGAGCAGCTGGTCATTTGGAAATCCTAGAGTGGTAGATCCACTGTGAGAGCAGAATCCTGGGTGTCAAAGGATGATATCAGGGGGCCGAAGCAGCCCACCTTCTTCCCTCAAGAGTCTGAAAGCCCTTCCCCTTGAGGACAGAGGATGGAGAGAAAGGCCTTCCCCCAGGATGCTCTCTGGGCAGCTGGGTCATTCTAAGCATACCCCCTAGGAGCAGTTTGGGAAAAAAAATCAGTATAGATAGAAATGGAACATTACTGGAAAAGGAAATCAGGCTCCCTCCAGGCTAGCACCTCACCCTTGTCTAGAAAAATAGCCAGAGGCTTGATTGTTTGTTCCTGTAAAGCTGAAGGGTGGGCAGTAGGGAGGGTTTAACAGATGTCCCCCCCCCCCCCCGCCCGCCCCTGACAGCAAAATAAATCACTAAACTGAGTGTAGCGGACATATCTTGTGCCCAGCCTCATATCCTCTTGGCCCATATATATCCTCTGGTGGCAACCAGCTATATGCAGAGGGAGCCTGATAACACCTTAATTACACTAACGAGCTGACCCCAGGCTTCCCTGCAGCCTCTGTGTTCTGAGGGTCTGTACAAACCTGAAAGAAGTTAACCCCCATAAGAAATCCTTGACCGCTAGGGAATGGCAGTCAATAGATAGATATTCGTCCCTAGGGCAGACAGTTCTGAAATGCATTCTACATGGCTCCCCAGGCGATCTCCAGAAACATTGAAGCTCCAGCTGTTCACAGTGGTGACAGCTTAATAATGTGCCCTTAGATTGGCTTTCCATCCTTCCCATTCCACTCTTCCCTGTGCCCCTGTTTCTGTTCCTAGGGGCCACATTCCAAAATAAACCAGCCATATGCAAGCCATTGCATGAGAGCCTTATCTTGGGCATTTTGTCACCTTCTGATATTATCCCCCAAAGCAAAGCCCATCCTGCTGCAGAATGCAAGGGTAGCAGAGCAGATCTGTTGAAATTCTGAACCTACTTGTAGAGTGATGACCATACTGGGAGAGTCCCTCTGACACAGGGTTTCTCAACCTCAGCACTAATGACATTATGGACCCAAGTATGTTTTCTTGTTGGGGGATGACCTGTCCATTGTGGGATGTTTGGCAGCATCTCTGGTGTCTACCCACTAAATGTACCCTGACAGTGTTAACAGTCGAAACTGTCTCCAGACTCTGCTAAATGACCCTGAGGGGCAATTCATCCCCAGTTGAGAAGATTGCTTGAGGGGGACGCAAACCTATGCTACATGACCAGCAGAACATCCAAGTCTCAGCCTGTCTCTCTATGGGATAAGGGGAGGATAGGGGACTTGTGGTTTCCCTTTTTCCTGACCTTAGCTTCAACTAAATGAAACCCTTAAAATATGCCACACGCTAAGTTTTTTACACGCACTATCTTTCTGTTTAAATTCCCATCATATCCCTATTTCATATATATATGCACACACACACATTTATAGATAGGACATTGGGCATGGAGAAGCTTTCTAGCCTTCCTAAAGTCACACATGAAGAAAATGACAGAGCTTGGACTCATACTCAGGTGGTCCACCTCCGGAACCCGTGTTTCTAAGCACACTGTCATACTATCCCAGTAGAAGTAGAACTAGACAACTACCATTTGGGTTTCATAACTTCTTAAGATGAGTTCACATGTCATACTGCTTCATATTCCAAATGGTTATAATTTTTCCCCTGTCTGAGCTGTTGGAATGTTATATGAGGATTTTATTTTGAGACGCCCAAGGGGAGGACATTGCCATGTGACAGGGGCAGATCTGCTTCATCCTTTGCAAGACTATGCTGGTTTGTGCCTTTTTTTAGTGTATAGAGATACAAATTAACAAAATTATCTCCCAATTCAAAGGAGTGTGATGAAGAATTAATTTCCTTTAAAAATTAAAAAAAAATTAATTTGTAATATATTCTCTTTTTATAGTTGACAATTGCATATAATTAAGGTGTACAGTGTGCTAACTTGATATACCTGTACATTGTGAAATAATTACCACAATTGAGCTAATTAACACATCCATCACCTCATATAGTTACTGTGTGTGTGTGTGTGTGTGTGTGTGTGTGTGTGTGTGTGGTGAGAACACTTAAGATCTACTTTCTTGGCAAATTTCAAGTATCCAATACAATATTGTTAATTATAGCCACGATGCTGTACATTACATCTCCAGACCTTACTTATCTAATAACAAGAAGTGTGTAGCCTTTAAGCAACATCTCCCTGTTTCCCCTATCCCTGAGCCCCTGGCAAGTGCCATTCCGATCTCTGCTTCTGTGACCTGGAAATTTTTAGATTCCATAGATAAATGAGATCATACAGTATTTGGAAGATTTTTGATTCCTGAGTGAAACTTTAAAAGGTGACAAATTTTTAGGAAATGGAATGCTATAGTTAACCCAACTATGACAGGTTAAATATGTTTACAAATTATTTGATGTTTTTTCTGTCAAGAGGTGAGCTCTATGTCCCCTCTCCTTGAATATAGACATACTCTGTGACTGATTTGACCAAAAGGGTACCATGGAAATGATTCTGTGGTAGTTTCTGGGCTTAGGGTAGATGAGACTGGCAAGTTCCACATCCTGTCCCTTGTAACATCCTTAGAGCCTTGAGCTGCCAAATAAGTCTGGTCAACCCCTAGACTGCCATGCTGTGAGAGGCACAGGCCACATGGGAAGCCTTGGGGGAATATATGTGAAAAGAGAGAGACGGACAGACAGATACCATGAACCTCCAGACATGTGACTAAAGAGGTCTTGGAAGGGAGCCTCCAGCCCTCTTCTCTTATAGATATCATGTGGATCAGAGATGAACTGCCCTTCCAAGCCTTTACTGAATTCCTAAAAAGTCATGAGGAAAATAAAAGTTTTGTATTGAGCCACTACGTTTTGGGGAAGTTTGTTATGCAGCAGTTGATAACTAAAACACCTATCATGATGGATATAATTTATTTAGGACCAAATTAAGCTTAGGATTTAGTCAGCAAAAGGAAGAAGACCTTTATATAAGTTTTTATTTTTATTTTTTGCAAGACTGCAAGTTGGGGAGGGCCAGAGAGAGGGGGACAGAGGATCTGAAGCAGGCTCTGCACTGACAGCAGTGAGCCAGATGTGGGGCTCAAACTCACGAATCGTGAGATGGTAACCTGAGCCAAAGTCAGATTCTCAACCGACTGAGCCACCCAAGTGCCCCTATAGAAGATTTTTTAAATTTTTTAATGGTTTTTTTTTTTGAGAGAGATTGAGAGAGAGGGAGAGAGAGATTGAGAGAGAGAGAGAGACAGTGCAAGCATGGAAGGGACAGAGAGAAAGGGAGACATAGAATCTGAAGCAGGCTCCAGGCTGCACAGAGCCCGATGTGGGGTTGAACCCATGAACCGTGATATCTTGACCTGAGCTGAAGTTGGACACTTAACCGACTGAGCCACCCAGGCGCCCCAAGATTTTTAAAACTCCAGGTATTTATAAAGCAAAGAATTTTATTTTATAACAGTGAAAGTTTGAACAGCTATTAAATTGAAACCCATATGGTGCCCTGGGAGAGAATAGAAACAAGAGAAAACATGGCCCCCAAAGACAAGTGGAAACAGTAGTTCAATTCCCAGAATTCTAATAGAAAACAAAAGGCAGGACTTTATTTTGCAAAGTTTAGTTTGCCCCCAGGTGAAGATTTAAAACATGAACACCTAAGGACAAGATCTCTTGGCTCTCAACTTGTCAGTATTTCGTTAACATGGGTCCACTTTTCTGTTCAACTTGTCAGTATTTCGTTAACATGGGTCCACTTTTCTGTTCAACTTGTCAGTATTTCGTTAACATGGGTCCACTTTTCTGTTCTGTAATGATGGTTCTTCCAGAGAAGTTTCTTACTCCAAATTCCTATTTTCTGCCAAGAAATCTTGGAGATTCTTTAAAAACTTTTTATTAACTTTCCCGACATCTCAGAGATTGTTTTCAGACACTGTAAAACTCATCCTGCAATTACCACATTTTCAGTGTGAATAATTATTATCCCATTTATAATAAATGTAGTGATAAACCATTTATCTGTAAGAAACATAAAACTTGAAATCATTCAAGCAATAGCACAGTCTTATTAGAACTTATAACAGTAACAATCAAGGCATAGAATATTATGTGGCTATAAAAGAAAAGAATGAGTGAGGAAATTCTCTGTATCCCGAAATGGAAAGGTCTCCAGGATATATTAAAAAGTTAAAAAAAAAAAAAGTATAGAGCAGTTGGTATAGTATGCTTTCTTTTGTGTTAAAAATGTGAAAATTATAATGTTGTATTTCTCTTTGCCTAAAGAAATTCCAGAAATACATTTGAGAAATTAACAAAAGTAATTACTTGGGGGTTTTAGAGGGGTAGGGAACTAGACTTAGGTGAGACAGTGGGAAAGGAGAGTTTTCACTCTATACATATATGCAAATACATTAACATATACGTAAATATATGTACATATACAAATGTTCAGTCACATGAGTGTATTTTTGAAAAAATACATATGTATGTGTGTGTGTATGTGTGTGTTTATGTGTGTGTATTGAAAGAGACCGTGGCATATTATTGAGCAGAGATGTTAAGGTCCTGAATTCTTGAACTTTTTATCTTTACCTTCTCTTTGTCTTTCCCTCTTGCTGTCCCTATGAATTTCAGCTTTTTTCTTTTCTTTTTTTTAAAGTTTACTTATTTATTTTGAGAGATTGAGAGTGTATGTAGAGAAGAGGCAGAGCGAGACAGAGAGAGAAAGAATCCCAAGAAGGCTCTGAGCTGTCAGCACAGAGCTTGATGCAGGGCTCAAACTCATGAACTGTGAGATTATGGCCTGAGCTGAAGTCGGACACTTAATCGACTGAGCCACTCAGGCACCCTCAGCTTTTTTCAAACCCCAAAATAGAATATTGTTTGTTTAATACCTTGTTCTAGGATCAGACGAGTCTTGTTCAAACCTCTGAATGCTTACCTTCCCTCCCTCCATGGGTTTATATGGAGGGAAAAACATGAAACCAAAAGATAGCATAAGGACTTTCTCAGATCTCCCTCCTAATAGTCCATGGCCGCTTCCCATCTTTGACTTGGAGGGCAGTTGACATTTCTCAATTAAGTGTTATGCAAATAGAGATTTAAGCACTCTGCATCTGCTCCCACCCTCTCCAGCTTATTACATCTCTGTCTGCAAAAGTCCTTTTATGTGGAATTTCTGGAGCCACTATTACAGAAGATGCTTGTGTGAGCAGGGGAATATTTTCTCTCTCATAGTCCTTTTGTTTCTAGCTGGATCAAACTTAGAGGGCCATGAGTCATACAAGCTATAAAACCAGGTGTGTGAGACTCAGATAATGAATTTATCCCGGTTATTACTTTTCAATACATTCAACCTAATGTTTCCCTTCAGACTGGCAAGCTGTATTAACCAGCTGCTGCCACAGTAATGCTGCATAACAAACATCCCCCAAACTCAGTGGCTTATAACAAGTATGTACTCTCCTCTTCACAGGTCTATATGTAAGTTGATTTTGGTTTAAGTGGTTCAGGCTGTGTGGCTGTTCCTCAACCTGCAGGTTGGCTGGACTTGGCTCCAAGTTTTAGGCTCGGTTCAGGTATGCTCAGTGTATCATTTTATGGATCCCCAGACTGAAGGAACGCTGCCTACCGTGGTTTTCTCATGAATAAATTTTGGAGGAGAGAGCCAAGTCTAATTACACAGGCACATTTAAGGCCTTGCTTGTACCACAGTGAGGGCAGGAGCAGAAAGAATAGGCAGGAGAAAGAGGGCAGGAGCTGAACAATAATCGAGACTATTATGGAAGGTGCACAAACTTTCCCTCCAGATTTAAAAGAAAAGAAAGCATTTTTTCTAGTCTCCTTGTAAATTTTCTGTGGAATTGAGAACAAGGCTTTTAAGGAGTCATCTTCCATTCCATGCTTGTCTCTAGGAGGCCCACTTTCACTCTCTGGAGTAGAAGTTTTGAATCTTTACATGTTTGCTTCCTCCTTGTTATGTTAGTTCTTCCTCAGGATATTCTTATGTTTATCTGCTTATTCAGTTTTTTAGCCCTAGCTTATCCATATTTTTTCCTTCACTGTCCTACCCATGACCACCCATTTAAGAAGTAATAGGCCTCAAATAAACCAAACCAGAGTTGTTTGTCAAGAATCTGATATATGCTCAGCTATATTCTAGTGTCGTATTAGATACAGAACAATGCTCCTGCAATTCCTTGGCCTTAGGAGCTCATAATTGAGTTTCTACATCAGATTCAATACTGACTGTGTGATATCAACTCTGTGTGAAGAGAGATGTTTGAAGGTGGAGCTAGTTCCGACAAAGGCAGACCTCAGTTAATGGGTAGAACTTTGCAGAGAGAGAAAGGAAGAGAAGAGAGACCATTGTGGAGAGTAGGGCAGCACAGTCAGGACCTGGAGGCCAGATTGGGCCTGCGCTGGGGTGAGGCTGCTGTGTAACTGAATTCCTACTCTTTCAAGTTGTAGATTTCTTACATAGACCTCCGTAATCCATAATGAAGAGAAAGAGGACTAGGCATAGCCACGGCCTATCAAACAGGCTGTTTCCTGTCCGTTCCCTAACTCTGTGTGGTGACCAACAGGTAGGGAAGCCCACAGCAGGACTGTCCCTGGTCACACATGCCTTTGGTGGAAACAGCCAAAGCACCTGTGCTTCACTGGCCAGAGCCCCAAAATTCTCTTTGGGTTCTAGATCCCTGAACTCTTAGATTCTCTAGACCAAGGACTGTGCTTCCCCTTAGGGGCTACCTACCAACGAAGGACTGGGCATTTGTCTTCTCTTGTAAAGCCTCCTTGTATGTGAAAAATACACACTTTAGAAGATAAGTAAAGTCTTGTCAGGTAGAACTTTACTGAGGAAACACTTAAAGGGTTATTAACAAGGGGCAGGAATACCGATATTGGGGTTGAGGCTTAGACATGCTGACAAAGATTTTTTTGCTTGGCCGAACTTTAGGCAGGCTCCTAAATCTTCTCCTGGGCCCATCTGGGCACTTCCTTGTAAAATCCACTATTAGCAAAAGCCCTGCTAAGTCAGTTTAGCAAGAGTGCCCCATCTTCCATAATCTGATCCCCCTTGATATCTCATCAGGTTTGTCATCCCCCACTATCCCCCAGGCGATGCCTGATCACCCTGGCCTGTCTTCACAGAATCCTGTTAGGTCGGTTGAGCCCAACCCCTCCTTACCTCTGATGTTTCCTCTAAGTAATTTTGTCTCCAGTAACTCCCACCCTGCTCCCTGACTATAAATTTCCACTGACCCATGCTGTATTCAGAGCTGAGCCTGGCTCTCTACTGAAGTCTCTTTCGCCTACAGCAGTAGTCCTGAATAAAAATCTGTTTTTACTCCTTTAATTACTGTCCAGCTCTGTTTTCTCTTTGACAATACCAAGTAGCCATGTGACCTTGAGGAGGTCAGTTGAGTTTTTCAAACCTCAGTCAAGAGGGGGATTGTGGTACATCAGCCATTTTAAACTCTGGCTACACATTGGGATCACTGGGAAAGCTTAAAAAGCATCCTTTTTTTAAAGTTTACTTATTTTGAGGGGGAGGGAGAGAGAGTGTGTGCACATGAAAGTGGGGAAGGGGCAGAGAGAGAGGAGAGAGAGTATCCCAAGCATGCTCTATACTTCCAGTGCAGAGCCCAATGCAGGGCTCGAGCTCATGAACTGTGAGATCATGATCTGAGCTGAAATCAAGAGTCAGACACTTAACTGACTGAGCCATCCAGGCGCCCCTTAAAAAGCATCCTAATTCCCAGGTCCCACCCAGATCAATTCAGTAACAATTTATAGTGGTGGGACCTGGAGGATGAGTGCTAAAAACCAAAGCAAACCATAATAACAGTGGATTTTAATGGGAAGTCATTATTTTTAATGCTCTTATAACCTCCACTATGTCTAAGGTTTGACAACCCCATACAACAGCTATAATTATAATAATAGATAGCTGCTGTTAGTAATGGTGAACACCCAGTGAGTGTCCTCCTCTCTGCTAAACATTTTACATGCATTATCCCATGTCTCACAACAACCCCATGAAAGAGGTACTAGTCTTATCCCATTTTGCAGATGAAGAAACTGAGCCATAGAGAGGCTCAAGTTATTTCTTCCAAGATTACATTGCCAGAAAGTGAGAGGGTTGGGTTCAAATCCAGAAGCCACTTGACTCAAGATCTTTGACTTGTTGACCAAAACTAAAAAAACATACAAAATGATGTCAGAGGAGACCAAGATGAGCCTGAATATTTTATAGCAGAGTGGGGGGGGGGGCGTCCATGTGGTGAGGGCAGTGCTAGGTCAGGCTGGAAGAGTATGGTAAGGCCAAGCCTGCTTGCTCCCCAGAGTCATAGCCAATACTTTCAGTGCTTTTTAGATAGAGCCATTAACTTACTCTTGGAGACATGTCCTTTGGGTAGCAAGTTCCTGCTGTGCCATATTTTGTCACTTAAAAGAAGAGGTAAAAGTCTCAACATGGAATATGAGACAGATGGCCTCTGCTGAGGGACGTTTCTACTTAGAAAGTGGGCTTGCCAATTTTTAAGACTCTGATGTACTTCTGATTCACTCTCTCTCCTCTTGGCTTGACTCCCCAGCCCATCTTCCAGTGCCTACGTAATGAAAGCAGGGCCTTTCAGGTGGGGGTTGGTGGGAAACTGCAGGTAAAAGAACTGTGCTGCCTGGTGATCTAATGGTCATTAAAGCACAGCCATTGACCAAATCTCTTAACGCACAGAGCTCTTCGGTTGGCTTACGAACACACTTTTGAGAGGATTAACTGCAAAGCATGTTTAATGGAGGGCAAATCACTCCATCTTAAGCACCCCAAATGGGATGCAAGTTTTACCTCCTGGAAAGCTTTCCTGGGAGGAAATGTCTATCATACTGTGCCACAGAGGTTGTTCATTGTCGTTTAACATCGGAAATTCCACACTGCATACATTTGGGCATTTAATTCTTGCTTAGCAGATTTCTGAGGAAACAAAGTGGTGAGAGGAAAACATGGCGAATTCAGCTGTCAACTGCCTGTGTTTAGTTCAATAAAAATATGCACATACTCTGTCATTAAAAGCTGAGTGATGCTCTTGACCACAGGAGGAGGCATTTTCTGTTAGTTTTTAACTTTTGTTTTCTCTTCACCAGTTTGCTTTCTCAGTCTTAATGCACTTTCCCTGAGAATTTAGGGATTCTGTGACTAGCTTGCTCATATTCGTTCATTCATTTCTGCACGCATCCATTCATTTTGTTGAAAACAAGACAGCAGGCCCAAAATGGAGTTGCTTATGCTAAGCACTACATCATCTGACTGAGATTTTAACTTAATTACAATTTCATCTTTCCCAGAAATGGAATCTCAAACCAGTGAATCAGAAGTCGCCTGGTCAGCACTAGTTAGGTAATCTGCCTGATAGTGTCCTGCCATCCCCTAAAGGAAAGTGACTTTGCAAAAATCAGCCTGGTTTTTTACCTAGTATAATTTCCTTCTTTTGGCTCCCTTCTGCCTATAAAGGCCTTTTCTTTTATACAGCTCCTCAGAGCTCCTTTCTCTCTGCTAGGTTAGATGCTGCCTTATTTGAATGGATTTTTGTCCAAATGAACTCTTAAGCTTTTTAATATGACTCACTTTACCTTTTAGTAATTCACTTATTGATCCTTTCAACGAATATTTACATTTGAGTGCCAAGTGAGTGTCAATGCCTCCTTCAAGTTTCCACGTGGCTGGGACAACAGTTTTCCTGAAGCTCAGATAGTAATTTATGGCTAAACCTGCACCCCGCCCCCCGCAAACGAATAACCGCATTTTCTACACTATAATTATGAAATGCACATCTCTTTATTAAACCTCTATTTTAAAAGGTACAACATTTAAAAAACTGTTTGATTTCAGCTTGTGAAGTTAGCCAGCCAAAGTTAAAATGCTTCCTTTGTTCACCACGTGATAACTAAGATAATGCTCTTTCTTCCTCTCCCTTAACTTCAGTATGGTTAGAAAGGGAAACCTTTGGCTCCTTTTTCTTATCTGCTTACTGTGGTGCTGAACTCACCGAGCTCCTCCTGCCTTTACTGCTCTGTGACTTTGCTTTGATTTAAAGTCCTCTTAGCTTCTTCATTCACAACAGGATGCTTCTCTCTCTCTCTCTCTCTCTCTCTCTCTCTCAGCCTCAGTCTTCATAGGCTGCTAGGGAAAGAACCCTGCGGGGGTGGGAGGGGAGAGAATGACACAGCATCTCCTCTCTGGATCCCTTCCTTTCTCCTGCACCTCCCTCTCTCTCTGCTTCCCCCTCCCCTCTGTCTCCCTCTCCCTGCCACCCCCCTGCCCCTTCAGTCCTTCTTGTTTCTGTTTGCACAGGGTAGAAAAATAGAATGGAAAGGAAACAAATCTTAAGTGAGGTGTGGTAGATGGAGAGAGTGATTTTCTCATTCCCTCCCACACCCTTTCCTTTTTCCCTCTCTAAAGGAATAAATGGCTTTATTCCTTTTAACTCGCCTACCTCCATCTCTTTCCATCTGGGTTTACGTAATGGGTGGAAACAGTGGCATTGGATACAACTTCACTTACAGCCGATACTGTTTTGGGGGGCAGTCCTAGCAAGAGGTTACCTTACACCAGAATTTATGAACAACCTCCATAATAGACTTATTCAGAAACAGTTTTTTACAGACCCACTGTCATTCACACAGAGCCAAACCCCTTATTGACACTTAAATGATATTTTAAAGTGAGATTTCAACTGTCTCCCTTCCATTCATTATCAGTGGTAGGATGTTTTCCCAGTAGTATTGCTGAATTTGTGTGGATCTATCCACATGGTACAACTCAGTTCCCCTTGAGACCAAGGCTAACTAGGTGCTGACAAGGTGGGACAGAAGGAAGCTGAGAGGACTGCTTAAAAATCACCAGGATGCAGTTTTCAGACAGGCAGACAGCTATAGTAATACCATTTGGTCATTTGCTCATCATGAAGATATCTCTGGGCAATCTGGATTTACGATGTGTGATTTAATACGTTGGTACTGGAGATAAAATAATCTAGGGCTGTCAACGGTGTTTTGACTCTCGACTACCTGATATTGAAATCCTTTCCAATGGTTTAAATTATGGATGGATTTTTAATTCGAAGTGGTGCATCTTAAAATGCGAAATGGCCTTCATGGGCAAGTTGTAAAATCCTTGTGAAGTTTAAAACATTACAACTGAATTGGAATAATCATCTTAAACTGTTGGGCCTTTTGATTTGTCTCAAGAGAATTAAACATGGACTGTAATGAAATAGTTGGCAATGCTGTAATGTATTCCTTTGGGTCACAATTCTTGGCACAGAGTGGTTTTTCATTAACATTATTTTTATTAAAAAAAAAATCTCCGTGAAATCATTCATCCGTTTTGGGAAAAAAAACATTCTAGGAAATCTGTCGCTTGTTCTTCAACTTGGTGACGCCATGGAAATAGAAAGGGCTGTCTTTCAACATCAAGAGCCACAAGTTCCCCTGAATTTGCAGTGTCCTAGCACAAAGGAGGGAATAAAAAGGGAGCATTTGAAACTGTCAAAATGTAAATGACACATTTAAGGACATTCATCTGGCACAGTAACACTTTACAAATTTTTTCATCACACCACACATATTCAGTTGCCATCATTTTCAAAATGTGACATTTTAATACAGGATTTTATGACTGAGTTTTTGCCCATTTATAGACATCTATCTTGATACTGTACAATAAATCTCTGTCTTCCTTTCATGGATTAGATTTGAAATTTAGGTTAAGCTCCTGTTAAGAGCACCTGTTCCTGGGTTGCCAGGGGACTGCCAGCAGGACAGAAGAGAAGCCCTTGGCCAGTACACCAGGACCCGCTCCCTCCGCCTCCGGCCTGCCCTTCTCACCTCCATCCACAACTTTCCAAAGAAGGATGTACATAGAACGGCTTTTCTTTCTCCTCCTTGGAACCAAACCCATGATTCTGGACACCCCCCAGTCACCACTGAGTAGCCAGTCTTTCCTGGTCCCTCTGACTACCCAGCCCTTTTCTCCTTAAGTCTTTGTTTATCTCCTACTTCCACCTAAGTTCCCAAGGCTGCTTCACTCCTCAAGCCTTTCCACTTTGCCTGCTGCAGAACCCCCTTCCCTTTACTTTCTTGATCTAACTCAGTGTCACAGCCTCCGCACTATTGACACTTTGGGTCAGAACATTCTTTGTCATGGGGCTGTCCTGTGCCCTGTGGGATCTTTAGGAGCTCTGACCTCTCACTAGAAGCCATTAGCACTCCCCCTGCCCCTGGTTGTGACAACCAAAAATGTCTCCAGACTTGGCTCAATATCCATCAGGGGTCGGGGTGTGGAGCAAATGGCCCCAGTTGAGAACCACTGATCAGACTTCTTTGCCTGCAGCTCCCCTCCCTCACCCATCCTATTTCTGGGTCTGCTGGGATTGTGGCTTTCTTACTCCTCCCCCACCTCCAAAACTAAAGCCCCTTTGGAGCACCTGCCACCATCTTACTGGCCTTTGATTCCACTGCTGATCTTTTGTTGCACCTGCTGACCTCCCAGTCACCTTTCCTCCTGTGATGAGGATTTTAGCCTGCAGCTCTCTCCCACCCCCCTCCCCCCCCTCCACAACTACCGTGGTGATTACTCTCCTGCAACTTTGACATCCAAGATCTACTCAGACCTCCGTCTTCTAAGTTACTTGATCCTCCTGACCCAGGGCAAACTCAGATCTCTGCCCATTTTACCTCTGAAGTGCTGAACGTCCCTCGGGAAAAACACACAGCCTTGCTACCCGCCTCACTTCAGATTGATGACTGTAGTTCTCACCTCACTCCACCCTGTGGTATTTCCCTGGTCACGTTGCTCTCCCAGTCTTTGAGACAACTCCCTCAGATCTACTCCTCTGTCCTCAGAAACTGCAGTACTGCTCCCTCTCAAATGTGCTTCTTAGTGACCTTGTTTCTTAATTCATTGAGAAAATAGAAGTCTCCAGAAACAGACTGCCTCATCCTACCACCACTAACTCGGCCAACGTGTTTGTGGGCACCTGTGACCTCACAGTTTCTGTCCTTCCTGTCACCACTGAGAGTCTGTTCCCACGCCTCTCTAGGGTCAGCCTCTTCCCCTTGTGCACCTACATCCCCTCTCAACTACTTGAGCAATTTGTTCCTTCACTTATTCCCCTTTCCTTGTGCATAATACGTTCTCTCCACTCTACCAACAACCTAGAAATATGCTGAAAGCTTTTCCGTGTAAACAAGCCACCACAAGGTGATCTCTACGTATTGTGGTGGCTCAGGCCTCTGCTTTTTCCTCTCCTCTCCTCTTTTCCTCCCCTCTCCTGCTCCTTGTTCCCTTCACCTGCTTACCTTCTAAATGGCTTCAGACAGTCCCATGACTTTATGTAACATCTGTATACTAATAATCTCAAGCTATACCTCTACCTTCCATTCATGCTCCAAATTCATGTATCCAGCTGTCGCTGTCTCTGTCTCTCCACACACACACACACACACACACACACACACACACACACACACACACTTGAATGCCTCATCAGCACCTCCAACTTAACATGTCCAAGTTTGAAATCCAGAAATTATGTTAATTTCCTTCTTTCTTTGTCTTGTATCCCTCATCAGATCTTATCAGCTCCACCTTCCAAACAGACCACAGATATGATCCCTATGCCTTATTCCCCCCTAGTCTGAGCCCCCATCGTTTCCTTGACTGCCATAATAAGCCTCCACGCTGGTTTTTCTGCTTCCACTTTTACCTGCCTAGAGAATGTTCTTCACACATCAGACAGGGTTACCTTTTAAAAATTGTAAATCAGGTCGTGTCACTTCCCTGCTCAAAATTCTTCAGTGGATTCCATCACATTTGGAGCACAGGTCTCTGCCCCACCTACCATGTCCTGGGCTGATCTGGACTGTCTCCTCCTCCCTCATGTTGGTCTAGCCACACTGGCCTTCTTGCTGTTTGACATACACACCAGGCTCAAGTTCAGTTCTTGGGCTTCTGCACTTGCTGATTCTTCCTTATCTGAGATCTGTGCACGTTTGGCTCCCCCACCAGGCAGCGTGGTTATGTCACAGATGGAAGCAAGCGTGGCATTAATTGCTCTGTCAGTCAACAAACTGTATGTATTCACGGAACTTGCCTTACTGACGCTCTGTGTTTGATCATTAGGCAACTTGAAAAGTACAACTTGGAAATTTCTAGCCATTGCTTGGGATTTTATTATTTGGGTGACTGCTGCATGACCCTAAATCAGACACACCTTAGACCACTTGGAGAAGACTGCCTGGGCTCTTGTGACATAAAGCAGGCAATGGCCAGTCCCCAAAGAGAGTTTATAATCACCCCCTTAACCAATCAAATAAGGCCTTTCAGACTCCTGTCTTATTTGACAAAAATCCCTCTCTCGACCCTATCCAGCCCTTCTTCTTGGGGAGTCTTGAGGAGACTCATTGAACTCACTTTGGCATGATATGCTTTCCCCTTGCCTGGTGAGCTCTAAATTCAGCTTTGGTCTTTCAGCTCTGCTGGTCTGGTTATTTCAAATGACAGTGCCTTAATGACTTCATTTTCTTCCCCCTCACTGTTTTAGGCCTTTTGCTTTAACATTTGTAGGAGCTCTGGTACTTAGCACTGGTCTCTTTGTTTTCCAATATCCCCTTGTGGGGACATGGTATGTTCCTTTCTGGGAGATTAAGGATTCTGCCCACCTGGATTAGGGCAACCACCGACTGTTTTAGGTAGCTCGTTCTTCTGAAAAATTATCATTCAAAAACCCATTTTTGAAACTTCATCAAATCTGAATCCTTTTTAGGCACTTCCGAAATGCATGCCCTCCCCAAACAAAACAAAACCCCTAAACTTTAATTGTGATAGCCATTTATTTTGGTTCCTCTCTGTGGGCGAGATTTACATTAATTAGGGTATAATGAAGCCTGCCCTTTCAAACAAATTTATTCCTTTGTTTGTGCTCATTTGAGCAAATCGACTGCACTGTTATGTGAGCATGCAAAACCGGATTCCCCAGACCTAACCTTCCCAGTCCTTCCCAAGACACTGGCAGTTTTGCCCCCTTAAGATTTGTGAATGGAGACCTGTTTGGTTTTTTTTGTCTTGTTTTCCTACCTGAAGAAGAGACACATTTTCTCAAAAAACATTTCCTTCTCTGCGACTTCCTAGTTAGTATGCAGGCCACCACCTCTGTTATCAGACGGTGGCAACAAAGCTTTTCCGCCTGAATCTTCTGCGAGGTGGCGGGGGAATGGATTGCACAGTAATGAGCTGGTTTTGCAGGCTTCCTTCGGGAGCCCTTTCTTATATCCCTTGGCAAGAGGAACTAATTCAAAACAGCAACCCAACCCTTGGGCATCTAAAATTCACAGAAATTCAGCTGACTTGACAGTAAGAGGGTCTCCCTGAAAATCAGTGCTGTAAATCAGAGCTTCATTCTTCTAGGGGAGGGGTGGCTGGAGGTTTTCTGGAACCTGATATGAGACTTTTATCCCTATCGCTGTTTTCAAGCCAACTGAAGGTGGTAGGAGTGTGCTGGGAGCTGCTTTTCTTTCCCGATTATGCTGTTTCATCCTCTGAGGAACACGAACTGAGAGTCTCAGAGCGTTTCCTCCCAGAGGGGCAATCATGGACTGTTTTACCTTTCATGAGCTTGACCAGATAGACTTCACCTTCTCAAGGGCAGGGCCAAGGCTACTTCATACCTCCAGTGGCGAACACGCTGCCTGGCACTTAGTAGACTCTCAGCGTATGGTCAGTGGACGTTACCTGAGGGGTCGGTGGGCATGGCGGTGGCTGAGTGGCTGTGCCGTCTCCGTTTCCATAGCCAGCACTGCCTGCTGCTGTTCTGTACTCCAGGTTCACCCCTGCCCATGCTTTCCTTTCCTCTGGTTCCAGCCCCCGGTTCTCTTCGCTCCTGTGTCCAGGTATCAGTTCTTGTTTCCGTCCAGTCTCTTTCCCCCCAGAATATGGTGACTCTGCGTTCCTATAGACTTCTCTGCCTCCTCCCTGAGAAACCTGCTTAACACACACGCACACGCGCACACACACACACACACACACACACACACACACACACCCTTATGGCCAGTCTCTAGCTCTGCAAGTTTCCTCATTCTTTTGTAGGTTCCAATTTCTTTCCCTCTCACCCTCAGTCTCTCTCTTCACCCTCAAGCGTCCATCATTCCTTCAACTCAGACTGACTCTCAGTAATCCCAAGTTCTGCCCTGTCTTCTGCCTTTTCTTATCCTCCATTTCTATTCCTTCGGTGGGTTTTGCCCCTTCACGCCCTGGCATTTCCCTTTATTTATATATATCTTAATATGCTACAGGCTGGAACTGGGAGGGGGTGGTCTTTACCTTTCAGATTTATATTGTTGACAAGACAAATACCCAGGCAATGATAGTTTTAGGGTACAGTGGTGAAAATCCTGAGTGTGTGGAATAATTATTAAGAGGATAAAGCTGGAGAAAGCCATAATGTTCAGTTTCATTTAAACTAGTGGTTGTCATCCAGGGGCAATTTTGCTGTCAAGGGGACATTCAAGAATGCCTTGGAGACAGTTTTAATTGTCACAATGGGGGTGGGAGAGGAGGGATACTACTGGCATCTAGTGGATAGAGGCCAGGGATGCTGCTAAATATCCTAAAGTGCACAGGACAGCCCACAACAAAGAATTATCGGGGCCAGAATGTCCACAGTGCTGAGGTTGAAAAACCTTGGTCTGCACATTCTTCTCCCTTCTTTCTCTGGCCTGTCTCCTGATGCTATAGGTCCTCACATGCTAATCTTGTTATTCGTGTCCCATGACCCCAATTACCATGTTTCCCCACTGCCTGGAGAGAATGGCATTCTTGGTGTTTTTTTTTAATGTTTATTAATTTTTGAGAGAGAGAGAGAGAGGAGGGGCAGAGAGAGAGAGGGGGACAGAGGATCTGAAGTGGGCTCTATGCTGACAGCAGACAGCCCCATGTGGGGCTCAAACTCATGAACCATGAGATCATGACATGAGCCGAAGCCCATGCTTAACCGACTGAGCCGCCCAGGCACCCCAGGGCATGCTTGGTTTTAATCTCCATGGTGAAAACTATCCATGACCCCTCTTTGGTTCATGGAGTCTTGGCTACTGGGAGCAGGAAGGACCTTCAGAAGTTTTTCAAACCACCTTCTAATTCTTCAGAGGAAAGGAAGAGAGGTGACTTCGCTGAGGTCTCACAGTTAGGAGACCGTGAAAGGGGTCCCAATGCCCAACTTTCTTCTCCTTCTACTTGCTGCCCTTGGTCAAATAAAAGAAATACAAGTTAACTGCCTAAGTAAGGACAGGAACCAGATTTATTCATCTCATTAAAGTAGGGACTGCAATGCGCTTCCCAATTTGTTTTTTTTTTTTTTTTTTTTTTTTTTTTTTTTTTTTTTCTGGATTGCACTGTCTGTTGCTCTCTGCAGAGTGCCAGCTACAAGGTATGGCCGATGCACCTTCCTGTCCTCTTAGGGGAAGTGCCATGACTTGATGAAGGAAATGCATCCCTAGGCAGGTCGTTAGGAACAGCAACTTTGGGTAGGCAGACTGGTCATGTCTCCTTATCTTAATGCCATGTAGCCTGCTATGTACTGGGTCAAGAAGTGTCTGAATGTGGGAATGGAGAAGAGCATAAACACAAACTTTCTGCAATCAGGAGTCAAAATCAGAGACAATTTCATGGCACTTTGGGCAATTTCCATGTCTTGTTTCTCTTTCTCACCTCTCCCCAAACAACCACATTTTATCAGTGAGGAAAAGGATATTTTGGTAGAAGAGAAAGGGGTAGGCCAATGGTTTTCCAAGCAAAGTCCTTTGATCTCCTAGCCTCAGAATGGCATTGGATGTGTGTACACATGCATATTCTGGGGCCCATCCTAGACCTAACTTACCAGCTCTGCAGGGTGGGGCCCAACGCTGACATTTTATCAAACTCCCAGGGCATCCTTCTGTAGATGTAAGCTTAAGAGCCACTGACCCAGACATTTGAATAGTTAGGCTCTTTTTTTTTGCTCAAACAGTCCCAGAAAGTCAGAAGCCTTTGGACAATGTGTGAATCTCAGAAAGAATCTGCTACTAAAAAAAGAAAACAAACAAAATCATGGCTCTTTTTGGTGACATCTCCGGGCCATAAGGTGACAGAGTTTGCTTGGGGCTTTGAAGATGTAAAGGCCATATCTGCAAACATGGATAACGTACCAGGGAGAGGTCAGGCTTTGCTCCTGTTTTGAGTTTTCAAAGGGCTAGAACTAGCTTTCTTCAGCTCTCTTGGCACCTTTTGGCATCCCCTCATAGGAGACCTCTTAATGAGAGCCCTTTTCTTGATGCCTGCTTTTTATCTAGCTCTCCAAGGACCTCCACGGTGCCTGCTCATTGATCCACCTTGGACAAGTGTCTGTATGTTTTAATGAAGACAGTTCACAGGCCTTGAGCACCCCCCTCATTTTAATAGTATCTCCACTGGGTTTTGATTCCCACCCAAGTGTGAATAATCTTCCAGGGATGCTGACCCTCCATCTGTGGAACTAGCCACATGTCCTGGGTTATTGTCTCTGTTTATCCACTTGTGTTTTTTGGACCAAGCTTTGGACTCAGCTCTCCTTTTCCTCTTTCCTAAACCCTTAGTCATTCCCAAAGTAAAATCTACATTATCTTGCTTGCTACTCCATTCCCCAAGAAGCGCAGTGCTTCCCCAGCCATGGGCCATATTCTGCTTTCCTTTTGGAAATAGATGTAGAGCACAAATTCCTCTCTTTTGTGCAAACAAACTGCATAGTTATTTGACCTTAGTTGATTGTTTTTTATATTCAGGTAGGGAGAAAAGGAGTGAATAGAATTGCAGTAACCAAGTAAGCTTTACAAACTTCCCAGAAGTCCATAAAACAAATGTCAAAGTTTTGAGGACAATCAGGTCCACTAGACAGGTACTTAGTCTCTGATTTTCATGGGCATCTTTACCCCACGGCCTTTGCACTTGCTCTTCCATGGCCATGTGGGCTCCTCCCCTGAGGTAACCACTTGGCTAGCCCTGTTCCCTTGCTTCCTTCAGCTCTCTGCCCAAATGTCTCATCTTCACAGAGGCCATCATTGACCGTCCCCTCAAAAATGGCTTTCTAACTTCTGCCTGCGATGCTCCCTTTTCTCCTTTCCCTGCTTCACCTCTCCCTGTACCACTTATCCCCACCTGGCATGTTATATCTAGAGTAGCTGTTTGGTTTTTCTGTGTGCACCACCCCCAGCAAAGTGTAACTTCTATGAGAGCGGGGTCTTGATTGTCCATTCACTGCTGTAGCCTCAGCATCGACAACAGTGCCTGCCTGGCCTGGTAGACTCTCAAGCAATACTAGATGTGCAAATAGTAAGTGGATGGATGGATGAATGGATGGAGAAATAAGGCTCCAGTTACTATCTCCTTTTTACCTAAAATTTCCCCAAGTGAACATGCATGTAAGGAGAAAAGTCATGAGCTATAGGAGTCTGAAAAAAGATGAGCATCCAACTTAGCTCTATTCCAGGTAAGTGCAATAATCAGCCGGAGGTGAGAACCACTGGCCACTTTATTCTCCCTGGTGATGACACTGTTCCTCATGCTGAGGTCCTGGCAGGGATCCAGTTTGTAACTAACTGAAAGTGGAGTGTCCAAAAATATGCATTTGGAGGAAGATGGCAGAAAAGAAGTTACCGTCACTTCCCTTTCTCTTTTCCCTCTCCCTGAAGGGAGAGACCTGACACTGGCAAAAGCCACGTTGTCAAGTGACAAAATGAGAAAGCAGTCTAGCTTCACCCGTGAAAGCAAGAAATAAACAGAGACGGAAGTGTGTGCTTTTCTCAGTCTGTGGGCACCTGGGCACTCTGACTCATCCCACAGGGGAGACTCAGGCCTTTTGCACTAAGAATAAATGCTCCCTGTCTCAGTGACTGATTTTAGCACAGTCTCCAAGAAAGCAGGCAATCAACAGTCTATCAAGTCAACAACCTAAAAGGAGAATGGCAACCAGAAGCCATGGGTCTAGCATTTGACCTGCTAGCCATTCATTTTGATGTGGTTCTTTTTAAGGCCTTCCTTCCATTCATGTGGGTCTCTCAATTGTGACCTGGTACACAATGGTCGCTTATTTTTTTTTTTAATCTCCAAAAGTGAATGATCAGAATTAGCATTGTGGAGATGTAGGACCCATATACATCAGGTCACCCTTATGTATAATGCCTTTCTTTTCCCTCTTTGTTTCTTTCTTTTTTTTCTTTTCTTATAAAAACATGAACCATATGAAATTACCATTTTTGTACATTAAACAATGAGAATACTGGCAGTTTCTTATAGAAAATCCTAATCTTTTCTGTATGTCCTTCTTCTCCCAGCCCCCTTTTCTCCATGTCTCTCTCTCACTCTCTTTTCATGGCTCCACTCTCTAGTTTTTTTTTTTTTTTTTTGTCCTGGCAAGCACATGTGTATTATCCAGCTGTGAAGGTCAATAGATATTACTGGGAAAAAATTAAGAAAAAGAAGAGTTTCACATTTCAATAAGTGGTAATTTGAAAACCCACTGATGCACTTCACATATCTGGAGGGAAGGTCCTGTGGAACAGCTTAAGCACCGGCATGTGAAACCGAATGGACCAGCTCTGATGAGAATGTTAATTAGTTTGTGCCACTGTTCCTGCATGTGAAAAATACTGCTTTTTCCTTTATTTGGGCTCTCAGATTCAAGGGGACTTTTCTTGGTGTAGGGGTGCAGGATTAGAGGGATTGTTAAAAGGGAGGTGACCTTGACTAGCATGGGGTGTAAAAATCCTTACATATGTACCGACCAATGAGGCAAACCTGGATGGACAAGCTTGCTGTCCTGGCCCACTGATGATCCAGGTGCCTGGTATCCAGTTTTCTTCCCTTCAAAGCTTGCCTTCTAGATGAGAGCTCGGGCCCTTGCAGCATCTTTGTGAACCTCTGTCAGTGGACCTTGTTGACTGTCCTTATCCTGCTTGCCAACCTCACTTTTGTTTCCTGGATTACAAATGAAATCTGTCACCTTTGCATGGATATTACACCTCAAGACACAACACCTTTGTTCCTCTGTGAATTATATGCTTTCTCTCTCTTTCGTCTTCTCTTTATCCCTTAAACACATATATGTGTGCATTTGCACGTAGTTCATACAGCAATAATTTTAGCAGTTTATATTTCACACATTACATTGGCCTGTTGTCATAATTTGGACAATACAGGAAAGAATAGAGAAGAAAATTATAATTATTACTACTCCAAAATAAACACTATTAACATTTTAGTGCATGTTCTTTTTTTAAAATTGAACTATAGTTTACACACAATACTACCTTAGGTTCAGGTGTATAACATAGTGATTCAACAAGTCTATAAATTATACTGTGCACAACACAAGTATAGCTACCATCTGTCACCATACGGCACTATTACAATACCATTGACTATATTCTATATGATGTACTTTTTATCCCTATGACTTAGTCATTCCACAACTGGAAGCCTCTACCTCCCATTCTCCTTCACCCATTTTGCCCACCCCCCCAGCAACCATCAGTTTGTTCTCTATATTTATGGGTCTATTTCTGCTTTTTATTTGTTTATTCGTTTGTTGTTGTTTTTTTTTTTTTTGGTTTTTAGATTTGACAAATAAGTGAAATCATATGGTATTTGTCTTTCTCTGCCTGACTTATTTTACTTATTAGTGCATGTTCTTATAATGTTTTAATGCATACATATTGCATTGGGGTTATACTGTATAAAATGTTATAATATAATCTACTCACTTAAAATCATCTTAGAGCATTTTCCTATCATTGAATATTCTTTGGAAAGATGCTTTTAAATATATGCATGGTATTCCATGGTGTGTGTGTATATATATATATATATATATATATATATATATATGTATATATATATATATATGTGTATATATATATGTTTGTGTATGTGTGTCAGTGTGCATGTATACATATACGTGTATGGTTTATTTATTCTTATATTATTAATTACCTATTTCCACTAGTTTGTAAATTATAAATGATACAGCAGTAGACTTTCTTCTAGATACATCTTTTAGTATATCCCTCATTATTTTGTTAGAATAAATTTGCAGAAATTGTATTACTGGGTAGGAGGGTATGACCTTAGTCAAAGCTCTTGACATGTATTTCCAAACTATTTCCTAGAAAAAGTTTGTATCAATTTATTTTTTCATCATCAGTATAAAAAGTCACTTGTTTTTCCATATTTACCCCAGATTTGTTTGGGAAAAAAATCTTACTCAAATTTGCACATTGTTGATTTCTAGAAAAACTGAACTCTTTTGTATATGTACTTGCCATTTGCATTTCCTTTGAAAATTGTCCATGTCTGGGCTTTATTCTAAGAGCAGTACAGTGGGAAGACCCTGAAAGATTTTATCTGTGGGAGAGATAAGATTAGATGAGAATTTTCAAAGGCTCATTTTGATAATAGGGAGGAGAATGGATAAGACTGAGAATGGGAAGGGGGGTGAGGTAGGAGACTATTAGTAATCTTGGTAAGAAATGATGGTGGCCAGCCCTGGAGTGACGGTAATAGGACTGGAGATCACTGGATGGATTAAAGAGATATTTAGGATTCAAGAGATGGGCAATTATTGGACATGGGTGATCAGGGGGAGGGATTACTTCTGGCTTTTTCAACCTTGGCACTGTTGACATAGCACACTTGGCTGGGCCATTTTTACCGTGGGGACCTGTCTTGTACATTGTAAGATGTTTAGCAGCATCCCTGACCTCTGCCCATGAGATGCCAATAACATGTAGTTCCCCACCCCCAAGTTCTGAGAACCAAAAATGCCTCCAGACATTGCCAAATGTCCTTTGGGGCAGAGGAAAAAAATCACCTTCAGCCGAGAACCACCAGACTAGGTGATGATAACTTCTAGGATTTGGGCTTGGGTAACCTCAAAAGGGAAGATAGGAAAAGGAGCAGATATCAATGGTTAGTGAAAGAGTGGTCACAGTTCAGTTTTGGACGTGTTGATTTGAATGAATTCTGGAAGGACAGTAGCAGGCAGTTATAATAATAGCTCCAAAGTTATAATAATGGCTCCAAAGATTTGGCCTGGAGATTTAGACTTGGGATTTATTGGCATACAGATGACGATCAGTGAGAATGAGTAAAGGGAGAAGGAAAGAGGGTTTGGGGCAGAAAGAACATGAAGGTAATTAACATTTAAGAAAGAAGAAAAATGTGCAAAAGGATCTCAGAAGGAGTTATGAGAGAGGTAAGAGGAAAAGCAGAAGACTAGGGTATCATGGAAGGCAAGGTGAGAGACTTAGAAGGAGCAGAGGCATTTAACCAAGTCAAATGCTGCTACAGGTCAGTCAGAATAAGTATTGAGGAGTGTGCCCTAGAATTAGTGACCAGGAAATGGTCGATCAGCTTGGCACTAGCCATCTCAGTTGAGTGTTGGGGTTCAAAGACACAACTGAAGTTAGTTGAGTGGTGATTGGAAGGTCATGAAGTAAAAGCAGAGTCTGAACCATTCTTAAAGAAGTTTTGCTGATAAAAGGAAGAGATATAGGTTGGTAGAAACAGAATCAGGTGGGGTTGAAGGATTTTATCTTTTTTTTTCATTTTTTAAAAATTAAACTTTATTTTGGGATAATTGTAGATTCACATGTAATTGTAAGAAATAAGGCAGGGAGATACATTTGCCTTTTGCCCATTTTCCTCTCAATGGTAACATCTGCAATACTATATTATCACAACCAAGATAGTGACACTGACGCAATCCACTGAGCTTATTCAAATTTTTCCAGTTTTACTTGTACTTGTTTATGTTTAGTTTCGTACAATTTTGTCACACATGTAGGTTTGTGTATCTACCACCATAGTCAAAATACAGAGCATTTCCATCATCACAAGGATCCCTCATGTTGCTGTTTTATAACTGCATTCACCTTTCTGCCACCCTGAACTTGACCCCCAGCAACCACTAATCTGTTCCCCATTTCTGTAATTTCATCATTTAAAAAATGTTATATAAATGGAATTGTAAAGTATATAACACTTTGGGATTGACATTTCCACCCAGGAAAGTTCCCTGGAGATTCACCCAAGTTATTCTGTGTATTGATAGTCCCTTCCTTTTTATTGCTGAATATTCCATGGTGTGGATGTACCATAGTTTGTCTAACCATTCACCTACTAAAGGGAATCTAGATTGTTTCCAGTTTTTCCCTCTGACAAATAAAGTTCAGTTTTCTAAGAAACTGCCAAACTGTTTTCCAGAGTGACTATACCGTTTTACATTCCCATCAGCATTGTATGAATGATTCAGCTTCTCCATATCTTCACCAGCATTTGGTGCTTTCACTAAGTTTTGTTTTAGCCATTGTGATAGGCATGTAATAATATGTCACTGTGGTTTTAATTTTCATTCCCTTAAAGACTAATGACCTTTTCATGTGATTAGTTGCCATTTATATATCCTTTCTGGTAAAATTTTATTTAAGTCTTTTGCCCATTCTCTAGTTAGATTTTTTTTTTTTTTTTTTTTTACTGTTGAGTTTTGAGAGTTCTTTTTGTGTTATAGTTCCTGGCCCCAATTACGGGAATAAGGCTTGCAAATATTTTACCTTAGTCTGTAGCTTGTCTTTTCATCCTTTTCACAGAGCAAAAATTTTTAATTTCAGTGACGTCCAATTTATCACTTTTTCTTTTGATGGATCGTGCTTTTGGTGTCAATGCTAAAACCTCTTCACCTGGCCTTAGGGCCCAAAGATTTTATCCTATGAACTTTCCAAATGTTTCATAGTTTTATGTTTTACAATTAAATCCATGACCCATTTTGAGTTAATTTTTTGTATGAGGTGTGAGGTTTAGGTAGAGGTTTATGTTTTTTGTTTTTTTCTACGGATGTCCAGTTATTCCCACATTATTTATTGAAAAGGCTCTTTAACTCTTTAAGACACAAAAAGGTTTGAGCGTACATAAAAGCTTACAGAAAGGAGTCACCAGAAAAGAGAGGTCGGATAGAAATATGGAAGTAGGTCACAGGATCTTAAGAAAGTGAGAAGAAATGAGGTCCAGTTTCAGATATAATGTGTGACAAGTACAAAGAGGAGCAGGAATGTCATTGTTACATTTTCTTCTTATTAGAGTCATTTGAGATTATGGGGATTATAGTCAGAATTGCAATTTTGAGAGTCTTGTAATGTTTTTGATGTGTCTTTCTTTCCCTAATCTCGCACTATGGAATCATGTCACTCTTTTACTTGAATATTACTAGGGTCAAGAAATTCAAACCAGTGGTTATTTATTTAGCATATACTTCACATTCATTTATACTAGGTGATGTGGGTGTGGCCATGTAAGGCAAAATTCTGCTCTTGAGGGGTTTATAATCAGGTTGAGAAAGATGAGAAGTCAAATAAGTCAAGGAAAATATATAAATATGTTGAAGTGCTAAACACAGATCCCCACTTCCTTATCCAAAACATTCAGAGCCAGGACTTCACAATTCAGACATTGTCCCTCTTTCTAGAAAGGTACTATGGTCGTAGACTATAGAATACAACTCTAGTGGCGTAGGGCCACAGCACCCAATAACTAAATTATACATATAATGAAATATTTGAAAATAAAAACAATATGTAAGAAATGAAGATTGTTAATAGAATACGTTTGTTGCCAAATGAATTTGAACCAAATTTAAGAGAAAAAAACCCCAGAAGTTCTGTGTTCTGAAATGCTTGGGTTTCAGAATTGTGAAAGGGCTCTTAAACCTGTTTCATGGGTGTTGAGTGATACAGGGAAAAGGAAATGAATATTTATGGTATAGGTAGAAACTGCCCAGTTTCTTCAGCCATACAATCTCAGGCTCAAAACAAGGAGTAATTTGCTCAAACATGTACAACTCAGCATCATTTGGAAACTTAAAAGAAATACAAATTTCAGGTCCAGTCCTGCACCTAGTCAATCAGAAACCTTTGGGCTGGGCCCTAATAATTTGTAGTTTAGCAAGCCCTTCAGGTGATTTTGATGCATGTTAAAAATTTGAGAACCACTGACATAACCAGGAGGTTGACAGAGAACCAGGATTCAAACTCAGATGTTTCTGACTGAAAACTCAGTGTCTTTTGATGATGTTTCCCTTACTTTCAAAGTAGAAAGAAGCAGGGATTGACATGAGCTCAGATGGTAACAGTGACTTCAAAGAGGTTTTGTTGAAACATGCTTTACTTTAATCTAATAGATAAGAACAAAATAATTTTTGTAATGTACATTTCTAGAATATTAGTCTGTTCCTTAATTATATCAAGAAGAAAAATAAGCATTGATAATTCCCTGCTTTATTTCTCTATGTTACTATCTCAATGATGGTACAATTTATTTTGCAGTTTCTTTAAGATCAAGGTAGTAATTTAGCTTGATTATGAAAATTAAGAGTTAGGAGTTTAAGTAAAAGAGGTTCTTAATATTCCTAAGATGATTATTGACCTGTTATTTAGTATCTTTGATATCAGCATATTCTGATAAGTTGATGTGACTTGCTTTTCTACTTAAAGCATGAGTTTTAGTGTGCAAGTTGACAAATTTAAGCAAAATCCAATTAAAGACCATTAAAACATCCCTCTTCAACTAAAGGATAGTTATTTGTGTGGTTCCAGCTCTGTTTAGAAGGCAAGAATCTATATAAACCAGGAGATTATAGGTTTAAACTTAAAGGGTAAGTACAGGGCACAGAAGGGAGAAATGGGGACACTGATCACATTGCTTCTTATTCACTGACAAATAGGATGACTTAGTTCTAAAAGTGAGCAGGTAGACATTAATATGGATGTGCTTCAAATGAGACCTAGCAAAATACAAGCCTAATATACCCTTAAGGTATATCCCAATAGTAATGTATGGAAGTGTTGAATCACTATATTGTACACCTGAAACTTATATAACATGGTGGGTTAACTAACTGGAATTAAAGTAGAAAGTTAGAAAAGAGATATACCCTAATAACTATGTCATGTTGATCTCCTTCAGAAAGGAATACTGTGTTGGAAAATAAATCACTGTAGAAACAAAATGGCAGAAAAAAAAAACCCCACAAAAACCTATCGAACTCATACCACTTTTGAGTTCTCTTTTTACCACTGTAAGTCAAGCTTTGTTTTAAGGGATGGAGTCGATATAATCCAGTATCTTCCGGTAGCAATTACTCATATCAGTTTAGGGCAGCTCTTCCAGTTATCTTTTGCTGTCTAGGGAATCACCCTAAGCCGTAGTAGCTTAAAACAGTAATAACAACAATTATGCTCACGCATCTGCAGTTTGGGCAGTGTCCAGTGGGATACCTATTACTGCTCCACTCAGTGACTGATGAGACGGCTTGAAGGCTGTGGGCTAGAATTATCTGGAGGTGTACTCATGGGTCCGGCTGTTGGGTTAGCTATTAGCTGGGGCTTTTGGTTGACACATCTCCATGTGAAGTCTTCATATGGTCGGGCTTCCTCACAAAATTGTGCCTTATTTCCAAGGGAGAGAGAGACAGGTAGAAGTTGCGTCACCTTTTATTACCCAGATAAAGAAGTCGGGAAGTGCCTAGTCTTTTTTTTTTTTTTTTTTTTTATAATTTTTTAATGCTTATTTACTTTTGAGAGAGAGAGAGAGAAAGAGAGAGAGAGAGCAGGCAAGGGGCAGAGAGAGAGAGGGAGACACGGAATCTGAAACAGACTCCAGGCTCTGAGCAGTCAGCACAGAGCCCGACATGGGGTTTGAACACATGAACCGCGCGATCATGACCTGAGCCAAAGTCGGATGCTTAACCAAGTGAGCCACACAGGTGCCCCATGAAGTGCCTATTCTATTCACTGAAGTTGTCACAAGTCCTTCCCAGGTTTTAGGGGAGGGGGGAAAGACTGCACCTCGTAACAGGAGAGTGGCAAAAGTCTAGAAGAGCAAGTGGGGCTATTGTTGGAAAAGATAGTCACAGAAGCTTAAGAATCACACCTCTGATTTTTTCTATTGTTGTTTTTAACTGTGTTTTGAAATAATTATAGGCTTACAGACAAATTGTAAAATTTAGTGCAGAGTTCCCAAATACCCTTCACTCAGTCTCCCCTCATGTTACATCTTACATAACCATAGAACAGGGATAAAAACTAAGAAGTTAGCCTTGGCACAATATTATTAACTAAACTACAGAAATAATTTGGATTTCACCAATTTCCCCCCTAATATCCTTTTTCTCTTCCAAGATATAACCCATGATTCGATGCTGCATTTAGTTGTGTCTCCTCAGTCTTCTCCAATCTGCGACATTTCACAGTGCTTAGTTGTCTTTCATGACCTTGATACTTTTGAAGAGTACTGGTCAGTCATTTTGTAGAAGGTCCTCCAGTTTGGGTTTGCCTGATGTTTTCTCATGATTACATTAGAGTTATGCATTCTTGGGAGGAATAACACAAAAGTGATGTGCCCTTTACAGTACATCATATGAGAGGGTACATGATGTTCCTAGGTATTACTGGTGATGTTAATCTTGAACATTTGGTTAATCTGCCAAGTGGTTTCTATGGTATTCTTGACTATGAGTTTACTATTTTCCTCTTTGTAATTACTAAATATTTCGGAGAGATCCTTTGAGACTAAGCATATATCTTGTTTCTACTCAAACTTTTACAAACAAATGTTAGCATCCATTGATGCGTCTTGGCTGTAGCAGTGACTACTGTGGTGTTCTAATGGTTATTTTCTATTTTCCTCATTCCTTCTGTTTTACGTAATTAGAATTCTTCTCTATAGGAGAGCTGTCCCTTCTCCCCTGAATTACTATCTCCCCTTTATTTATCCAATTAGTTATTTATATCAGCATGGACTCATGGATGTTTATACATCCTTAGGTTTATATTCTAATACTATCCCTATTTATTTTGTTTCGCAAGTGGTCCAACTCTGGCCATTAGGAGCTCTTTAAGGTTGGCTCCTATGCACTTTCAACATGCTCTCATCCTTTTCTTATTTGTAATTATTTTTGAGCACTTCTTTACTTTCTGGCACCAAAACATGCTCCAGGTTCATCTTGTATTTTCCTTGCCAAAGTCCTGGAATCAGTCAGTTCTTCAACGAGTCCTGGTTCCTTTTACTGGAGAATGGTATTTAGAAACCAAGATTTAGGTGCTTAGATGCAACCATTGCTACTGGGTGTCATACATATACACCCATCTGTGTTTATTTCTAGTTCTATTTATCTGTATATAAATATTTTTAAAAAATCATGAGTCCATATTGATATTTCTGACTCCAGTCTGAATAAAACCACAAGATTGATTCTAGTCCTTCTCCGTGTTTATTTGTAATTTCTTGTTCTCACAGTGAGAATGGGCTCTTATTATCTAAAATTTATTTACTTCACTCCAGAATACACATGGCTTCAGAACTGCTCACTCAGAACCCTGTGAGTAACAAATTGACCAATTAGAGTATAGTGTTTGTATTCTGCTACTTTTGCCTTTGGTGTTGCTGTATCCAGTCAAAACATTGTTTTCCCAAGTGATTTAGGTCAGCTCTTCTTTTTTCCCTTACCACCTATGATGTGATTCATCCATAAGACAGTTTGGTTTGTCATTGTCTGCATTGTGTCTCCCCACCTCCCCCATCTTAGATGAAGTTTTTTTTTTAATTCACAAACAGTAAAATTCACTCTTTGTAGCATATAGTTCCATGGGTTTTAACAAATGCATAGAGTCGTGTATCTACCACCAAGGTCCCCTAAGAAACAGTCCTGTCACTCCAAAAATTCCCTTTTGACTGCCCCTTTAAAGTCACCTCTCCTCCACCCCTCAACTCCTGGCAACCATGACTCTGTTTTCCATTTCTGTAGTTTTGTCTTTTCCGGAATATCATATAAGTGGAATCGTGCAACTTGTAGCCTTTGGGCTCTGGCTTCTTTCACTTAGCAAAACGCATTTAAGATTAATCCATGTTGCTGTGTGGATCAATAGTTCATTCCTTTTTATTGTAGTAGTATTCCATTGTATAAACATACCACAGTTCGTTTATCCATTCACCAGTTGAAGCTCATCTGAGTTATTTCACATTTTGGTGACTGTGCATAAAGCTACTATAAACATCCTGGTACAGGTTTTTGTGTGAACAGAAGTTGTCATCTTTCTCAGGTAGATATCTAGGGGTGTGACCGCTATTACATTTGGTAGGTATACGTGTAACTTTATCAGAAGCTGTCAAGCCATCTTCCAAAGTGGCTCTACCATTTTGCACTCCCACCAGCTATGTATGAAAGCTCTGGTTGCCCTGCATTTTTACCACTGACATTTGCTTGTTCTGTGACTTCACCTCTCTGACAGGGTCAAAAAAAGGTCATAGATTTGAAGTTGGTTGTTTTTTCATTATGAGCATGGGAGCAATTCTCCTTTTAACTCCCTGTATCACAAGTGGGAGTCAGTAATAGAACTCTGATGTGAAAGTTTAAAGAGATAGCATAAGTTTCACTTGGAAATTAAGGTCAAAACAATATATTTATATTATTTTGGAATAAATAGAGTTTCACTGCACAGAAACATGGTGTATAGATTGATAATGGGGATAAACACATCACTTTCTTTCAGTGGTCTCCTTTGATTTTTTTGTGCCAAGTGACTGGCTTCCTTCTGGATGTTCCCAGAGAGCTCTGCCTCTGCATCTGCTCTGCTAGTATCACACCACTTTGCCATTGTTAATGAACTACAGGTTGTGTATTTGAATGTTTATGAGGAAAAGAGATTACATAAATGGCCTAATCTTGTTAGATATGGTACAGTAGAAAGAATAGGGTCTGTGGCTAAACTAGGGAGTGCATACCTTGCTCTAAGGTAATTCAAATTCAAATTTGTATGTGCCTGAGTGTGTGTGTGTGTGTGTGTGTGTGTGTGTGTGTGTATACACAGCCTACTTGTATGGCTCTATATATTCTAACAAGTAAAACTGCTTAGGGCACTATTTGGGGACAGCAGTCAGGACCTTATAATCCCTGATTCATTCTGTATGGTTTGGCTGTCCATACTGCAAGCCATGGTCAGCATGGTGCCAGCAGCAGTACCTAGTAGATGTTCAATAGATATTTATTGAATGAATGAATGAATGAATGAATGACTATCACAAAAGATGGCAGGGAATCCAAAACATTAATGAAACATTAAAGCAGATTTTTTTCTTTCCGTGTACTTTGGGAATGCCAGTGGCTTTTATAGATCTTATGGAACTCTTGTCTCATCCCAGTTATTGAGAAGATCTCTATGTCTACATGTCTACATAAGGAATTGATATTAAAATAATGAAAGGACTAGGCTTAATTTCCTAGAGCAATAGATGGGACGTTTCTACATCAGTCACTGAATCAAGTGACAGCACAAGAGGATTTTTTTTTTTTTTTGCCATGTAAAGTAGCTAATTTTGGTTAGTGAATGGCAGCAGGAAATTTATTAAATTTAACATTTTCCTAAGCACCATTCATGGCCACCTGCATCATATCACAGTTCTTGTAGGCTATGCAACTATTTAATGGGGGAATTTCAGAGAATCAAGAGCAATAGAATGAATGCTTTAAGCTGCCATTTCTTCTGAAGGGGCAATTTGGAATTTTAGATTAAGATCAATACTTTGGGGACCTATAGAAGTGACAAGGCAGAGTTCCAGAGCTTCTGTGGAGTCTAAACTGGGTGGGTGTTTCTAAGAAAAATTGAAGGGACGGTGAGAGCTTTTTAAAAAACTTCTCACTTGTCATTTTATCTCCTAAGGACTGAGAAACTTTTCTTGAGACATAGTGGGAGCAAAAGGAAAATTATAGGTTAGGAGATAAAAAGCCTTTTGGGCAGAGAGGAAAGATTGTGGTGATAGAGATGGCAGATCTCAAGATGGGAAGGATACATTTAAATAGAAAAGGAACTCAGCTCTAACAAAGAATTCCCTGGGGTGGGTAAGACACAAGAATAAATTAGGTACAAAGCACAAGAGTCCCGGAAAAATTGTAACGTGAATGTAACCAGCTGTTTTCTCCGAGCCAGACATTCCGTGTCTATTTAGCTCGTGATCACCTATGACCAACATAACATTGGCCAAGTTTACATTAGTCAGTCAACATCATGTGTTTTCTATCTTTATTGCTGCTATTTTTAAAAAAACACACCTGGTCTGCAGTAAAAACTATCTGAGTCGATTTGAACCAGTCTTTCAAATACCACACTTGCACATCACCAAAGCATTTTTTACTCATTGATGTACTTAATATATCTTTATGCCAAGTTAATTTGAAATCTCGCTTCAATTTTCCTTTCCTGTGATTAAACACTTAAGCACTAGATCTCTAAGGTCAATTTACATAAATAATGAAGAACTCAATTCATCCTATCCTTGTTGGCCCTTCCCTCTATTGTAAAAGTGTTATAATATACACGCATCCCACATTGTAAGTCTTTCCCTTTTCTATCCCTTAGAAATACTAACACTGACATACTAAAGAGTTTTGGCTTTCATGGGTACATTGCTGCCACATCTTATCAGTTCACAGAGGAAGAAATATGAATTTCATGTGTTTGGGAGGGTAGTATTTATAAATGAAGATGGCTGAAAGTGTTGGTCAGACTTCTGTGGCTTTGAAAAATAATGGAGCACTCTCTCTTGCATGGCTGTCACTATGTAGTCCAGGGCATAAATCCACAGCGTTTAAGATGACAAGACCTTGTATTTACATAGAGACTTTCTCCAAGGAATTCACATAGCTCCTTACGAAAGGCTCCATTAATTCTTATAGCTTTGGGAACTAGAGTGGGAAGATATATCTTTATGGCCAGTTGTCATAAATGAAGGAACCATGCCTGAGATGGGTTTGTAACTTTCTCAAGGTCAGTCTAGCCAAACTGAATTGCCAAAAGCGTGGAAACCCAGAGTAATAACAATTTCCCATGTGGGGTAAGGAATGCATGGGTCACTTTGGGTAGGGGAGGAACAGGCTTTTCAGAAAGGATCTTTCATCATTTTTACTCCCCTATGTAATCTGTGACTGAGAGATATTATTTTTCATTATTGTTTCCCAAACCTTGGTCCTCTAAAAACTAGGCTATACAAGACATCAGTGGGTCTGCACTGAAAGAACAAAACAAAACAAAACATGGCTTCCATGGCCAAATAAGTTTGAGAACCGCTTTATGCTGTATTTACGTCTTGCTGATCATAATTCCTATAAATGCAATAAAAGCCCTGAGAAGTCCTGTAGTGAAGAAAATTATTAACCTTGTTTCAGCCATAGTTTTCCAGACTGATTTGATTATGGAAATAAAGTTTCTTTTATATAGCCCCTCTTAATGATTTATGGAACCGTTTTTTTCAATGGACTACCTTCTGGGGAAATATAATTCTTGAGTAAAGGCTCTAGTGAAGAAACACTTCTCTAAAATCTGTTTTTATTCTCTGATCTTTCTAGGCCCACACTCTCTGTTGAGGCTTCATTCACAGATGACCTGGCTGGAGTTTGAGACTTACAGATGCAGGAGATACTCTTGGTTTGCTAAATAACGTTCTGTGGAAGGAATGAGATGGTGCTGAAAAATGGCCCAGGAATAATACCACATCCTTTGTTCCAATCTCCTTCCAGTCTTGCCTAGTTCTTGTCTATTTCACACCCTGATCTGGGGCCCTGTGAGTGGAATGGAGCCATAGTACCCTGTGTGCTAGACACTGAGGGGTGAACAATCACAGATCGAGTGGCAAATATAGTACAGACCAAGAACCAGGGAGGAATCAGGACCAACTGGACAAGAGCCAGGACGAGTCTATCACTGAGGCACAGAATAGAACATGGCTTTGAGGGGCACCTGGGTGGCTCAGTCGGTTAAGAGTCAGACTTCTGCTCAGGTCATGATGTCACGGTTCCTGGGTTCGAGCCCTACATTGGGCTCTATGCTGACAGCTCAGAGCCTGGAGCCTGCTTTGGATTCTGTGTCTCCTTCTCTCTCTGTCCCTCCCATGCTCATGCTCTCTCTCTCTCTCAAAAATAAATAAACATTTAAAAATTAAGAAAAAAGAACATGGCTTTGAAAATTCAGGGTAGAGATAGTGATGACATCAGAAAATGGGGAGCCATGGAATATGTCATTCCAACAGAGAAGTAAGAGTCTTATGTAGACCAAATCCTGATAGGCTTGCACATGTCATCCCAGATAAGGTTTCAGGGCTAGGACAGGGTCCCAGATAAGGTCCCACCAAGAGTTTTCATTTAGGGTTCCTGAACTTGCTTAGGTAAATCAGTATTAGCATATTTTAGTCACTCTCCTATGGACTGTGATAAAAATGCTGCACTGTGAGTTGCTAAGTAAAGATGATTTGCAGAACAGGTATCTGTCAACATGGAGACCAATAGCCAGGGAAACTTTTATTTTGGTCAGGAAAAAAAAAAAACTGTTGAAATGATCAGCTGCCTTAATGAAAAAGGCAGAGTGAGAATACAGAGATGTTGGGCCATATTCAGATCCTAACTCTACTTTCCTTATCCTTTCCAGCTAATCAATGCTATCCTCCCTCTGCCCCCCTACATCTCGTCACTACTTTGATCAAGCAGGGAAGGAGTTCTCACTCCTCAAATGTCATTTTAATTATTTGGGATAGCATTGGAAAGTGACAGGAGATGAGGGAGGGACTAGGAAGGTAAATTGGGACCAGTTATGAAGGACATTGGTTCTCATGTCAGAATTTGGACTTTGTGGTCTGGAAGGTGAGGAGAGTATAAAGTTTTGAACTTGGGTTGTGGCATGACTGAGTGTTAGCAACCTATTCAGATATTTACCCTTGAACTGCCCTCACCCACTCATTTCCACCAGCTGAAGGACCCCATCCTCCAGGAAATAGTCTGTACCAAAGAGACATTGAAGTAAAGAAGTTATTTAATCCTACTTAGTGAGTCTTAGGTCTTGTTTAAACACGGTAAGTAGGGGCGCCTGGGTGGCTCAGTCGGTTGAGCGTCCGACTTCAGTTCAGGTCATGATCTCACAGTCTGTGAGTTCGAGCACCATGTCAGGCTCTGTGCTGACAGCTCAGAGCCTGGAGCCATCTTCGGATTCTGTGTCTGCCCCTCCCCTGCTCATTCTCTGTCTCTCTCTGTCTCAAAAATAAAAAAAAAAAATTAAAAAAAAAACCACGGTAAGTAAATGAGATGACTATATGTATGTATCTATCTTGATTATTATAATAACGACCAGGAGACAAGTTCTTTTATTGTTATAGTCAATTATAAGGAACAATTATAATAAACACAGGCAAGCCAGAAAATTCATTGGGTTTGCTTGAGAGTAGTTTTTCTTCAGAGCAGAGAGACCATTCTCTTCTGAGCAGTTGGCCTGAAAGATAGGACAGGCATATGTATATGTTGGTCTCCAGTCCTATAAGAAGAAGATGTCAAGACAGAGTTAAATGTACAAGGCTTTTATGAAGACACACGCCTGTGACAGAAAATGGGGAGGGCGCTAAGCAGGGCTAGGAGAGCCATCAGACCACGGCATGTGTGACCCAGAGTGAAGCAGAGAGCAGGAGGTTGGGTAGACATGTCCTAGACTGAGGTGCAGTCAAGTAAAGGTTTGGCAAAGATGTCAGAGTGTCCTCCAGCCCACATTGGCCATCTGAAGTATTCCCTGTCTCCTAGGAGTCAGCCTACCTCATTTGCTACCCCTGCCAGGCTCAGTCATTGGCTGGGAGCAGCCTGTTAGAGATGTGGCCCCACATATCTGCAGCAATGGCTTTCAGAGTGCAGCAGCTGCCGTCCAGGCCCCCAGTGGATGGAAGCCTGGGAGGTTCATTCTATTGACTGCAATAATGTTCATGATTCAAACTTGTCTTTGAGACTTTCCAACAACCTATACCTCTATTTGTGGCATTCAGTGGTTCAGAGTGAAGGTTTCACAAAATGAAAGTGCTTTCACAAAGAGGGAGGGGCTTTTGTTGGTAGAAATGGAAGGGTGAAGGCAATTCAGAGATGGTCATACTGGTAACGTCTGAACATGCCACTTGCCTGCTTAAAAAGATTGGGCTGATTTGCAGCTGATTTTACTCAACTCTTCTGAGAATTCTGTGGCATCTAATGTCTTCCTGTTTAAAAAGAAAAACGATATTACGGGGGGGGGGAAGGTAAAACGTTATTTTCAATTTCGAAGTAAAGTGTCAGATTTCGGAAGTTTTTGACACTTCATTATAGGTAGAAGCACTTTGTGTGGTCTCTTTACATTTTATACTCAAGATAACTTTTGGATTGATACAATTGTTCTAAAATAATGCTCCCGTCAGATCAGAGGCAAAAACAATTAGAAGACACCTTTGTTTGAAATCAGTATGACTGCATAAAATGTATTAATGAAACACAGTGAATAATCTTGATCTCTTGATAAATTGCCTGCTCTAGAGAGCATGGGCAGCTCTTGTAGCATCTATTGAGAAAACAAAGAAATCCTGTCAAGATGACATCTGCTGCTTCTGTGGAACGTGTTAGGAGTCATGAGGTTTTGAATATGATGCAGTTAGCAGCATCGTGTACTTAATCAGCTGGCAAGGAGAAATGTTTGTCTTCCTTCTTGGGCATCCATGGATTCTAGAATGGAGCTCACATATGGCTTTACCTGAAAATCAGCAGGACACTTAGCTTGAAGAAGCTGACTGCAAGGGCTCTCCCCAGCCTGGCATATCTGAAGGTACTGTTGGCCATACAACAGTTAACTCTGGTGAGATGGGTCTGGGGTGGTTTATCAGTTAACTATGGCCACAGTGATGCTGTATAATAACCAACCAGAAAATATCAGCAAAGGAAAAGCGAGTATTTGGCTCCCAGTTGTGGGGGTTGACTACAGACTGGCTAACCTAGGCTGGGTCTAGCTTGGGCAATTTGATTTTGTTCTATGTGTCTCTCATCTTGCTATTGGGATCAGTGGGTCAAACTAGGTTTGTTATTCTCATTGTGATGGTAAAAAGACAAAAGAGAAAGCAGACACACGAGTCATCTTGAGGCTCAGGCTTGGATCCCAGGAAAAAGGTCACGAAGATTTAACTCTAAGTTTTCTTCTGAGAGTTGTATAGTTTTAGCTCTTACATTTAGGCCTTTGGTCCATTTTGAGTTGGTTTTTTTTTTTTTATATGACATAGGAGTCCAACTTCATCTTTTGCATGTAGATTCCCAGTTGTCCCAGCATCATTCATCGAAGAGACTATTGTCTGAGAACCACTGATTTTGATAATAAGAAATGTTCACAGCTGTTGTCATTCAGGCAGACTGGGGTGTAAGGCTTTGTGGTTTTCTTGGTACCAGGGTCCTTCAGAGGAAGGAGATGTTCCATGAAAAAGAGAAAGCAGGACAGGGTTGGGGCAGGGAGGGTAGAACTGAAATTGATGTGAAGGCTGGCCTCTTGTAGAGGTTATAGCAGTCTAAGAACAAAGGAATGTTATAATCCCAGTCTGGCTTCTAAACGTTTTAGTGTCAATGAATTCAACGGTAGTTGAGAATCCAGATGGTGGTTGAAAACTTGGCAAATGGTTGGCTGTTATCCAATTGATTAGATATCTGTCCACATGCAGTGGAACAATTACTCATTGGGCTGAGAGTTTGAAACAGGGGCTAGTCCTGGGGAAGAGGCCTGGTCAGTGATGACTAAAATGGCTGCAATTTTTGTACCTAGGCCTTCTGTAACGTGACTCTGGAGCTCTTTTCTTCAAGAGGTAAACCTAATTTTTCACACTTTAATCTGTGCTGGCCTCATAATTCTGTTTGGTCAATAGAATGCAGCAGAAACAACTGTGTGTTATCTCTGAGCCTAGGCATCAAAATGTTTTGTACACTTCTGCTGTGTCTATCTAGGAGCCTTACTTCCCTCCCATGGGAGCCTTGGTTGGAGGATGAGAGACTTAGTGGAGCCATTTGCAGGCAGTCCAGTAATAGCCAGCCACCCCCCCTTAAGTAGAGCTAGGGCTCGCCTACAGCTGAGCGAGGTTCCGTGAGGGAGCCCAGCTGAGACCAGAAGAATTGGCCAACTGAGCCCAGCCAAAGCTGCCAATCTCCACATCATAAATGAACAGTTGGTATTTTAAGCCACTGAATTTGGGAGGTGGTTACACAGCAACCACTAACAATACACAGGATGTCCCGGTCCTGCCAAATGGGCTGTAGATCAGGATGGGTTTTCTTAGGGCCAGGGCTAGGGTAAAGCAAGGGAGGTGCTCAGGGTGCACCATTTAAGAAGGCATTAACTCTCAGGTGCAGATGCTGTATTTTTCCTGGCTTGGGTCTTCTGCTCTCGACTGGCAGATGTTGCGAGGGTGACCTAAGGCAGGCAACTGAAGCAGACTGGATCACTAGGAGAATAAGAGCGATGGCGGGGAAGCTGTGGATCAGGTTACAGGTGTGCTTACCTATTGTCCTGGGTTGGGCTTGGTGGGAAAGATGTAATATCTCAGGTATGGTTGGTGGTCAAGGAAACCCCAGTGGCAGCACAGAAGCTCAGCTATTATGTCTGGGCCAGTAGATCCCAAACCTGAGTATGTGTCGGAACCTAGGAGAAGCTTCCATCTGGGCCGTTAGCTCAGTTCATGAGCTAGAGAGGGCACGGAAGGACACGGGAAAGGGGCCGGGTTGTCGTCATCTCTGTACACACCCACACTTGGCCTATTACTCCTTTGACAAGTTAGAACAAAATGGTTAAAATTCAAGAAATAATGGGCCACTTTTAGAAAAGACCTGCCTTGCAGAACACGCTTCAGAGCAAACAATTTTCATGATGAGCAGCAAGAGAGTCTTTGCTCCAAGTGCAGCTGCCACAATTTACACATTGCACTGAATAGTGACAAGTAATTTCACAAGTGATAGAGACAGGCTGTAGCCATGCCTGCAAAACCTGGGTCAGGCTGACAATGATGATTTCTAGGCTCTCACATCATCACCATCTTTTTAGTAATGAATGACAATGATGATGGCTCTGAAGATTTGGGGAGGGGATCTGCCCAAACAGTGAAGTGGAAAAGTAATGAGGGTATGTGTTCCTTGGGCTAAGATGTGAACAATTTTGGAGATATGGTCTACACGGTAAACACTGAAGCCTCTAGAATTAATAAAGACATATTTGAGACAAGTTTTCAACTCTCAGCTTGTGTTTGTGGAATAACCTCACCTGTTTATAAATTGGGAAACACATTTCTAGGCTTGGGTAGTTACTAATTGCAGAGGAGGGGCATTTGGTAGCCTCGTAGTTGTATCTCCAGAAACTCTGCTTCTCACTCACCAAGATGCATCCCCTACTTTCCCTCAATCACCCTTTCTCCCTTTCTCCTCCTTGAAACTCCTTACACAGTCACCCTTTCTCCTTCTTGAAACTACAGCTGTGCAGGTGCTGTTCATTATAACTACTCTGAGGCCCAGGACCTAGAGGTGGCCTTGCCATCGCGCTTTCACTGTCACTGGGAAACCACCCCTGTGGTAAAGCTCACACCAACCAGTCGTTCCTGAGACTCCTTTCTTTGCATCATCATTAGCAGACCTCCTGAAGAGTCATTTTTGGCTTCACTTTTGGCTCCTTCTCACTTCCTTCTATCCAAGTGTGATCGTTATACCAGAAGATTTTAATGATGCATGGGCATAGCAGAACCTCTTTCAAAACCTCTCTTGTAGCTCATGTATCACTGTGGAAAATTGGTATTTTTTTTGTCCGATATTTCAAATTCCCACAACGGTTAGTTGGATAAAATCTCATTCATAGGACTTAAGGAAACTTGAGTGGTCATCTTGTTTATAACTAATTCCCTACCTCTTGGAATTGTTTTCCTTACTCCAGAGAGGAACTCCACTGTTCCTTTTAATACATTTCTCTTGTGTTTATCTTGGTTGCTTTCAGTGGTAGTCTCCTGAATTTAGAGACCATACATCATTATTCTCTAGCCTTCATAGTGCTAATTACAAAGTAAATGCTTGTTGGGGTATTGGTGTATCAGTGTCGAAGATTTGATGCAATGGGAAATGGGCATGTAGTCAGTTTTTTCCTTAAATTTTTTTTTTAAATTATGAATGCCCAGGTTACTGTCATTGGATTGGCCTTCATTCTAGGAGTATAGAGAAGATAGAAAATAGAGTTGATTTTGTCTTACCCAATTTTGAGCTCAAAAGAATTTGATGATTGCTCAGAAAGAAAACCAACGGGAAATTGATGTATAATTTATTTGGTACCCAGTACCCATAGGAAACATCTGTTGTGATTTTATAAGCCTGTACAAATTCAAAACAAGATAAGTGAAGAAAATGTGTCTATTTAAAAGGCAGCATAGTCTTCTCTAAGCACATTAAGGAGAGAGATGTCTGCAGCTTTATTTGGCAATTGTATATAATCTCACAGGCAACACAGCTATTTTATTCATTTAATTAAAAATGGAAAATGTATTATAATGAAAAAAGTAAGCTGTGGAAAATCATGAACCATACTCCCTGAGTTCCTAACCTCTTTTTTTCATTGTGCGTGGTTAAGTTTTCCTGGCAATTAAGATGTTTAAAACAATGTAACGAAAGTACAGAATTATGGGATGGCTGGTTAATTTCCTCATAAACTTATCCTTTGCAAATTACCCGATAAGCGAAAAACTTAGACTTTGATGTTAATTACCTTTATTAGTGCTGACAGTACTAGTTTCCACTAATGATCAGGTTTATTCTCTGCTCCATTTGCTGAGCTGAGTTGTGAATTATTAATGGGTATGAGGACTACTTTACTACAGATGGAAATACTTTGTAGACTGTTTTTCAAAAGATATGTCAACAAAATCTTCAATGTGCAGACCAGCTTCCTATGTACATCCATAAATATTGTGTTAAAAGAATCAATCTACTAATCATTGGGCCTGTGATCAGTATGTTTTAGCTAAAGACAGGGTGATTCTACATATGAAGCTGCCTCAGGACTGTTACAGAGTTCTTGCTAGGTCCTGGGTCATTGTGAAACCCTGGGAAAGTTAATTTACACTCTAGATTTCTTTGGCCCAGGTGTAAATTAAAAGCATTGAATTAGATCCCCCCCTGCCTTGGAAGTTTATTATAATGTGAGGCCAGCTAGGATTAGGCCTTAAGTTAAAAAATTCCCCTTGCTCAGCCCAGGTGGATATGAGATCAACATCCCATCAGTTCTGGTTTGACAGCCTAAAGATCATGCAACACTACTTAGTTTTGAGTCTCCAAATGGCTCCCCTCAATTCTATGTAGTATCAAAGCAAGGGCCAGGTCAGTTACTAGTTGCTGCTCTCGGACCAGACTTGCCAACCCTCGGATCACTGTGGAAGAGGATCCCATGCCTGAGCAGCAGCCTGTGTCTGGGTAAAGTAATAACCACAACCCTTCTACTTGTGCAGTGCTCTGAGCTCTTTCAGGTAATTCACACATATTTTCTCATTTTATCCACAATATAATGAGGGTGATGATGAAGATGGTCTGGAAGCACATTTTCAAGGAAACTGGGTTGAGGTTTTCAATCTTACGCAAAATGAAGAACTGTGTTTTTCCTCAGGGATGAGATTGCATTTGTGTTGTTCTTCATGAATTTCATTAGCTTCTCACTCCCAACTTGAAAGAAGACTGTGAAAGGCAATGAAGACACCGAGAATGTGGCAGCAAATGCTAACTTTAAAGGTGAAAAAAAAAGGGAAGTCTTCCCTTTGAATTTAAAGAAAATAATGGTCTTGGCACTCTAATCATTGGGTTTGATATTGAAACAGCCTGCAGATTGTCAAAACGGGGGAAATTGCATGAACCTGAAACTTGAGGCCAGAAATGCTTAAGAAGATAGATTCAAGGATGTGGCCAGGTTGCTGAGATTGAATGTACAAATTTAGTAGGAGTAACTTAATTTTTTTGTTCCCACTGTTCTTCAATAATGAAGCCTCCAAAACACTAAAAGACTCTCAAGCCTTGAGACAGATGGGAAAAGCAGATGCACCTTGAGTTTTCCCTTAGACGGCATTCCCAAATACTCTGGGAGACGGGCAGAGAAGGAGATTTTCCTGGGAGCATTTTAGATTTGTCCAGCTCCAACCCCAGAGTCCTGGCTTGACTGACAATGGCAAGATTAACTTTTAAAAAACTTGGTTTTGTGATTTTCGTTATAAATATTATAAAGAGAAAGTGAATATACATGTGTATATATATATATATATATATATATATATATATATATACTTTTTTTTTCTTCCCCCTAAAAAGGTGGTGATGTGGGTTGTGGATTTGACTTGTTTTTTTTCCTAATCTGTTTCTATCAGGGTGGTTGGAACCTTGGAAAGGCTTCTGGATCTCCTTTGGCTATAATAATAATATGTTATAAGTGAGCTCTAGGCTGAGACTGCCTGGAATATTAAGAAGTATTTTCCCTTATTTAAAAGTGGGGGATGGAAACTCAAGGAAAGGAACCATTTTTTATTAATTGACTTGATGTATGTGTGGCAATCCACCTCACAACGAAAACATCGCCAAGCAGCTCAGTTTTTATCCTAAAGCCTCCCTATTTGAGAACCAAATGGGCGAAAGTACACACATTGGGACACTCCCTGGTTCTCGCAGTGTGGTCATCAATATCGTACGCAAACTTGTTAGAAATGCAAATTCTCAGCCCTACTCCAGACCTTCGGAGTCAGAAACTTCTGCAGGTGGAGCCCAGCAATCTCTTTAAGAAAGCTGCTAGGTGATTCTGATGCAGCCTAAAGTTTGGGAACTACTGGTGTTTGCTAATAGAGTAGGTCTCAACATTGTCTGAACACTGGAATCACTTGGAGAACTTTAAAAATGAATACTCATGTCTGGTTCCCGCTTCTGTGGATTCTAATTTAATTGGTCTGACCTCTGGCCTGATCATTGATGTTGCAAAACCTCTCCAGGGGATTCTAATATGCAAACAAGCATGGGCCCCACCCACCGTGCTAACGTCAATCTACTCTCTTACGAGGGGCAAATTTCAAAAAGGCAAAGCAGGAGATAGTGTTGCCAGAAAACAAAGCAAAATAGGAGTTTGGGTGAAAGGCAGATAGAAGGAGTTATATATACAGAATGCTTTCTGTTTTATGTAAAGGCATCCGACTCAGTCTCCAGAACCTTTTCAACTGATGTTTAGTTCTCCAGGTAAGACTGTTCTTCTCCATGAGAAATTGTCTTGCTCCTGTGGTTGTCACACTTCAAAGTTTATTGTCAGAAAGTTTTTGGGGTGCCTGGGTGGCTCAGTGGGTTTAGGCGTTCGACTTCGGCTCAGGTCATGATCTCACAGCTCATGAGTTCGAGCCCTGCGTAGGGCTCTGTGCTGACAGCTTGCAGCCTGGAGCCTGCTTCAGATTCTGTGTTTCCCTCTCTCTCTCTCTACCCCTCCCCCACTTGTTTCCCTCTCTCTCTCTCTCTCTCAAAATGAAACATTTAAAAGAAAGTTTCCTATGGGATTCTGATGGATAATATATATTGTATGTATGTATAAAGAAAGCATACAAATTTTGAAAAAGTTACTTTAAAACTCAAGAATATTGGCCAAAAACCATTTGCATTGCTTTTGTTCTTTGAGACTTAAAATGACAAAGTTGTATTTTACTTCTGCATTTAAAATTTTCATTCAGAGGGAGGAGTCAACATGGCAGAGAAGTAGGGGGACCCGAAGTTTCCTTGTCTTTCAAACACAACAGTATTGAGGCCAGAAGGCTTGAATTCCAGGAATCCAGGCTACAGAGTGACAGAAACATCTCCAGGGACCCACAGGGACAACTTGGTGGGCCATAGGTGCGTGATTACGACCTGGGAGAGAGAAAACTGGTGGCGCAGGCACGGAGGGGAGGGGTCCCCTTCTGTGGAGAGACAAAGGAGAAATTAGAGGCTGTGGAAGTGTAGGATTGTATTTGGACAAGAGAAAAACCTCCCTGGACCACGGACGGGGGAACAGAAAAAATGGAGAAAGAACCAATTTCTAACATGATCCAGGCTTGTGGGTCTTTCTCCGGACTGAGCTCGGAGGCTAGGTGGGAGAGGGCGGTCCCTTCCCTTGAGGGCTGTGGTAAGAAGGTAGAGAGCTGCTCCAAGGACATAAGACCCTGCAGGCACCCGCAGTTCTTGGCAGTTGGGTGATTTCGAGATTCAATTTTGTTTGAGTACTAGCTTACACTTCCAGGTTCTCAGAGGAGACCCTGCCACGCCCAGCACCAAAGAAAAGACTAAGAAGGGCACATGACCTCACTGCAATTCTCTGTAAGCTGGATTTCCCCCCCTTTTGATAATGAGTACAGCTCCTGAGGGACTAGGCCTTTTAAAGGAATCTCCTATCCAACTCTGCTCTCTACTTGGGCCCGATCTTTGTTCCTGTAAAACCCACACCTCTAAGCAGCCCAGACTGCAGACAACCTCAGGGCAGCTGCTGGCATTAGCATTTTGTCCTCTGTAGATTTGTCCTTTTGCTTCTTTTTGGCCCCTGAAGGCTTGGTTCACTTTTTTTGCCAGCTCATTCATCCATCCCCTGAATACATGCAGCTAGCAACCTATTTAGGTACCCTCTATCAGAATATAATGCAACTGCTGGGTCATAGGGTACATCTATTTTCAATAGTACTGCTAGGAATTTACCCAAGGGATACAGGAGTGCTGATGCATAGGGGCACTTGTACCCCAGTGTTTATAGCAGCACTTTCAACAATAGCCAAATTATGGAAAGAGCCTAAATGTCCATCAACTGACGAATGGTTAAAGAAATTGTGGTTAATATACACAGTGGAATACTACGTGGCAATGAGAAAGAATGAAATCTGGCCTTTTGTAGCAACAAAAGTGAAATAAGTCATACAGAGAAAGACAGATACTGTATGTTTTCACTCTTATGTGGATCCTGAGAAACTTAACAGAAAACCGTGGGGGAGGGGAAGGGGAAAAAAGTTACAAACAGAGAGGGAGGGAGGCAAACCATAAGAGACTCTTAAAAACTGAGAATAAACTGAAGGTTGATAGGGAGTGGGAGGGAGGGGAGGGGGGGTGATGGGCATTGAGGAGGGCACCTGTTGGGATGAGCACTGGGTGTTGTATGTAAGCCAATTTGACAATATATTTCACATTTTTAAAAAAAAGAATATAATGCAACTAATCCTATAGGTGTATATTTTATTTGCCAGCCCCTTTAAGTAGTCTGTACCAGGAGTATTTTCTACCATATTATCTGTTCTGTTAAACCAAGATGAGGTTGCTATTGAATTCTAAATTAGTCTCTAAGGCGTTAGTTATTCCTACTTCCTTTGCATTACTTGAAAATTGATAAGCAAGTTCTTTGTGTCTTTCTATTACCAAGGTCTTAGCTTTTCTAGTGTTAAGATCTTTTGGAAGCTCCTATTGACATTCTGTGCCTTCGAGATTTTTAGTTAATAAGGAGAGGTTCAGAACTGCCCAATTCCCTACATTCTATCCTGTCCCTGAAGACAGGTCCAGAGGCCTTCAAAATTTTAAAAGAAACATATAGGGGATATATCCTGGTTTTCTCCTGATACATGACAGATAAACCCCAAAATTTGTGGCTTAAATCATTTTATTATATTTTATCTTACATTTCATGGTTCTGGGGCTGACAGATCAGCTGAGAAGTTCTGGTTTGGGATTTTTTATCCATTTGTAGTAGATGAGGTTGGAGTCAACTCACAGGCTTCTTCACTCACATGTTTTAAGGTTAAGGCTTGTTGTCCAATGGGACCTCAGCTGAGCTATAGTTAGAACACATGACTGGAACGGTGGTCTCTCCACATAGCTTGGCCTTCCTTGCAGTGTGGTGGCTGGATTTCAAGAGAGCACATCCCTGGGGAAAGAGATAGAAGCTGTATTGCCTTTTATGTTCTAATCTCAGATATCTCTGCTGCATTTTATTTGTTAGAGTTGGCAAGACTGGCCAAATTCGTGGAGTGGGGAACTAAGACTCCATTTTTTGAAGAAGGATCAAAGAATTGAGGGACAAATGTTTTAAGCACCACAGTAGACAAATGGAGGAAGGTTTCATGTTTTCAAATTCTAACAAATGTCTTATTGCCATGGCCATTGCTCTTTAATTCCTGGTCCTTTTTGGTTAGAAACACGAATGTGTATTTTTTTCTTGGTTTTATTACCCACTGGATTTTGCACACTAAATCTTCTTCTGAATCTAGCTTTATGTATATTCAAGCCCTGGAAATGCATCTGATCTACAATAAGCCTTACCATGTCTTTCAAGGATTATTCAAACAACCTTTATCTGGTTTCTCTGCTTCCAGTTTTACTTTTCTCCTCCCTGATAGATTTATTTCTTTTTAAATGTTTATTTATTTTGAGAGAGAAAGAGAGAGCACAAGTGGGGGAGAAGCAGAGAGAGAGAGAGAGAGAGAGAGAGAGAGAGAGAATCTCAAGGCAGGCTCCCAGTTGTTAGTGTAGATCGCAATGTGGGGCTCAGTCCCACGAACCATGAGATCATGACCGGAGCCGAAATCAAGAGTTGGATGCTTAACTGACTGAGCCACCCAGGTGCCCCTCACTGATAGATTTCTAAGTAGCACATCTGATCTTGTCTCTCTTGTGACTGAAAAATCACTGGTGGCTCTTCATCTCTAGCTCCTCAACGTGGCACAAAAGACCTTCCGTGATCTGCTCCTTACCCTCTTTCATGCCTCATCTCTCATTCTCCATTTTCCCTTTACACTCTAGCACAACCAAGCACCGTGCCTTTTCACACCTCTGTGCCTTTGAATATGATGATTTCCCCTGGCTGGAATGTCTGTCTCTAACTGGCCTGGCAGTCTGAAGCATTCTTAAGGTGCATTCACAAATCTATCCATGTTCCTGTGTCTATAGCACCTGTTTGTTCACTCAGCTTGGTATACCTAAGGATTTTTTTTTCTTTTGAAACGCTCTAAGTTCAACCCTGCTCTAATTCTCTACTACTTCTTGGTAGTATGTGATAAATACAAGAACCTCTTTCTTCTGACATTAGAAATAGCACTTGTCAGCTCTGGTTAAGAGCTCAGCAGTCTTTGAGACACCCCAGTCTTCAAAGGACACTGGTCAATTTTCTCAAAAAAAAAAAAAAAGTCTCCCTTCCCTTGCCTTTGGTGACAGTATCCACAGTCATGGTTCCATTGTTAACTTGGGTTGCTTTACAAAATTTTCTTCACTATCAACTAGAACCAAGACTTTGCCGAAGGGACAAAAGGTAAAACAATTCAGCAACAAAAAACAAATGCAGCATCGTACAATATAAATAGCATTACAGATGTAATACAGCATATGAAATTTTTAAAGCCTAAAAGGGATAGGGAGAAGAAATTATTAAAATGGCAAGTGTTGATATACCATAACTTCAACTCCCCTAATGTTGGACATACCAATAATTTCAATTTTTCTTTGAAAATAACATGGAAATAAACATCTTTATGAACAAAAAGTTGTTTTCTCTCATTTTCTGGTATCTCGTTGCATAAGTTCCAAGAAATAGCACAACTAAATGGAAGAATTATGCATTCCTTTAAGCTTTTGGATGTGTGACCAAATTTCTACCGTTCTTTCCAATAACGCACAAGAGTTTGGCTTCCCTGCACTTTCACCAGCTTTGGCATTATTACTATTTTCTTGAGTTTTGGTAACTTGAAAATTAAAAAAAAATCCTGAACTTCAAATTGAATGAAGTTGGGGCTTTTCCTTATTTTTAAGTGGTGGGAATTAGATTGGGCATGGGAAGACCAGAGAGCTATAGATGGACTTCAAAAAGACAAGCAAACATGGTAGGTGAGAGAAATTGAATTTTAAAAGCTTTTAAAAAAATGACTCTTTTGTATCCAGGTTCGTTATTTCCCTCAAAGATACTTTTGTGTTCTTCATGATTTTTTCAAAGATGGAAGAACTGTTATCAGCTATCTCATTTAGATTTCAAATATACTTTAAATAAGACTTTATAACAGTTAAACCTTCATCTTCACTCAGATTTCTTTTTAAAATATTTCTGTTCAGTTTTATCCTTTGTGTGCTGAATAAGGTGGCTCATATTTATGTTCTCTGATGGATTCTACATAGCTTAATTATGAAAAAGGATGAAATTAAAATTTTCATAAGTTGATGCCAATTAAACTATGTAAATGAATGTTTTCTACAGCTTCTGTTGTTGACTTCATTGCTTTTAATTTTTTTCACTAACTAGCTCCATGTGTAGTTATGGTGAAAGTGCCACACAGTGTTGCTAAAATAAATATTTGGCTCTCTTCGTTACTACCTTCTGAGGCACCTGGGCAATACTCCCACTCTTAGCCCAGAAATTAAATGAACATGTCCACTGAGCCACTTGCCATATTGTCCCTCTTGTCCAGACTTGCAAACTTTAATTTTCAAGGTCTCTAGGGAAGTGGCTCATTTACTCTGAATCTTAGCAATCTCCACGAGCTATTTTTCCCCCTAAGGTATATTCCTCTGTTATTTAAGTTTAATAAGCTTGATTTGAATTAGAAAACATTGTTTGGTCGGAGGTATTCATGTCAGGAGATTGTCTAGGACCGACATGCAGCACCTGCTTTACTGTCTCCTGGGGAGATGGACACTTTTGTTCCTTCTTTTGTTTACTGAACCAGTTTCGTAATGAAAGTACTGTGACATTGGAAGGTTCAGAATTAATAAATCAGGGAAATGATTTTATAAACCATGCGTCCCTTTGCTGCACAAAATGTTCACATCCTTATAAAACATCTTTTAAAACTTGGTATAACTCAGCATCCTAGGTTCTTCACTTTTATTTTCTGCCTACCTATCAATTTTATTATTTTATTATTTTTTAATGTATACTTCTGAGAGAGAGCGTGCATGTGCCCACGCGTGAGCCAGGGAAGGGCCGACAGAGGGAGACAGAGGACCCGAAGCAGACTCCACGCTGACAGCACAGAGCCTGATGTGGGGCTCGAACTCATGGAACCTGAGCTGAAGTCAGATGCTTAACCGACTGAGCCACCCAGGCGCATACATTTTAAATTCCTATCTTGGCTAAATATGCTTGTCTTTCTCCCCTCCTCAGTCCCAAACAACCCACCCAGTTCCAAAGGCCAGTAGTGTCCATATAGTGTTAGAGAAAGGGTTTACCCAGCCGAAGAGCTATTTATTGTACTTTTGTAAATGAATTGAACTATTCTGGGCCTTGGTTGTCTCATCAGTAAGACAGAAGCTTGCAGCAGATAATCTTTAATGTGGAGCCCTGGTGATATGCAGTTCACCCCTTACTTTACCAATGACACAACTCATGACAGACTTTCCACAGGCCCAGGACATGTGCTCAAAGCTTTTGACTTCAGATCCAGTGTTTGAAAGCTCATTTCTAAGATTTCAATCTGACAGAAATTGAGTGACTTGAATCCATTTCATTTCATCATCTTGTATTTGTTTCATCTAAGTAAGTGTCATCAGTATTTACGTTCAGTATTACATTTCCAGTACATACCACACTGTGTGGCTCACGGTAGGCCCTCAACTATTTGTTGCATCCTCTCATTCATTCATTCATTCATTCCTCAGTCAGTATATTTTGTAATGAGAATCATGCCGAAACATGGGAGGGGAGCTATGCGGGAGCTATTAAAGCTTTCCAGCCAGAAGTGTCTCCGTCTGTGGTGGACACATTAGAGAAGGAATGAAGCCAATATGGTTGAGAAGTATCCCATATTGAGAACTATGATGACTTGGTCCGAGTATGGGAGATGTTGAGGATAACTCCAACTTGGTGGCTAGAAGTAGCATTTACTGCAAGGGAGAAGAAACAAGGGGCAGATTTCAGAGAAGACCAAGGGCTTCATCTGGAACACGATAGAGTTGGGATGTCTGGCTCTCCAAGTTGAAATACTGAGTTAACATGTGATGTATCAGACTGGTGGTTAGAAAGGACATTTTGGTTAGAGATGTAACTTTGGGCATTGTCTAGAAATAGTTTTAAGTAAACTATAAGCAAATGCTTAGAGAGGAGAAGTGGAAACTAGGTCTTGGGAAATCAACAGTGAGAGTCATGGGAGAGAAGGGCCAGGAGAGGAGCTGGAAGAGCAGTGACCACTGAATGAGGAGGAGAAGGGGTAACAGTGGAGAATTCTCCAGAGAGGACTAAATGATAATGACTGACAAGCTAGGCTTCTATGTATTAGATTGAATCACAAGACATTACTATTTTTTTGTACTTAATAAATGGCAAAATGTTGCTAATTTTGTGTGGTTCAGTGGAATCCATAGTTTGCTCATAAAGTAAACATTTCAGGAGAGAATATCTCTTTCATTAAGTGAGGAACATCTGTAACCACAATTGTGCCTCCCCCCCCCCTTCTCTTTATCTCTCTGTTTACCTAACTTATCTCCGTAAATTTTTATTTAGTTGGATTTATGCTAAAGCTCGGAAAAGCCATTGAAGGATTTTAAGCAGAGTGAGACAAATCTGATTAGTTTTTTTTTCTTTGGACTGTAAACTCGTGGACCCGTGTCTGTTTTCACCCATAGCTCTTTGCCCAACATGTGGTTCACAGCAGGAGTTCAATACTTTTTATGTACCGGGGAGGGTTTGTCCTCTACACGCAGCATGAACCCCTGTCTGAAAGTATCCCCTCTAATATTTTTTGAATATTATGGGCATTTAAGTCCCACCACACAAATTATATGGGCTCTTCAGTTTACTTGTCATTGCTATGGTTTTCTAAACTGTGGCTTTTGCCATTTCAGTGTAGAAATGTCCTCAGTTAAGACTAAAGCCTGGTTCAGTTTGATGTCAACACAGACCTTGGTCCAAGAGCTGGAATCCAGGCAATTGTTGGTGGATTCATAAGTTCACATTACCTCGTAAGGCTCAAGTTTCTTTACTTTTCCCCTCCATATATATTTTTTAAAATGACTAGATTGAACTGGATGATTTCTTTTAGGTTTTTTAGCTGTACTTATCTAACTTCTTATGCTTCTATTAATGATATTCAGACAGAATAGGATAGACCTGTTCATCTGTGTTTTGCCTTACAGATGTTGTAAACTATGTACCCACTGGCCAGGACCCAAGGCCCATATTGATGTGTTTTGTTTATGCCCCCTGAATATTTTTTAAGAATTGTTTTTATTTTTTTTTATTTCTTTTTTTTTTCTTGTAATCTCCACACCCAGTGTGGAGCTCAAACTGACAAACCCAAGATCAAGAGGCACATGCTCTCTGGACTGAGCCAGCCGGGTGCCCGTATCCCCGTTAAATATTTTCAAATGTGAGTCAGTGTTCTCAAATTGAGAGATCTCACATTGAAATTTGGATTTGTCCTTTCTCTAAAAAAAACTTGAGATCTTTGGCTGCATGGGGCTGGCATTCTTGCAGGGCAGCAACTGGCTGGAACTGACTCTCACTATTCTGTGTTGTTTTTCACCCCCTGCACATTGCCCACATCATTTTCACAGTCCTTGTAGCTATTTGAGTTTGATCGACCTGGTATGACCCAGGCTGGAAAACACCTCAGTGGTGAGACTTCAGGGTGATGTGAACCCTGGACAGGTGTGCAGCCCATTTTCTCATTTCTTGGCTGAGAATTCTGAGTCCTGTACAGCTGGTCAAAGTATTGTCTAAAAATAGATAAGTAATTAAGGGAATAGGACTTTGCTGTGTTTAGTTCCCATTTTCACAAATGCCTCTGAGCAGTGTTTCTCAACCTTGGCCAGTCATTAAAGTCATCTGGGGAGCATTAAAATTTCACCCCAGAGCAATTAGATCAGAATTTCTGGAGGAGAGACCCAGGCATCAGTATTGGGAAAAAATCGGATGTTCTCATGTGCAGTCTGGGCTGAGAAAACACTGCCAGAGAAGCTGTGAACCCAGCAGCAAGTACTGACCTCATCATCCCAGAGAAATCCTCAGAAAGTTTGGGGAATTATTTGTGGCTGGTTTGAAGCCTGTATGTAGTCACTAAAAACCTTGCCTAAGAATAGCCTCTGTCCTTGGAAGCTAGGCTTGCCATTTGCATGGAGTTTACATTCTACGTGGTAGCATCCATGGGGGTACACTTTCAGCATGGGCCATTTAGCCATCACTGTCTCCTTCCTTCGATGCAAATACGAGGGGTAGGTAGAGGGTAGGAAGAGGCCATGAATAGGGTGCTGAAAGGTAAAAAAAAAAAAAAAAAAAAAAAAGGTGACAACCGGAATGCTGGATTTCTACCAATCCATATGGCAACCTGGGTTCTGTGGAAAAACATGGTTTCAATGTCTTGGCTTTTAAGATGATTGATGAAAGGGCAAAAGATAAACTGGTGGTAAACCAAAGACTGAAATTAAGAATTTTGCTTCCATCTGAACTGTGTGTTGCTTTTCCAGCCTCCCCACTCGGGCTACTTTGATCTGAAAAGTCTGCAGAATGACTTCCCTGTTGGAGTCTTGTTAAAGAATTAAAAGAATAGGGAAAAATCCAGAACGAATCATTGTTTCCAAAGTTTCCATAGATAAATTATTTTTCCAAATGACCCGTAATAATAGGGTGAGAAGAAGTGCTTTAAACAATAGCTACTCCATGACATTCTCCTTGTCTGCCTTCCCAATAACGTCAGAACAATAGGCTTGAAATCTGAGCCTAATACGGAATTGAAAAATTGCAGACTTAAGGTTTATGATGAGCACAACCCAGCTGGAGTGTTTGCTGAACAATGGCAGGAAGGTTTGGTGAAGCCAATCCGGCCTGCTGTGGTTCTGCCACAAGGGAACGATTAGTTTTAAAGGACACTGCCTAATTTCTCTCTGCAGCTGGGTGTCATTGACTAATGAAAATATATTGGCACACTGCTTACGGGTTATTGTTCCATGTAACTGCACCTCTTAGCTGGGGATTTGTAAGCAGGCCGTGATTGAAAGCAATATGACTGTGCTCGGTTATTAAAATATTCCAAATACAGCCTGCCCTATTTATTGGAAACAAAGTTTGACAAGATTATGTTGATACGAGGAGCAGATAATGAAACATCGCCGTGCATAGGCACTGCAATGTCAACTGGGCAGAATTACAGTCCTTAAATATTTATATAGGAAAATGAAATGCAACTATTAATACTTCCAGGAAGTGATACAGTGTGAGAGGAGAAACAGACATGAGGAATAGGATTCTGAGCTACTTTGAACAGGCCAATTTATCATTTTTAGAAAATGGCTGCATGTCTCATTTGCAGGAAGTCTTCAAAGAATAGGAAAAGGCATAACCACCACTAAACCTCTAAAAATTAGGCATGTTTCAACAAAAGTGTCCAAAAACCTGATGACTAAATTTATCTTTAAGAAAGACTTCAGTTTTATAAAAGGTAATGTCTTTTGGACTGGTTTAAGCTCCAGCCTATTTATTTAGTCACTTAAGAATAACAATTAACTTGGGTGACTAATTTTGTTCTACTTTACTTCGGTATTATTTTGGAGAGAAATCTCTAAAAGCAAATGAAGGTAAATGTCCAGACAGGCAATATTCACCTTAAAAGCCTATATAAAATAGGAGGGGTGCCTGGGTAGCGCAGTCGGCTAAGCTTCTGACTCTTGATACCCGCTCAGGTCATGATCTCACAAATTTGTGAGATTGAGTCCTGTGTCAGGCTCTGCACTTGAAGTGAGGAGCCTGCTTGGCCTTCTTTCTCTCTCTCCCTTTCTCTCTGCCCCTCCCCTGCTCTCGTTCTCTCTCTCTCTCTCATATAAATATTTTTAAAAAACACTAGGAAGACCCTAGTCTTAAGGATCAGAAGTTCTGGGTTTGAGTCCAAGGTCTGCCTTGAGTTGAATTGTTGCAAAGTTGCTTTCTCATTACAGGCTTAATTTGCTCATTTCCTGTTGTGTATACTTTGTGTTTTGGGATTTGATGATACATTTACTTTTCTCTAAGAATTTTCATTTCTTTTTAATGTTATTTATTTTTGAGACAGAGACAGAGCATGAGCAGAGGAGGGGCAGAGAGAGAGGGAGACACAGAATGTGAAGCAGGCTCCAGGCTCTGAGCTGTCAGCACAGAGCTCGACGCGGGGCTCGAACTCACGGACCCTGAGATCATGACCTGAGCTGAACTCAGACACTTAACCGATTGAACCAATCAGGCGCCCCACTCTAAGAATTTTAGAAACGAACATCAGTTACACATAGTCAGCAAATTTACCTGGTTCCCAAACCTGATTTGCTAGTAACTTTATATCCATTCATACTGGAGGAATTGGCAAGGATGGCAATGAAGAGCCAGGAGTTGCCTGGGTTCTGGGGCCTTTGAATTCTGCCTACCCTCCTTGTTTTTGACTTTTCTCTGTCTCTCCCTTTTGTTCTTTTTTGTTCTTTTTAAAAAATGTTTATTTATTTATTTTTTAAATGAGCGAGAGAAAGAGAGCACACAAGTGGGGGAGAGGGGCAGAAGGGCAGAGAGAATCCTAAGCAGGCTCCACTCTGAGCATGGAGCCTGACACGGGGCTTGATTCCACGACCTTGGGATCACGACCTGAGCCAAAATCAAGAGTAGACGCTCAACTGATTGAGCCACCAGGCACTCCTCTCCCTTTTGTTCTTCACTCGCTCTGGCACTCAGTCCTCATGCTTCTTATGTTCTGTGCCTCTCCTCATTTTCCACCTGCCCTTTATGCACTCTCCTTGCACGCTGCCCATTAGCAACCCTTCTCTGACGTGGGCAGCCCAGGAGGGATTTTTGCAGGCTTGAGGCCTCCCTCCCTGTTGTCAAGTTGTAGGTTGACCGAGCAAAGTCCAGTGCACTTGGCTTAAAATGCTGCTTTGAAGGCAAAATGAAAACTACTCAAATCAAATTTAGTAAAAGTCTTCAAAAGGCTGTTAAAAGCATGACAGTCAATAAAAAAGGCTCTGAACCGTAGAGTCTGAAGAAACATATTTTTTATAAATCAGTTAATTTGATTAATTGGACATTTGGCAAACTGCCTACTTGCTGAATTAATTTTCAATCCATTGCAAGAGAGCAGAAACTAAACTCTTTTTGCTTTCCCTTTCCTCTTTTCCATCCTCCACCAGACTCCTTTTCTCCCTTTCTTTCTTTTTTTAGAAACATCCTCCATCAACATTTAGTTTGTCGATGATGACTTCTTGTATTGAACCGAATGAAGTAATTGGCAGGAAGGCATAAAAGATGAAAAAAGAGCACAGTTTAATTGTAGCAGTTCCCAAACTATGTTCCAAGCATGGTTTTTTTTAAAGCCTTTTCAAGAGTTTGGTTTGAGGGCAACACTGGATTCAAGAGCATTCTGAAGCTGCAAGGGGAGTTATTAAAAACCGTTACTTGCAATTACTTTTCCAAGTGAGTCAGGATTTTCTCAGTGCTGTGTAATACAATGAAAAAAACTTGGCTGCTGAGACTTATTTGTTGGCACCCATAATCCCCAATTTCAAAAATTTTCAAAAATCTCCTTTTTCTTTTTGATTGATGTCGTAAGTATAGGCTGCACATAATGCTCATCAAAGAATTTTATAATCCTACACGAATAAAAGGCAGTGTTGATCAGTTACACATAGTGAGGTTACATAAGATTTCATTCAGAGGAAAAATCATTCCATTGTCTATATTATCAGTGGTTTGAGCATTTTTTAGACAACTCTGGCCTGGGAAAATTAAGAGGGTTTCACATCCATAACTCCAACAGTGACAAACTTCAGTGACCTTGAGAAAATCATTTAAAGATTTGGGGCTCCCGTTTCAATTTATGAAATGGAATTGGTATATATAATATATATTTTTAAAAAGCCAGAATACAAACAAAACTAACCTCTAGAAAGATTAAGAATCCTAGGAGATACTTGAATATTTTAAAAGCTTGGTGGAAATAAATGTCTAGTATGTGACAAATGTGGAGGAATAATGTTTGACTGTCTCAGAATCCTCTCATGCGGGACACAGCACTCTCCTCATTATTGTAGCTAATGGCCTTGTTTACCATACTGCTAAGAAAAATGCCAGTATGAGCCAGTGTGGAAAATTCATGTATACCCAAGGTCACCATTACAAAGCATATTCTATTTCCATCCATGAGGACCTTGAAGTTGACTTTCACTAGATACTGAACATACATGGTGAGATTTTCACCTATCCCAGATCTGTAAATACCTTTCATCTCTAGCATGTACTTTTCTCAGTAAAGTTTAGACTTCTCATGGGAGTTCCTGCTTGAGCAGTCTTGAACAGACAATAATAACCTTGTAAGCAGTCAGATACTTGGTCAGCCTGCTTTTCTTGCTCACTCAGCAGTCTTGATTCAAATTCCTGCCTTCTACACATCACAAGTTAGTACATATCTAGAACTTACAGAAGCATTCTAGAAATGTCAAAACCTTAGATAATAAATTCTAGACTGCTGAGGGTGTTCTTGGTGGGCAGTACAATTTAGTGTCCAAGGCTCAGACTCCAGATTTTGAAAGACTGGAATATGAAGGCAGGCCCTGTCACTTGTTGCCTAGTTATCCTTGGACGAGAGAGGGGACCTTGGGTTCATCTGTGAGGTAGGAATAACAAAGTTCAAGGTTGAAAGTAAGATTGTAGCTAAGTAACTAAAATGAATAGCCCGAATAGTTGATTTCTTGAGTAGCAATATTTTTCAAGTGACCAATTAGCCCAATTTACCAAAAACATACTTCCTCCTATTGAATCAAAAGCTCACTGCATTTAATAATAAATGGGATGGGCTTAACAACTTTGAGAGAATTCTGTGAAGTTTTATTTGACTGGTTGTCATTTTTTCTTCATAGGATTTTAAGGAATATGCAACTTGTTGCAAATGAAGACTGATACGGTGGTTTGATATTACTGCAAATACATCTGATAATCAGAAAATTGTGATTTCCTTTGTTATACATTTCAGAAGTTCAAGTAGGATTTTTTTTCCCAGTAGATAGTGAATTCTTTTGGATCTCTGGAGTGCCATTTTCTCTTTTACTCCTCTTTTAGCATTTTCAGAATTTTTTTCATCAAAATTTCAAGCAGCAGATCAAGTTCTGTTTGGCCATTTGGAGAACCAGATGTCTGGCAAATCGATTTTCAGCACATTGGGCTGCTTCTATTAAGTTCAACAAATATTTCCTGAATGCCTATGATGTGCTGACCTTGGCTCTGGCTATAATGTGAGGACAAGACAGACAGGGTCCTGCTCTCTAATTTTCCATTCCATTGGAGGAGACCAACAATAAACAAAAGGTGATAACCACTAGGAGGAAAATAGAACCGGTTGTCCGGTGTAGACAGTGCTAAAGTGCTACAGCAGGGGTTTGCTATCTTTGGTGAGATGGTTAGACAAAGCTTCTAGAAGGTGAGGTTGCTGTGCTCAGGAGAATGGCTCTGTTGGGATGGGTAGTCGTGAGCCATGGGGCAGGAAAAGTTTGGTGGGGTGATAGGAGAACCAAAAGCAGGGGCCAAAGATGATACTCACTTGCTTTGCTATTGTGGCTGAGGTCTTTGCAGACAAAATGCATATATCCTCTCATTGTGGAATGCTTGGTTTACCATATGACCCATTCATATAATGACTGGGTGTTTGTGGATGTGTTATTTTTCCCACTTCTGCCACATAAATGTTAAATATTGCCCATATTCAGGAACATAGCGGCACTATGGGAACAAAAGATCTATGTAAAATCAAAACAGTCAGTCAAGCTGGACAGTTTTGGCAAAAGGTTTCCAGAATACACTTTCATTGATATAGTTTTAAACTGCTGTAGCAGCGTTTTAGTGCCTGATTAATGGGCTCATTTACTTCAAAGCCTGCTTCAAACCATAACCTCTTTGAAAAAATATATATATTAAAGAGAACCTTCAGAAAAGCTCATCAGCATTATTTAATTTACAAACTTTTTGCACTCATAGTCACTCTAACAGAAGTGCAGGGAACACTGATTATATAGGGATTTATATAGCAAAAAGCCTTTTATTTCAGTGTAAAATACATGAATCTGGCCTACAGAATAAAATGAAAAATAACATAAACACATCATAAAGTCACTTTGAAAATACAGTTGGGGGATGACATGAAATCACGTCTGCTACTTGAGTAATGGAAAACTTGGCTTCCAAATAAGTCACAAAAAGGCTAAATAGTCACTTGGGGGGGATTTGTCTGATGAAGCATTAAGCCAACCCATCCTAAGAGTAGGTCAATGAAGTGTTGGTACCATTTGGAGGCTTTGAAAGATTTTAACAGCACCGCTTGTGAACTTCATTTCAATGGGTTGAAAACTTGCCTGAGTGTCTATGTCACCTGGGAAGCTTGTGAAAACAGGGATTTCTGGGCCATATCAGATCTATGGGTCACAGTCTCCAAAGTAGGGACAACAAATACAAACACAAATACTTCGCAGGTGATTCTGATGCAGTCAGAAATGTTTATATTATATTTAGAAAGCATCATCATTGCATGTTAATAGACCAGATCAAATCCTTACAAGAAAATTCTGGAGTACTTTGCAAATTGTTTTTCTAGAAGGATGGCAAGGATCATCCTCACTACCTGAGCTGGTGGTGGATGGTGCAAGTGGTAAGAGAGAGGCCATATACCAAGGGCTCTGAAGCCCCAGGCCCTACTTCAACAGAACAACTCCATTTGTATGTCTTAAACTGTATTTTTAAAGATGTTCAGATATTCTGGTCTTGCACTCACTGACATTAAGGTAATAGGTACTCAGACAAGTTTTGTAGAGCATAGATAGCAGCAGAAAAGCTGTGGGGTGTTGTCACGTGAGGCCTGACATACTGATCTCAGGCTGGATTTGTATAATTTCATGAAAACACAAAGTGTTATGGGTTCTTATCCCCATATCATCGATGTTTTCTCTCTGGTTGCCCAAAGCCCTGCTCTCTGTTAGGAAGGTCTTATAATTAAACCAAGCTCTTAATGCGACAGTTGTCCACATGTATGGGTCCAAACTAAAAGTCTTGTGATACAGGCATTATGTCATTCTTACTAGGCTGTCAATTGATGATGGACAGGCTGCTATTAATGGGAGACCCTTGCTGCTTGGTGACAAGCTGGATAATTGTAGCTCCTTTGTTCAGGAGTGAAGTGAGGGATTTCCCTGTGCTTCGTTAGATTGTTTTGGGGCCAGCTGAGCTTCCGTATAGCTCCCTCGTTCTGGCAATATTCTGACTTGAGCATAGGCCATGATATTCCTGGCTCAGCGCCTTCCTTTGTGGTACCTGAAGTCTAGTCCCCTCTTCTCTTCCAACCAACCTTATTCCTGGGCAATGTCTTTCTCTTGCTCTCTCTCCTTTGCCTGGGAAGCCCTTGTCTTGCCATTGGAATGAATAGTCTTGCCTTTCTTCCATTCTCTTATGATTAAGACATAAACTTTGTATCTTGGTTCTTCAACATTGGCCTATTGATTTCCAAAATTCCTAGCTCTTGTTTATCATACACTTTGGATTTCAAGACAATGTCTCTGTCATGAGTTTCAAAACCAAAAATCTGACTGTGTTGTGTGCCTTTGGCTGTGTCACATCTCCCCAAAGCCTCAGTGTCCATGGTACGTTTTTACTGGATGTGGGTGGGGAGTGATAATTAGGTAACAAAAATTCTTAGGATGAACAACATAGTGGTTTATTCATCAAAATAATATCCTATTGTTGTGATAGAGATGCAAGATTGAAGATGAAATGTTTGGAGAATGGTAGTAAATATCAATTTTAATAGCCAGTAATACCACTACTACTACTAAAATTGGAAATAATGAGAGTACTCTCATGTGGAGGACTTAGAGATGAAGGGACCTTTTATGAACAAAGCCCTGGATGGTTTGAAGGGTTAGGTCAGAGTCATTACACCAGTTTTTGGTGTCAAAATAATGAAGAAACCCATGCATGAAAAAAAAAAAAAAGGTTGTAAGTTTATCCAGGAATTGGAACGAACTATTATTATTCATGTATCAACCACATGTACATATGGAATTATCTATGCAATATGTATATATTATGGACAGACAACATGATGGCTATTCTTAGCTATTGAGTTGTGGCTAGAGTAGGAGGAAAGATAAATCTTAATTTTGTTTTTATTGTCTTATTTTCTTTACAGATAAATTGCCTTCCATAGGAAAACTGTTATTTAAGTTAAGCCTCATGCCATGGTCAGGGTTAATAGCCTAAACGGTGTTTTGAGTGCTTGCCATGGAGTATACTTTTTTAATTTTTTTTTTTAAAGTAGGTTCCACACGCAACATGGGGCTTGAACTTATGACCCTGAGGTGAAGAGTTGAATGCTCTACTGAATGAGCCAGCCAGGCGTCCCACATTTTAAGTTCATTGCCATGTGATACCTTTTAATAGCTTGTCTGAGAGAAATGAAATCGGTAGAAGGATTATTTGAAAGATATACAATCCATTCATTTCTCTCAGTAATTCCCAATGAGGCTGCAATTGCCATTGGGTACATTAGGATTCTTTATATTTTCCTATGCATCATAGTATGCTAAAATCCCAGACCTTGCTCACTAAATGCCAGCAGTGCCCACCTCCCATCATTATAACAGCTAACAATTGCCCTCCTATAGTTTAAAAAAAATTTTTTTTATTTAAATATTTTTAAAAATATTTATTTTTGAGAGAGACAGACAGACAAATAGAATGTGAGTGGGGCAGGGGCAGAAAGAGAGGGAGACACAGGCTCCGGGCTCTGAGCTGTCTGCACAGAGCCAGATGTGGGGCTCGAACTCATGAGCCGTGAGATCATGACCTAAGCTGACATCAGTCATCAGTCCGTTAACCGACTGAGCCACCCAGGCCCCCCACCCTCCCATACTTTTAAAGCCATACCACCCTTGGTCAGGTACCATTGCTAGAGAATCTAAAATGTATCAGTTGATAATTCAGAGAACTGAGTACCCAAATTGATTAATATAGGCAACCTAATAGAATCCTAGCATGTAGTATAATTTAAAAAAATCTTATCCCTGGGAAATTTTGCACTTTTGCACTCATAAAAATATTTTTTTCACCACAATTAAGCAAACTGTGACCTTTCTGAGACAGAATTGGGAGATACTTTGTTCTCTGGTCTCAGCAGTAGTGCTTTCCTTGAGCAACTGGCTTATTTTTTCCTTGTAGATTCTGTGAAACTTGAAATTGCATCCATTTTCCTATTGGTAGTTGGCAAATTTAGACCCAAATTGTTGGTTTATCTCTGACGTAAATGCTACTGTGTCCCATCCTTATTTGTGGCTTCCTAGTAGTGACTATTAGTGATGATGTGTGTCCTTTGGCTCATATTTTTCTTGTCTTTCATGGGTTCTTATTTTGCTACATTACAGGAATTCTTGTAAATGGCTCAAAGTCTTCTTTGGATCAAGGTAAGATAAAAATATGTACATATATTCAGGTGTATATGGAAACTGTATGGTGTGTGAAACTTGAGGGGTATAAATTGAAGTGTATTGGTGACAGTCGAATAGTTTTGCATTCTAATCACTAACACCCATTGAAAATCAAGGTAAAACTTGATAGTAGAACAGCTAACATAAGGGGTATGTAGGTGGTGCAGTTGGTTAAACATCTGACTCTTGATTTCAGCTCAGGTCAGGATCTCACACTTCATGAGTTCAAGCCCCGCATCTCTGTTGACATTGTGGAGCCTGCTTGGGATTCTCTCTCTCCCCCTTTCTCTGCCCCTCCCCCACTCAATCTCTCTCTCTCTCTCTCTCTCTCTCTCTAAATAAATAAATAAATAAATAAACTTAAAAGAGCAACTAACTTAAGGAGTTTAATTACTATAATGGCACAGTTGTTTACTTTGCTAATTGCCATGTGTTGGCACATAATACTCATACATTAAAAAGAGTATAAGTTCATGCTTAGTAGGAATCTTGTCAACTAGTTTGCCTCCTGTATCTAATTTTTTTAGCAGAGGCACAAACCTAAAATGTAAGATACTTTATACTATAGCATGTATTTGGTAATAAGGCTACTATAGTGTTCTTACAAATTACAGATTATGTTCATATAAAATGAAGTGTTGGACTAATTAATTTTTAATCACTTAGAGCTCTAAAATTTCAACAGCTAAAAAGATAGATGAAATTTCCCTTGGAGGTATTGGTAAACAGTATTTCTATTTAAGACGTGGGAATGTTTGTAGGAAGAAGCACCTGGATAGACAGATGTAAACAATTCCGCCTCATATTGGAAGACACTGAGCACAGTAAGTTTCACTAACTTAATCGTGATTGGCATGGAGCGCAGAATGCATGAATAAAGTTGAGAATATAAAGACTCCAGCAATAATACAAGATGCTTGTGTGCTTAAATTAAATGTTCTTGAAGGTCAGAATGCTTTTATTTGCAAAGATCTCTGTATTTTAGGAAGCAGAATGTTCAGTATTGATTCGAAAATATAATGGTTGGAATTCTATTTAAGGTCACTGAATAATAAACATAACTAAGCCCCCAAACTTCCTTTATAACCCAGGAAGCTAGATGCTCAGAAACAGAGGAAAGCGCAAACCAGAAAATATTGGAGCTAGAAATTCAGGCAAAGCTTTGACCTGAAGGTAGGATGTGTGTGTGTGTGTATGTGTGTGTGCATGCACATGTGTAAGCATGTGTGTGTACATGCACATGTTTTCTCTCATTGTCCCTCCATCTGACATTGAAATAGTGTCTTGAATTTGGACAGAAAGAACATGTCTGAAAAATACAGCTTTGAAAATCCAAATTACAAGTTATAGCCTGTTGTTAGGATGTTAGACTAGACGGTGGCAGAGGGACAAGGGAAATAAGTCACGATGAAATTCTGAAATAAAAAGACGTGCTGCCAAGAGAGAATTCACTGAGCTGTTAGCCTTGTTTTCTTCCCTAATAAAATGATTTTTGAGACTGTTCAGCCAGAAAGGTAAACCATTCTCACAATTTAGAAGTGCCAGTCATCTATAAAGCCATAAGGCAAGACTGAAAGAAATTTGTGATGAAGAATAGGATTCTCACTTAAAAGTCAAAAGAAGATAAGAGAAAGACAATGGAGCCTCTATAGCAAGTCAATTATTTAGGGGTTTGGCTTCAGTTCCCGGATTTTCCCTCTCCTGAAGCTTCTCCTCTCTCTTCCTGACTTGGGCCTGCCTTTTAACCATTACACAGCCTCTAAGGATCTGCCATGGAGAGGAAAGGAAGAACGGTGCTAACCTGGGTTGGAAAGTGGCTGGCCCCAAGCAGTACGATTCAAAGGTAGAACAAAATAGTCAGGTTTTGCCTTTTTTCTTGGTCAATTTTTCAAAGCCAGATAATGCTCATTGGATCATCTGTCAATCTAGTGACTACATCTTCAGCACGTGGGTGTGAAGGTGTGGTGATGCAGCTAGTCTGGGGTGTCTACAAGTTGACTTACTCTCTTAGAAATAGACACTGCTTTGCCAGCTGTCGCCTATTGATATGTGGCTGATGGACAAATTGCTCAGTTGGACAAATGTATTTGTGACCTGGACATTGTACTGGGAGATGAGGAGATATCCTACTGCCTGTGTCGATTACCCTGAAAAATATTTTGGCACGCTTTATTAATTTTAACCTAATAATGATCATTTTAAAGGTAAAGTTTCTATTTTAGAGCAGTTTTAGATTTACAGAATTACTGCAAAGATAGTACAGAGAGCTCTTACATACCCCGTGTCCAGTGTCACCCACTGACCTCTTACATTAATAATATGGTACATTTGTCAATTAATAAACCAGTATTGATAGATGATTGTAAACTAAACTCTGTAATTTATTCAAATTTCCTCAGTTTTTCCCTAATGTCCATTTTCTGTTCTGAGATCCTTTCCAGGATACTACATTGCATTTAGTCTTCATGTCTCCTTAGGCACCTCTAGGTTGTCACAGTTTGTCAGACTTCCTTTATTTTTGATGACCTTGGCAGTTTTGAGGTTTACCGGTCAGATTTTTGGAGAATGTCCCTCATTGGGTGTTTGTGTGATGTTTTCCTCATGATTATACTGGAGAATCTGTTTTTTTGGAAGGAAGATTACAGAGGTGAAGTGCCATTCTCATCACATTGTATTGTGGGTCCATACTATGAATGTGATTTCCTACTGTTGAAGTTGACCTTGATCACCTGGCTGAGGTAGCGTTTGTCAGGTTCCTCCGCTGTCATTACTCTTTTTTTCCCCACTCCCTTTCCACACTGTCCTCTTGGGAAGAAAATCACTAGGCATAACACATACTTAAAACATGAATTTATGTTCCACTTCCTTAAGGGCAGAGTATCTACATAAATCAGTTAGAACTTTTCTTCTTGGGAGATTTCTTTATTATTCCCCATTTATTCACTCATTTGTTTTTATCAGTGTAGATTCGTAGCTCTGTATATTACACTGTGGGTTATAATCTCATACAACTTTCTTTTGTTGGTCAGATTGTTCCACATCTTTTCGTTGGCTCTTGCATCCCTTTCACATACCTCCATCTTGATCGGGAGTTTTCGTTTTTGTTTTCTCAAGTCCTTTTTTACTTCCTGGCTCTAAGAGGTGCTCTAGGCCCACGTGGTGGATTACACTGATTGATTTTTTTGAATATTGAACCAGCCTTGCACACCTGGAATAAATCCCATTTGATTGAAGTGGATAGTTTTTTTTGGATTTGATTTGCCAATATTTTCTTGAGGATTTTCACATGTATGTTCATGAGAGGTACTGGTCTGTGGTTTTCTTTTTTGTTTTGTCATCTTGTTTTGATATTAGGAAAATGATGACCTCATAGAATGAAGAAGTGTTCCCTCTGCCTTCTGGGAGAGATTGGGAAGTATGGATAACACTTCTTCCTTAAGTGTTGGGTAGAATTTACCAGAGACATAATTTGAACCTGGTGATTTCTTTTTTGCAAGGTTATTTTAGTTATTCACTTTCTTTAATAATTTCAATAGCCCTATATCTACTTCTCCTCGAATGAGTTTTGGTAGTTTGTATGTCTCAAGGAATTGGTCCATTTCCTCTAAATCATCAGACTTGTGGACATCGAGTTGTTCACAGTATTACTATATTATCCTTTTATGTCCATGGAATAGTAGAGATGACCTCCCTTTCATTCCCAATATGGGTAAGTTGTGTCTTCTTTCTTTTTTCTTGGTTAGCTTGGCTAGGAGTTTATCAATCTTGCTCACTTTTTTTTTTCTAAGAAAAAAAATCAATTTTTGGTTTTATTGTTTTTTTTTCTATTCTTGTTTTCTGTTTCATTGATTTCTGCTCTAGTTTCTATTCTTCTGCTGTAAGCTTAAATTGTTCTTACTTCTCTAGTTTCCTAAGGTAGGAGTTTAGGTTATTGATTTTTTTAATTTCTTTTCTGATACATGCATTAAATGCTATAAATTTCCTTCTAAACATTGATTTTGCTACATCTCACAAATTTTCCTAAGTTGTATTTGCATTTTTATTTAGTTCAAAATATTTTGAAATTTCTCTTGAAATTCTACTGTAACTTACATAGTATTTAGAACTTGGTTCTAAATATGTGGGGATTTTTCCAGGTGTATTTCAGTCACAGATTTCTAGTTTAATTTCACTGTGGTCTGAGAACATACTCTGTGTGAGTTTTCTTTTAAATTTGGTAGGGTATATTTTGTGGCCCAGCACGTGGTTTACCTTGGTGAACATTGCATGCAAACTTGAGAAGAAAGTGTGTTCTGCTGTTGGATGGAGTTTTCCACAGATGTGAATTAGATTATGTTGATGGACAGTACTATTCAGGTCAACTGATTTCCTGCCTGCTTGATCTGGCAATTATTGGGGTAGGCGGGGCTGGAGTCCCCAGCTATAGTAGTGGATTTCTCATTTTATTCTTTCAGTTCCATCATTTTTGCCTCCTGTTTTGCCTCCTGGATTTTGATGCCTCCTGGATTTTATTTTTGGGTACATACATGTTTAGAAATGTTATGTCTTCTTAGGGGATTGATGCCTTTATTAGTATGTAGTGCCTCTTTTTATCTCTGATATTTTTCCTTGTTCTGAAATCTGCTTGGTCTGAAATTAATAAAGCTACTCCAGTGAACTGTTTTTTTGATGAGCAGTAGCATATCTTTCTCTATCCCTTTACTTGCAACCTATCAAGAGTCTTTTTTTCATTAGTGTTTTTTTTTTAATATTCATTTTTGAGAGACAGAGACAGTGAAAGTGAGAGAGACAGAGAGAGAGGGAGACACAGAATCTGAAGCAGGCTTCAGGCTCTGAGCTGTCATCACAGAGCCCGATGTGGGGCTTGAACCCATGAACCGTGAGATCATGACCTGAGCTGAAGTCAGACACTGAACCAACTGAGCCACCCAAGTGCCCCTCTTTAGTGGTTTTCTTGTAGACAATATATAATTGCGTCTTTTTTGGTGGGCAGTATGACAATTGCTTTCTTTTAATGGCTGTGTTGAGATCATTCATATTTAAAGTAGTTATTAATACATGTGGGTTTGTATCAACTACATTTATAACTTTTTTGCTTATTACCAGAGGCTTCTTTTTCTGCCTTCTCTGTTTGTTTGTTTGTTTTGAGAAAGGGTGCAAGTGAGCCAGGGGCAGAGAGAAAGGGAGAGAGAGAGAGAGCGGGGCTTGAGCTCACCCGAAGTGAGGCTTGAGCTCACAAACTGTGAGATCATGACATGAGCGGAAGTCAGATGTTTATCCGACTGAGCCACCCAGGCGCCCTCGCTTTCTCCGGTTTTAGTTGAGTGTTTTATGTTATACATACAACCTTTTCTCTTCTTTTAGTGTAGCAATTATACTTGTTTAAAAAAGCTTTGCCTTGGTTGCGCTAAAGTTTAAAATGTACATTTTAGACTAATACATGTCCAACTTTAAATAACACTATTGCATTTCCTGTGTAATGTGAGTACCTGATGACAGTGCACTCCCAGTTCCTCCATCCTGTCCCTTAGGACATTGTTTGTCCATATGGTATAATGACACAATGCGTTATTACTATTACTTTGAACAGTTAGGTTATAGATCAATGAAGTAAAAGAAAAATAAAATATTTTCCTTTTGCTTTGTTTATTTCTTTGCTGATACTCTCTCCCTTTCTTTATGTAGAGCCAAGCTTCTAACTTAAAAGATTTTCTTTAGGCAAAAGGAAAATTATGTAACCGTTCTTGCAGTAGAGGTCTGCTAGTGATGAATTATCTGGCTATCAAGAAAGACTTTATTTGTCCTTCATATTTGAAGGATAATTTTGCTTGACAGCGATACCAGGTTGGTGTTTGTTTTCTCTCAACTATTTAAATATTTCACTTTATCCTCTTCTTAGCATGGTTTCTGATAAGTCAGATATAGTTTATATTTTTGTTCTTCTACAGGTAAATGTTTTTTTATTCTTAGGATTCTTTGTGGATTTTCTCTTTGTCTTTGGTTTTCTGCAGTTGGAATATTATATGCCTAGGGGTGTGTGTGTGTGTGTGCGCGCGCGCACGCATGTTTTGGTATTTATACCAAATATATGCATATATTTGGTGTTTATCTTGCTTGGCATTCTCTGAGCTCCTTGGATGTGGTTTGTTGTTACCATTAATTTTAGATAGTTCTCAGCCATTATTATTTCAAAAATTTCTTCTGTTCTCTTTTCCTTTTGGTATTCTAATTATACACGTTTTATCTTTGGAAATCATCCCCGTTTCTTGGATGTTTTATTCTGTTTTTTTTTTTTTAATTTTCTCTTTGCATTTCAATTTGGGAAATTTGTAATGACTTCTCTTCAAGCTCACAGATACCCCAGTGATACTGAGTCTGCTCCTGAGTCCATTGAAGGACTTCTTCATTTCTGTTGCAGTGGTTTTGATTTTCAGCATTTTCCATTCTCTTTCCAAATCTATTAGTCTTCTTTCTTGCACGTTGTCTATTCTTTTCTTTAGAGTTCTTACCTCATTAGAGTTATTCTAAATACCCTGTTGTGTAAGTCCAACATTTGTGTCACACCTGAATCTGGTTCTGATGCTTATTTTGTCTCTTCAGACTGTTTTTCTTGCTTTCTGGCATGGCTTGTATTTTTTTTATTCAAAAGTTAGATTTGTTGTGTTGGGTAATAGGAACTAAGGTAAAAAGGCCTCTAAATGTGAGGGTTTGTGTTCATCAGTCTAGGAGTTGGGCTTTGTTTTATGTTTGTTGTAGCTCTAGGCATCAGAGGCTTCAGATTCCTCTGGTGTCTTGGGTTTTGTCTCTCCTTTTGACTTTGAACTTCCCTAAGGACTCCTCCTCAGCAAGGATCTGTGTCTTTCAGGTCTTTGAGCTGTAATCTGCTAGTCTACTGGAGTCCTGCTGGTGGGGTGCTGAGGTGTGGAGGAGGTGAAGCATTCTATAATCTTCACTTAAATCTGGTCTTCTAGTGGATGGGACTCTGACCTGTGATCATCACATATATTTCTTCTTGTATCACTTTCCCCTCTCCCAATTAGGTGAGGTAGGAATGTTAGATGGTCCTCGAGTGAGATGATCTCTGGGACAAGGCTCTGGTAAAATTTTTGCTTCCGAAGACTAGGCCTCTATTACGGCGAAGACTCTGGACATGGTTTACCACAATTGCTCTACTGCTCTCCCTACTTGGGTCGTAAGGGGATCTTTCTGGGCTCTTGACCATGAGAACCCAGTGGGGACTCTGGAGATAAATCCCATGAAAATACGGAGACCCTCCTAAGATGGTAGTTTTCAGGAGTTTGTCAATCTTGGGCTAGTCCACACTTGAACAATATCTAGATGTTCCAACTGGTTTATGGCTCCAGTGGCTTCTGTTTCAGATAAGCAGGTTGTGGCCATGACTCTCGATTTGCCTGTCTCTCCAGGTTTCAGAGTGGTGATTTTCTTTGAAAACTTGCTTCTCTGATCAGCCTTAGACAACTTACTGGTTTTTAGTTTGTCCAGCCTTTTCTTGTTGTAAGGATGAGAGTTCTAAGCTCTTTATTTATTAAAAAATTTTTTTAACGTTTATTCATTTTTGAGAGATAGATAGAGACAGAGCATGAGCGGGGAAGGGGCAGAGAGAGAGGGAGACACAGAATCCGAAGCAGGTTCCAGGCTCTGAGCTGTCAGCACACAGCCCAACGCGGGGCTTGAAATTGCAAACTGTGAGATCATGACCTGAGCTGAGGTCAGCCGCTTAACCAACTGAGCCACCCAGGCGCCCCTTGAGTTCTAAGCTCTTTAAATGCCAGAGCTGAAATGTGAATTGTAATGATTATTTTTGAGAACATTACCACAAATCTTAACACCTCAGAAAGATAAGTACTATTTTCCTTATTTTTCAGGTAAACAAATCTATTTTATAGATACACAAAACCTTAGTGAGGTTAAGTTTTATGTCCAAGACCGTTTGTCTGCAGGTCTAAATGGTTCTAAAATCTATATACCTTAGTTTCTTGGAAAATAGCTAATAAAGTATCAATTTTTATGTAGGTGAATGTTTATATATTGAAATGTTTCATGTTTTAACATTTTTGTTTACATTTTGGGGACCTCAGTAATAGGGGATTGAGTAATACTACAGGGTAAGTTATTATCACTGATTTAGGCAGTTCATTTATCAGTTTATTCATTTTCCCCCATTCCACTCCCTCATTCCCTTCTCCCCTGCACCCCACCAGGGGCAACTAACTGTTGAAAAATGGTTCATATGTATCTTGTTATTCAAGTATGCTCTTGTAAAATATCTTGTATTATATCCCTCTATTTTTATTTTATATATTTGCTATTTTTCTTGTATATTTTATTCAGTTTCTTTTATTCTTGGCACTGTCTTTTTAAAATACAACCATATCGATCTGCGTGGTTTGTTGAAACTATAGTACTCTAGCTTTATTATTTTTATAGAAAGCTTACATGCTCATTGTAGACGTGAAAATAGGGAAGTAATGATCACTGGGAATTACATTCTCAGGTAACCAGAGTTACCATTTTGGATCCTGTGAGGTCTCTTTGCACATATATAGAAATGCATTATATGTGTTCAATTTTACTTAAATAGGACCACCCTGCGCATGTGATTTTACGATTGCTCCCTCTCATTCATCTCTATTTCACGGATACTGTTTCACAACAAATACAGATCCATAGTGTGGCTTTTAATGACCACCCAGTAGTCCATTGTATGGGTGCACTATGCGTAAACAGTTCCCTCTTTTATGGGTATTTTGCTTGCATTTTTTGTTTCTTGTAAACACTGCCTCAGTAAACAGCTTTCTGCAGACATCTCCCTTTTGTCCAGTGATCTCTTCAAAGTCAAGACTTTCTGTCCTCTGCATGGGTGGGGCCGGGTTTATGTCACCCACAAAATTCATGCCTTGTCTACTAGTTTCTTACCCAAAGAGTAATGTGACTTGAGCTGTTAAATTCAGTGATTTTATAAGTTTATGGACAGTGGCCGTAGGGGAAGAAGTCGCAAAAGAGACCATTTTATCAGCTCTGCTCTAGTAAGTGGGACCCCGCGGAAAGACCGCTGTATGCACACACATGAATCTGTGGTCTTCTGTGGCATGGCCTAGCAGAGTCTTTGCTTTCTGCTGCAGGCTGTCTTCCAGGTCACAGCCCTGCCGCAAGTTGTCAGGGTGCCTGCATCCCCACCAGGCTCCCTAGTGTTCTAATGCCCATGAGACACCACCCCCATGTCTTTCTTCTACTTTGTGTCAGAATAAATATAAATAAACAAGCTGTCAGAATTAGTAGTTGTTATATAATTTGATTAAAATTATAGTTCAACACTAACTTTTGATGGAGTCAGATTCCATTCGAAATGTTGTTCTTAACACCGAATATACCAAAATTATTTAGAGGAATGTTATTCTCCTAGTATTTACAACTCAGAAAGATGTATGCCAAGAAACCTCTTGGGTATATCTGCTTTCCCCAAGATATTTTGGGCCAAGACTTGAAAACTCAGGAAATTTAGACACATATGTTTGGGTACTTATTCTTAAATAAACCAAATGTTTCCTTGTTTCAATTTTCAGTATGTTTGTTTCTTATTCATAGTTTGTGGAACTCTAATTCAGAGTTCTGATCGATGAAACTTTCTGGGTTCTAGTTTGCTTTTTTGAGGTGATAGGGGACAAAACTTTAGTAGGAAAAAAAATCACTTTTTTAAACGATGAGGGAGGTGAGCATGGAATATTAAAATACTTAGAGACAAACAAACTTAAAGATGAAATTTTAGCATCACAAGCAGTTTAAAAAGACCTAATTGCCTGTAACTGACATGCCAGTGAGAAAAACACATTTGTTATGGTGATTGGTTATAAGCTATTATGAGCCACTTTGACTTACTAGATTACATGGAAATAATTACGCTTCAACTTTTAAAATGGTGAAATACTTTAATGTTTTTACTATTCTAGAATTAAAAAACCATTGAAAGACTGCTGGCTTTGAGGTTAATTGTCATGGTTTATTTTTCCCCCGGACCCATGTGACGCACTTGTGTTTATGATGACGTGGGGATCAAACTGGACCAGCAACCTTTCCCCCTTCCCCAGTTTTAGGAAGATGTAAGTGACATACAATATTGTATAAGTTTACAGCTTACAACATAACTCACTATGTGTATATACTACAAGGTGATGACCACAATAAGCTAACATCTATCACCACACATAGTTACAAACTGGTTTTGTTGCTTGTGATGAGAACTTTGATGATACGTTCTCTTAACAACATCCTTTCTCCTCCTCTTTGGTGATCACTCTAGTTTCCACTTGTGATCTGGCCTGTGCTGAGGTCTTTTGCTCTCACCATGGCCTACACTTGTGTTCAGCTCAAAGATAACTTGAGCCAATTTAGCCCCAAGAGAAAGGAGATTTTCCCTTCTAGTGGGAAGATTCTTCAGTCCGAGGAACATAATATAAATTCTAAATGATGATTTTTTTTTTTAACCACCAACAGTTCGTTTGTCCCAGTAGTTTTCCTCTGTCAAGCACCTTCTACCACTTGGCTCTGGGACTGCACCACCATGGCTGTGTGTGTGTCAGAGCTTTGTCACGTCATCATCCACATGACTTCTGCTCTCCCTTCTTAAGGGCCAGTTCCTTGCATTCCTGCTGGAGAGCTACTGGGGTATCCTGGGAGTTGGCTGACAGTCCTTAAGTCCCCTTTATGATAATTTCCAGGAGGCTAAAATTCTCTAGAACCTTGGGCAAGTTAGCCTCTCTGTGCGTCAGTCTCCTAGTTTGTAAAGTGGGGATGATAAGCGTTCACCTCAAAAGGTTGCTCTTGGGGATCAAACAAGTTAATATTTATAAAGTGCTTGGAGCAGTGTCCTGGCCATAGGAAGGAGTCTATGAAGGGTTAAGGATAAATAATAACCTCACAGTTCTGAGAGCTCAGAGTGGTCAGAACCAGAATCCTGTTCTGCAACCCACTGAGACCCTGATTACTTGAGCAATTAGAAATGTTACTGTGAAATATCCCTATTTTGGAACACTGATTTATTCATAAATGAGGGTCTTTTAAATGGAGATATAAAAAGGAGTATGCACTAAAACTAAGAATATGTGAACACAATATATTTTATTCTTTGTAAATCAGGGCCACTTGATTTTTAAGATAAAACTATTTTAAAATTATTTATTGCTGTGTTTCTATGAGTCCTGAAGCTCTCATGGGCTAGAAAATAGTTTAGTTCATGCCCACACATACCCACAAATACATAGTTGTTCCTCTTAGAGAACATTTTCTCCAGCTCCCCATGTGCTATTTTGTATTTTCCTGTTTTTCAATCATTAGTGCAACAAATAATCTGATATAAGAAACATGCTGTGCTCATAAAATAACCTCAAATTCCCAACAAACCACTGTGATGGTCTTATTTTATTTAGAACAGAGATGCAGAGAATGAAAAAAATAAACTGCTTTGCTTATCATGACTATAAGCAAATCAACTAGGGTGGCAAATTAGCACACTTGCATTAATGGGTACCGCCCCCCCCTTTCCCGCATCTGTTAGTAACGTACATGTACAGGTGTGCTCTATTAGTTCCCGACCACTGATGTAAACAATTACCACCATCTTAGTGGCTTAAACACGAATTTATTATTTGTCAGTTCTGGCGACTAGAAGTCTGAAATGAGTCGGCAGGGCTGCATTGCTTGCTGAGGGCTCTGCCACAGAGTGTGCTCGGTGCCTTTTTCAGCTTCTAGAGGCTGGCTGCTCTCCTCGCCTCATGGCTACTCCTTCCATCTTCAAAGCCTGTAGTGTTGCATCTTCAAATCTTTTTCTTTCTGACTCTCCTGCCTTCCTTTTTGCTTTATGAGGACCATTGTGATTACGTTGGCCCACCCAGATGATCCAGGATAATGTTCCATCTAGGTCCTTGAACTTCATCACACCTGCAAAATCTCTTTTGCCATGTAGTCATTACATGGCAGAGTAACATATTCACAGGTTCCAGGCATTAGGACATGGACAACTTTTGTGGGGGTGGGGGTGGGGGGACACCACTGTGCCTTGTACCTACTACAGATGCCCTCCTGAATAAGACCTTCAATGCAGTCCAGGCATTTAACTGTCCCCACCTTATTTTTATGACTTTGCAAGTGGTAACTATGGTTAAATCCTGACAAGTTGTTCTCATTTTCTTTCCCTTTTCCCACAAGCCTTTGTACACATTTAAACAAGCCCCATAGCTTTTAGTTTCTTCTTAAATGCTGAAAACACCCTGGAGTTTTGTGAGAAAAGATTTAATGAGAAAGACACCCCCACACTGTGTCTTTAACAGCTACACGAAGCAAGCAAAAGTCAAAGATGAAAGTACATGAGCAAAGAAATCTATGACACCCAGTAATGACATGGGTCTTTGAAGCCATGTGAGAAAATAGATAGGATTTGGTTCTTAGGACTTTTGATGGGGGAAAAGTTAGGAATGTGGGCACCGGAATTAGCAAATCGAAAGAGGGGCAAGAGAGGCCTTAGAGGCAAGAACAGAGGCTCCCTGGGCACTGCATTCTCAGAGCTGGGCACAAGCCTGACACATCAGAGGCAATTACAAAATGATTAGTTAACAAAGGACTTGTTGAAAGTATCCAAGGAAGAGCTTAGGCCTTGGGAAGGATCTGGACTGTGAAATACAGCCTGAAAAAAAAAAAAAAAGATGAGTTTAATATCCTCAGGAAGGAGTGAACCACCACATTCAGCTTTGCTTCTAACTGCTGACTCACACAGCCATTCTTCATTGATTCCTTCTCTCTTGATGTAAAAGAAATTAACCCCCTGGTATCCTTCTCCTTTGTCCTTCCTTGAAAAATGAAATAGCAGAACTGTTTCTCTCTTTATTTTGCTCACGCATTACTACTGTTTAAAGCACGATTTTCAAATTCATTTCCAGCTAAGTGGATTGATTTTTTTTTTTTTATTACTCGTGCTGAACAGTTGACAGGAATGATTTATTGCATCTCTGGGATTTCGGCAGCTCCTATGACTCATGGTTTAATTCACAGTTTCCTTAATGGCTTCGGTGTCTGTGGTGTTTGCTCTGAGAGCTCCTGTAAAGTGCTGGCCTTGCGCTCTGACCCTCGTTTTCCTTTTTCTCGGCTCTGTGACCGTGATGACTATAAGAAGAGAAAACCTTTCTAAACAGAGGAGACCTGCTGCCTTCTCCCTTTCTAGAAACTGCAGCTGTTGTGGCTCTATTCTACCAGTTTGAGTCTGGTCAGCTAGAAAGGAGGCCTGGATGGAGCTGAGCGAGGATGGTAAAACGTGGAGATCTTGGGGAGATGGCCTATATTCCATACTTCCTAATAACGGCAACAAAAATAGCATCCTCCTTACCAGCCACATAGCACGTGTTAGTCCAGGCACTGGCAAACTACAGCCTGCGGGCTAAATTTGGCCCATTACCTATTTTTGTGAATAATGTATTGTTGGAACACAGCTCTGCCCATTCATTTACCTAATGTGTATGCCTCCTTTTTATGCTGCATCGGCAGAGCTGAGTGGTTGCACAGCAACTCTATGAGCTATAGAAACAAAATTCTAGGCCACTTTCAGAAGATGTTTGCTGATGCTGTCTTGGTCCACTTAATCTTCATGATATGAAGTAGATTTTGGTAGTCCCAACACCATTTCACGGAAGAGGAACCTGAGGCTCTGAGACCATAGGTAACATGCTTAAGGTCTTGCAGCTACTAGGACATGGAGAGACAGAATTAGAGCTCAGGAAGTCTATGACACGCTGTCTTCAAGAGCTACTCAGAGAAGGCAGTAATTGCTAAGCCTGTCACATTAACATGTCCTATTTCTTTCCATCCTCACTAAGTTTTGCTTAGTGAAATCTTTCCAGGTTATATGATTGTCAATTGCCTAATGGCTTTATGGAGCTTAGATTTTTATTTTTTATTTTTAAATTTACATCCAAGTTCGTTAGCATATAGTGCTATGATGATTTCAGGAGTAGTTTCCAGGGATTCATCCCCTATGTATAACACCCAGTGCACATCCCAACAAGTGTCCTCTCTAATGCCCCTTACCGATTTAGCCCCTCCCCCCACCCACAACCCCTCCAGCAACCCTGTGTTTCTTCTCTTTATTTAATAATCTCTTATGTTTTGTCCCTCTCCTTGTTTTTATTACTTTTGCTTTCCTTCCCTATATTCGTCTGTTTTGTATATTAAATTCCTCATATAAGTGAAGTTGTATGGTATTTGTTTTTCTCTAATTTCGCTTAGTATAATACCCCCTAGTTCCATCCACGTTGCACATGGCAAGATTTCATTGTTTTTGATTGCCACGTAATACTCCATTGTGTGTGTGTGTGTGTGTGTGTGTGTGTGTGGCTGTATGTATGTGTGTATGTATGTACATACATACACACATACATACCACTTCTTTATCTCTTCATCCGTTGATGGACATTGAGGATCTTTCCATACTTGGGCTATTGTTGATATTGCTGCTATAAACATTGGGGGTGCATGTGCCCCTTTGAAACAGCACACTTTGGATAAATACCTAGTAGTGCAATTGCTGGGTGATAGGGTAGTTCTATTTTTAATTTCTTGAGGAACCTCCATACTGTTTTCCAGAGCGGCTATACCAGTTTGCATTCCCACCAGCAGTGCAAGAGGGTTCCCCTTTTCCTGCATCCTCACCAACATCTGTTGTTTCCTGAGTTGTTCATTTTAGCCATTCTGACAGGTGTGATGTGGTATCTCATTGTGGTTTGGATTTGTATTTCTCTGATGATGTGTGATGTTGAGCATTTTTTCATGTGTCGGTTGGCCATCTGGATGTCTTCTTTGGCGAAGTGTCTATTCATGTCTTTTCCCATTTCTTCACTGGATGATTTGATTTTGGGTGTTAAGTTTAATAAGTTCTTTATAGATTTTGGATACTAACCCTTTATTTGATATGTCATTTGCAAATATCTACTCCCATTCCACTGGTTGCCTTTTACTTTTGCTGATTGTTTCCTTTTCTGTGCAGAAGATTTTTATTTTGATGAGGTCCCAATAATTCATTTTTGCTTTTGTTTCCCTTGCCTCTGGAGATGGGTTGAGTAAGAAGTTGCTGCAGCCAAGGTCAGAGGTTTTTGCCTGCTTTCTTCTTGAGGATTTTGATGGCTTCCTGTCTTACGTTTAGGTCTTTCATCCCTTTTGAGTTTATTTTTATGTATGGTGTAAGAAAGTGGTTCAGGTTCATTTTTCTGCATGTCGCTGTCCAGTTTTTCCAGCACTACTTGCTGAAGGGACTGTCTTTATTCCTTTGGATATTCTTTACTGCTTTGTCAAAGATGAGTTGGCTGTATGTTTTTGGGTCCATTTCTGGGTTCTCTGTTCTGTTCCATTGATCTGAGTGTCTGTTTTTGAGCCAGTACCATACTGTCTTGATGATTACTGCTTTATAATACATCTTGAAGTCTTGGATTATGATGCCTCCAGCTTTGGTTTTCTTTTTCAGGATTGCTTTGGCTATTCAGGGTCTTTTCTGGTTCCATACAAATTTTAGGATTGTTTGTTCTAGCTTTGTGAAGAATGCTGGTATTACTTTGATAGGGATTGCATTGAATATGTAGATTGCTTTGGGTAGTAGTAACTTGTTAACAATATTTGTTCTTCCAATCCAGGAGCATGGAATATTTTTCCATTTTTTGTGTCTTCTTCCATTTCTTTTATAAGCTTTCTATAGTTTTCATTGTATAGATTTTTCACCTCTTTGGTTAGGTTTATTCCTAGGTATTTTATGGTTTTTAGTGCAATTGTAAATGGGATCGATTCCTTGATTTGTCTTTCTGTTGCTTCATTATTGATGTATAGGAATGCAACTGATTTATGTGCATTGATTTTATATCCTGAGACTTCGATGAATTCATGGATTAGTTCTAGCAGTTTTTTGATGGAATCTTTTGGGTTTTCCATACAGAGTATCATGTCTGAGGAGAGTGAATGTTTGACTTCCTCTTTGCTGATTTGGATGCCTTTTATTTCTTTGTGTTGTCTGCTGAGGCTAGGACTTCCAATAGTATATTGAATAGCAGTGGTGAAAGTGGACATTCCTCTTGTGTTCCTGACCGTGGGGGAAAGCTCTTAGTTTTTCCCCATTGAGGATGATATTAGCAATGGGTCTTTTTTTTTTAATTTTTTTAACGTTTATTTATTTTTGAGAGACTGAGAGAGCATGGGCAGGATAGGGGCAGAGGGAGGAAGACACAGAATCCAAGGCATGCTCCAGGCTCTGAGCTTTCAGCACAGAGCCTGATGTGGGGCTTGAACTCACTATGAGATCATGACCTGGACCAAAGTCAGATGCTTAACCAACTGAGCCACCCAGGTGCCTAGCTGTGGGTCTTTCATATATGGTTTTTATGATCTTGAGGTATGATACTTCTATCCCAACATTCTTGAGGGTTTTTGTCAAGAAAGAATGCTATATTTTGTCAGTTGCTTTGTCTTCATCTACTTAGAGGATCATGTGGTTCTTGTCCTTTCTTTTATTGATGTGATGTATCACATTGATTGTTCTGTGGATATTGAACCAGCCATGCATCCCATGTACAAATCCCACTTGATCATGGTGAATAATTCTTTTAATGTATCGTTGGATCCAATTTGCTAGTATCTTGTTGAAGATTTTTGCATCCATGTTCATCAGGGAAATTGGTCTGTAGTTCTTCTTTTTAGTGGGATCTTTGTCTGGTTTTGGAGTCAAGGAAATGCTGGCTTCATTGAATGAGGTTGGAAGATTTCCTTTCATTTCTATTTTTTGCAACAGGTTCAAAAGAATAGGTGCTAATTTTTTAAATGTTTGGTAGAATTCCCCTGGAAAGTCATCTGGCCCTGGACTCTAGTTTGTTGGGAGATTTTTTTTATTACTAATTCGATTTCTTTACTGGTTGTGGGTCTGTTCAGATTTTCTATTTCTTTCTGTTTCAGTTTTGGTAGTGCATATGTTTCTAGAAATTTGTCCATTTCTTCCAGATGGCCCATTTTATTGGCATAAAATTGCTCATAATATTCTCTTATTATTGTTTGTATTTCTGCAGTGTTGATTGTGATCTCTCTTCTTTCATTCTTGATTTTATTTATTTGGGTCCTTTCCTTTTTCTTTTTGATCAGACTGGCTAGGGGCTTATCAACTTTATTCTTTCAAAGCACCAGCTCTGGGTTGCATTCATCTCTTCTATTGTTTTTTTGGTTTCGATTGCATTGATTTCTTCTTTAATCTTTATTATTTCCTATCTTCTGCTGGTTTGGGGTTTTATTTGCTGTTGTTTTTCCAGCTCTTTAAAGTGTAAGGTTAGGTTGTGTATCTGAGACCTTTCTTCCTTCTTTAAGAAGGCCTGAATTGCTATATACTTCCCTCTTATGACCGCCTTTGCTGCATCCCAGAGGTTTTGGGCTTTGGTGTTATCATTTTCATTGGCTTCCATGTAATTTTTAATTTCCTCTTTAACTTCTTGGTTAGTTCATTCGTTCTTTAGTAGGATGTTCTTTAGTCTCCAAGTATTTGTTGTCTTTCCAAATTTTTTCTTGTGGTTGACTTTGAGTTTCATGGCGTTGTGACCTGAAAATATGCACAGTATGATCTTGATCTTTTTGTACATATTGAGGGCTGATTTGTGTCCCAGTATGTGGTCTATTCTGGAGAATGTTCCATGTGCACTAGAGAATAATGTATATTCTGCTTTAGGATGAAATGTTCTGAATATATCTGTTAAGTCTATCTGGTCCAGTGTGTCATTCAAAGCCATTGTTTCCTTGTTGATTTTCTGTTGAGATGATCTGTCCATTGCTATAAGTGGGGTATTGAAGGCCCCTACTATTATGGTATTATTATCAATGAATTTCTGTATGTTTGTGATTAATTTATATATTTGGGTGTTATCATGTTTGAGGCATAAATATTTACAATTGTTAGGTCTTCTTGGTGGAGAGACCCCTTGATTATGATATAATGCCTTTCTTCATCTCTTGTTACACTCTCTATTTTAAAAACCAGATTGTCTGGTATAAGTTTGGCTTCTCCGGCTTTCTTTTGGCGACCATTAGCATGATAGGTGGTTCTCTATCCCCTAATTTCATTCTCAAGGTATCTTTAGTTCTTCAATGGGTCTCTTGTAAACAGCATATATATGGATCTTGTTTTCTTATCCATTCTGTTATCCTATGTCTTTTGATTGGAGCATTGAGTCCATTGACATTTAGAGTGAGTACTGAAAAGTATGAATTTGTTGCCATTGCGTTGCCTGTAGAGTTGGAGTTTCTGGTGGTGTTCTCTGGTCCTTTCTAGTCTTTGTTGCTTTTGTTCTTGTTTTGTTTTGTTTTGTTTCTTCTTTTCTCCCCTCGAAGAGTCCCCCTTAAAATTTCTTCCAGGGCTGGTTTAGTGGTCACATACTCCTTTAGTTTTTGTTTGCCTGGGACACTTTTGATCTCTCCTTCTATTTTGAATGACAGTCTTGCTGGAGAAAGAATTCTTGGCTGCATGTTTTTCTGATTCAGCACATTGAATATATCCTGCCACTCCTTTCTGGCCTGCCAAGTTTCTGTGGATAGGTCTGCTGTGAACCTGATCTGTCTTTCCTTGTAGGTTCAGGACTTTTTTCCCTTGCTGCTTTCATGATTCTTTGCTTGCCTGAGTGTTTTGTGAATTTGACTGTGATATGCCTTGTTGATGGTCTGTTTTTGTTGAATCTACTGGGAGTTCTCTGTGCTTCTTGGATTTTGATGTCTGTGTCTTTCCCGAGGTTAGGAAAGTTTTCTGCTCTGATATGCTGACATAACTCTTCTACCTGTTTGTCTCTCTCTTCATCTTCTGGGACTCCTATGATTTGTGTATTATTCCTTTTTAGTGAGTCACTGCATTCTCTATTTCTTATATCATGCTCTTATGCCTTAGTCTCCATGTTTTTTTCTGCCTCATTATTCTCTAGATGTTTGTCCTCTGTATTGCTGATTCACTGCTCTGCTTTATCCATTCTTGCTGCTGTGGCATCCATTTGAGATTGCAGCTCAGTTGTAACATTTTTAATTTTGCCCTGACTGGATTTTATTTCTTTTACCTGTAGAAAGGGATTCTATGCTTTTTTTCAACCCCAGCTAGTACTCTTATTATTGTGATTCTAAATTCTGGTTAAGACATCTTGCTTGTGTCTGTGTTAAGTCCCTGGATGTCATTTCTTCCTGTTTTTTCTTTTGGGGTGAATTCCTTCATTTCATCATTTTCAAGGAAGAAAAAGAATTAATAAAATAAAAAAAAATTAAAGTTAAAAAATTAAAAAACAACACAAAAAATGAAATAAAGGATGCTAGCTTTTAGCTATGTTTTGGTCTGCTTGTTGAAAGAAGCTTGATAGAATAGAGAAAAAAGAGAATGAAAAGAAAACAAAACAAAAAAAAAGGAAAACGTTTGAAAATCAAAAAAAATGAATACAATAAAATAGCATAAAATGAAATGAAAGTAAATTAATATTTTAAAAAAATTTCCAAAAATGTATAAAATATAGTAGAAAAATTGAAGAAAAATCTTTTTTATAAAAATGGAAAATAAAAATAAATTTTTTCTCTTTCTGTATTCAAGAAAGGAAAAAAATTGAATAGATGGACCAGTGGATAGAATGAAATACAAGTGAAATTACATCCAGTTTCCCCTAAAAGTCAAACTATGAAGAACTTTATAGTCTGTAAATTAAGCAGGTGGAGAGACTTGTATTCCTCTAGAGTGAGTTGGCCCAGTTGGGCGGGGCTTGGTGTAGCGGCTCTGTTCTCCACTAGATGGCACTGCTTTGTTTACTGTGGTGGATTGTTGTGCATGGAGGCGTGTATGCGCACGCATGGGATGGGTTAACATGGCATCTCCCAGCTACCGTGTGTCTAGTATCAGAACTCTGTGTTGTCACCCATGGGCATTCAAGCACCCCTCCTTTGTCTCTGGCTTCCATCCACTCCCTGCTTCTATACTCTCTGTGACCAAGACATCAGCCTTCCAGGGGGTACCTCCCTACTGAGTTTTATCTCTGATGGGGCTGTTTTTTCAAACTCCTTACTTCTAAGGAGCTTTGATCCGTTCAGATACTCTGGGGGAGGGTTTTGTGAGCGATGGCCGGGAGCTGGCCCGCCCCCAGGAATGTTTGGGAGACCATGCTGCTGAGGATGCCTGGAGACTGTGGTGGGGTGTCAGCCTGCCCCAGAAAAAGTTCGTGTGATCATGTGCAGCAGCGTTTCAGGGATTATGGTAAATCACAACACACAGCTGGCACCAGGCTTTACCCTTAACATACTTGTTCCTGCACCAGCGAATGTGGTTGTTCTCTGGGGTCTGCTGGGACCTTTGCCTGTGGGGAGGCCACATAGCCTCCTCCCAGCAGGGAAACTGCCTCTCCCCATGTGGCCTAAGGACCCCTCAGACCTTGCTATCTGCTCCTGGGGATTCACCCTTCCCACCAGAGCTCTTCCAGGCATGGAACTGTGGGGTTTCAGACTCTGTGCTCCCCCTGTTTATAGAGTCTTAATCAAATTAAAACCCTCTCCGTTATTCTTTCTCCCTTTTTTGTTCAGTCCCTTGCAGTCTCTTTCTCCTTTCTCCATTTTTTGTTCAGTCCACTCTTTATCTTTCTCTCCAGCTGCTTTCGGTTGGGGGGGGTGTGCTTTTCCTGTACTTCCCCCCACCCCATCTCTGTCCTTGCTCCACAGCAAAAACAGCTCCCTGCCCTCTGTGGCCTCTCTCTCCCCCAGTTCACCTCTGCATGCCACATACCTGTCGAGTTCTGTTGTTCAAGTTGTGCAGATTGTTGTGTTAATCCTCAAATCAGTTTTCCAGGTGTGCAAGATGGTTCAGTGTTGATCAAACTCATTTCAGGGATGGGAGACGCAAAAAAAGTTCCATGCTACTCCACCATCTTGGTCCCTCCCCTGGAGTTTAGATTTTTAACTCAGAACTGTGTATTAACTGATGAAACCATTTGTTTGTGTAGATCATCGGTTCTCACACTTGGCTACCTAGTGGAGTCACTGCAGGAGCTCTGGCAATCCTGACCTTGGGTCCCATAACTCCCAGGTTCTTATTTCATCAGCTTAGGGTGCAATCTGGGCATGGCAAATTTTAATAGCTCCCCAGGTGATTCTAATGTGCAACTAGGGTTGAGACATTTGTAAGTCTATCTCTAGAAGACAGTGGTCATAATGTGAGGTCTTCTGTAGTGAGTAAACCAGTGGTACAATAAATAGGAAAAGAGGAAAAGAAGGGCAAGTGATTCATAGAAGAAGCACCAGCCCATCTTGAAAATGTTGGAAATTTGTGAGCCCAACTTCAGGAAATATTACATATACTATCTCTTTTGTGATGATGACTGTTGCATTATACTCTGGAATTTCCTTATTTGTGTATGATTATACTAAGGTGTGTGTGTGTGTGTGTGTGTGTGTGTGTGTGTATGGAGAGAGAGGGAGGAAAGGGCAGGGGGAGAGATTTTTTGCTCAGAGAGAGGAGACGTAGTTGGAAAGAAATAGTGGAAAAATAGAATACCCTCCTTTAAAAAGGGTACATTTGGCTTGTGCATTCATTCAAAACCTGCAGTGTATTTCTTCTACAAAATGTGTATTTTGAGTTTCTCCATGTCTTAACCTTTACTTGAAAGGCAAGTTAAATCAGGGCTGATTTAGACTCACGGGGTTTGTTAACTGACGGCTGCCTCATGGACTTACATCATAATCATTAGCAGCAAATATTGAGCAAGTCCTCCCAGGGGACTCAGTAGCACTGTGCAGCTGCCTCATCTCCCAGAAAGTGCACCTTCACTGCAGTGCCTGGGAAAACATAATCGCAGCTGAAATTCCAAATAAATCTCTCACTCCTCAGTTTCTTTCCACTGTTGCTATTTGCACTGATGATGGAGCCAATGTTGCTAAAACAGCATGAGACTGAACATTTACCCATGAGCCGAGTTCCACAAGCTGTCTTTACTGGCTGGTACATCATTCCAGTCAGAATAATGAAATTATTAGACATAAGAGAGAGGTTTAAAGATTTTTCTCCACTATCAAAGGTCTTACATGTTTTCTTGGAGGCTGCAAGAGAGAAGTGGGGTATGTACATAAAGTATCTACATAAAAAGCATGAGTTTTTGTCTGTGCAAAAGTGGCTCCCCTTTACCTTTCTTAGGCATGACCACAAAGGAGCACAGGCATTGCTCAGTCTCTGGATGGTGGAAAGGAAATCCATGTTTTAGAATTGGAACATAGTAGATTTATGAGATGTTAATGTGTCAAGTCTTAGTAACTTCTCAAAAAGGCTACTTGTGAAGTCAGACTGTCATCAGTCACAGAAACTGATGCATCTGTCTTCTGAGAAATCCCTCAGAAACATCTTCCAGAAAGATTATGAAAGATGAAAAATATCAATACGCTGAAAAGGTATTCTATAAATGGGAACTTTTGCTGCTTCTGGCAACTTGTGAGCACTCTCTCAATTGAGAAATGACAAAATGATACATGCATAGAATCTATTGAAGAAAATAATGAAATTGATGAAAGACAGCTGGGCCAGGATCAATTATTGCATATTTATGAAACTTCCCCATCAAAATGAGGCTATACTAAATGCATTTATTAAAACACACAGTCACATGGCCACAAGATGCAAACTTGTGCTCAGGTAGCACAGGTGAGATAGTGCTCCCTAAAGTGAGCTAAGCAAACCACCCTGACTGTAATATTGAGTAAGAGTGGTTAAATAATGACATCAAAGGCAAGTGTATACAGTATTGAAAGATGTGGATGGAAAAGAATATAATCAAATGTTGAGTGTAGTAGTGACTGCAGATCTTGGCTGTTGGCATCTTGTTCACGTCAGATATAATCAGTTTTTAAAATCAGGACATGTTTTGTTTTTACACAAACAGCAAATAGAAATTTCAGCTCATACGCACTGCTTAAACTGAATCAAATAACCTATGGACAACTGCATCAATTTTATAAATAACCAGATAAAAACCCAGAGCAAGTAGAGAACGTATCCTCTGCTGTTGACCATATGTTGCTTGACTGGACTCCCTCGACCTCAGCCAAGACTTGTGATTTTGACAGTTGCTGACATTTCCCTATTAAGCCCAATATGGATCACAGGCCCAAATAATATATATCTTCCTGACATACTGGAAAAACATTACTGAAAAGTGTCATGATTAAGAATGGACCAAAATGGAGATAAAAATGTGAGGAATTTTTGCATTGTGTGTCCTATCACCCTTGCAGTCCATACAGCAGTGTGGTAAAGTAGTCCCCATCTGAGCTCCAGTGGATAAGGTCCAGTCATTTCTGACTCTTGTGCTTAGAGACAGAAGAGCGGTATCTTCACATAATAGAAGATTTTAGCATATGGATGACCTAAAAGGACCACAATGGCCATTTTTAATTTCCTTTGTCTTTCCATCTCCAAAAATACGTTCAGCACCTGCTGTGTCAGACCCAGGGCTCATTGCTCATAGTGATGAAGAAATGCCCGCCCTCACAGAACTTATAGTATAGTGAAGGAAGACAGCTGTGAAAGGCATAGTCCCCCAAATAAACTAAGAGTTACAAGTTATAAGAAATATTCTGTAGGTGGAGAACATGATGGGCTGAATGAGTTCAGCAACAGACCATCAGATTGTGAGGTTTGAGAAGGCCTCTTTGAGGAACATTTAGGCTGTGACCTGAAGAATAATGAAAGGTTGTTAGAGTAAGAGCACTTACCAAATCTCCACTGAGGCCTGCCCCACTCTGTTACAGCTAACCCTCTTGTGATGGGCTGAACTCTTTCCACTGGTGACACCTACCACTCCAAGGTCCAGTTGGGATGACCCCGCAGTCTCCTGGCATTTTTCCCCCCACTCTGCTTATTGAATCACACTGAAAACAAAAATGCTAGCTTAGAGCAGTGGCTTCCAAATCTGTTAAAAGCGAGATGATACTGGAATGTGTATGTATACTTTTATTCTAAAAGATAAGGAAATTAATTTTTATAAATATTTAATTTATTGATTGGCTTAGTATATGTACATAGTTTATATAAATAAATAGACATCATCTTAGGGTGTGTGTTAATGTTTTTCCTGATAAGCGTGTATGATCAAAAAACTTAGAGATCACGTAAAAAAGGTGAATAATCAAGAATCATTGCATAGAGTAAGCAGAATCCAGACTCCTCGTTTCCCCCCATTAGCTTTACTTTAAAGGCAGCTATTCAGCCTTCACAGCCCAGCTTAAACTCCTCCTTGGTAACCAGAGATGCTTCATGGTCTCATAACTTGGACCCATACTCAAACTGTTCATATCCCTGATATCTCATAGCATTCGTTGTCTGATTCAGTATTTTGTTGTTTTACTAATACTGCCTTTTATTGCTTTCTAGTGTTTTCATCTGCAATGGTCTTGTCTTTCCAAGTAGACATAAGTTGTTCTGGGACTAGATTGAATGTAGTGCATTTTTATTTGACATAATGCTGGGAAAATAGAAAGTACTCATTGGATACTTCTGGACTAAACCCTATAGGGCTTTGCTGTTAAAAATGTGGCCAAAGGACCAGCAGCATCAACATCACCTGGGAGCATACTAGAGCACATTAAATTTGCACTATTCTGTCGCTCTTCTGTTTTTCTCTAATTTCTCCTGAAGGGCCATTCATATTAAACCAGCGCTTCTCAAGTTATAATGTTCATGAATCACCTGGGGTGGATCCTGTTAAAATGCAGATTCTGACTCAGTACGTTTGGGTGAGACCCAAGAGTCTGAATGTTAAAAAAGTTCCCAGGTTATTCTGGTATTTCTGGTCTGGAAACCATAATTTATATTTAAGGTCCTGTAAGTATGCTACCCATGATGGTAACTCTAGCTACATGTAGCTATTGAGCAGTTGAGACATGGGATTTTGAAGCTGACTGTGGAAGGAAAAATGTAAAATATTTCTAATATTTTTTGATATTGATAATTTTTAACCATGGTAATATTTTTGATATATTGGATTAAGTAAAATACAGTTTCATATTTAGTTTCTTTTTACAAAATTTGTAATGAAGTTACTATAAAACTTATAAGCACATGTGACTCATGTTATATTTCTGTTGGATGATACCATTCTAGAAGACTCCCTGAGCTCTCTTAAATATATTATCCATTGAAAATCCACCTCAAGTTCATTCTCCTAAAGCGACACCAGTTTAGTGATAACTGAAATAAAATTTGTAATTATAAATTACAAAACCATCCTCAGAAAATGTTTTTCCTCGTGGAAGTATATATGCCAGACATGCTATTTTTATTACTCAAAATACTGAGGTTTTTATCAACATCTCAGATTTCTGTGCATATGTGTAATAATATAGGCCTTTTACATGGGTGAATATGCTTATAAGTATTGGATTGATGATCTGTGATTAACTTCTTGACAAGTACAGGTGATGGATGCGGATGCTGTTACTATATCCAAAGTGTAATGTAACTGGCCCTCAGCTCTTGAATATTCTGCCCCATTTTTCTAGTCTTTTTTTCCCCCCTCTGCATTTTGGTTTTGGAAGTTTCTTTTGACAAATCTTCAAGCCTACTAATTCTTTGCTTGGTTGTGTCCACTCTACTGATGAACCCATTAAAGGCATTTTGGCATTTTTCATTTCCTGTATAGTGTTTTTGATTTCTAGCATTTCCTTTTGGCTCTTTATTAGAATTTCCATCTCTCTGCTTATATTACTCATCGGTTCTTGCATGTTGTCTGCTTTTTCCCATTAATGCCTTTAGCATGTTAATCATATTTATTTTATATCAGTAGTGCTATATGTGGCCTATTATTTCTATCCTTCTTGAGTTTTGAAAAATATATCCTAACATCTTCCCAGGTATGGAAAGAAGGATCAGGCTCATAAATATGTAGTCTTTGCAGCTCACTTAGCTCTCTTAGCATAATTGTATGACTACTATGTGCCCTCTTCAGTGCCCTGGTTGTAGAGCGGGAGCCACGTATCGATCCAGGCATAGCTATTTGGTATCATACACTATACTAGACTCTGGGAAAACAGTAGTAGGCAAATACCATTCAACCCTCCGAGAACCCCAGGGTAACGGGAGAGGCCAACTGATGAACAGGTACTTAAGATACGGTGTGACATGTCCTCTGTATAGGTAGGTGAGGGAATAGTGAGATGTTTCCTAGAGAAAATGGTGGGGGAAAATAAGACCTAAAAACAGGAGTAGGAGGCAGCTAGGCAGTGAAGAGGGTACAGTATCTACCAAGTACATACATTTTGGTTATCTTTTGCCACATAGCAAACTGCCAAAATAAGTGGTGCAAAACAAAAGTCTCTTTCTTTCTTTCTTTTTTTTTTTTTATGGACACAGAATCTGTTGGTTAGAAATTGGGATAGAACATCATGGGGAGGGAATATTTTTGTTCTGCAGTGTCTGGGTTTTCCTCCAGGAAGACTCATTTAGCTTGAGAGCCAGGGCTGGAATCATCTGGAGGCTTCTTCTATTGTGTCTGGGGTGACTCAGTGATTGGACTCAGAAGGACTGTTGACAAGAGGACCTACATGTGGCTTCCCCATGTGGCTTTGGCCTCTCACAGAATGGTGCCTGGGCTCCTAAGAGAGCATCCAAAAAGGGGACATCCAGGGAGTGAGGATTCCAAAGGCCCACGGGAGAGACTGCAGTGCAGCTTTTTTTTTTTTTTTGTGTCTTCTTCTTTTGTTTTTTAATTTTTATTATTTTATTATTTATTTTTTTATTTGAGAGAGAGAGAATGAATGAATGAATGGGAGAGAGGGGCAGAGGGGGAAAGAGAATTACAAGCAGGCTCCTTGCTCAGGACGGAGCCCAACATGGGGCTCAATCCCATGACTCTGGGATCATGACCTGAGATGAAATCAAGAGTTGGACGCTCAACCGAGCTGCTCAGATGCCCCTTAATGGCTTCTTCTGATTGACCCATAGAAGTCCTACAGATACTGTTGTGGCCTTGGGAAAATTCAGTTCATCACACCATATTTACAGAGCATGGTGTGTTAGGGGGAGCAGAAAGTTCACTGACTGGAGCATAATGTTCTGCTGGAAATATTTATTTTACTTCTTCCTTTTCAGGGGCTATATTCTAAGGAGGGACATTCTTTTGATTCTGTAACAGGCAGTCTGGTAGATTGGAGAGTCCATGGGCTGTGCAATCAGCAAGGCCTCAATTCACTTAGTTCATTTTCTGTATTCATTGCAGATTCAAGAGAGAGATAGTTTTATTGTAAAAAAAATATAAAATCTTGTGTTGAATAGTATTTTTGTGCTCCCTTTTGTTAATTTTTAAAGCAGATGACATTTAATCTTTCTCTCACCCTAAAATACAATAAAAATAAAGTCACTGTTTCCTCTGGGAGCTTTGATTGATTTTTTTTTTTTCTTTCTGAGTATCCATGGCTCTAACAGAAATATTCTCTATCCTACCTCTGGTGCTTCAGAATGGATGAATGTGTAGGTAACATTTTTCTGGTGAATATAGTTTTCACTTTTATATCTTCCTTTTATTTTTTAGTTCCTGAAAAATGGTGTTAATACACTATTTTTATAGTGTTGCTGTGTTTCTTAAAAATATGTTGCTGAACTCTTCCCTTCTAATTCCAGTAAACTAAAAACCCTGCCCTTTGGATGCTGAAAGAGAGAAATAGTTGCTCTCATGGGTTCTCGATGTAAGTAAGTTCTCCTAGCCCTAGTGTAAATTCTCGGAGGGCTTGTACAAAAGCAGCCTCTAACCTGAAGCCTGGAGGACTGAATTAGAAATAATTTTCTTTCCCATGTGAGAGGTTTTGGAATTTCTTATTTTTGTACAGCTTCTTTATACTATTATCAGCAGTTCCTTAAAACACTATCCAAATGCAAAACCCTAAAATGGCACCTTATTCATCTTACTCCTTTATATGTAAAATTGGTTACTTTTTACCTGATGCTTTATTCCTATAGCATGCAGCTGTATATCTTTTGTAATAACCCATCACTTGAAGTAGAAGCCAATATCATTGCTGAATGCTCCCCGTGACCCAGATGCATCTCAGTCATTCACGATGTTTGTGAATTCTACCTCCTAAATCTCTTTCAAATATATTTCTTACCGCCACCCCCACCCCCAAGGCATCATGGAGTAGAAATGAAAAGAGCAAGGCTTTTGGAACAGTAGAGTCCTGGGCTTAGTCTCAGCTCTTGACATTGTGACCTGGGGTGAGCTTGTCAAGCTCTCCCATTCTCCATTCTGTATAAAATGGGGTTACCGATGTCTACCTCACAGTGTCTGTGATTAAATGAGATAAGAGTTACAAAGTATCCGGAACATAATGGACCTGTGATAAATGCTGGCTCCCCTTTCAAATCCTCATCTTCTCTGTCCAAAACTGTTTGACTGAACTCAAATTAGGGTTGCTGCTTGTTAATTTCTTTTGTCCGAATTAGGTGCAGACCTCTCATTCAGGCTTTCAACACTGTTCACGTTTTGGCAACTGTTTTGTTTCTCTGTTGCTGCATAATAAACCGACCCCCCAATAACCTAGTTGCTTAAAACAACCTTTTAATTATTTCTCATAATTCTGTGGGTTGGGTGGTTCTTCTCCTGGTTTCTCTTGGGATCTCTGAAGTCATATAGCAACTGGGGCTGGTATATGCAAGATGACTGAACTATATCTGGTGCTTTGGCTTGGACAGCTGTGCTCAGCAGGGACCTTAGAACTCGACGATATCTGCCTCTTCATTTGGCTTCTCTCTTTGATGGCTCTAGCAAGGTGACCAGACTTCTTATGTGGTAGTTCAGGGCTCTGTAAAGTGTAAAATGTAAAACAGAAGTGGACAGGTCTCCTTAAAGCTGAATCCCAGAACTTCACAGGTCACCTCCATTGTGTTTTATTGACTACAGAGGAGGCATAAGGCTACCACAGATTCATTTTGGTAGAGCATCACACAAAATCCTGGTTATGGGGGAGGCAACATGCATTGGGACACCAGCTACCAAGCAACTAATTTTTAAAAGTACTTTTATATCTGTATTTCTTCCCAGTGTACTTTGCATTCCAAGTGCCCATGATCTTGCAAGGATTTTGTACATGTGCGTGTAAAAGGTGGTAGGTAGGGGTACCATGCTTGCACACGATCTTCCCATTGTCTAGAATGCCCTTTCTCTTCTTATTTAGATATAAACCTTCTATTCCTATACTGTGACAGCTAAAATAGGTACTTCATCTGTGAGGCCTTCCTTAACTTGGGTGGAGGGTCATTCCTACTGTGCTGCTTGGATATATTTGATATTATCATAGCGCACTTAACAGCTTGTTTAAGTCTGTCCCTCAGACTGTATTTGAACCTCTTAAGGGTATGGCTGTGTCTTTTTCACTCTCCTATGACCTAGGGTTTTAGTCTGAGTTTTTCTAGAAATAGACCTTGAGATAAGGCTTTGAATGCAAGTAGGTTTTTTGGAAGGTGATTCCAAGAAGCTCTAAGAGGGCGGGGGAAGGAAGATGGGGACGGGAAGGAAGACAGTGTAGAATATATTCATAATCACTGATCTCACTGGGGACTGCTGAGAAGCAGTACAGAACCCTTGTCAGTCTTGTCCCATGCAAGGGTGAGAAACTTGGGATATTTATCCACCAACTTCCATCCTTCATTGATTGAGGGGTATTAGCTCTTGACACTTGGGCCTGCCTCGTACTCTGGCTTAGCCCAAGAACACCTTCAGGTGGAAAGTCACGTGGTTGGTGAAGAAAGCCAATGATGTATGAGGGCATGGTGAGAGCTAAGAAGAGGGTGGTTGGGGACCTGTAGAGCATCTGCAACAGTGCATGCCTGGAAAATAATATGTAATCGATACAAGTTGATTGACTGACATCAATGAATGAAGGAGTGAAACTTGTAGGGTTTTTTTTTTTTTGGTGCCAAATCGAGAAAAAATAAAGTGTTTTTATTTTATTTTACCATGTATTAAGTGCATTCTATTGACAGGTGATTTCTATGTTATCTAATTTAATTTTTACAACAATCCTAGGAGGAATCCTTTATTATCCTGATTCTGAAGGTGTGGAAACAGTTTCAGAGATGATAAATAACTTGCCCAAAAAATAAAATAATTTTTTGTAAATTAAAGAATTTTGAGGACACATCTTTTAAAATCAGAACTTGTGATTTCTACAGACGTACCCTGTACTCTTTAGTTTTTTTCCTCTCTCTAATACTTTCACCCCTCCTGACTGAAATAACCCACACACCATTACTAGAGTATAGCAGTATCTGATTGTAAAGCTTTGGTTTTGAATACAGTGTGCACGCAATGATATCAGTCCATCCTAGAGGAAGGGGTTTGTAGGGTTTGAGCAAGTCTCACTGGAAGGACCTCTGTCTAAAGGTTTCGGCACAGGTTTCATGAATACAAAATGATGTGTCATTTGTTCACATTAGAAGTAAGTTGTTTCATTTATCCATTTGGCTTTGCCATGGACAGACATCTGAAAAGATTCTACATTTGATTTTTATTTTATATTCAATAATTTTCTTCAGGCCACTTGCATTCAGGACCTGCAAAGTTACCTTAAAAATTGAGAGAACAAAATTCAAAAAGTTACCTCACACACTGCAACCAACAGAAAACACTGGTGTTAAGAAATGACATATTTATTAGTATTTAAACAAGCACATCTCCCTGGACTTTGTAGCATAGTGTGGCTGTGACTTGATTTATAAATTAATCTGTGCAGTAATGAGGCATCTTTCAAAGAAGTGAGGCTCTCATGTTTGGGTGAATGTCAGAATCACCTAGAAGCTTGTCACAAATACAGATTTCTAGAACCTACCCTACTGAAATATATATATATTTGATAAGCAAACCAGATCAGTCTGAAGATCTTGCAAGTTTGAGAATTGTTATCTGAAAGGTATTAAAATAACCACTTAGCCTGTCTGAGTGAAGTTTGGTCTACCTCATTGATTAACTCCCTGTTGACCAAGGCCATGTTTCATATTGACCTGGCTTCCCCTTAGCACCAGTACGGTGTTTCCTATGTAGTGAGCCATCAGTAAATACTTGTTGATGACAATGGTTTGAGGCCAGCCTATTTGTACTTTACTTGATCAATGGAGGAAAGCTATTCCAACAAATTGGATACCTTGGATAAATATTACCAGACATCTGATGTGTTGCTGGGTTTGCAATTTGGCATTTCAGTGGAAATTTTTAATCAGTTACCTTGCTGTTTAACACATTCTTTGAATCATTCAGTCAAGGGTAATGGAAAGTAACTACCAGATGTTAACTGTGTTGTATTGGCAGATACTTTCTATAGGTTATCTCACTTAAATTTTACAAAGTCCTGTGAGGAAGCTTTTGTTATCCTCCTTCTGTAGAGGTGAAAACAATTTTGAAGTAACTTGCCCGAAGTCATACAGCAAGTAAGTGATAGAGCTGCGATTAGAGTCCAAATTCATCCATTCCCAACATTCATGCTATTTTCAAGACACAAAGAGTCTTTTCAAGGCATCTTCCAAGCCAAAGTCCAGTATGAAGCATTACTTGTTGGGGGGTAGGGTGGGAAATATGGGAGGCAAAAGCTTAGTTCTTTTTTAGCCAGATTTGATTCTGAGATTACCCTTCTCTTACCCTAATCTTTTCCTTTTGTCTTAATTCCTTTTCTCTTCTAACTCAAAGCAATAAGCACATAGATGGTGGGAGAGTAGCTGATATTGGTGGTAAAACAATTTCAGTCTCTAATTTTTCTTTCAGCTCTTCCCTGGATTATCCATATTTTTGCCTCAATTCTCCAATTAAATTTTATAGTGGAAACATGAGGTAAATGGAATGAAACCCTTAGCTATAAACTGAGCCACAAGAAGCAATATAAGAAGTTTTCAAAAGTGAGGTTTTTTTTTTTAAGATTAGAATAACTATAGTAGAGATAAGTGAGTTATGGGAGGCTACACTAAATAGAATTCTCATGTTCAAGAGGGATTTAGAAAGGTATTAGGAGGTAGTACTGCAAGAGTTGACACAAGAAGAGGTCAAGATATATATGGGGATTTCAGTTTTATTGGAGGTCAAGGTGAGAATATTTTCAAGTAGCATCAAAGTGAACATGAAAAGTAGTCTCAGAGATAAGAGAAATGTGAGAATTGCAAGGCATGGATCATTCCAAGATTGCTGTCTTGGGAGCCTTTGGGGATAAAAGGAATTAGGACTGATTACACTTAAATTCCATCCTGCAAATTGTCCTAAAGCAGGGAAGGCTGTCAAGGTCGGGCAGGTCATCCGATAAGAGACCAAAGTAGGTGCCAAGGGGTGTGCTTGACTCCTACGTTATCATAGCCAGAGTCACATCTTTAGTTGCTGTTCATAGTGAGAAATCTAAGTGTAAAGTTAGCAAAGAACCAAATTAATTCTGCTCAGAAGGGTAAGCAGAATGTTCAGAAGCTTTAAAGAATGTCAGAGGCATATTTCACTTGATACTATCGTTGTTATTTACAATGGCTATCACTGACATTTTATAGCACTATCACTCCATTCTTTCCTCTCTTACCTTCTTGTCTCCTCAGAATTATTATTATTTTTTTTGCCTTCTTCTCTTATATAACATAAAAACCATACCTACTTACAAATTTACCTCCAAAAACTCAAAAGACTGTGATCTGAGGGCGACCCCAGGGAAGCCAGGTTAGGTGGCTTCCTGTAATCTCTTCTGGTGTTTATTGGCATGTTTCCTTCTTAAACTCTCCATATATCACCCCTTCAACCTGTGGAAAATTCCATGCTTACTACTCTTTCCATGTTCCTCCTTCATTGGTACCTGAGGTGGCTTTGGCTCTACATGGAGAATTTTACAGTAAAAAAGAATGACCATTTCTTTTTCTTTGAAAAACATCTTTGTAGCCCTCCTTGACATGATGGGGAGAGCCGGTAAGAGCATGAAGTGGTAAAAGATCAGTTAGCAGGCTGTTTCAAGAGTGAGAATTGGCTCCTGGAAGGTCACAATGGTAAGAGACTTGAGGGACGTGCCAAAGGCAGAACAGTTCTTACTCATCTGACAATCACCCAACTAAACTGCGAACTTCGTGAAGGCAGCATCCATATCTATCTTCTTTATTTCAAAAATTATCTTTTTACAACAAAATTCCTGGCACATAATAGGTGCTCAATGATTATTTGGTGAATGAATGAATGAGGACATTCCATCATAACCACCAGACACCAGTGCAATTCTTCACACCATTCAGTATGGCTAATTCCATGATAGCTTTACATTTGGAGTCCAATTCTCCACATGTCATTCACTTTCTCGTATCCCTCTCACCTGGTATATTTGAAGCATCGTGAAGGTCAGGGACATCAAATAGATATCATTATTCTCAGATTTCAGTTCCTAGTATAATGGGCTATATATAATAGAAAAGTAGCCTGTGTTTTATAAATGAATTTAATAACATTCATGATAATACTGTGACTTCAAAGGGAACCTTTCAAACATATAAAAGTGATATTTTGAGAGATTTGGGGATCAGGCTTTAAGAGATGTTAGAAATTGGCTTCTGATGATTACCTTGAGCTGATATATATGAGTAATCTCCAGCGTAAACTGAAAATTCTAGCTTGGTACTGATGATGACTGGTGCATTGGCATCTTACTTGAACAAATGTAGGTTAAAGTTTGAGAGGATATACTCGAGTAATAAAACCGGCAGAAAATGGGTTTTTGATGGTTTAAAGCTTCCACAGTTGGTGAAATATTTGCAAGGGTATTAGCAAGATATGACAGTTCATTTTTTGAAATCTCTTCCTGGTGAAGACATGGAACGCCATTTCTGGAAGAGGGGATCTATTAGGACCTATTGGGTACATGATATTTTCTGCTTATTGCTAGCTTCTGTAAATGTATCTTATAAATTATCCCACAAGAAGAATGACACAAGTTGAGCTTGTGTCAAACAGTAAAAGTGAAAACAGATGGCAGATAAATATACCGTTACTCCTGCCTGATTTTATCAGAGGTCAAAGATTACAGGTCACTACTAATGAAGGGCTACAGGTTATTGCATCAAGAGGAAGCCTGGTGGTAGTTAAGGGTCTTGATTTTGGAGCCAGACAACTTGGTTTCCAATCCTGGTTCTACCACTTACTACTCATATGACTCCATTCAAGTGACCTAACTACCTAGTGCCTCAGTTTACTTCTCTGTAAAATGGAGCTAATAATAGTCATCATCTCATTGCTTGTAGTGAGGGTTGTGTGACTTAATACCTGTAAAGCACTCAGAATGGTGCCTGGTATGTAATAAGGCCATCTAAGTGTTTTCTATTATCATTAGCTTAAGACTTTGATTTACATTGAGGAAACTGACGTCCATAGTCATGAATCCTTGTACGTAAGGCCACAGAGACTAGACTAGAACTTAGCTACGCTCATTCTAAATTCAGGGCTTTTTTTTTGCTCTGGGATGATGACCTGTTAGGTGAATAAAATGACTTCAGTAAACCTCAAGAAATTGGAATTTCATTGAAAGCAATTTTTTAAGTTTATTTATTTATTTATTTATTTATTTATTTATTTATTTAGAGGGAGAGTGTGAGGGCACATGAGCAGGGGAGAGCCAGAGAGAGTGGGAGAGAGAGAATCCCAAACAGCCTTCACACCATCGGCACAAAGCCCGATGCGGGCCTTGATTCCACAAACTGCGAGATCATGACCCGAGCCGAAATCAAGAGTCAGATGCTTAACCGACTTAGTCACCCAGGTGTCCCTGCAATACTTTTTTTAAGGTAACAGCCAAGACCAGCCAGTGAACTTATGACTGGTATCCGTAAGTATATATTAATCTTTTGACCATAGGCATTGTTGCAAATATGTTGCTTCCCCCGCCCCCCCCCCCCCCTCCCCGCCACAGCTCCTCTGGTCACTGGACCAGTCCATGCTATAAGCATCCTTCTACAGGCATCTGTAACTCTCTACCTTGGGGCTTTTTCTCGACCTTTGTATGTGTAGGCCAGAAATATTCAAGAGCTAAGTCCTCCTGGGGACAGTCTCCCCATCAATGATGGAAAAGATGTGAAGAAAAAAATACCCCATGTACTTGCCCCTCAGATGGGATTACACACACACTGAAGCTTATTCTATACTCTATCTCTCAGAAGTCCCCAGCAAGACTAAGCCTCGGGAGCCCACAGGAGACACCTGCTCACTGGCAACACATCCTGAATTGCTTGCTTTCTTTTCTTACCTCACTTCCCTTTTCTTCTGCTAGTAGTTTTTGGGATCACCTTGCAAATAAACTAGTTGGACTCAAATCCTTGTCTCAGGGTCTGCTTCACCTCATTGAATGGTTATTAGAAATAAGCAAGAGGTCTAAGTACTCAATGGTTTGATGTTCTAGAAGATGGAAAAAAAACATGGCTGTGAGACCCCTCAGGAAAAAGTGGACGTTTTTGGAGTGCCTTCGTTTCATCCATAACAAGCAAGGCCTACTTAGAAATATAAAGTTCTCAGAAACTTTTAAACCCTGAAGGAAACTGGAAATGTTTGAACAAATAAAAATACTTACATAGCTTATATAATTTTTAGCACCCTTCACAGATCTAAAGTCACTTTGTTAATTTAGGAACATAAAAATGCATTATGTATAACTTGGTTGGCTCCTAAAAGTATCATGTTTGATATCTTGAGAGATGTGAAGGCCTGGAAAATTTGAGGGGCAAAAAGAATATTTTGAAAATGAATCTTGAAATGCCATGATTAAATACAATTCCAAGTTTATTCTGTAAGCTGGTCAGGTATAGGCTGCTGGTTCAGGTGGGGTCATTTCCCCAGTCCTGGAATCGGTATTTCTTCAGGGAAATTTGGGAGTGAGATCTATGGGCATGAGACAGTGTAGTTCTGGGGTGTGGTAAATGTGCTACAGTTTTAGTTTGGGGTACTTGGGAATAGCCGAGTTCCATTGTGATACACTGTCACACCCCAAGGAGTACTTGACATTTTCTGTGCACCTCAGTACATCTTTAGGTACCCCTGTATTCATAAATCCATCCGTAATATGAAAACAATGTAAAGACAGCTCTGTTGAGACGCAGATGCTGGGTAGTCTGGAAGAGCCATACCCTGGCTAAGGCCTTGGATCCTTACACCAGCATCATGGAGATGGATGTATATAACCACATTTCCTTGCAAAATCATATAACTAAGTCATTTAGCAAATGACACACCCCAGCCACAGGGATTGGTTTGAATGTGGCTTTTGTCGCTCAATGGTCAGGTTTTTGTTAAATGGTTGAAGAAAGCCTCCTCTTGGATGTAAATTTCTACCTGAAGTTACTGTTTGAAATCAGCCTTTAAAAGAGGGTAGGGGTGCCTGGGTGGCTCAGCTGGTTGAGTGAACAACTCTTGATTTTGACTCAGGTCATGATCCCAGAGTCGTGGGGTCGAGCCCTGCATCGGCTCTGTACTGAGCATGGAGCCTGCTTGAGATTCTCTCCCTCTCTCTCTCTCTGTCCCTCTCCCCTGCTCATGAGTGTTCTCCCTCTCTAAAATGAATAAAATTAAAAAGGGGTGCCTGGGTGGCTCAGTTGGTTAGGTGTCCCACTTCAGCTCAGCTCATGATCTCACAGTCCGTGAGTTCGAGCCCTGCGTCGGGCTCTGTGCTGACAGCTCGGAGCCTGGAGCCTGCTTTGGATTCTGTGTCTCCCTCTCTCTCTGCCTCTCCCCTGCTCATGCTCTGTCTCTGTCTCAAAAAAATAAATAAATAAAAACATTAAAAACATTAAAAAATAAAATAAAAAAAAATTAAAACAGGGAAGGCAGAGGGGGAGAAAATTGCCTATAATTTAGGAGAGAAGTGAAGCCAGAGGCATGATCAAACTGTACCTGAAATTGACGCTGTCTATGGACTTCTCAGTTACATGGGAGCTGCTCTGTATTGTTTTAGCCTCTTCATATGAGGAATTCTATTTCTTCCACTAGAAGACATTCTTAGGGACACATTTAGGCATAATAGGAATGTGACTACTAAAACTTACTCTTTGAAAGTAATTGAATAAAAATTTTGCTTTAACTATAATCTATCACAATAAGCTATACTCTCAAGCTCCATTTTACAGACTTTTCTGGAGTCGATGTTAGATATGGCTGAGAAGTCTGAGTATCATTACGAATTCAGCAGAGGATAAAGTTCAGGGTCTTTTTGAAGTGAAGGTTCACTATAAACATCATAGAGGAGGATGCTATCTAGCAGTCACTAATATTTTATTATTTTGTGATCACATTTCACAAACTGGCTACATTCCAGCATGAATAAGCAAATTGGAATAAACAATTCCACCTGGCTTAGATACCTATTTTATTTGGGCAATTGGCCGTTCACTTGGCATGTAGTATTGAGCATTCAACAGCTGGTGCTCTCCCACCATGTGGCCTTTCTTTTCGGAAGATAATTACTTCAGAGATTGACAAAGAACTGGATCTCAGCTGGGATCATTCAAGACCAAGGATGTATTAAAATCTTAGGATATCACTATTTTAAATAATGATGAGGACTCAGAAAATGGAAATCTTTTCTCTTTAAGACACATCGTAAGCACTTTCCTCTAAGAATGAGGAGCATCCTTGAAAAGGTTTTTCCTTTAGGTATTAGTTGAAGAAAGTATTTAACCTTTTGAAGGTGGCCCGGTGCCCATGATGGATAATTTTCTCTTGGTGAAATGTTAGCAATTTGTAGAATACAGACAAAATGAAATACGGTTTGGCCATATGCATTTTTTTTTCCACTTAGGGAATATTTTTTGTTCTCTCAGGCTCTGCCTGGAAGACTGATCATATGCCCTAATACATACATGGCAAACGTGTACACATCCTCTTTGTCTCAACTTACGGTTTTCCCTCTAGGAAATCTCTCACTACCACTGCCACCACTCACCTACCCACTCAGAAAAAGTCATGTACAAGTATTCTGTAGTTAGCATTCTGTACTTGATCATCAAAGCATTAATTATACTTACTCTGTTGTAAGTGCCTCTTTACTTGTCTTTATCCTCAACTGGGACGTATAGGCCTGGAGGTGGCCCCCATCATCCCTAACTCCTGGTGATTACATTCTTGTCTGATTTTCATCCCCTTGATTTTGGGACATGTGACTTGCTTCTAATCAATGGAACATGGCAAACATGTCGGGATGTCACTCCCATGATGAGGTTATATTATATAAAACTCTGTCTTGTTAGCAGGCTCACTCTAGAGACTCTCCTTGGTAGCTTTGAAGAAGCCAGCTGCCAGGAGTCCTACAAGCTGCAAAGAAATTAATTCTGCCAGCAACCTGAGTGAGCTTGGAAGTCCTATCTTTGTTTCTATTTTACAGATAGAGATTTGAGGTTAGAGATGCTAAGTTTCTTTCCTTAGGGCACTCTGTGCATAATTGGTGGAACCGGGATCTTTGAGTTTCCAGTATGCAGTGCAGCGACTAGCACATAACAGGTATCCTAAAAGATGCCTGTCATATCAGTGTGTGAGGCCCAGGCTGGATAGAAAGTCTCAACTCGAGCCCTTGGGAATCCACCCATCCTTTCTAAAGCAAGTCTCTTCAAGTGAACGATTAGAATAGAAAACCTAACTCTGATTGTGTAGCTTGAAGCATCTTACTTTAAGGTTTGGTGACTGGATCCATCGACACTTTAACATTTTGAAAACATAAAGGAGTAAAGTCAGAATTTGCACCTGTAGGAATTGTTTCTGTGCTTTGTCTTCACTTGAACATTTTCTTGTTAATGCTCATTTTTCTCGAGGAGAGGATCAGCTCATCTGGGTGGAAGGACAGTACACTGTTCTTCAGTTGAGTGACCACACTGTGTTCTTCCTGGTAGTTTGGCATTATGGATGAAGACAAGAGTGATGGAAAGATGAGTGGGCAGGCACTCTTTGCAATTAGGCCACTTAAGCTGTAACAATGAGTGTTCAGTCTTCATCTTTTGCAATAGTCTCTTGTCCTTAAGATATGAGCATGACATTTTTTTAAGTTACTGGGTGCTGTGAATAATTTCATCCTCTGGAAATGTCTTTTGAGATGCTGCTTTAAATCTTTTTATGACACATTTTAAATGGAGTACTTAAAAATGCTAAATTCCTTCCTTCCTCTCCTCCATTTCTTCCTCTTTTTCTCCCTTCCCCCTCCCTCTTTGCCTCCTTCCTTCTCCATATTTAGTGAGCACATACTAGGTGCCAGAGTTTAAAAGGCTATACACATCTGACAACATCCCACATCTCATGGTGTGTGTGGGGGGTGGGGCAGGGGGTTGTTTACAGAAATAAAGAATAAACAAAAATGTCCATTTAAAATATTATCAAGGGAAAATAGGGTGGTATGATAGAGAGGGATTAGCAGGTGAATTCCTTAGACTGAGTGAGCAGAAAAGGTCTTTTCATGAGGTTTTAAACTGGAACAAGAAAGAACCAGCCATGCAAAGATCTGGTGGAAGAGAATTTCAGACAAGGGGAAGGGTTAATGCAAAGCTTCTGAGATGAGAGTGAGGTTGGTGAGTTTGAGTTAAGTACCAGCGGTGAGGTCACTCTGAGTGACTGGAGAGGGATGGGAAGAGAAGTATGGGGACAATGTTATAGGTACAGGCAAGGACTAGATAATAGAGGGCATTGTAAGCCATGGTAAAGAGTTAAACTAGGGGAAGCACAGGCTTGGGTTCTGATAGGATGATCAGAAATTTTCTTATAGTCATCTTAAGCATGAGATTCCTATCAGAGCTTCAAGTCAGGATTGGATACAATAGGCTAAAGATGAAGATCTAGGATCATCAGCTTATTATTGGTCTTTAAGACCATAGATAGGATGAGATCATCCAGGTAGAGTTCAGATCAAGAAGAGAAAGAGAGCCAGGAGTGAGCCACAGAATACTCTAACGCTGTCAAAGAGAAGAGGAGAAACCAACAGAAGAGATTGGTCGGTGAGACAATCAGGAGTGTAAAGCTGAGGAAATCGAGAAAAGAAAATACATCAAGTTGCAGGGAATAGTCAACTTTGTCTAAAGCAGCAGTTTTTAAACAAGTTTGTGCCACAGTATCTTTCGTCAGATACTGAGGCCTATGGAACACTTCTCAGAAAAACATTTTTAAATACTTCATATAAAATACATAGGATTACAAACCATACTAAGTGATGTGTAAACTAGTATATGTATGCTTTGTGGTAATTACTGGACTATACAGTATTTCTATTCTTAATATTTTGAGGAACCTCCATACTGTTTTTCACAGTGGTTGCACCAATTTACATTCCTCCCAACAATGTGTGAGGGTTCTTTTTTCCCCACATCCTCCCCAATACTTGTTATTTCTTGTCTTTCTGATTCTAGCTATTCTGACAGGTACAAGGTGATGATAGATCATTGTGGTCTTGATTTGCATTTCCCTGATGACTAGTGATATTGAGCATCTTTTCATGTGTCTGTTGGACATCTGTACATCTTATTTGGAAAAAGTATTCAGGTCCTCTGCCCATTTCTTAATCAGATTATTTATGGGTGTTTTTTTTTTCTTTTGGTGTCATGTTGTTTAAGTTCTTTATGTGTTTGATATTTGATATTAACTTCTTATGGGATACATCATTTGCAAATATCTTCTCCCATTCGGGGAATCTCCAACTCCCTTTTTGTTTTGTTGATTATTTCCTTTGCTGTGCAAAAGCTTGTTATAGTCCCAATGGTTTATTTTTGCTTTATTTCCCTTGCCTTAGGAGACATATCTAGAAAAATGTTTCCATGGCCAATGTCAAATAAATTATTGCCTGTGTTTTCTTCTAGGAGTTTTATGGTTTCATATCTCACATGTAGGTCTTTAATCTATTTTGAGTTTATTTTTGTGTATAGTGCAAGAAAGAGGTCCAATTTTATTCTTTTGTATGTAGCTTTCTGGCTTTCCCAGCATCATTTGTGGAAGAGATTATATTTTCCCCATTGCATATTCTTGTCTCCTTGGTTGTAGATTAATTAACCATATAAGTGTGGGTTTATTTCTGAGTTCTCTATTCTGATCCATTGATCTATGTGTCTATTTTTATGCCAATATCATACTGTTTTGATGACTACAGCTTTGTAATATAACTTGAAGTCTGGAATTGTGATGCCTGTAGCTTTGTTCTTCTTCTTCAAGATTACTTTGGCTATTCAGGGTCTTTTGTGGTTCTATAGAAACTTTGGGTATTATTTGTTCTAGTTATGTGAAAAATACTATTGGTCTTTTGACAGGGATTGCATTGAATCCATAGATTGCTTTGGGTAGTGTGGACATTTTAACAATATTTTTTCTCCCAATCCGTGAGCATGGAATCTCTTTCCATTTGTTTGTGTTATCTTCAATTTCCTTCATCAGTGATTTATACTTTACAGAGTACAGGTCTTTTAACTCCTTGGTTGAGTTTATTCCTAGGTATTTTATTATTTTTGGTGCAATTGGAAATGGGACTGTTTTCTAAATTTCTCTTTCTGCTACTTCATTATTAGTGTATAGAAATGCAACAGATTTCTGTATTTCAATTTTGTGTCCTGCAACTTCATTGAATTCATTCAGCAGTTCAAATAGATTTTTATATTTGTTTTTTATTAACCTATTCTATGACTATATCTAGTGGTGAGTTACTGTTGTAATCTCTAAGTAGTGATGAGCCGAGATGATACTTGAGATAGCTGCAACATCTTCAATGTAATATGTAATATGAAAATGTAATATGTTTAAGATGTAATATAAAAATATGCGATTTTGTGACACAGTCACAGGTACTTCTCATACTGGTTTGTCTCTAACATTGTGGTTTATTGACTATGTGTAAAACTCAAGGAAACACTAAATTTCAGTGAGACGTTAGTGAAAATAAAGACATTTTTCCCCATGCAAGTTCATAGACTGATTTCAAAACCACTGGTTTAATGTTGAAAGGTAAGTCTTAAGTAATGGAACTCAGCAGTGTGGATTCTTCTAAATAGTGACTTAATTTGCTATACTTGTTTAATCTTGAGCACTACTCTTAGGCTTGTTAATGTTCTGTGTCACTGTTAGAAAAATGACAGCAAGAGGGCATAGATCAAAGACAGAGGAAGTGGGTGGAGAGAGGAGGGGAATGAATACTGAATATTCTTTTCTCAAGTTACTTATGTTGAGGAACATTAATATTCATAAAGATGTCTAATATTAAAACTGATTTGGAATTGAATTTATTAGGGCAGAAAACGTTTAAATCTGCCTCTACTCCCATTATTTGATATTCAGAATACTTTATAGGAAAGAAGGATAGACATTTGTTTAAAGGTTCTACCTTTGTTCTTTTGTTCTTTCCATTGCCTCCTTTAAAGTTCTTGAATACCTATTATATTCCTCTCTCCCTCCAGTTACATACTGATATGCAAAATATAGGTAACTTGGGGGGTATTTAAAGTACAATGCCCAATTTATGAGTGTGCTGGTAATTTTGGAATGTCAAAGGTAGGTGCTCAAAAATTATTTGTTTGTTGACTGCTAGATTGAAATGATTTCCTTACTCCTCTGTTCTACTTTGCATCTCCCCATGAACGGGGTATTCCACAAATCTAATCGTTTATACTTGTATCCAACATATCACCAATTCCATGATGAACAGTCCTTCATACTCATTTTGTTTGTGTGTTTTTAAAACTTTTAAAAAGTTTATTTATTTTGAGAGACAGAGACTGTGAGCAGGGGAGGGGCAGAGAGACAGGGAGAGAGAGAATCTCAAGCAGGTTCAACGCTATCAGCGCAGAGCCAAGACACAAAGCTCAGTCTTACAAACTGTGAGATTAAGACCTGAGCTGAAATCAGGACTCAGATGCTCGTCAACTGAGCCAGCCAGGTGCCCCTCATTTTGCTTGTGTCATACTATAGTGCAGTGGTTGGAAAACTATGGCTTGTGGCCTATTTTTTGTATAGCCACCAAACAAGAATACTTTTTACATTTTTAAAGGGGTGTAAAAACAAATCAAACAGAAACAAAAGCAAAGAATATTCAACTGAGACCATAGTGGCCTGAAAAACCTAAACTATTTACTATTTGGCCCTTTAGAGAAAAAGTTAGCTGATCCCTGAATAGTGGCACGCACACACATGTGTGTGTGTGCGCGTGCGTGCACACATGTATGTCTAGGAAGTTTTCTCAGCCTCTTTATTTAGGTAATAGATTTTTGTCCTCTAGAGCACCAGGATTAACAAGTGATCAGACTTCACCAATCCTAAGAAGTCATCACTCTAGGAATTAAGACTGGTCTAAAGGCTGAGCATGTGACTATTTTTTGGATTAATAAAATGGACTGGAGAAAAAAAAAAATAAAGGCTGAGCATGTGAAACCAGCCAGGGTCATCAGTATCCTTTCCATAGACTTGATACATAGATGTTGGGAAAAGGCCTCTTATCTTTTTACTGGGGTTGGTAAGCTAAGATGGGATAAGCCTGGTCATGCTGGTGAACTTCATGCAAAAACATCGGCAGTAGGAGAATGGAATTAATGAGCGGAGGGAAGTGGGCCTGATAGATGCAGAATAAGAGGAGAGGGCACAACCCAAAGCATTGAAGCAGTGACACTGGAGGACAGATTTGTTCTCTCTCTGCATTATCTGAGTCCGCAATCTTCCTTTGTTTGAGTTGCAATTCTACTACTTGTAAGCAAAATAACTCTTCATAATTCAAATATATCACAGATCTTCCAAAAGTTCAGTAGAAATTTGATTTTTCTTTTGTTCTTAATTGGAAAGCTGCAATAATGTATAGAGCTACGAATTAGTAAGCACTCTAAATGTTCTAAACATATAGCTGATAATTTTACAACATTATGAAGTATGTATTATTACAGAGGAGGGAACAAAATTCAGAGTTTAAGTAATTTGATTAAGATCTCACTGCTAAACAGGTGGCAAAGCTGAAATACATTCCACATTGTGACTCAAGTTCACATACATTTAATATGGTAAGTGATCTGACAAAATAAGACCTTATCATGCTCTTCCCTCTGAACACAGCATAACAATAAATTGATATTGATTTCCTCATCGACATTTTAGGGTTTAAATGGACCAACTTTGTTTCCTCATTGCCTATACACATTTCAAATATATGTTAACAATTAGACTGTTACTCCTTTTGGGACTCAAAACATCATAAAGATGTATAAAGTGTATTGTGCCCCATGTTTTTAAATTTGAATTTAATTTTTACTGAAGTGTAGTTGACATGCGATGTATTAATTCAGATGCACAACAATAGTCAACATTTATATACATTATGTGGTGGTTACCACGATTAATCTAGGTGCCATCTGTCTGAAACCAAAGTTGTTAATTATTAGCTCTGCTCCATGTCTTACTTATTTTATAGCTGGAAGTTTCTACCTTTTAATTCTTTCTCCCTATTTCACCCATCCCCCTGCCCCTCCCCTCTGGCAACCACTAGCTTGTTCTCTGTATTGGTGAATATGTTTCTGTTTTGTCTGTTTTGTTTTTTGGATTCCACATGTAGGAAATCATACAGTATTTGTCTTTCTCCATCTGACTTATTTCACTTAGTGTAATATCCTCTAGGTCCATCCATATTGTTGCATATGGCAAGATTTGGTTCTTTTTTATGGCTAATAATCCATTCTGAGTGTGTGTGTATAACATCTTTACTCATCTATCAATGGACACTTGGGTCGCTTCTACATCTAGGCTATTGTAAATAATGCTGCAATGAACATATGGGTGCATATAAATTTTCAAATTACTGTTTTAATTTTCTCTGGACAAATACCTATAGGTGAAATTGCTGGATTGTATGGTATTTCTGTTTTTAATTTTTTGAGGAACTTCCACACTGTTTTCCATAGTGGCTGCACCATTTTGTATTCCCATCAACAGTGCACAAGTGTTTCCTTTTCTTACTTCCTCGTCAGTATTTCTTGTCTTCTTGATAATAGCCATTTGACAGACATGAGGTGATTTTTCATTGTGGTTTTGTTTTGAATTTCCCTGATGATTAGTGATGTTGAGCATCTTTTCATATGTCTGTTGGTCATCTGAATGTCTACTTTGGAGAAATATCTATTCAGGTCCTCTGCCCATTTTTTAAATGGATTGTTTTTTGATACTGAATTGCGTGAATTCTTTATATATTTTGGATACTCACCCCTCATCAGTTACATCATTTGAAAATAAACTCCTCCCATTCAGTAGGTTGCCTTTTCATTTTGTTGACGGTTTCTTTCACTGTGCAAAAGCTTCTTAGTTTGAAGTAGTTTATTTTTGCTTTTGTTGCTACTGTGCCCCATTATTTTGACGAGAAATACATGCATTTGAAAATCTGTTAGCTCAGATGCTCTAGAGCTTGTGAAAAAGATTAAGGGCTGATACTTTATTGGGGAGGTACAAATACAGGACAGTGAGAGTTGAGGGGAAAGGAAGTAAGGCAGAGAGAAAGGTAAATGATGCAAGGTGATGTGTGATGGTGTTTCACAATAAGCCACAAAGAGACAAAGCAGATCACTTGGCAGATGTGTCCACTTAGTCAGGATGTCTGTGAATGTGCATAAGACGTGTGGATAAAGTATCCCTCTACACAGTTGATGGGAGGGAGGATGGAGAGTGAATTTATGTGCCCGGCTCCCTCTCATCTCCTGTTTGCCACTGGTTAGGGAGTGAGCTCCTCCATACTTCTAGGTTGTATTGTTCTGGTTCTTTGGTATCCAAGAGGAGGCTTCATCCCATGCTCTGTGGAGTGCTGTTCCATCCTAATTCACTGTAGGAAGAGCCAGAAACATGAAGCAAATGGCTCATCAGCAGGTTGCATGGCAGAGGCCAAGGCAAAACATTCAGAATTTCTGAAGCAAATAAATGATTGATCCCAGATGGTGGAAACACACAGGCCCGAGGGAGTTGATGGGCCACAGAAGTGGCTAAGGCAGGGCAAGCAGCTGTGGACCCAGGTGGTAATGGTATAGAGATTGTGAGTATGTACAAAAATGTGATGTCATATACCCACTGAATATCCACTGTAAATCACACATTTTCAAGTTCTAATACATTATGTCAAAAAATCATGAACTCCTTTAGGAAATGAGTGCTAGCTCATTTTGCATATGCAATAAGTTAAGCAACTCAGATTTGGTCTTGATCAGATATTAAAGAATTTTTCTATAGTTCTAACAGAGATGATTTATCCAAGTCTGAACATTTACTAAAGCTTAATTTAGGTTGATGCACTAGACTGGTATTTTTTCATTTTTAATGTGGTGAACTGTTATTATAAATTAGATCTTTAATCATGGAAACATTGGCTTCCAATTTTTGACCACAGCCAATGAATGGTTATTTAAGTAGTGGTTCCTCTCTCAGTATAGATTAGATTCAGATAATGAACATGCGCACGCGCACACACACACACACAAACATACACACACACACACACACATTCATCTCTCCACTACTAATATAGTT